>NC_056033.1:36379630-37027267 GCF_004379255.2 Salvia splendens | reverse complement strand
CTGCCACCTTCTTTGCCAAGTTATTCATATCGGATACTAAAGTTATTAGGCATATTTCCACTTATTGAAGGGTGTTACAGTCAATGTCTGACCTCTCCAAACCCAGACACATCAATACAATTCTATGTTGGAAATCATTTGATGTCCTATTAATAATATTACAGGAATTGATTCTCTCCACTACATAGCTGACTTGGACATCCCCATTAAAAGGTAAGTAAAAATAAAGCTCTCATATGCACCTGATCATGTCTAATAGAAATCTTAGATCCATTTTCTTTTACTCTAGGGGAACATTTATTGAATTCCGAAATGGTATGCTTAACGTATGTCCCATCGGAAGAAACTGCAGTCAGGAAGAACGTGATGAGTTTGAAAAGTATGATAAGGTATGAGTTGTACAAACAGGGGAAGGACCATGTCTTTATCTTAACTGGGACTTGAGAGACACTTGAATTTTGTCACTAGAACTAGTCATTTCATTTACCTTTAACAGAATTGAGTTCATAAATGTAATCAGATTCACAACGTTCGCCCCAAAATGGTGTCAGTGCTCCGTGAGAAGTTTGCGCAGTATAACCTAACCTTTTCCATCGGTGGACAAATCAGTTTTGATGTAAGCAATTTCGTCTGTGTTTGCTATATTTCCATTAACTGTAGTTCGTACCTGAGCAAAAATGTTTCCTGTAGGTTTTTCCCCAAGGCTGGGATAAAACATATTGTTTGAAATACCTGGAAGAGTTTCAAGAAGTTCACTTCTTCGGAGACAAGACCTACAAGGTTGTCTATACAAGTAGAAACTAATCTGGTTTTTCTTTGCTCCTAATTTTAAAATCTATCCTGTTATTGGTTCTATAAGTATTTTTGTGATCAATGATAGGGAGGAAATGACTATGAGATATTTGAGTCGGAGAGGACCAATGGCCACACTGGTGAGTGCAATTTTTTCCATTTCCTAGTGTCGCCATTCAAGCAATAAATCTACTGCCTCGAAATTGATGCTTATGCGAGTCTCGATTCGTTTCGAACTACAATAGAAAGTATAGATGAATGTGTGGTTGCAACCATGATTTTTTTTAGCATGCTTTTTTTTTATGCAAATCCCTCCCCTTTTGATGTGAAATCATATTTTTGAAACTTGATACCGGTTACTAGCCCCGAGGACACAATAAATCAGTGTACGAAACTCTTCCTGAGCTAGCAAAGTGGATGGCTCCTGATTTTCCAACAGTTAAAAGTTCTGTGAGCTTTTAAGATTCGTGGACCTCGGAGAAAATCCAGAACTTGAAGGTCTACCAGCTGCGAGTGCGAAGCGCCGGGATGTACAGATTCTTCTATATTATCAGACAGTGTATTTATTGTATGAGTGACAGATTATGCCCGCTGCATTATTGAATGTTCAACTTGCTCAATTCCCACAAACTCACTAGTATGTTTAACATCAGATCTCAATGGTATTTATCGTCTGAACATGTATGTAGGCCATTCCCAAGTCTTCTAAGAAGCTTTCATAGTTGTTGCAATCCATTCAAGTATTCATCATCGTGATTTTTTTGTAGGTTTGATTAAATGTATGGCTATGTAGCAACAGTGTCACATAGCAACAGTGTCTGATAATCATGAACTCCTTATACTCAAATGCAATGATGTAAGTCATTGGTTGGTGAAAAATTGTATTTTGATGAGTATTTCTGGTTCGATTTGGTGGGTTGCTGTATAAATTTACACATTATGGGTAAAAATTGCATTTTTTACCTTGTGGAGGGAACATAAGAAACCCCCTTATATTGGTATTGACCCTTCAGGGATTTGGTTGTCGTCTGAAGAGTCAGAGGGCTGAGATTTAGGTTTACTTATTGTTTTGGAAAATCCATAACCAAGAGAGCTGCCACTGGCTTCACAAAGCTGCACATGGAGAAACATGTCTGATCATCAGTTTTCTTTCACAAGCACCCTGATACGCACGATCAGGCCTAGTAACGTGATGAAAGATGCATAGATGATTGAAATCTGCTTACCTCTGTCAGCTCGGAGAGGTGATGGGATCTAAACTCATCAATAGTAGCGGCTATCTCCGAGGCCGGCAATTTTGCCTGCAACAACATAGTCATTATCAACTAACTGATGACCTAGAGAGAGAGAGACAGGCTTATGGTTAAACTACTTACTTGTGCCAGAACAGCAGCTGCTAACTGCAAACTAGGTTCCAACGTCTCAGGAACAACCTGAACATTGTTGAGAGTAACTTAATCGAAAGAAAGCTTGAACCTTTTAAATAAATTATGCACAGGAACAAAGTAGCAATAATGGTAGATCCTTATCAATGCTCCATAAATACATGTACGTATAGACAGCTCAAGTGAACTATTCAATAGAAAGGAGACAACTCAAGAAATGAAAGAAGAATACCGCTGTTGCACCAGCTTTTTCCAGGTTGACTCCATGATTGACGTCATGAGCACGAACGAATGTTTTAACGTTGGGAAAATACTTGCTCAAAGCCCAAACAGTTCTATAATTTGCTCCTGGACTATCTAAAGTTATTGCTGCAGCACATGCTCTTTCAGCACCAATTTTATGGAGGACCTAAAACAAGAAATCAAAGCTAGTAAGAAGATTTCCTTCATTTCTTGAAGTACCGTGATTAAAATTCTGATCATTTTAATCACCTCTCGACTACCGGCATCACCAAAGTAAACAGGAAGGTCTAGTGCGCGTCCATATGCAACTCGGTCGCTGAAATGATGAAAGTTGAATATTTATTGTATTTAAGTGCTGATAAACAGAGAAGCATACTCATCCAACTGTATCAGAAATCAAATATAGTCCTTTCCAACTTATGTTACATGAAATGAAGCTCAACAGTTACCCAAGTATCCCTTCTATTTATAATAATGTAGAAGTAACTTTGGATGAGAATTTTAGATGTTCGAGATCCACTTTTATGTTTCTTGGCACTTGGAAGACGACCTAGTTGCTAAACCAAACAACCTAAGCTAATCCAAGCAACCTATTTGCCCTCATTTATGTTTTCTTGGAACTTTGAAAACGACCAAATGGTTGTGACATGATGTGACTGCAACATAAAATATGTTCATGACCTTCAAGAAGCAAATGTAATGAATTCCAAAAATGAGCACCACCCATGCCAGGCTAATCCAAGAATCATGGTGAGTTGCTACTATGTAAGGATATCATACTCTGCCAAAATGGTAGTAGAACTTTGGTTAAGAGAATTCTGCATTGCAACTATCTGCGGCTATCATGCTCTAAAGTTGGTCATAACATTAGAACATAGAACATACTAACTTCTAAACTATTCAAACCGTAACACTTAAAGATAAGAGTTCTACCCATTGACATCAAGTGCAACAAATGGAATCAACCGTTCTGAAAGAAGCTGGGCGATAATCTGTAATTTGAAACTGAAATCAGACATACCAGATGATATTTTCATAGTTAATAATGATAATTAAGGCAGTTCATACTATGAACTGAAGATCAGAAAATACCTCGCCAACTCGTCCGAAACCACATAAAATAATATGATCTTGCAAGTCATCAGTCTGGAAAGGTTCAAAAAATAGAAATTAGAATAAAGGTACCAAGTAGCCAAAAAAAATTACATACATCTGAATGCTAAATCCTTTTCCTTAACTGTTAAAAGAAATAAAAGTATGTTCAAATCACTCATTTTGCAGTTATATCTTCCTAAATTACAAGAATAGTATAGGTATCTGGTAACGCCATATTTGAATAGCAAACTGTTGATAATGGGGAAGCATTGTACAGTATGGAACACTTAGAGAAGATAACAATGGCAGCATAGCCGTGAACACAAGACACTTAATCCATGCAGGAGATTTTTGTAGTTCACCTCACTTTCAACGGGCAATAGACTTCGAACATCATGCTGCTCAAAGCGAGAGGCTATAAATTGTCCTCCAGCAGCCAACCAAGGAGTTAGGGCCATTGATATCCCAACAACGAGAAACAGCAATGAAGACAACTGTGGAGACATTATACCCTGGAAAATAGGCCAAACCATTACAGAGTTGCTTCATAGTACTGTGTTGAAATACTTATTCACACATTCCAAATGCTTGTTAAATTTTGAGTACTAATGACCCATGGCAAGTAGATATTCCAACGAGTAAGCCTAATCTGTAACTTGAGAATCATAAGGATGGTGTGGTGCAACTCAACCAGAAAACATAAAGGAAGTACCTATGCTGCAACTATACAAAGCATTGTTGGTGTAACTTGAAAAAATAGTAGTTAACTTGGAATTTCAACGCCCCTATGTTACAAAACAGCAGCCGTGGTTTATGCACGAAGGGCAAAGAGTAGGCTTGGTCATTGGGCAAGGCATAGTTCTATTTAATTATCTATTAATGTTACTGGCCGCTGGTTCCTTTTGTGGTCTTAGAAGGCATTTTATTTCTAGAAGGCTTATCCAGGAAGCTACTGAAGCGAATGAACTTTCTCAGGAAGCTACTCCTGATAATTAATGAAAGAAGACACTCTCCTTCTGAGAGACTTGTCTAGGACTATGATTGCTTGAAGAAGTGCTTATCGCATGGGCAAAAGAGATGGTTTGCCACTTTCATAGAATTCCTATCGACTTTGTTCTATTTCTTTGTGATTGTTTTACCTTCACTCTAACACAACCTCTAGAAATCATAGTATACTTGGATCTCAACCAACAGGCAGAAAGTTACCATGTGAGATAAAAAGGTGTTTATGAACTCTCTAAGAAGAAAATATATCATACTAAGCAGTAGATTATGCAAACAGATAAAATTTGTTAGAGAACCTGATTGACAGCTTCACCAAAAGCCACGAATGCAAATTCTCCACCAGGTGCTAGTAGGAGACCAACTCTTACTGCTGATACAATTGAGATGCCAAAAAGTCTACCAATAATTGCAACCAAGATGGTTTTCCCAACAATTAGAAGCGCTAATATTCCTGTAATAACTGGGAAATTCGAAAATAGAAGTTTTGGATCAATGGACATCCCAACCTGTAAGGAATCAGCATTTTTGTAAGAGATATATGAGAGAGAAACATTAGCAAGAGTCACTAAAAAATTTTAACAAACAAAACACAATCAAATGAAACATTTAATATTCAAAGGTGAAATTACGCGGAATATGGACTCTGGAAGCAACAGACTAAGGAAATCAAGAGTTTAATAGACAATGGAATGCATTTAAAAAGACTTCATAAACTGAAAAAATAGAAGAGAGAGGGAAGACACACACACGCTCACAAAGAGTTGTGAACTGTATCCGAACGATGACTACAGTCACTTAAATATGGGAGTTTACCGTCATGAAGAAGAGACCTAAGAGAAGTCCACGGTATGGAGCAATATCAGATTCAACCTGCAATGAGAATTCTGTTTCTGCCAGTAGCAAGCCTGCTAAAAATGCTCCTAAAGCCATGGAAAGACCAGCCTGTGTTCAGATAATGTATCAAATACATTAAAAATAGTATGCAAGAGATACTATGATAATGATGAGCCACAACAATAAATAATAACATGTCAGAAAAAAATATGAGTAACATTAGTTATCCTACCCTGGCAGTTAGTAGACTTGTCCCCAAGATAACAAAAAGAGTATTTGCTGAAAATATTTCTGCATTTTGATTCTCCGCAATTTGTTTATAAATTGGGCGAAGCAGCTGCACAAGGAAGAAAAACTGGAAGTCATTTTTTCAAGTGATAAATGACCTAACATCATACAGTAGGAACAAAGCTCAATATGGCTTGTAACATGTAGAACATCCTGCCCGCTTTAGTAGCAAGCTTAACCAGAACTTTTCATCAATATGACTTCAGTTGACAAGACAAACTCCACCATCATGAACAGGGAATGGTTCAACCATGCCTTAAAGAGTCATAAATTACCAGGCGTCCTCCAGCTATTATGACAGAGATGGCAACAACTGCCTTAACAGCAGCAATCCCAAGAGCTTCTGCAATGGCCTGGAAACCAACCTGAAAACCATGAAGGTATACATTGTCATAACCACATCACCAGCAGCGTTGGTTAGAAACTTAGAATGATGTTTAAGCTATCACAGTAAAATAAACAAACACGAGAATAAACAAAGTGCGGTACTTGTCAAACAATATATCATATGACGACCTAACTTTAATTTGAATGGCAATGATGAAAGAATAAAATATTTACCCAAATGGGTTATGTCATAAAATTCTTTGTTCGGATAAGATGAAATTAACAGAATCCAAAATGTTTACCCCTCCTTTGGAAGATGTCGGTGAAATCAGGGGTATCAGAATAAGCAAAACCACCACAGCCAAATCCTAGAATAAAAAGAAATTACGTAAGTAGGTGCCAAGCTATATGAAAAAATCACATGAATTGTGGAGCAAACAAACATAACAGGAAATAGATACTAAACCTACAGAGTAGTATGCTGTACCTGGAAGAGTAATACAGAAAATGTTGCACGCCCATGGCGTGATGTGCTCTCCCCACGTTCCTGTAATACCTGTATATGTGCCACATATATTCTTTCAGCATGTGGCACTGATACCTCAAAACATTCACAAAAATAGATAAAAGATCAAAGGATGCCTACCTGGAGGACTACAGCAGTTGAAGACAGCGCAAGGCCATTTCCAATGACAATTGCAGCTGGACCGGGCAGCCCAGAAGCATAACGAGCAAGTAAGCCAACAACCACAGCTGTCACCAAGACCTGTATTTATTCAGGCACATTAAAAATGAAATGACATGCTTGGACTTTATCCTACTTCAGATTGAAAGTTATACAGTGTCCAAGTCACCTGAGCAGAACCCAGTCCAAAAACATATTTCTTCATGGAACTTAGTCTCTCAACAGAGAGCTGCCAGAAAACAGTGAGTTAAAGGTCACATGGATATAGCCATACAGGTTGATTATGGATAAAAATTAATCTGAAAAATCCAAAATTGGCATGGTGCTCTACCTCAAGGCCGATATTAAACAGTAAGAAGACAACTCCAAATTCTGCTATTGCCTTAGTTTCATGAACATTACGTATAATAGAGAGACCATAAGGTCCAATTAAGATTCCAGCAGCCAAATATCCAAGAACAGGGCTGCCTAAAATTTCAATGGAGAAAATTCAAGTACCATAATTAATTGCATACAATCTACACCGGCAAAAAAGCTCTCAATTGTGAAAAGAAAGAAAAGGTAAATATAATCACAAACATAGAAAATATGTCCTGAGCATAAATGTATCTAATTCATACTATAGACTATTAGGCATTAGCTAATAAAGCCCAAGTGCCAGGAAAGAACTTTAACTGAAACAGTGTTTCCTATTAAATTAATTGTCTGCGTGAAGATTAACTATTTGACAGACTGATGAATTGTTCCCTTTTTCATCACAACTTCAGGGGTTAGGGTCCAAATGCACAAATGCCACTTACCTCCAGGAATTTTTTGGAAAATAGGCACAAATATAACGCTTGCAAGTAGCAACCACAACATATCAAACAGGGAAGCTTCCTCCTCATTTATCTGAAGAAGAATAAGAGATATTAGGATTAAGAAGTTGAAATATAGCGATATAATATAACAGTAACACGGTAATGATAGGTTTTATCTAAAAACAATATGAGAGAAATAGATGAAGAGGAGTCTTGCCTCTTGATGAGGAAGAAAATCCATGAGCTTCTTTATTTCATTTGGAAGCTTTCTTAAATTTCTGACCAAGGGTCTTGTGGTAGTTGATACTTCATCAATACTAGTGGCAATGATGCCTGGCTGCTGAAAAAACTGAGCTACCTTTTCACCACGATGGTTATAATAGGCAATTCTGCAATGACCATCAGCAATTTTTTTGTGAAGCGTCATGCTTTTCAATAAACAAAAATCAGAAGAGACCCAGTTTCCATTAGAATGAACTACTATAAGCTTATACATTTTCAGATATTTAGTAGTACTATTTTTCATTTGTTCAATTAACTAGGTGAGTACGCAGTCTGCGGAAGCAACCAAAAATCTCCAGGGAAGGAGAAAGCATACCCTGCTCCAACAAGTATTGACCCAAGTAAAAGCTTTGGTAATTGCTTCCGAGCAGACTCCACAAGACCACGGAAAACTGAAGCGGGTGAGAACTCTTCCTCATCTGCAGAAAAAGAGAAAAAAGAAGCAGAAAAGAACCGCGATGATTTCTTCACAAATGCTTTTGGAGCATTTAAAGGGGAACCATCCCTTGTTGATTCTTTCTGCGTTTCCTGTACCTTGCTGGGTATAGTTTTTAGTTTCTCAGGCTCAATTTCAGTATCCTTAGAGAAACTTATTTTTCCATTCTCTTTGTCACTATCAGCATCATCCAGGAAAGTCTGTTCCTCTAACTGGCCATCTGGAGATGTTTCAAGTACTTCTGCAGCATTAAGAGGCAGATTTAAGTCTCCCTCAACAGCGCCATCTGCATATATTACTTGAGATGCCTCGTTCGAGATAGTTCCGTCAACCATAGAATCTGCAATATTGATATTGGAAAGGGCAAGCTTCTTCTCTGCCCTCTGCAGTGCAATCTCTGCATCGTCAACACACTGTGCAGCCAGAAGTTCATGCGCAACAGCTTGCTCTGCTAAAAGCATTATATTGGCCACTTTTTCCTCTGCTTTAGAAGAATTGAGTTGAGCTAGTTCTGCTACGTCATTCAACCTATCTACTTCCTTTTGCACCTCTGATTTTCTGTTTTGAACCCTTTCTAGCTCAGCCTCGCAATTTGCTAAATGATCTTTACACTCTTGTATGTCCTCCTGCGCTGCCAAGAGTGCTTCCTCTTGATTGAATTCTTCAGCTCCACCTTCATATCCAGAATCAACTTCTTTTACATTAGGTAAGCTGTTGTTTCCAGTATCTATTTTGATTGAATCCAAGAGCACCTGGAGTCTTGCTTCAGCAAACGAAAGAGCTAATGCAGCCTTTTGGACACCTTCTTGAGCAATAGCCTCTTCATTTATTACCTCTTGGATGTCCTGGAGAGCATTATTTACGTCAATCCAAGCATTAGTAGCTTCATCCTTCGACGCTATCGCAGCTTCTGATATCCTCTGGGCTTTTTCCTCATATACTATACTGTTATGTCGCGCAATTTCCAAATCTTTCAGTGCTTTTTGCAATAAATCTCTTAATTCATCCAAACTAGGAGAACGAATTTCTCCTTTTGCCTCCCCTGATCGCTCACTAGCATCAAGGCTACTGTCATCGTTTCTACTTTCAGTGCTTTCAACATCTCCACTATTTCCATTTATATAAGCCACCGAATCATTTTTTTGACAATTTGACAGTCCCACATGCTTCAAAATTCTGAAATCGATGTTGTTACTATTAATGGATGACTTATTAAAGCTAAATCGCCGCAAGAGAAAATTCCCTTCACTAGGAACATCAGAACTGGCACAGTAAAAACTCTTCTTCTTCAACCTCTTCGGTGAATTTGCTCCCAAGACAAGTCCTGAATCTCCAAACAATTTGTAGTGAAAACCTCTATTATGCCCCAAGCCTGTAGAAAAATTCAAGCACTCCACTGCCCTGCCACTTGCAATTTCACCTCCATAAATTACACTTGTAGATGATAGGCGACATGCAACCTCCATGACTCCTAATTCAGAAGAAATAAGTACGCATCAATACAACCTTCACGAACCAGAAACTCACAGGCTTCGGATCAACCTGAAATTGTCAAACATTACACCAAACAAAAGAATTTCAGCATTAAAACTTTAGAGAAATGCGTATGATTGGGAAATATGGCTTTGCATGTGAGCACCCAAATACAGTGTAAAAAACACATGAATTGCAATGTCAGCCATCTCCCAATATATCCTCCATCTATGCACGCAAACACTTTGTATACCACATTCCAAGTATACACTAGCATAAACACATAATGATGTTGTATGCCACCTCTACTTTCAAGCTGCTTAATATCATGATCACACCAATCAATCACAGATTTTTTTTTTAATTTCCATCTTTTACTTCTGGCACATCTCTCAGTGACCTAGCATCGAACACTTGATGACAAATCAACTCCAAAAACAAATCATCATAATTAAACGCAGAAAAAATGCATTCGTACCCCAAATAACTAGTTTTCTTTACAAATCAATAATTTCTACTATTACTCAACATGCATAACAAAACAATCCGAAAAGGAAACTCGAAACACGCAGTGAGTAGGAGAAATGTAGAGAAGAACTGACCGTTAAGAATATCCTCAGCGGCTCAGCATACAGCTGAGTGAAAATGGAGTTGGAAAGAAAAGACGAGGAGACGTTGACGGAAATGATAACGATTTTTAGTTCGCAGTTACCAGATTTGCCTTATGCGAACGGCTAGTTTGACGGCAGGTTAGTGAACAAGAATTTTTATTTCGGATATTTGTTTATTTATATATTTTGGATAAATAGTCGATAATAAGTTTGTGGAGCCCGTTAAATCTCTTTTTAGTAAGTCACATTTTCCTATTTCTTCATTATTTTCGACAAACGATTACTCTCGACATTGTGTTCAATTCATAATATAAATTTTTAAATAATGAGGTAGCATATAGTGTTTTTTAGTATTTATTTGACTTGTATACTACGGAGTACTCAATAACTCCCAATATAAGGTTCGAGATATACTCATTATAATTAGTACTAGTATATAGAAAACGTAATTTATATGTATTTATCCAAAAATGGAACTCCAAGTCCTACAACTTAAAATATGAATTTGATAATGACGTTCAACTTCAGTTAGCAAGACAATTCTCTTTCAACTAGTATAGTGAGAATTCAACTCATCATAGAAATAATGGGAAATGTTGAATGTACAAAGTCAATGCATTGATTAAAAAATGAAAATAATAAAATTAAAGAAATTGAAATCTTTTCCAACCAAGATGTTCGAATTGTTACATAAATCATTTAGCAATGAGTTGTATCCATACTAATTCTTCGTCACTGAAATATTGAAAATGATTCTTCTTTTTCATAGATAATTCAATGAATTCGCCTGTGAATATGAAAATTGTATTGCCTCTTCAATTCGAACCAATGACTGTTCATCCACTATAAGTCTATAAATATTCGTGAATCGTGATTCAAGGATTATCAAGTTCTCACAACGATCTCATCTGAACCTATGCTTATTTAAATTGATTATATGGTTTGAGGATAATTATTCTTATTATGTCCAAAAACAGAATAAATACAATAATTAAATTATGGATTATGGATAGTGGAAAAATGAAAGAAAGAGCAGCTCCATCCATTTCCCTGGATTATGGGATGTCCAATCACCATTCCACCACAAGAAATAGAATATTGAGGTGGGTATAAAAGCATGTATGTGGTTCGGGAACAAGGAATTTCTTTACATAATTTGAATCAGATTCCAATTTAATGCCTAAATTCCCATCATAGGCCTGGCCTTGCCTTAGTTAATTAATCCATGGCAACATCATTCACAGGAACTCAGGATAAATGCAAGGCCTGCGACAAGACTGTTTATTTCGTCGATCTCTTGTCTGCTGATGGCGCCACCTACCACAAAGCCTGCTTCAAATGCAGCCACTGCAAGGGCACCCTTGTTGTATGTATTTATATTCTACTCCATATATATATATATATATACCTATATATATATATATATATATAATTTCTAATTCAATTGTTGTCTCTCTCTCAGATGAGCAACTACTCCTCCATGGATGGCGTACTCTACTGCAAGACTCATTTCGAACAGCTTTTCAAGGAGTCCGGAAATTTCAGCAAGAATTTCCAAACTGGTCTGAAATCGCAATGTACCTTTTATACATATACTATTGCATCTTCTCCACAATTTGCTTATGATTCATTTATTCCTTCATGCAGCAGGAAAAGGAGACCGAGAAAATTCACTTGTAAGATTTTATATGTATATATATATATATATGGGAGCGTTATTCTCCTATTCATCCCTTAGATCCTTTATTCTTCTTAATATGTGCTGTTAGATCTCATTCATCAACGATCTAGATGATCTGCATTATTATACTATAATGGTGCATTATTAGTTGGTGTGCATTATTCAACTGAAAATCTGCATTATTAAATAACACGCGGCATCAATCTAACCGTCAGATGACAAAATCGTGGGGCTGAGTTCAAGAAGGAAAAAGGAGGAAATATGCAAAAAGGAAATGAATACATCCCTATATATATATATATATATATATATATATATATGAGATGGATCATTTCCATTTCAAAACTATCTTAAAATTAGAATTTCAGAACATATCTGCTCCAGCCAACTAATAACTGACATGTTTAGTGCTTCCAACTGATAAGTTTTCAAGTTCTAATTTTAAGATAGTTCTCAACAGAGCCAGAGCCAGGGCCAGAGCCACTCCCTAAGTATAGATATATGCAATTGTGAAATGAAGATGTGTGCAAAAATGTTGATATTATTGTTGATGACAGACAAGGGCACCCAGCAAGATGTCTTCCATGTTCTCTGGCACCCAAGACAAATGTGCTGCCTGCACCAAGACTGTCTACCCACTTGACAAGGTACTCAATAACAGACATAGTCATAGATATGTAGGAGTTGTGTTGAAACAAGTTCAATGATGGTATATGTATGCAGATGGCAATGGAGGAACAAATATACCACAAGTCATGCTTCAAGTGTGCCCATGGGGGGTGCCCTCTTACCCACTCCAACTACGCAGCCCTAGACGGGGTGCTCTACTGCAAGCACCACTTCCAGCAGCTATTCATGGAGAAGGGAAATTACCAGCATGTCCTCGATGCCACCTCCCACAAGAAGACCGCCAGCATGGAGGCCATCGATGTCGACGGCCTCATCGAAGATGCTGACGAAGTCAAACCTGCAGATGAGGACGATAAACCTGCCACCGAGGACAAACCCACAGATGACGATGATGATAAACCGGCCATCGAGGACAAACCGGCGGATGACAATGACAAACCAGCAGATGACGATGATGCTGACAAGCCAAAAGAGGACTCCTAGATGTTTCATTTCTACTAGATATACATATGAGCTATTCTTTTTTCTTTGTTCTTCCGAGTTTTGGTTATGTGTTAGCACTAGTCTATATGTGTATGACGTATAAATGTTGTTAAGTCTTATGCATGCATGCAGTTGCAGGAGTATACTAGTAGTATATTATAGAGAAATAAGACAAGTTCTACACCTCAATATATATTGTTCAATGCCTGCTAATTAAAAAAACCAATATATTTGAGACACTGTCCAGCCAGTCCCACAATTTGATAGCTGCAACACATGCATATAATTTCAAAATAGACGTAATTAGTTTTCAATGTTTGATGATCCAAGAAAGATGATTCAAGATTGTAAGCCAACTGAAGTGTGCAACTCAGAGAAAGAATGCAGTAAAAGTTTCAACTATGATAAGTAGACTTCAAAAATCTAACATTGTCACTGGAGCCTAATGCATCTTTCTTCAGAAGAATATGATAGACACGCCCATTGTGAAACATCCAACAGCCACCCAAGGACTCAGTCGCTCCCCTGTTACAGGGATTGGCCACCTCTGAGTTAGAGCTCGTAAGAACTCAAAGCAAACAAGAAATGGAGAATCCTTACATCATATTATCTTGATATATCCAACTAATCACTCAAAGGGGGTGGGGTGTTTCTTTTAGATTGATAATATATAGGATTGGAGTTTCGAAGGAATACATGATCAAACAAGCTCAGATTTGTTTGATCCATCAAAGTATGTAGTGGATTAGCCTATATTACTAGTATCTATCTAACATATCTCACCTAAAATAAGTACCCCCTCAGCAAACAAGCCTCCTTATATATCAAGTAAAGATTGCTACCCTGGCAAATGTAATTATTCCACTCTGGCATTGTGTTCCACGAACTGTTTACTGTTTAGTGGCCAGAATGTTTAGTTGGTCATGAAAACCTGTTCATTTTCATCCTACATGGCTTGCTGAAAGCGTTCTGTCCATAAAATCTATCCTGGCAAATGGATCTTATTTCGACCATGAAATCTAAACATGTTTGACTAAAAGGAAAACTTTGTTACTTGCCAGTGTGACAGTTACTAGAAAGGCAGGAAGAAAAGCTTTTGTAATGAAGAAGGATGATCAGTTTGTAATTCTCAGAAACTGGCCAGTTTCGTCCTACAGTCTACGGGTCATGCTTGCTAAAGGTTGCCTATAGAATCATGTGCACGCTCCTAGACATCATTAAATACAATATGAACCAAAAAGCCATGTAAAAGACATTATAATACAAATAACAGTTAAGAAAGTGATACCTATTCTAGCAGCCTTCCAGAAGACACCTCGAAACCTGCCAGAGTGGATTTAAATGAGGATCCAAGTATTAGGCTTCTCAATAAAAAGGCTGAATAAGTAACCATGAATTTTATTGTGAAAAATTCATATCATAGAAAAGAGACACAGCAGACAAGCAGATACAAACTTACACAAAGGTGATTTCCCTTACAAAATTTCTTGGATGTATAATTTTGTGCATGAAAAGGAGTTGAACCAAATTCTAATACAAGTATTCTTAGACATGCAAGTCACGAATTAAGACCAGCTCGCTGTATCAACATCTTCTGTCTGCTTATGATCATATCTTGGTTATGACATTCTGGTAATTATAGTAAACAATTGGTAGCTTTGGGACATTCTGTGGTTCAGAAAGCACCGAATCTTGTCTGAATCATCAATTATCAGGACTCTTCGGCACAAGTTCCTTGGTTGCTTCTTGCATTGAGGAAGTTGTAAACTAATCTCTTTAGAAAAAAGACTGTTGCCCCAAGGTAATCACCAAGTTTCATGTTATCATGAAGTTCAGCCAAAATATAAACTGTTTTCATGACAAGGCAGAAATGATAACTAGAAAGAGATCTATCACTTGGCGATTTGGCAGGAAGCTTTATCACTTGACCAATTACCTAAGTACAATAGCACAAAATATCTACAACCAAAGCTGGTCCATAGTCCATACAACACACTACCCTACTGTGTTTTTGAAGTTTCCATGTAAAACATCTCAAATTCCAATTAAAAAATTCAAAGTTCATTTCTTAAAACAAACAATTTACATCCTCACACTAACAAAATCTATTAACAGCTTTGAAAAGTATAATATAGAACCAGAACCACAAGGTCTTACCCTGTTCTCTGTTCAAGAAGAGCAGGGAACTGTATCTTCACATATGTGCAGGCACATATGCCTAACAAAACAACTGTAAGGAATGAATGGAAATTGAACAGCGCTGACTGAAAATTCATTAACAAGAATATCAGTAAAAATTTACTAGAGATTAAATTCATTGAACAAATCAAGTTATGGTATCCAAAGCCAGAAACATGTTACCATGTCTTAATCACCTCGTTTTACAGCTGCAAAATCTTCCAGTTAATCTACAAAGACAAGATGCAGTCACTACTTTATCGCAAGGCAAATGTACACTGTTGACGAACGTTCTCTTACATAAATAAGTCTATGAGATTTATTTTCCCTTTGGTTTAGTTTCTTAAATTTTGTTTTTAGTTATGTTATGTACATTCACAAATAACTACACACAATCGGACTCGATTAAAACCGATGCAAATGTTGGAGCACTCCATTATCTGACTTCTGTTGGGATATAACAGCTAAGAACTTCAAATGCTTTGCATCAATATCTGAGTTCAACTGACCCCTTTGCACAAAATGGGATACAATATCATTTTCAAGTACTTTCTCCGTCAAAAATAGCTCATGCATACCTTACACTCATAGTTTTGGAAAAACAAAAGATTCTGTTTCAAAATTTAAATTCGCACAATATGAAAAGGATTAATAGTGCAAATACAAGCATGAGTATAAGATTGCATTTCTGTCAAAACACGGAAACGAGATAGCAAAATTCCAAATTGTGGACGATAAACACATCGGTGCAGCAGTGAAAGGCAGTAAATGAACTCATAAAGCAAAGTGATCTAAGGTTTTAAGACAGTGCAGATCAAGACCCTAACTACTATTAAAATGCATAATTATCCAGCGATTATCGTTTGCAAATACACGGGAATTTTCACCCGAAAGCATTCTTGAATCTAATGCAATCTAATTGATTTCTAGAGAAGTAATAGAGACCTAAATCAAACTGAGAGGGATTACCAGAATTTGTTCCAGTTATGAGTGTTATCACTGAAGATCTACTTTTCTTCGGAGCTGAATGCAGATACCCCCACACAGATTTTACCACGGAAAAGGTTTCGCACCAATTTAAGAATCTACTCAAAAATTACTAACAATGTCGAATTTTTTAATTAACGAGGTCATGTTCAAATTGATTCTAGTTAACCGTGTGCCATTGAAAACGACGAATCCACCTCTGTTTTTCAAGTGGTCATAATCCAATTTAGCAAACTTAACTGAATGTTCAGTGATTATCAGATTTTTTTTTATTAACATGCAAACTTAGTAGTAGTAATTTGTGAGTATAGCTTATTTTTTCTTTTCTTATAAGATGAGTGTCTTCACACAAAAATACAATTGACTCCACGTATCAATGTAACATGATCTTTAAAGCATTTTTATAAAACATTTCAGTTTTTCAATATATTACTCTAGTAGTATCTGACATTATTACTTGTTCCAAATTTGATTCAATCAAAATCTGATACTCATGTACCACGAATATATATGTACACTAAATATTGTGGATATACTTAATGAATCATGAACATAATTATGTTGTATGTATAGACATTTCCATTTTTTTATTTTAGAGTGCGACAAATAATTTTATTTTTCGATAGAATAAATTTATAAAATTATGTCCAATTTTTTTTTAAAAAAAAATGAAAATTGATTCTAACTGAGAAGAGCGAGTTTATAGACCCAACGTGATAGATCACGAGTTTTCTTTGTATAAAATCTATCTCAATGCAATACTGAATTCTTTTCAGATAGCAGTTCTATTTCACTGTTTAAATATGAGTATATTGTAGTCTGTAGAGGTATTTGCTTGACGTTGTGTGCCTATATAATTAAGTACTTATCTCATTCATCAAATCTATTTGATTTGATGGATGAGATAGATAAGAGTAATAGTACTATAATATTTAGTTTGCTCGATTGTTATCTATAATAAAATAAAAGATTATGATTCAGGTGTAAATATATAAAAAACTATTAGGAGTAGATTTTTTTATGACAATGGAAATATATACATAAAATGGAGAAAAGATAGAATCATAGAACCAATAGGCAATAGTAATTGTTGTTAGATGATTTTTATAATTTTCTTATTACAGATTAGAGGATGATTAGATAACCAGCTCAATTTGATGTGATAACATAATCATGTAGTTATTTAATTAAGTGCTAGCCGAATTATTATCACGAGTCTTACATTTGATTGAGTTAGATTATTTTGTTAATCAAATCAACAGTGGGAGCTAAATATGAATTTCAGTAAGATATGGATTTATTAATGATCTATATAGTTTTAAAAGATATTTTTGTAAGAGAAATAATATTATTGTGCATCTATAGAGATTTAGCTCTAGGATACATTTATATCTTTGGAGAAAAGGTATAATGCAAATATGCCATCCCACAGGCCACAGATTCCATAATTTGATGGAACGAGAGCAAAATTTATTTAAAGATAAGTACTTAATTGTAGTCTTAAAAAGATGTAGATGCCTCTTCTCATCATTGCCACACCCGCCTGCATATATGTATATATATCAACATCATGGTGGCAGAACAACTTGCTGGCATAACACGACGTCGGATATCGTCTTTCCATGCCTGTCTATCCTTCTCGAACAGTTCACTCCTCCATCCAGGATGTTGCGGACAACAATGTTCAACGAGTGAATCCCTCTGGCCTCGTAGATCTCGACCTTAACATGCTGTTCGACCCACTTGTCTCTTCTTTCTATGTCATCTGGACCAGGGAAGGATGATGGATTTAAGAGGGGTGACACAACTTCCTTCACCCACTCTGGAGTCACAATCATCTTAAGCCTCTCGATATCCGGGGGATAATGTGGGATCAGGGAGAAGTTGAGGTCGTTGCCTTTGTCCCCGACTCTGCTGTGAGCTATGGTGTAGAGGGGGATCTTTTGGCCAGCTGGAGTAGCACAGACCTGGCTACTTGTTATTGTTGAATCTTTGCTCGAATCTTGTATACTTTCATGCACCGCCAGTTTCTTCTCTGCAACGGCACGCCTAGGATTGTGATCAGTTGAGATAGCTAGGTTGCTTTGGGCTACAGAAATTTGCCAATGAACGTTTTCACGCCCCACCTGTATATGACCAAACACTATGGTTATGTGCCCATTTTTTTATCAAGTTATTCATTCAAAGAAACACCATAAATTCCCCAATAACTTCATAAACATTGAGTACAAATAAAACAAATGTAGCACATGAGTGTATTACAGTCTGCCAAAGAAGCGCATGCAAAAGCACAAGAACGCATATACAGGTATGCATATGGAGAGGGAGAGAGAGGTACCAATTCTTTTTCCAGTAAATTCTCTTTCTTGCTTCCAGTACTGCATCAAGTGAATACAAGGTTAAGAAAAACACAAACACTAAACTATACGCATGTATCTGTGCGTGTGAGTGTGAGTGTGAGTGTGAGTATGTGCAGACAAAATATCTTAATTTTTGGTAAAATAGATCATCATATACACAACAGCTAAATTGTTACATTTAGATGATATATTATCCCATAACCATTTATAGCAAGTCGAGAGCTCCAAGGCTCGAGCTTTTTCTATTCAGTTGTGCGATGGGGTATTAGGATGAAAAGCTACCATTATGCTGGAGAAACCCAATTTTAAGGTGAAAGCTATCAGTCTTTAACCAATATAAAATGAAAAGAGTAAAAGAACATGGTGGAAACTTCATTAAGTGTAAACAGAGAGGAAATACCTGATGCCACCACCTCCAGCAGGGCCATTGGTGTATAAAGCTATGAATTCCTTTGTGAACTGGAGTGCATGCTCCTCTTTCTCAAACAAGCCATCCATTCGTAATCTAATATCTTCACTAGGCTTTGACAATATATCTCCGGTGTAGGTTGCTTTAAGGCTATCCTGACCAATAATGTAGGAAACGATATTGATGCTAGTACCAGGATATAATTCTTCCATCCATGCCCTTACCTGATGCAAGAGAACTACAGTTTAAGCTACGGTGACACTTGTGTCATCAGATGCTACTGATGATAAATTAGAAAGGAAATTTCATTGCATTCTCAACATGACCAGGAAAAAAAGAGATCATGATTATGTGATTTGCATAAAACTCAAATGTATGATAAGTTTTCAAAATTGTGTCACAGTACCAGAAACTCAGCAGCTTTAGCTCGTTGCACGCATCCATAACCACCATAAGATATTTCTCCCCAGCCTTTCCATCCAATGTCCTGTGAACAAGAAGAACAAGCATTGGAAACCTAACTGTCACTAAACATAGGGATGGTCACCAGGAAAAAACACATAAAAATGCAAAATGTATCTTATGCATGACAGTTTTTTATTCCCCAGCTATCCCTTCCATTAATTTTAGTGGTAAGAAGCAGGAGAATACCTTTGATCTTAGCATCAATAATTTTTCAGGTTGATATCCAGTAGAAGGCTTGGCTCCAGAGCAGAGAACCTTGCTGTCTGACAATGATTGAAATGTAACATCTTGAAGATCTACTATCTGTTCGGCGAGGATGTCTTAATCATTTGATGTTGGTTTTACCCTTTTCCAGGTATCAAAGAAAATGTAGCAAAAATGTAATAAACCAACTTACCACATCCGGGGTTATGTATGAACTAGGATCGCCAATTTCGTACAGAAGTTGTTGGGCACAAGTGCTCCAGTTGAGAACACCTTTAGTGCCTTCTGCCTTTGCTACGCTTACTGTACCATCAGAAGTAATTTCTGCAAATGGAAGAGATATTTGAAGGAGGTCTTGAAAAGACATGTCCCGATGTTTATCACCTACAAATGTTATACCGAAGTTATGTCTACAATTGATATAGAAAGATAACACAATCAGTTATAATTGCATAGGTTTTACACTGTACGGAACAGAAGTAGATTATTACCTGGATGCATGTAATACCCCCCCGTTAGTTGACAACCACATTCCAGAAGGTGACCTGCCAGAGTACCTTGTGCAAGAAGCCCAAATTCATCCCAGTTCCATCCTAATTCAAATATCTGTATACCAGAAGCTATTCATCATGAGGTGGCAAGACAAAGTACTTGGAGTTTAGGGGTGAAAGGGTTGATATAGAGGAACACATTTCACCCGACAGAGGAGAAAACATGAGGTGAAAAGGGGGTAATACCTGATTAAAATCCGAAAAGATACTTAACAACAAGTAATTTTATAAGAGGGAATTTTGAATTTATACCATTGGACCTAAGAATAAAGAAGCATCAGCAACCCGTGAAGTAATTAAAACATCTGGTGTGCACCTCTCTAAACATTCCACAATTGGGGCTGCTCCCATATAAACACTGACATCCTGCACATATCAACGCCATTTCAAGATTAGAGTTGATAAAGGAGCCCCACAACAGGTATTGATTACTCCAAGAAAAAATGCTCATCTTCACATCAACCAGAACAAGCTTACAGGTTCCGAATTTTGTTTGGAGAAAGTTATAAACTCAAAACATTACATCTATGAAGTTGCTACTATTTTTTCAGGGAACTCAGGAAGTAAAAATTTTCTATAATAGGACTGAAGTCAAGTACTGATATAAGCTCTTTGCTCTTTGTCAGATTACTCAGGGAGAAGTAAGGATTGTCGAATCTTACATCATCAACAAGCTTCAAATGATTGTCCACTCCTGAGAATATTCCGAAGGAAATATTAATCATATACTAGTTCATTTACTGATAATCAAGGATCGAGTTAAATTCTCATGAGAATTATTACCTATTTCTGAAACAGATGATTGATAAGCGATGCCAACTTTCACGCTAATCCCCAGCTCACTTGCAACTCGTAAAACCTCTTCTTGAGCACCATATGGAGACTCTGCTCACGAGTACAAACACAAATAATATTGTGTTAGCCAAGACAGGTTCAATGTGTTGATGAAATGGCAGAGGAAATAACTTCAATAAGAAACGAAAGATAAACTGCTCAATACTCACTAGCACCCATATTGGTAATAATGCGAACACCTCTCTCCACAGCCAGAGGTAAAAGCATCTGCATCCACTCCGAAACTGAACAATTGTTGACAACTTTCAGCATATACGCTGTATAATTTTTTATATACACTGAATAATTACATCACAAACTCGGTGGATCCATGAACTGCACCAGAACATTTATTAGCCGAAAACACAAAGACGTCATCAACTAATTATAAAACTAGTACTAGTAATTTCCCTTCCGTTTTGATTACACGGGCAGTAGAATTCTTCTACTATCATGCATTCCTATTTATATATTTGTTCTAAACCATTTTCGATACACTCATCATAGAAAGACAACCACATAAACAACAGTCAGAACGATCTACAAAAACAGGAAGCAACACCATCCGATGTCGATAAAATTCTCCGTCGACTCCTCAAACAACAGAGTAAACAAGTAAACTACAGAAACATAAACGAGCAAAAATGAAGAAATAATCACAATTCAGTTGTAAAACTAGACATACTGCGAGGATCGTATCCCGGGCCACCGGACTTTACATCTCTGCACCGGTCGGCAAGCGTGCGTTCCGCCAAGCATTCGAGTACCAGATAGTCCAATTCATCCACTCTCTGAAGCAATTTCAGCGCTGCAGCGGGCCGGTCGCCGGAGAAACCAGCTCCGCAGCCTATCACTACCTTCTCCTTGCGCCTCACCGGATTCCGCCTCTACAGTTGAAGCAATTATCGGATTAAAATAATAAATAGGTAACATTTTACCTATTATGTTTACGATTTGATGATCATAGAGTTGAACTAACCAATTTGACTACGCAGTCGTGAGACTCCCGCGTTTCGCTTCCGAATTCCGCCATTTGAAGTTGAAGGTGCACTGGTGTTATGATGGTGAATGGTGAACTTATAGAAGCCAGGAAGGATGCCAACTCAGCTCATCCATATTTAATGATGCCAACTCTAGCAATTATTACCAACTAATCACATTACTAATATTTTTTACAATATTTCATCTTTCTTAATTTGGTTCTCAATATGCATGTCGAATAAAGTTACTTGACGCTTAAATAAATAATAATAGTATATCCGTATTTAAAAAAATAATAAATACTATTGTAGTGGATAATATGAGTTTTAAAATAAAATTGATAAAGTAATACTCACTCCGTCCCATAAGAATATGCATAATTTCCTTTTTAATCCGTTCCATAAAAATATGCACTTTCTAATTTTAGAATTTTTTTTCTCTCTTAGGGGTGGGACCCATTCTCCAGTCTCCACTATCTACACTTTAATTACTTTTTCCCTCAACTTCTCTCTTATTTTACCAATTTTGCATTAAACTCGTGCCTAGCTCAAAGTGCATATTTTTTGGAGACGGAGAGTATATAAATGAAAAAAATTGTTGAATTATCATTAATGAAAAATGAGACAAACACATTAGAATCAAGGCTATTTTATAAATAGAGATTAACTCGAAATGAAAAAATAAAATAATCTAGAGCATCCGCAGTGGCGGACGTCCCGGTGGACGTCATGCCGGACGTCCGCCATTGTGTGCATGTGACGCGGATACGGACATCCGTTGCGGACACCGCAGTTCCGCGGCCTTCCGCTGACGTCTGTGCGGACGTCCGCCATTGCGTTGACTCTCATGGACGTCAGCGCGGACGTCCCGATTATTGCATTAATTTTTTTTTAAAAAATTCTATAAATACGTCTCGTTGCACTTCATTTCATTCGCACCACTTGTATTAACGAGTATCTCTCTCTAAAATACTTTTCTTTCGAAGAACAATGGAGCATCACGATATGGATTCCCCCACTACGAGCGAGTCACAGTCGCCTTATTTTCCCGGCTGCGGGAGTACGTCGGTGTCCGCCGCGATGCCCCAAATGCAGGGGATGATGCCCCAACCTCAAATGGCGGTGGGGATGATGCTCGGGTACTAGAACATGTACCTGCAGTGGTATAGTATTATGCCCCAAATGTCCCAGATGCCCGGGGCGAGTGCCGGAATGCCTCAAATGCCAGGGATGATGCCTGGAATGCCGAGGATGATGCCCCAGATGCCCGGTATGATGATGCCGGGGATGATGCAGGGGTCACCGGCGGCTGCGGGGGGGGGGGGGGGAGGAGTAGGCACGGGGTCCCCCAATCACCGGTGGACAACGTCTACCGGCCCTAATGGATTTACTGTCGACGGACAACCCCCCGAGTACTCCTCTCGAGACTCAGTTCACTGGCATCGACACGTTCTTGATGGAGGAGTTGGGGCTATCTCCGATCCGGGATTCTCCCACAGACGTACCAACGACGATAGTAGGAGGGGGAGGACAGGGAGAGTGAGGGGCAGGGGACGGGGCAATACCTCGCCCGTCCCGATGTACGGTGGTGAGGCGGGGGAGGGGTCCAGGGGGAACAAGAGGACCGTCTAGAGCACGGAGGAGTGCATTGCGCTGTCGAAGGCGTGGATCAATGTAGTGGAGGATCCCTACGTCGGGGCGAACCATCACATCGACAGGATGTGGTGGCGCATTAGTCAAAGCTACCTACAGTTCAAACCGCCAGGGGGGAAGCCTTACAACAGAGAGCAATGACGGAAACAATGGGAGCGGCTGAGGAGACAGCTCAGCCGATTTGTCGGCATTTACACAAACAACCTCCGCTCGGCAACCAGCGGCATGTCTTCCGAGGTTGTGAAGCTTCTGGCGCGACAGTGAAAGGGGTTAGGGGAATTCAAATATTGGGAGGTCTATCTTGTGGTGCAGTCTTCGCCCAAGTTCACTGAGGGCGTTGAATCTGGCTGGCCGAAGCGGACGAAGATCAGCTCCTCCGGGGAGTACAGTAGCAGTGCTGGTTCCCACGAACTCCCCCCCGCTGAGGCAGAATTCCCGACACCCATATCGTCGAACCGCCGCCGTCGCCCGGTTGGGCAAAAGGCGGCGGCGCAAAGGCCCAATCGGCAGCGCCCACCCAAAAACAATCCTGAGAACCCCTCATTCGCCCGCATCGCAGCACATGAAACCTTGTTACGTGCGATGGTTGAATGGCACCAATCGACCGACCCCGATTACAAGCGGTCGCTTAAACCCCTCATCAACAGTATGCGGCGCGATTTAGGGTTCGGAGACATGTCGGGGAGTGACGACGAGGGGGGTGGCGGCGGCGACGACGACGTACTGGCGGCGGGGAATCCGAGGAGTGAGCCGGCGGTTTTTTTTATCTATGTAATTTTTTTAATTACTATGTATGTTTTTTTATAATTATGTATCTTTTTTTTAATAAAGTGGTTGTAAGATCTCCGTATTTGCGTCGAATTTTTAATTCCGTAAATTGTTTAATTTGTGAATTTGTGAATTTTTATTAATGTGGGAAGTCCGTCGGGATGTCCTTGGGGATGTCCGCCACTGTGCAGTGGGATGTCCGTATGACGTGACATCCGCAGTGGGAAGTCTGTATGATGTGGCAGAAGGTGTTTTTGGGATGTTCGCGGGATGTCCGCCGGGACATCCGCACCACTGCGGATGCATCCATTACATATTTTATAGGAGTACACTTAAATATCGATAATGAATTGAATAAAGAAAATAAAGCATATTGTCTTTCCCTTTTTCTTTTAGTTAAACCTTTTGTCCTGCAGAGTTGGTTACATATTGTCATTTTGTAGAAATATGTACATACATATATATCATATGTGCAGTTGGTTACATATTGTCGTTTTATAGAAATATATGTAGTAATGACCATTGGTAGATTCTACTTTTACATACTAGTCATTATCTGTAATATTCTCTGAGTCATATTTTCTCTTATCTACTTTTATTTTTTTACTTTACAAGAATATTAAGTCCACTGTGTATATGCCATAGACGAGAAAATCAACTATTGAGATCTAATTAAAATAATTCTCCATTTTATATTAGTTTGCCTATACACCATAAGATATACTAGTAGCTTCGTCACACAGTACTATAAGTGGCAGATCCACAGCCTAAAAATTAGAGGACAAGGCTGTTTCGACGGGCGGGGCAGTTGATACGTGCAGGGGGTGGAAAGTATACCGACGCGGAAACAAGGAAGTAGTTTGGCCAACTGATCGACAGCAGAACAACCCACAAGTCTCGGCTGATTAAGTCAAAGATCCAAGCGGTCGATTGAGAAGATTTGGGAAGAAAGACTCGGCAGATTGTTACTTTGTTATTTCAGTTTCATTGTTCCTATTTTGTTGCATTATTTGCCTATATGTAGTGAGGACCCTAGAATAGAGAAATCATCTTGGGAAATCAGTGTAATTGGGCGATTTAGTTTCGCAGGCCTCCTGGGTGAGGATTTCGTTTCACCTTCCATTCTTGTTCCTTTCAATTGCTGATAATAAAGCCGAGGTTTTGTCTCCCCATTTCCTTATTGTTTTCTGGTCACATTTTATCAAACAGATTCTGTGCGTGCATTTTATCAAATAGAGTTTGTGCGTGTAATACCCCGACTTTTTCTACCTTTTTAGTTGTCCTTGAAAGGCACGTCGTTTGTGCATCTGAAAATTTTTGGCCTTTATTTCTTTTGTCGAGAGATGGATTTTAAAATTTTGGGCCAAAACCAATTCTTTATTTCTCTGCAGCCCAATTTTTTTATTTGAAATCATGCAAATCTTATTTCTCTCACTCTGTTCGGTTTCATCAACATCTCCACTTCCTTAAAGATCTCCAACAAATAAATCCAATCTTCACATATACGCATATCCGTAGTGATATATCCTCCCCAAAGTATTTGTTTTTCATATTAATGTTTTCCACAAATCCTCTCACCTGTCAATCCAAAATTATGAAGATCACCGAGAATAGTAGGAAGTGGAAAAAGAGAGGGATTTGGGAGAAGAAGAAGTTTTCGATGGAACTGTTGTTCACAAAATTTCGCAGAGCAGCAGTAGTTGGCAATGGCGACAGGGGAGAAATTGGCGTGAGGGAGTGAGCTCTGGAAAGGGCGATGTGATGCAGCGGCGCAGGAGAAGAGCAGGCATGCGGCAACGGCGAAGCGAAGCTGATCGGGATGGCCACGACATTACTCGGCGAATCTCGAACAACAGCAGTGACGACGTCAACTGCACCGTGGCAGCAGCAAGGCTGCAATCTGACTGAGGGAAAAAGTAAGGAGCGCGGGCTGCTGGCGATGAAGACAGAGCAGCGACGAAGCTGTCGGCATACAGTTACAACAGCGGTGTGAGGAAGGCAGCGAAGGAGATGGAAGCGGCGACGGCGCTGCAATTTGGAGCATGAGGCAGCGACAGACTTTCGAGCAAGACGGTGTCGAGAGCAAGGAAGGAGACGACGGCGTGTGAGCGACAGCGCTGCAGGCAAACTTGAGAGTAGCAGCGAGATCAATGGAGAAAGAAGAGGGTGAAATGGGGCTGCTTGGTGGCAGAAGATTTAGAGAAATAGAGAGATGGGTGTTGTTTCTGGAGAAGAAGATGAATGTAAGATTGAGGGAGAAAGTGAAATATGTGATGTGAATTTAGGAAGGAGTAAGAGAGTTGAAGACGTTGCGAGTGAAGCAGAGATATGCGTTCCGTGATCAGATGAGGTTCAGGGGACCAATATTACAGGCTTTTTTTTCCAGTTGATTTCACTTTAAGAGAGATGGGAGATAGAGACGTTGTTGTACAAATTTTTTTTGTAGAAGAAGAAGAATGATGTTAGGAGTGGAATTGGAGTTCAATGTGATTTCGGAATTTGGGGAATACACTGATTAGTAAATCCAATGGGAAATTGCTTATCTTGGCAGAAGGTTTTGATAAAGGATTTGGAATGGAGTAGTTAATATTTAGGCTTTTGATAATCAAAAAGGAGAAAATAGTTTTGGGAGTGTTGGGTCGATGGAGTTGGGAACGCGATGGTCGGCCACGAAAATAAATGAAAGAGAAGAGAAACATGGACTCGAGGAGGGATTTCTCTGCGGACAAAATCCAAGTCGAAATAAGGAATTCAAATTCAGAAAATTAAACGAATGAGGTGGGCTTTCTTTTAAATAAGGACTATGTCCTAAGTATACTTATTTTTGTGAAATATGTTTGTCATGCCATATTTTTTTTGTGTTGCTATGGGACCTATCTGAAGTGGCTTTCGCCATGTATGGTTAATCGAATTCGGGTCTGACTAGGGAGTGAGTCCCTACTCAGGCTAGTGTACACCCCGTAGATCGTGCGCTATCTCTTTGAGTTGGCCGGTCTAGTGGCTTGGAATGTGGCCACATTCCTTGTCATGTATGTTCAGATATGGTATGGTGATGTTGATGATGATGTTGTTGGTGAGATGTTTTAGTGACTCGGGCCATTTCAAAGTTAAAACCCCGAGGTCACTCGTTAATGGCATGATAAATAATTTTTATAAAATGTTTTCGGCATGAGTCCACTGAGTGCATCAAGTACTCAGCCCTGTATGTGTTTTCTCTATGTGCAGATTGAGCTGTGACGAGCGCGGTGGGTGTTGAGCATAAAAGTGAATAATGTCTATCAAATGTCTAGAATATGTTGTGTCTTCATACATAGCATTATTCTACTCTCGAAATGCTTCCGCTAAATATTGTTTCTTTTGAGTTCGTGTATTATTGAGATATTTTCATTTGGAGTTGTTGATTGTTGAAATGATACTCTGATTTTATTTGAGCTATTCTCATTTGTTTTGAGCTATGGTCGAGTTGTGTTGTTTTCCCCTTTCTTCCCCGCTTCTTTAATCCTCCCCTAGTCGCGATCAACCGTATCAGAGCAATTTTTTCTTTCCGCTCTGGACCCGAGAGTCTTTTTTCAGTCTTAGTCTAGATTCGATTCGCTAGACTAAAATAAGGTTAAATTTGGAAGGCTCAACATCCCGCTTCGCCACGCTCAACCAAGAAAGAGGTAAGATATTTTTATGTGAAAATTTTTATGAGAAAGTTTTGGAGAAAGGAAGACGAGAAACTTTTTGAGAAAGAGGAGAAAATTTTTATAAGAAGGAGGAAGTAGAATCTTTCTATGAGGGATTGATTTCGAGTTGGGGAGAGTATTTGCTGATGTTTGAGAAAAGAACGAGTTTTGATGAGGGACGATGGATTGTTTGTGTTTACATGAAAGATGAAAGTTGATGTTCAAATATGTTTTGAGTTTTGAGTCAAAACTTATACTTCAAAGTTGAAAGTGAGATGTCGAATTTTTTGAGAAAAGTGTGAGTTTTGAAGAAAATGTTCGTTTTGAGAGTAGATGAGAAATGTGAAAGCGTGGTGTTTTGGGAAGCGAAATGTTGTGTATTATACTTGTTATTTGAAGTATGAATAACTTTAAATGTGATATTTGTTGATCTATGAGGTGGTGAAATGTGTGGTGAACTTAGAGTGCCTAAGACTAAGTAGATGGAACGTGCACGAACCATAGTTGTAAGTTGACAATTAATCTATCACTTTCCCGAGTGACGAAAACGAAATTGCTCCCAACACGAATTGAACCTTAGACCTCCACGAACGAGAATCTGAAAGTTTGGGGTGAACCCCTAATTTGTCAAGTCACGATAAGGCAAGGAGATCGAGAGTCCGATGGAGGCCGGTGGACCATGAAACTTTTTCTTGGAACGGCGCGAAACGTTGGAGCAAGCTTGATGTGTGAACTATTTTACTATTTCCTACGTATTCCCTGAACGACAATAACAAAAAGAATACGATGGAGATTTCAAGAAGTGGAAGATAGCAAAGACGAAACGAAGTTCAAACGCAAAAGAGCGTGCAAGACAAGGAGGGATGATGGGAAGTGCGCGATTTAATTTAATATAGTCTAATCTCGCGTAACTTTACTAAAAGTAGCGACATGATGGAGACGACCTTTATAGCAGGCAGAGAAGCATACGGATGATTAAAATGTTTTAAGAGAATGATTGTTATAATACGCAATAATATTATGAAGATATGGCTTTTGACTTACTACAATTATTTTGTTGCAATGACGTGATGAATATCAACTTGGAATCCACAGTTTCTTAGAACGATGTTACCATGTTCGGCCTCAGAAAGACTAGGGAGGGAGTGTGGCTTTCATAGCTAGAATGAATGATTTGAATCAACGGTACTTACTTGGATTCTAAGATTTTTTTTTTTGAACCTTTCAATTAACGGTGAGCCCTTGTCTATTTAAGACCTTGTCTGACTCACAATTCGCAAGTAATGTCCATTATTTTCTTTTCCTATATCGAGTCATGACTCACTTTCAGTTCTTGAAAATTGGTGCTTGCCTTTGTAACTTTGGACATCTTGATTAGTAGTCTTCTTTGATTCATCTTTCGAAAGGATAATATTTTGACCTTATGAGCTTCCGTCATTGAACTTCATTCCTAAAGTTGTTTGCAGTTATAACCTTCAGTATTATCACATCTCCATACATGTTTCTTCAAAGGATGGAATATACTTCTTGGAACTTTTGTACACCTTTTTATTTCGTAACTATGCATGCGGCAAGTTCTTCCTTTCAGAAGTGAAATTCTTTTTAGCTCAATTTCACTTCATATATTGTTTCATGCTCATTGATTTTTTCTTTCTGCAACACCAAGTTAAGGCTATCGTGTTCTCTTTTTCCTTAACATGTTTGATCTAGCTGATTTTCCTAAAAAGTTCACTTCATGTTGGTTGCAAACCTGTGAATCCATTGATGTGATTTCATTATTCAATAACCGGATGTTGTCGAACCATGATCAGTGCTACTTTATGACATTGGTCTATGCTTCTAAATCCTCCCACAATTGACCATCTCATGTCATGACATGTTTGAACCATCATTCATTGATGCCGAAATTTTGCAAATTTGATTTGACAATTTAAATATCTTATTTGACAGCCTACTATGAAACTTGAGACTTAATTCAGTTTCATCCTATTTTCAAGACCTATCTCATATTCTTTCGAGCTCGCATCAGAAGTAAAGTCTCAAGCTTTATGAGTTTATCTGAAACCTTAATTCCCAGAATGAAAATTATAAGTTCAATGGAACTTAGACCCTGCTTTATTTCTCTTCAAACCAATTTTTGTAAGTTGGTGATGGGATCTAAAAGAGTCGAGCTAGAAATGTTGTTCTTGTTTTCTTGATTAATTCTGCAGCCTTTCTGATTAAGACACTTTCAGCAGTGTTGCTACAATTTTGAAATCAGTTAATATCCAAGTAAGACTGCTTGATCAATTTTTGAGTTCTTGTTACTGGACATGGAGGAAAGGGTGAGGTTGAGCTTTTCGAATGCACACGGGGAATAAGTTTCTATAATCAGACATGCGTAAAAGTGATACACTAACTAGAGGCATCGATATAACCAAGAACACGAGGTGTTAAATTTTCAGCTTTTACGTATCGCTTATAGCGAGCTGCTAAGGGATCGAACATTATGCTATACATCTAGATATTAGATCTTGGGAAACAAAATGTGGTGAAAATGCTTTTACGACCAATAACCTTTTAGTACTATACGGAATATCGATATAAGTGGTTGATTGATACAAGATTTACGAATGAGAGACGGAGTGTTTACGAACAGTGGTATACAATAACATTATAGAGAAGATTTTAATAACTACCGTAAGAGAAAGGAAATGGAGCCTTACGATCGAGAGCAATAGAGCTCGTACTCATACTTTGAATTATGAAAAAAAAATCGAGGCTATCATAGATTGGATTGTGCAAGAGCTGAGAAATAAATTCGTAGAAACCGTGAAAGTGATGTATGTGGAAACATCGTGAATACTTGGAAGTCGTTTGAGAATTGGATGACAAAAGGAATTTAGGGGATGATACTTTTTCAGCTATAGTTATTAATTATTAAGCGATATGAGGAAGCTGCTTGGAAATTGGATTACAAGTTCATGGAGAAATTTTTTTATTCGAAGGATGTAAGCAAATTTCGGGATGAAATTTTTGTTAAGATGGGTAGATTGTAATACCCCGACTTTTTCTACCTTTTTAGTTGTCCTTGAAAGGCACGTCGTTTGTGCATCTGAAAATTTTTGGCCTTTATTTCTTTTATCGAGAGATGAATTTTAAAATTTTGGGCCAAAACCAATTCTTTATTTCTCTGCAGCCCAATTTTTTTTATTTGAAATCATGCAAATCTTATTTCTCTCACTCTGTTCGGTTTCATCAACATCTCCACTTCCTTAAAGATCTCCAACAAATAAATCCAATCTTCACATATACGCATATCCGTAGTGATATATCCTCCCCAAAGTATTTGTTTTTCATATTAATGTTTTCCACAAATCCTCTCACCTGTCAATCCAAAATTATGAAGATCACCGAGAATAGTAGGATGTGGAAAAAGAGAGGGATTTGGGAGAAGAAGAAGTTTTCGATGGAACTGTTGTTCACAAAATTTCGCAGAGCAGCAGTAGTTGGCGATGGCGACAGGGGAGAAATCGGCGTGAGGGAGTGAGCTCTGGAAAGGGCGATGTGATGCAGCGGCGCAGGAGAAGAGCAGGCATGCGGCAACGGCGGAGCGAAGCTGATCGGGATGGCCACGACATTACTCGGTGAATCTCGAACAACAGCAGTGACGACGTCAACTGCACCGTGGCAGCAGCAAGGCTGCAATCTGACTGAGGGAAAAAGTAAGGAGCGCGGGCTGCTGGCGATGAAGACAGAGCAGCGACGAAGCTGTCGGCATACAGTTACAACAGCGGTGTGAGGAAGGCAGCGAAGGAGATGGAAGCGGCGACGGCTAGGGGTGGGTCGGTACGGTATTCCGTACCGACCGTGCCATACCGCATACCGTATCGAAAAGTACGGTATGACAAAATTCAATACCGATACCGTACCGAATTTTCGGTATACCGAAATTCCGGTATACCGGAAATTCGGTATGATATTTTTTGATACAGTTACCATACCGTTATTACGGTATACCGAAAAATAATTGGTTTCTTGATTTGTTCATTTACTAATTGGTTTCTCGATTGTTCATTATTTTTTGCTATCGGTAATTCGTCCATCACTCTATTCAATTTTATATTTTGGTTAGCATGTTATCAAGTATCATATTATATTTGTTGTTGCCAATGATGTTGATCTTTAAGTATCTTTTAATATATATTTATGGATTATTTTGATTACATATATTCAGAATTTTATCCCATAATCGTGGTTAATGATAATATGAAGGTACTTATTGATTATTTTTGGCTGTTTAGACCAATAGTAGTAATAATTGGTCTTATAAATAAAATCTCCAAATAGATTTACAAGTGTAATGAAATAAAGATTCAATTTTTCCCCCTAGACTTTAATTTCAATCTATCATTATAAACATGCATACAAATTCTCAAAAATATTAACAAGGCACGGTCTTCCTTTGATTTGAATAAATTTTTAAAATACTAGCAAATAATATTTTTTTAATGTGAAAATACTAAAATTCAACATATATCAAAATTTGGCTCATTTGTTGGTTATGATGAGTATATTTTAAAGTTAAGGGTTTAGGATTTAGGTTTCAAAGTTTGGGTTTTTAGTGTATAGGGTCGCTATATTGCAATGAAATGAATCTCGACTAGAAAGTGTCTCACCAGTGCAATATTAAATTATTGCAATGTAAACTTGCTCCTACAGTTATAACTCAATGGTTAATTCATATTTTCACATATTTAAAATGCTTTTTAATTTTAAGTCTGATATTTAAATGTCAAGACAGTTTATTAAAATGTCAACACAAATATGTGTTGAAATTTTAATGTGATCGTATTGACATTTTTAAGAAAATGTAGCATTTAAACACACTCTTGTGTCTATGTGGGGTTAATGTGATTGAAAAAGTATAATCCAAAGTAAGAGGATGTCGAATATTCTTTTGTTTATCATTTCACAACTTTTATTTCGCAAAATGAAATAAATATGAAGAAATTAAAATGACCCGTGCATCGCACGGGCGTGACACTAGTTAGTAATTTAAATTGGACATTTATTTCTCTTTAAGAATTAAGAATTACTGATCAGTATCCTATTTATTCATCCTTCAATTTAAGTAGTATATAAAATAAGATAACATACAATGAATTAAACACTAATTAAACGATTAGATTCATTTTCAGCTGCACGTATTTTTAATTGACATTTTATGAAGTGGGACGAAGAATAAAACAAAATTTTTAATTACTTTGTATATTTGGAATATGACATTACACAAAGAATCATATACTAAATGGTGTGAGTTAATACAAATTCTTTCAAATGTGCTCTGTTGAAACATATTCCCGATATCGTATTTCCAATCTTCTTTCGGTGTTATGTGTTATTGTGTTTATTATAATTAATAGGATGAGTTGATAAAAAAATAATTCAGGTTAATTTTGAATTTGTTTGAATAAATTATCATTTGAATGTTTAATTTTATTGTATTAATTGATGTATTAATTTTTTTTAATATAATATATATATAAATGTAATATATATATTACAACATATTTAATATTAATATATATATATATATATAATAATCTATCGGTATACCACGGTATACTGGTATACAGTGGATTCGGTATATACCGAAGTTTCGGTATACCGTGGTATACCGGTATACCGTGGATTCGGTATACCGCGGTATAGAAAAATTGATACTGTTACCGTACCGAAACACTGCGGTACGGTATCATACCGTACCGGAAACTGCGGTATACCGAAAAATCGATATTTTTGGTATTTTTCCGGTACGGTAAGTCCGGTATTACGGTATTTCGGTATAATTTCCCACCCCTAGCGACGGCGCTGCAATTTGGAGCATGAGGCAGCGACAGACTTTCGAGCAAGACGGTGTCGAGAGCAAGGAAGGAGACGACGGCGTGTGAGCGACAGCGCTGCAGGCAAACTTGAGAGTAGCAGCGAGATCAATGGAGAAAGAAGAGGGTGAAATGGGTCTGCTTGGTGGCAGAAGATTTAGAGAAACAGAGAGATGGGTGTTGTTTCTGGAGAAGAAGATGAATGTAAGATTGAGGGAGAAAGTGAAATATGTGATGTGAATTTAGGAAGGAGTAAGAGAGTTGAAGGCGTTGCGAGTGAAGCAGAGATATGCGTTCCGTGATCAGATGAGGTTCAGGGGACCAATATTACAGGCTTTTTTTTTCCAGTTGATTTCACTTTAAGAGAGATGGGAGATAGAGACGTTGCTGTACACATTTTTTTTGTAGAAGAAGAAGAATGATGTTAGGAGTGGAATTGGAGTTCAATGTGATTTCGGAATTTGGGGAATACACTGATTTTTGGGTTAGTAAATCCAATGGGAAATTGCTTATCTTGGCAGAGGGTTTTGATAAAGGATTTGGAATGGAGTAGTTAATATTTAGGCTTTTGATAATCAAAAAGGAGAAAATAGTTTTGGGAGTGTTGGGTCGATGGAGTTGGGAACGCGATGGTCGGCCACGAAAATAAATGAAAGAGAAGAGAAACATGGACTCGAGGAGTGATTTCTCTGCGGACAAAATCCAAGTCGAAATAAGGAATTCAAATTCAGAAAATTAAACGAATGAGGTGGGCTTTCTTTTTAAATAAGGACTATGTCCTAAGTATACTTATTTTTGTGAAATATGTTTGTCATGCCATATTTTTTTTGTGTTGCTATGGGACCTATCTGAAGTGGCTTTCGCCATGTATGGTTAATCGAATTCGGGTCTGACTAGGGAGTGAGTCCCTACTCAGGCTAGTGTACACCCCGTAGATCGTGCGCTATCTCTTTGAGTTGGCCGGTCTAGTGGCTTGGAATGTGGCCACATTCCTTGTCATGTATGTTCAGATATGGTATGGTGATGTTGATGATGATGTTGTTGGTGAGATGTTTTAGTGACTCGGGCCCTTTCAAAGTTAAAACCCCGAGGTCACTCGTTAATGGCATGATAAATAATTTTTATAAAATGTTTTCGGCATGAGTCCACTGAGTGCATCAAGTACTCAGCCCTGTATGTGTTTTCTCTATGTGCAGATTGAGCTGTGACGAGCGCGGTGGGTGTTGAGCATAAAAGTGAATAATGTCTATCAAATGTCTAGAATATGTTGTGTCTTCATACATAGCATTATTCTACTCTCGAAATGCTTCCGCTAAATATTGTTTCTTTTGAGTTCGTGTATTATTGAGATATTTTCATTTGGAGTTGTTGATTGTTGAAATGATACTCTGATTTTATTCGAGCTATTCTCATTTGTTTTGAGCTATGGTCGAGTTGTGTTGTTTTCCCCTTTCTTCCCCACTTCTTTAATCTTCCCCTAGTCGCGATCAACCGTATTTTCTATCCTTAGAAAATGTGGGCGTGACAGTGCGTGAGTGTGTATCTGGAGCAGCTCTCTTGAGCACGCCTTGTGCTCGAACAATTCCCGGCCTTTACTCTATCAGCCAGATACCAGACTTCTCCTTTCTTGCCTCAGATTTGCCCTCCTCGGGCAATTAACAGCCATGACGTTAAGCAAGTCCAAACAATGTTGAAACTTGCTCTGCTGGACCGGCTTGATGAACATATCAGCAGGATTAATAGTAGTACCTACTTTCTTCACCTCAATTCTCTTCTCATTCTTCAGAAAATGATACCTCACATCAATATGCTTGTTCCTTTCATGATGGACCTGATCCTTGGCTAAAAAGATAGCACTCTGACTATCGCAGAACACAACAACTTGCTCTTGATGTAGACCAAGATCACCAATTAGCCCTTTCAGCCATATTCCCTCTTTAACAGCTTCTGTCAATGCCATATACTCTGCTTCAGTAGTAGACAAAGTAACTGCAGCCTGCAAAGTTGCCTTCCAACTAACAACGGAACCACCAAGAGTGAAAACATAGTCAGTCATAGATCTTCTACCGTCAACATCTCCAGCATAATCAGAATCAGAATAGACAATCACAGAACAGTGAGTATCACCTCCATAAACGAGACCAACATCTAACGTACCTCTCAAGTAACGAAAGATCCTCTTTACAGCTTGCCAGTGCTCCTTTCCAGGCTGCCCCATGAACCTGCTGACAACACTAACAACATGTGCTATGTCTGGTTTAGTGCAGACCATACCATACATCCGACTCCCTACTGCATTAGAGTATGGAACTCGAGACATGTACTCCTCCTCAGCTTCAGATTTTGGTGCATGATCAGATGACAGATGAATGTTTATGGCACTTGAAGTATCAATAGCCTTTGACGTAGACATGCCAAATCTTGACAAAATCTTCTCAATGTAGTTCTTTTGTGACAAAGAAAGCTTCTTCTTTTCTCTATCCCTCGAAATCTCCATGCCCAGGATTTCTTTGCAGCACCCAAATCCTTCATATCAAATTCAGCACTCAGATGAGCTTTCAACTTCTGAATTTCAGGCTTCGACTTTGCAGCTATAAGCATATCATCTACATACAGAACGAGATAGATCACAGAACCATCATCAGCTTTGTTGTGATACACACAACAATCATACGGACTCCTGCTGTATCCCAGCTGGACCATGTAGCTGTCAAATCTCTTATACCATTGCCTTGGAGATTGCTTTAGTCCATACAAGGACTTCTTCAGCTTGCAAACATAATCCTCATTTCCAGGAACCACGAATCCCTCTGGCTGAGTCATGTAGATATCTTCCTCAAGCAATCCGTGTAGGAAAGCTGTCTTAACGTCTAGTTGCTCAAGCTCCAGATCATAATATGCAACCATCGCTAGTAACACTCTGATGTAAGTGTGTCTGACCACTGGCGAGAAAATCTCATTGTAGTCAACCCCCTCCTTCTGCGTGAACCCTCTTGCAACTAGCTGAGCTTTGTATCTAACACTCTCATCTGCTGTGGTCCCTTCCTTCTTCTTAAAGATCCATTTGCAAGTAATAATCTTTCTCCCCTTAGGCCGTTTGACCAGCTCCCAAGTCAGATTTTTCCACAAAGATTCCATCTCCTCTCCCATTGCAGCGAGCCATTTAGCACGCTCACTGCCCGAAACAACTTCCTTGTAGGTGGATGGTTCTGCAGTGGATGGTCCATCCTCCACCTCACTAGCAACCTGTAGTGCATATGCCATCATGTCCTCAAAGCCATATTTCAACGGAGGCTTCACACTTGTCCTCCTAGCTCTGTCAATAGCAATGCTTCTTTGACGAGCTTCTGGATGAATATTAGAACTAGTAGTTTCAGCAGTAGTGTGTTGATCTTCTTGCAGCTCCACTTGTTTATCAACACTACCAGAATCCTCTACACCGACAGTCTTCTCAACAGAGCTGGGCATAGATTTCTCATCAAACACCACATTCCGACTGTGAATAACTTTATTCTCTGATGGTGACCAAATTCTATACCCCTTAACTCCTTCTGCATAACCAACAAATACTTCCTTCTTAGCTCTTGGTTCCAATTTACCTTCGCTCACATGATAGTAAACAGTACTCCAAAAAACTCTTAGCAACGAGTAATCTGCAGGTGTATCAGACCATACCTCATAAGGTGTCTTGCAATCAATGCCAGTGTGAGGTCCACGGTTGATCAGGTAACACGCCGTGTTTACTGCTTCTGCCCAAAACTTCCTAGTCAAACCAGCTTGGAAAAGAATGCATCTCGCTCTTTCCAGCAGTGTCTGATTCATGCGTTCTGCCACACCATCCTGCTGCGGTGTATGTCTAATAGTATGGTGGCGAACAATCCCCTCGTTCTTGCCAAACTCATTGAACTCAGACGAACAGAACTCCAGACCATTATCAGTTCTCAATCGCTTGATCTTCTTCTCTGTCTGTTTTTCCACTAAGGTCTTCCACTGTTTGAACTTCTCGAAGGCATCACCTTTATGCTTCATCATAATCACCCAAGTCATCCTCGAGTAGTCATCAATCATCGACACAAATTACCTGTGACCTCCAATAGATTCAGTACGTGATGGACCCCAACAATCCATATGAATGTATTCTAGAGTCCCCTTGGTCCGATGAACAACCTTCTTTGGGAATTTGTTGCGATGAAGCTTCCCAAAAACACAGTGTTCGCAGAAATCCAGATTCTTCACTTTATGCCCAGAGAGAAAATCACGCTTTGACAGAATTTGCATCCCTCATTCTCCCATATGACCTAGCCTCATATGCCATAGCTTTGTCATATTCTCGGTTGGAATCTCAGATGATGCAGTATCAGCAGAGCCTGTCACGATGGAACCTTTCAGAACATACAAGGTACCACGTTTCAAGGCTGTCAGAACCACCTTCGAACCTGTCATAATATGCATTACTTCACCTTCACCTTTGAAGCTGAGTCCCTTACTGTCGAAGGTACTCAGAGATATCAAATTATTCGTCATATGTGGAACATGCCTGACATCGTTCAAGGTGCAGAACACCCCATCATGCGTTCTTATCATGATAGAGCCAATGCCAATCACCTTGCAGACAACACTGTTGGCCATGGTAATATTGCCTCTATCTATCCGCTCGTAAGTGGCGAAATACTCCCTGTGTGGACATAGATGGTACGATGCTCCTGAGTCAAGAATCCACACATCATTACAGTGTGGTGTTCATCTGCAACCAACGCCACACTATCTTCAGAGTTTGTGTCATCAGCTTCAGCCATAGTTGCTGAACCGTTGGCATCCTTTTTCTTCGGGCATTCATTCTTCCAATGCCCTGGTTCTTTACAATATCTGCAGATGTCGCCACCTTTGAAACCTTTTGAGTTTGACTTCTTCTTTCCAAATTTCTTCTGCCCTGTAGCAGATAATCCCGACGCCTGAATTTTTGTGGCTGAACTAGTTGTCCGTTGCCGATCTTCTCTGATGTGGAGAACAGATCGAACATCTTCCAGAGACAGAGTTTCTTTCCCAGTCATAAAAGACTCAACGAAATTCTCGTACGACTCAGGCAAAGAAACTAGCAGAATTAAAGCAACATCCTCATCTTCTACTTTAACATCAACATTACGCAAATCCAGCAAAATTTTGTTCAAAATTTTCAGATTATCCTGAAGGGGCATACCTTCCTGCATGCGTAATCGGAACAGACGTTGCTTCAGAAGCAACTTATTGGTTAGAGACTTCGTCATTTATAAACTCTCCAACTTCGTCCAGAGGGCAGCCGCAGTTTCCTGATTAGCGACTTCGATGATAACATCGTCAGACAGGCACAACATGATTGTCGAGTGAGCCTTTTCACCTAGGGTTACCCACTCGTCATCCTTCTCGTCTGCCTTTTTCGCTTTTCCCTTTTCCGTTAGCGGCTCCCACAATCCCTGCTGCTTCAACAGAGATCGCATCTTGATTGATTAACACACAAACTCTTAACAGATGCGGAAATCTAAACCCTAGTCCGAAAACCAGGCTCTGATACCAGTTTGTTGTGACAAAATAGGGCAATTGTGTAATCGACAAACGAAAGAACTTAAAGCTGACACAGATTTACGTGGTTCGCCAATTGGCTACATTCACGGGCAGGAACGGAGAACAAATTTTATTCAAAGTATTTTCAGATTATGGTTACAGAGATTGGATCTCAGATCATATGTGCCCTACTCCCATATAAATAGACACATATGAGATTCTATCCTAATTCGGAACCATAATCCTAACCCAATTAGGAAACACATTCAAGGCATACTAACCTTTCATGACTACTTATTTTGACTCCTTTTCTTTTCTTGTATCACTCCATTCTTTTAACCTTGATGGGATTAGAAATTGGGTATGTGGTTGGTAGCTCTCGCCAAAGGCTTTATTGAGCATTTGTGATGTGCTAAACTCAGAGTGTCTAGATGATTCCAGATATGAAAATCTTGGATAAGGTTGCCGAGACATGAAAAACAGTTAACATCAGAATAAACTGTCCATTAGTGGAGGAAGTACTTTTTATCTGACTTTGCTGGTTGCTAGTATTTGCTTTTAGCATAATCATCACTCATCAGAACATCATTTTCTTGTACATTTCTGATTTTTCTGTTTCTCATACCCCATTTAAGCTGTCAGAAAAATGTGACTGTTTGCTAAAAAGTTACCCTTATTCTGTTGATTTCTTTCTGGCCGATAAGCTTCTGTCCCCAGAATTCCAACCTTCTATCAAGCAGTTGATTCGCTTTATGCCCACAAGCCGTCAGATTCTTATGTTCTCAGCTACATTTCCTGTTACAGTAAAAGATTTCAAAGAACGATACCTGAGAAAACCCTATATCATCAACCTTATGGATGAGCTTACCCTCAAGGGTATAACCCAGTTTTATGTTTTTGTTGAAGAAAGACAGAAAGTTCACTGCCTCAACACCCTTTTTTCAAAGGTTAATTAATTAGAACCAACTATCTGGCTGTTCTATTATTGTCTGGGACTCGGGGGATGACTTCACCAGATTTGATGATTTTTTTGATATATCTGTTTTATTTGGCGCAGCTTCAAATAAACCAGTCTATTATTTTCTGCAATTCTGTGAATCGGGTGGAACTTCTTGCAAAGAAAATCACAGAACTTGGCTACTCTTGCTTCTACATTCACGCTAAGATGCTTCAGGATCACCGCAACAGAGTATTTCATGACTTCCGTAATGGTGCCTGCAGGAATCTTGTCTGCACTGGTATGTACTAGGCAATGGGTGGATACACCATGTTCTAATTGCAACATGCCGACATGTAACAAAAATTGCGATATTTTCTTTTAAGGGCTATCTGAAACTCCGATGTTTTTCTTCTCCCTTGCCCCATTTTAAATTTTTCTGTGAGGTCACCAACAGTGTGGAGAAGTTTGTGAGTTATCGGGTACTTGGTAGTGCTATATATATTGTTCTGATTGTATGAAAATTGGAAAATGATGATCAATAATTTAGAAAGCCACCATAAACTATGTTGTTCTTATTACTTGCATGGTGGATGCCCTTACTCTTATCTGGCTCGGGCATGGTGTGTCTTCCAATCTCTCTCACTCTCTTTCTCTATGCTGTGTTTGCACGCATATAGATAATTAGACATGCATGATTTTTTGCTCCCCTAATGTTCTTTTACCGATTCTCTTGTTCAGAAACCATATTCTCTCCTCACTCTGAACCGTGATTGTGTTCTTTTGGTTGTTATTTTGAGTCCATTTTCAAAGTGTAACATTGGTTGGGTACTGTTACAGGTAAGAATGATGGTATTCTATATGGCCTTACTTTAGGGTCTGCTAACAAATCTCTTTTGGAACCTTGAATTTTGTATGCCTTTATATTGTAGATTGATAGAAATGGCCTACTTTGGGGTCTGGCTTTTAGCCACAATTTTTTATGACAATCTCATACATCATATCTTTATGATCATTTATGCTCTAAACTATCTTATTTGGTATTTTATTTTTTCCTCTTTTTATGTTGCAGATCTGTTTACAAGAGGGATAGATATCCAGGCAGTCAATGTTGTAATCAACTTTGATATCCCTAAGAATTCTGAAACGTATTTACACAGGGTATGTGTGAGGTTTTTACTTCCATATAAGGTTTCATGTTAGTGTTTTGCCTGCTTCACTATATTTTATTCATTTTGTGTGAAGGTTGGCCGATCCGGAAGATTTGGACACCTTGGCTTAGCTGTGAATCTCATCACCTATGAGGACCGTTTTAATTTGTATGCACTTCAATCCATATTTTCTATGTAACTGTTTATATAATTCATTGTTAATAGAGATTAATATGTTTTTCAAAATTTACCATCTTTTAGGTATAGGATTGAATAAGAATTAGGAACAGAAATCAAGCAAATCCCACCACAAATTGACCAGGCTGTATACTGTCAGTGATATGCAGGGATTGCTATTCGATCCACGATTTGAAGTTTGTAAGGTTGTCAAGTTTTGGAACTCTTATTTCCTGTATTAGATGTTTTCTTCCCATATCTCATTTTATAAACAGTCAGATTGTTCGTATATCTTGTATCTTTTCATGCTCTACTCTCTAACACCTTTTCAGTTGCAGGAAAGTTGCTACCCGTGGAAGAGGGGAGATGATTGAAGGTTGGGGTTCAGATGCAATCATGGTCTTGGTTGGTAATGAGAAGCTTTATATATGATGCTCGACTTTCCAACATATTGGGCATCTGATGCCACTTCAACTTCTAAAGGGATGGTATACCGTACAACCTTCAAGATTATATCTTATTGCTCTAGGTTATGACTCGTCTTATTATCTATATTAACGTTAGACTATGGCCATCATGTGTTTCTGTATGTTCTGTGCGAAAGAGGGTTTTCTTATCCTAGTTTGTACGATTGATCTTGCTTGAAGGAGAAAAAGAGATTGATTCTGTTTTTTGATGCCTCGTAACATTTTTGGTAAACTATGTGATATCCCGGCAGCTGAAGGAGCATTAACGAAAGTTTAAGGGATTATAAGTTAAACAAGGATCGAGATCACACATCACATGAGTCCAATAATGAACAATATTGTCTTTTTTTATGTTCAGTTGAATTAGTTTTCACATTAAATATATGATGAGATAATTTATCAAAAAATCAAAGTGGGAAACAAAAGAATTGGGCGAGGCTAATGGTTGGCCTTGAGCATCTTTTGCGTTGCAACGCTAGCTCTCTTCTTTTCAGTCTTCTTGTGGAGATGTGCTTCCTTGTTCTTGGCCTTCTCTTCGTATTCTGCCTTCTTCCTCGCCAACCCATCGTAGCAACCCCACACCAATGGATTTTCACTACAACATCACATGCAACAAATAAGCTAAAGTTGTTTGTTACCCCGACTTTCTTTAGGCGCACCTCAAGGGAGGGGCCTTCTTGCTCTGCTCTCATAAACTCTCTGGTTTGCTCCATTATATGGAGTAAATATTATTTGTGTTTGTTCCTATGTATCTATTCTTTATGCCCGTTATTAAATGTCTATTCTTTTTTCGCTCATCCAGCATTAAATATTTCATTCCACTTGTACTATTTTTAATAAATAGACATCACATTCCATTACCAAAGGTCATCTGCAACGCTGTCTCTTATCTGTCCCTTAACCGTCTCTTAAATTATTATTCATGGGCCCCACTGTACTTTTTTACTCCATCTCTTAACTAAGGGACGGAACCTATACCCTCTATCTCTTATCCGTCTATTAAATTACTATTCATTCAATTTCATTTTTTATTTTTATTTCCAACAAATTCAATTAATAAAAAATATACTTCATTAAATAAAATAAAAATACAACTTAAAATCCTAAAAAAATACATAATTAAATTCATGGCAAAATAAATAAAAAAAGACATAATCTAAAATATTAGAAATTAAAATGCAAATTATTAACCATAAAAATTCCACGGACGGAAGAAAATCTTAGTCAAACCAAATTTATAATAGATGCGTATGAGAAAAAGCAAACGTCATCGATCGCTGTTTGATGAAGTCCACGTCAGGTCATTCAACTCTGTATATTTTGATGCTCTAAATTCATTTTCATTTTTTTTATTTCCAACAAATTCAAATAATAAAACACATTTCATTAAATAAAATAAAATTACAACATTACATTCTTAAAACAGTAAAACAAAACATAATTAAAAATCCTAAAAAATAAAAATACATAATTTAATTTCTACCGACTATGATGTGCGTGTACCGGTTGCCAAAGTATGCCCAAATGTGCTCAATTAGATCATCTTGGAGTTGGGCGTGGGCAGTAGAGTCACGTGTCCTTGCCCGAATAGACAATCGTTCTTGTATAGACGAATGCATTCCACTTCGAGGCGAACTACTTGCGGTTGAGCTTCCGGGGGCTTTAGGATCGAACCAATTTCCCGTCTCGGGTCCTTCGTCTTGGAAAATCATGTTGTGCAAGATTATGCACGTATACATGATGTCGACCATGCTCTCCATGAACCACGTACGAGTCGGGCCTTTGATAATGTTAAAGCGCGCTTGGAGAAACCTGAACGCTCGCTTCACATCCTTCCGAGCAGCCTCCTGCTTCTGCGCAAAAAGAGCATGCTTTGCGTTCACAGGCCTGGTGCACGTCTTCACGAAGGTTGGCCACTTCGGGTAGATGCCGTCGGCAAGATAGTACCCCATTTTATAGCGCCGGTTGTTAGCAGTGAAGTTCATGGTCGACGCTTTATCATCCAAAACTTCGGCGAAGAGGTCGGATTGATGGAGCACGTTTATGTCGTTGTTCGAGTCGGGGACCCCGAAGTACGCATGCCAGATCCATAGCCGGTTGTCGGCAACAGCCTCGAGTATAACGGTGGGTGGGTGCCTTTGTAGCAGCTCGTGTACGACCCCCTCCACGCCACCAGGCAATTCTTCCATTGCCAGTGCATGCAATCGACGTGCCAAGCATCCCGGGGAATCCGTGCACTTCTTCGTGAAGGCAGAGCATAAATTGGCAATCTGTCGTGCTTGGCTTCCGGAGAAATTCGTCTGTGAAGGTTGCCCGGATGCCTTTACAGAATTGGATCAAGCACATTCTCCTAGTGCTTTCTCTAATGTGGAGGTATTCGTCGAACACATCCGTCGTTTGTCCAGTCGCAAGCTGACGGATTGCTGCAGTACATTTCTGCCGCGTCGTGTGGCTGGGACGGCCGACGACGTCAAACCTTTCTTGGAAGAACTCTTCCCGGGCCGCCAATGTATTTGCGATGCGGAGAAATAGCGGTCGCCGCATGCGGAAACGGCGACGGAAGTAGGTATCTCTCCATACCGGGTTATCGCTAAAGTAGTCTCGTACTAACCTTGCGGCAGCTTCCTCCCGGTTACTATGGATGTAAGTCCGGGAGTGTCTTTGGGGCGGTGCGGCTTCCTCCGCCTCCCGGAGTCGATCTTCTTCAAGTGATTCTTCCATTATTCGACGCATTTGCTCAAATGGATCCATTAGATCGATTAACTTTGAGAGAATAATAAAAGAGATGATTTGAGATGAAAATTGGAGTGGAAAGAGAGATGATTAGATGTGTGTTTGTGTGTGAAATGAGGATGAAATATGAGTATTTATAGAGTAAAAAATAATAAAAAATATTACCGTTTTCGAATTTTAATTATAAATTTTTTATTAAATTCAATTTTTTTTAAAAATGATTTATTGTGTCAGCTTGACGAAACTCATTCGCGGGCCGGTGAGTGGGCGTCACGCATCGCCCCGGAGCGCGTCAAGTCGCGCAAGCGCGTGCCGAGACAGCTCGCGCGCTGTCTCGGCGTGACGAGGGTCTCGGCGGGATGGTGACGGGACGGGACTCGAGCCACCCGCGTAACACTTTGCGGGTGGCCTAATACTTATCGTGTTTTACTGTAAAACTAATACTCACTCTGTCCCACTCAAAATGTCAATATTTTTTTAGTGCCATGAGGTTTTAGGAGGAGTTGTTAGGTGAAAAAAATAGAGAGAAATTTTAAGGAGAGAGTAGGGATGAATTTATTTCCAAATATAGAAAGTGAACATCTTGAGTGAGATAAATTATAAAGAAAACGTGAACGTCTCAATTGGGACGAGAGTATATAAAAATTGCGACCACATTTCACTATTTTTTCAGTTCACGTTTATTTGCAAAGTTAATTAATTTTTTAAAATTGTACTGTGATTAATAAAGAAAGTAAAGTTATTATATTTTATAAAAATAATAAAAAATTAATGCATAAATTTAGAAATTTGTTTTGAAAAAATGATTGAAACATTATTAACGTGAAATATAGGTTTTTATTCTAAAAAATTTAGTATTAAAAATAGAGACGTGTATTTTATGGATTCAATAAAACTTGACAAAATATGGAGCAGTAGTCAGCAGTTTATGTGACCGACGATGTACTTGTAATAATTAAAAAGTATATAAACAATTTATAGCTATGAGTATTGCAGCAAATATTCAGATTTTATAGCTTCTCTCTTATTCTCCATCTCCGCCGTTCAATTATAGTCTCTCCAGCACAAGCAGCCGCCACTGAAGAGAAATCCTCATACTTTGTGATTCCTTGAAACCGACTTTCGCTGTTCCGACAGCATAAGATGGCGTCATCTGCTGTAGCTCCGACGTCCTCATTCCTTGTCGACAAGGTTTGTGTGCTTGAAAAAGTAGCATCTTTTCATTTACCTTCTTCCAGTTCATGGGACGTTTAGTTAATCATGAAATTTTCTATAACTTCCCTCATTTTTGTGTTTGTGTTTGTATTTGCAGAAAATTTTGGGATTTTCAGCTTCCTGTGCCCAGCCTTCTTCATTTCCATGTTCCCCGCAGCTTTCCAAAAAAAGGGCTTCCACGAAAATAGTTTCTGTAATGACGCCTCAGCAATCTGAGCGTAAACCATCGGCTACGGGGGCGGTAATTAATTTAGTTTTTTGTTATCATTTTTATATAGATTTCAAAATTAAATGGAGAGGGTTTTGGATTTAGATGGTTTTTGGCAAATATAAAATTGTAGGTTAAGACTGGGATGACCATGACTGAGAAGATACTGGCAAGAGCTTCAGAAAAATCCCAATTGGTTCCCGGTGAGAATGCGTGGGTCAATGTGGATATTTTGATGACACATGATGTTTGTGGCCCTGGTTCCATTGGGATATTCAAAAAGGAATTCGGCGAAAATGCTAAGGTATATTTTAATGAAAAAACAGTATTTTCTTGGTTGCATAATCTTAAGAAGAAACATGTGTGGTTTCTGAGATATTGAAGTTAGTTTCGTTGAGGTTGTGTATGTGTCCTCATCTTCTTGGTAGTGACTAGTGCCGTGTGGCCATTGATAGAAGCAACAGGGCACCAAATTAATAAGATAATACTGTATAACTTAGCAAGTACAGACCAAAGGCATATATCGTAGATTCTTAGTTAAGTTTCGGATAATTTATCTCTTGAATTTGTATGTGGATCTTAGTTCACCAAAAACTTAATACACTTTATTTTAGAGCTCTAGAAAGGTGAATTCTTGGTGGTACTTCATGCATTAATTTCTTGTATTCTATTTTGCAACTTGAATTTAGGGTCTTGGTGATATTCCACAAATTTGAAAAACATAAATTATATTCTCCTACAAATATTTTTGGATGATTTTTTTGATGTTATTATGTATGCAGTTCTCAAAACAAAAGGAAAAGTTTGGTGTATATTATCTGGCCAAAAGTTAATTTTTGTTGTCTGCTTTTCACACTTTCCTAAACCCATTGTTGTACATTTTGGTGTGCCTATCTCACTTTATTTGTTGTTTGCTATTTGCTATCGTAGGTGTGGGACCGTGAAAAAGTTGTTATCATTCCTGATCATTATATCTTCACAACTGATGAACGAGCAAATCGCAATGTAGACATCTTGAGGGATTTCTGTAATGAGCAAAATATTAAGTACTTCTATGATATTAAAGATCTCGGAAATTTCAAGGTATGACTACTTTGCTAATTGCTGGAACTAGTAATTTACTAACCATCCTATCAAATGTTTTTTGAAAAAAGCAATTGAGTTTGACCAACTGATGTTTTAGGCTAATCCTGATTACAAAGGTGTCTGCCATGTAGCTCTTGCCCAAGAAGGCCATTGCCGACCTGGAGAGGTATATATGTTATTAGAAAAATGTTCTGTATTCGTGATTTAATGTCTCTGGCCTCCTCTAGTAACCAAGTTCTAGATGAGGCTGTATTTAAAAATGATATCAAACCTCTGATAACTTATGAACTATATTATGCTCCTAGGTCCTCTTGGGTACCGACTCTCACACATGTACTGCTGGAGCATTTGGTCAGTTTGCTACTGGAATCGGAAACACCGATGCCGGTTTCGTGTTGGGAACTGGAAAGCTTTTGCTTAAGGTATAATTGCTCAATATCCTGTCCAGTCCCATTTCTTTCTTTTCACTCTGGTCATGCAGATTTAATAATTAACCACTGACAGTTTTATTTGAATTGGAAGACTAAAATTTGACTATATAAGACTAAAATGATAATTCACAATTCTGTTTATTTCTTAATCGGTATGACTGTTTGTGAGACTATCCCTCCATGTCTTATAGATACGATGAACGTATGAATCGGTGAGTATTTCTTGTAAATGCATTTCAGGTGCCCCCAACTTTGAGATTTGTAATGGATGGTGAAATGCCCAACTATCTACTTGCAAAAGATTTAATTCTGCAAGTAAGTACATGAAAGCTTATAATCATTTGGTAAGACAAATATCATAGGCAACATATCGATTCATGTGTGTTGTGTATTTTGGAGATTATTGGTGAAATTTCAGTTGCTGGCGCGACATACAAAGCAATGGAGTTTGTTGGTTCTGCTGTTGAAAGTTTGACCGTAAGCACATCTAACCATTCAGTAAATGCATATAGGTTCTTGAGGATGATGAACTGAATTCACTTTAATTTGTTCTTTGTGTACCTTGAAATTTACTTTTTGCTGAAGATGGAAGAAAGAATGACTCTGTGCAACATGGTAGTTGAAGCTGGTGGAAAGAATGGTGTCATCCCTGCTGATCGTACCACTTACAAGTTCCTTGAGGTTAGTTTTAGGAGATAAATTCTGTGACTGTAGTGTGTGTCTGAATAAAAACACACATGGCTCACAAATTTCACACAACTAACCAATCATTGTGAATATATGTAATAAATATACATGCTGGTTCAAGTTTTCTTGAGTTGATGCCTTTTGAAATCTGCAAGAAACGAGAACATCTATATTACTATTTGTCCTTTTATTAATAGTGACATTACTTTTTGGCTGCCCAGGACAAGACATCTTTGCCATTTGAACCAGTATTTAGCGATGGAGGAGCCAGGTAGCTTCTTGTTACTTTTGCAAGTTTTGAACAGTTTATGATTGTGACACTTCTAGTCTTATTCTTAAATCAAATAATAGCAGAGAGAGATTGTGCTAGGATTCTCTTTGACATATTAATCAGTCTATTTCCCATCCTTATGATATATGGAAACCTCTCTTGTGAAGTAAATTTGGAATTCCCTTTAACACATTGATCAATATATTTCCTGTCAATTTTAATATACTGAAACCTAACTATTATGATCTTTTTAGCATCATGTCATTTCTTTAATATGGTAAACTTGTGCAATTGGGTGCTTATGGTCAAATTTATTTTTCCCTTTTCTTTTAATTAGGTTTCTCAAAGAGTACCGGTTTGATATTTCAAAGCTCGAGCCTTTGGTGGCTAAGGTGAGTAATATAAACCCCATTGTTTGTCTTTGAATCCTCTTAGTAATTATCATTAGTGACTTAAATGTTTGTCATAGACATGCTGTTTCATTAATCTCTTTTGTAAGTGGAAGATTATTGTATGATAACTAACTCTTACTCTTTAGGTGTGTTTTTTAATAGAAAAGGGTGTAAAATTTAGGGTGTGGTTGTTTTTGTTTTGGTTAATGTGCTTTCCCTTTTGATTCTCGGTTAATTACTGTTTACTCCTTGGCCTACTCGTTCAAATGGGCAGAACTTTGTGCCGAATTGCAAAAATGGCAAGACTCAGATGTGACTTGGATATGGCCTGTGCCTACTTTTTTGGGCTATAAATTGTCGTGGAAAACTCAAATCCGACTTGGATATTCTAATTTATTTTGTAAATTATGTGGAAAATGCATTTTTCACTCGAGCATCAACATATCGTCGTTTGATGCCCAATATATATATTTTCCATTTAATTTTACAAAATAAATCAGAACATCCACGCTATGTTTGGGCCTTCCATGTCAGAATTTCCATCCCAGCAAGCCAAGAAATACAGGCATGAATCATAGTTGCCACTCGTGTCCAAAGATCAGACTATTTTTTGCAATATTTTAAAGGTCATGCCATTTTTGCAACTTGGCCCAAAGATCAAGCCATAAAATATTGTTAACCCATAAATTAATGGATAAAATGAAAATATACTCTCTATGTTATAGCTAATGACTTGACATGTCAAGTTCTTGCACAATCTCACCCTACCCCCTTCTCTAGTAAACCGTATTTGGTTTTATTTTCCCATTATATCCATTACACTTATGAATCATGATGATAGCAAAAGGTAAAATTTGTTGAAATGATTCAATCCTTTTTTATTCCTCTGAAGTATTCATTGAAATTAATTACAATCATCAAACTTAAGTTTTATGATTTTATTGAAGTAATATATACTTCAATGATTAGCATTCTTTGCAAGGGTATTTTTTTTACTATTCATTAGGTCAATTGAGTCATGGAAGATGTACACTTTCGGAACACCAATTCGTTAAATCTAAAATGGATCAGCCGACCCGATCGACGAATCTGTTTTAACTCTGCGAATTCGTAGAATTTTAGGTGGAATGAGACACATCTCTAATACTTGCTGATAATTTTGATGTGTAGTTCTGTTTTGGGAGGACCAATTAACCCAAATATTTTGAATGTTTTTGTTTTTTTTGCATTTTTGGTGAAATATAGAGGGAATCCTTGCCTTTTCACCCTAAAATTTATCATCTTTTATACACTGACATAAATTTTTATGGATATCAGCCTCATTCTCCCGACAATCGTGCTTTAGCTCGAGAATGCAAAGATGTGAAAATTGACAGGGTATATATTGGATCTTGTACTGGTGGGAAAACAGAAGATTTCATGGCTGCTGCTAAAGTATTTCTTGCTTCGGTAAGTAGCTAAATCTTGTTTTAGTAATTGGCCTTTTTGTGATCCTGAATTATGTGAATCTTTTTATGTATCTCAAAACCTGACGACCTCACTGCTGTCTAAAACCTTCCTAATTTAGTGTATGCTAGTACTGGAGATACTCTATTTATTTTTGCACTTAAGTATGTGTGAACCTCTTTTACCAGTGAATGTAACAGTTTGTGAAAAGTATCAGTTCAGTCTATTATAAGCTCAATGAAGCATATGTACTCTCTGGACGATTAGAAAATCATAGTTGGGAATTGGGATGCAAAAACTTTCTCGAACTTACATATATTTGGTGATTAACAGGGTAAAAAGGTCAAAGTCCCAACCTTCCTAGTTCCAGCTACGCAGAAGGTATTCTTTCTAAATTACACATGTTTTCTAAACAGGCCAAAGGTAAAACCTCAATTCCAAACATTCAATTTTGTATCTAATTACACATATCGCAGGTTTGGATGGATGTATATAGCCTTCCGGTCCCAGGATCGGGCGGGAGAACTTGCTCACAGATATTTGAGGAAGCTGGATGCGACACTCCTGCAAGCCCCAGTTGTGGTGCTTGTTTGGGAGGACCAAGAGACACATACGCACGCATGAATGAAGCTCAGGTACACACCGTTGTGTTTTATAATATAGATACTACTAGCTTTGCGCAAATAGTAATTCCTTTGGTCTCTAAGGAAGACGGTGATAGAAAGTGCTTTTGCATGTCTGATTGCTAACTCAAGTTTTCATCAAATAATTTTATTAAGTGGGGTAATCATGTTTGTCTCCCTAATTATAAGCATTTATCAGAGCCTGTTCACAACTTATTTTCTTTCTCTTTACAACCCCCAACTCTGTGAAAAGTTTGATGTATGTCCCAATTGAATCTGTTGAGCTAGCTAGCTCAATGTTCTGTTGCTGGAATTGGGTTTTTTGAAAAGAAAAGTTGGGGATGCAAAACATGATTAACAAAAGGTCTTGTTTGGGCTTAATAGGCTTTAATATGTAATTATAGATACTGTTTTCTGAACTGCTTATAGAGATTTATATACACGGAGTAGCATATATCGTCCTTATTTTGTTGCAGAAGACTAGTAAGTTACTCCTATAACATAAGCAGTAGTAATATAACTAAATATTGCAATCTTGGTAAAATGCAGGTGTGTGTTTCAACCACAAACAGGAATTTCCCTGGTCGGATGGGCCATAAAGAGGGACAGATTTATCTAGCTTCTCCATACACGGCTGCTGCATCTGCGTTGACTGGTTTCGTCACTGACCCACGAGAGTTTATCTAGAGTATGATTTTCACGAATGAGTAACTTTGTGCACTACTTTTCTGAATGCTGCTTCTGAGTTCTTGACGTTACTGATTCACATATTGTGATGTGTTACAAGTTAGAACTGGTGTTAGATTTGGATTTGGGAATTAGATACTTCAATAAAGATGATTGTTGGACATGCTTTTTATTTTATTTTAATTCACATATTTAATGGAACGTGGGATGTATGTATGATAAGAAATAAAATAAGAAAATAATAGGAAAACCATATTTCGGGGTCCTTACATCTTGCTTTGTTAGATCCTTTGACAATATTTTTATTTTGATTTAATAAGTTTTAACACTTTTATTTTATTTGGTTGGATCTTTATTTAATGGACTTCAAAGTTTGATTTTTATTTATTTATTAGAATTCCTGTATTTGTTTTTCTTAGATTTATTTTTGAACCAATTCAGTTGTAATATCGATTCAAGAATTATTGGGAAAATGAAATTTGATATTGCTCGTTATCAATTTATAAATTTTTTTTTTCAATGATTCGTCTCTCTATATTGTTTTAAAAAGTTTAATTTTCATAAGAAAAGTTAATTAAATTATAAACTTAATCACAAGAACCAAAAAACCGATGAACACTAAGAGAAAAAAGCACGAGACATCTTGTTTTACCTTTTATTTACACTATAATTGTTTTCAGATGATAGAAATGGAAGAAAGTTTATAACATTTTATAATGAATGTAAAATGATGCAATATATAGGATTGTTTGTGAATAATACTAAGTTGCATATCTAATTTCATAATATTAATTTAAATGTAGGATGTTCAGCATAATGCAATTTTTTTCTCAAGTTGCGTGTGTATTTGATTACTAATTACTTTCAAAATTTTGAATGATGATAAGATCATTAATGTTTTTTTCCCCAATATAGATAGAATAATATTTTTGAATGCATTTCCTAAATTTTTTTTGGTATATACATAATCAGGGCTATTTTAAATGAAGAAAATAATCTTTAAGTACAAAGTATAACATATAGTAGGGTTTGATCCAAATGGATGTACTAGTATATTTTCTTCAACAACAAGTATATTTCAAAATATTTCTGGCAGATGAGCATAATGGTGGTGGCGGGGAGGAGAGCATGGCTGGGAGGAGAGCATGGCGGTGGCGGTTTCTTGTTGCGAAGTGGCTATGGGGGGAGGAGGAGTATGGCGGTGGTTGTTGAGCGACTCAATATTCAACATCCCATAATCCTCAAAATCTTCATTATTCTCAACCAAATTTTAATCTAGCAATGATAAATCATTATCCAAATCAGAGCAAAGAGCAAAAAATAGGGTAGCCACATGAGCACCAAGAGAATGAAAACATGAGACATTTTTTTCATCTTAAATAGTACTATAATATATAATTGTTTTGACACGAGGGATATTGAAAAGGGTTTATAACATTTTTATGATGAATGTAAATGATGCATGATGTTTAGGTTTGTGGGTCAATATTTCATTATGTTAATTAATAAGAAATCTTGTAGTACTTCATAAGGTAGTATATCTCAAAATAATCACAACAAGTATACTAATTTGTTTTGTTGTTTTTTCTTGAACAATCGATACACTTTTAAAAGCTTTCCGGTGGAGGAGCATGACTGCGATGTTGGGGTGGGGGAGCATAATGGCGATGTTAGGTAGGAGGAGGAAGGTAGCGATGGATTCTTGGAGCGCCATGGCATCGAGGTGAAGGAGCATGACGGCTTTGGTGCCGGCGGTTGCCGTGGTGGTGGTGCTTGAGCGACTCTATATTCCATAACATCTCATCAACTTCATCGGTTTCATTTATATTACTAGAAACCAATGCATCTTCGTTCAAATCACGAGCTAGAGATGGGGTCAACACTAGAACTAAAAATTTAATGAGTATCGAGAGAGAGAATGTACGAGACATTTTGTTCAATGAATGATAATTTATGAGAAAAACTGAAGAAAGTTTATGATATTTTATAGTGGATGCGAAAAGTATAATGCTTAAGTTTGTGGGTCAATAATATTAAATATTGTACAGAAGATTTACCAATAATGCGATTTTTGGAGTGGTCTATTTAGTTATTATTTTCAAATTTGTGAATGATAATTAGGTAAATGTACGTAATTAAATTTTGTGTTTTCCATTTATAATTAAGTAATTGCCTGGATTTTTATATTCTATGAATATTGCACCGTTTTGACTTCGTACTTCTTACTATATTTAGTTAACTGAAAAAATTTCATATAAAAAACCTTCACAACTATTGAATTATTTTCAGAGTTTTTAAATTTCGGATATCTGATTTCCCAAAATGATGTACATCTTGCAAGTTGCATATAAGGAAGTATAAAGTCAAATTTCAGAAAGGTTGAAATATGCCGCAACAGTAATTAGTTTTTTATTTTATTTAAACAACTTCTTTGAATCGACAAATTTAAATATTAATTAAATATTTATACTAATACAAAAGTGGCCGCGGGCGTGAAGAACGTACATTCCGCAAATGACAAAATTTTGTCATCAAATTCCACACAATTAACAAAATCTTGATCTCAAATTCCATAGTAAGAATTTTTCAAATTTAATAAATTGTTCGGCTAATTTTGAGTTAAAGTATTACTCCTCTCTCAACGCTATAAATATGTGTCACATAGCTTATAATTTTCGAATGAGTCTCGTCAGATGTTTAATGACTATAGTTCTCGCATAAAATAAATTCATAATTTTTAAATTTAACTAATTAAAATTAAAAACTTTATTAAAATTATAATTTTAACATACTACTTCTAAAAAAATTCAAAAAAATTAGGGTCCATGAGCCAACTTTAATTTTGAATTGATTACAGCAATTTAATAATGGTACATAATTTTAGTACTTAGATATATATACCTAATAGATTCATTTTCATATAGCTTAAAATGCATATATGTATTACAAATAACTCAAATTATCTACCGTAATTATATATAGTAATATAGGGATCTGATTCTTGATTTCTGTTTTTTTTTTTGTGATTTAAGGCACAAGATTTATGCAGAAGGATGGGGATGGTCTGTTAGTGAGAAATACATCCTAGCATGCAACTCGCCCACATTGCTCATCAACTCGCGTTGGCACGACTTCTTCTCACGGGGGCTCATCCCTCAACGCCATTATTGGCCGATCAGGGATGCCCAAAAGTGTAGTTCCATCAAATTTGCAGTTGAATATGGCAACAATCACCCTGCAAAGGTATGTATCATCATATCATCTTTTCAATTATGTCACTCTTTTTTGACTGAATTCTGCTTTTTAGGCCAAGAAGATTGGTGAGGCCGGGAGCCACTTCGCCCACGAGGCTCTGAAAATGGAGAATATTTATGACTACATGTTCCATCTGCTAAATGAGTACGCGAGTCTGTTCAAGTACAAGCCTAAGATTCCTCCAAACGCGACTGAGCTTTGCTCGGAGCTGCTGGCCTGCCCTGCACAGGGGAAGTTAAGGGAGTTCATGGAGGAAACCATTGAGAAGTTGCCTAGTGATTCACCTCCCTGCCAGATGCCTCCACCTTTCAAGCTTCGAGATCTTGGAGATTTTGCACGAGCGAATATGGAGGCCATCAACGAGGTGGAGGCATTGGAAGACGAGTATGGGAGGAAGCAATACGAGAGAAAATGATTCAAGAGAAACTAGTTTATACTTCATTCAAGAGAAAGCTATCGTCCATGTAAACCATCTCAAAATATAACAAAAATTATGAACTCAAAAACAAATGTCAAGATTTGAAAAAAGAAAAGAAATCATGTGATTAAGAAAGTTTTGAATAACTAATAAAAATAGAACTAGTGCTGTCTCAGCATTAAAGAAACTTGAATTAATAAGCTCTTTCCTTGAAGATGTCCATGCTCATCTCACTTGCATCAGTTGCTTGCAACTCAACCTGAATTCCATCCAACTCTCTCTTGAAACGATCTTTTGAACTCGCGTAAAGCATCTTGGTCCTTACCTTCGAAGTCTCGGGCGACCTGAGACAATATCACAATAATATCATGAAATCGACAAAAAAACAATAGTTGCAAAAATTTGAAGTTTCATGTGATCTCACCATGCAATGAAGAAAATCTTGCTCTTGCGGCAGTTCTCATCAGTTGTAAAGTCATAGTCATAGACAGCATACCGACAATCATCAGCGGGCAAGCTATTGTTGAGGTCGTCGTGAGTCTCGTCTTGGCCCCCGGCCTTCTCCACCACCACTTGCTGGAGTCCATCATCGAGTTTGAACACGATGTACCTGTAGTTCCGCTTAGCCTTTAGCTCCAAAAACTTCAGTTTGCACGCGTCGTCCACAGCAACCCCGGATGCAGAATTTGCCTGTTGAGAATCCAAATCATTAGCATTGAAACCATGATCACGTTTTTCTCTTAGAATCAGAAAAAAATGGGAGCACATCAATATTCTTGATCATGTTAGACGCCTTAATGAATATAGTAGTATATGTAAAACAGAAGGTATAGCAGTTTTTGTTGATAAAATTCCCCCTAACTCTTTGATGGAAAATTGTCACAGAGATTAAAAAAAAGGTGGTCAGCACTAATATGTGATAAATTATCTAATATTTTCGTATCCTTCATTTTCTCACGATAAATTTGTGAAAGATCTCTAATTCGAGATCCTATCCGTGGCTTCATTTAACCATCAAAAAAAGAAAAGAAAAAAAGATCTGCATTAATTTTTGCATCATTCACGAATCTTGATCTTGTTTGAGGTCTGAATTTAAATATCACACACATAATTAGGCAGTAAACAAGAGATGCAATTGCAATTATTCATATATTACACAGGCAAACACATATTGATATTACTAATGCCAGCTTGTCCCATAAAGCAAATAGAATACATAAATTCACCTTATAATGCTGAGGAAATCAATCAAAATATCATGAAGAAAGTGGATATCAATGAGAGCCAAGCATTCTAGCAACATAACATAAAAAAGAGGGAATGCAGTTGAATGATGACATATAAAAGGAATTAAATGATCTAGGAATGACAAAGATGACTTACCATTTTGCTCTTGAGTAAAAATTCGAGCAGCCTCGTGAAAATGTGATTAGAGATCAAATGGAGAGAAGAAGAAAATAGGGTGGAGAGATATGGATCCTTGAATTTTGGTAGGGCATTGACAGTTTCAAAGGATGTGAGAGATTTGAGGAAATTTGTTTATAATCAACTAACTATATATGAACTGTAACATGAGGCCAATATATAATTTTGAAGCAGTATAAATACAATTTTTTTTGATGAATTCATGACATTTTACTACAATTATATTCGTATACTTATTAAAGAACGAAAAATGTTATGAGCATGTTAAACTTTGTAAGTGTATACACTTTTTTATAATAGTGTTAGATAGTTTGCATTTGACATTAAGTTATATACTTATATATGCTTAGAGAGTGTATTGCTAGCTACTTCCAAATGCAAATTATGCAATTGTTTAAGCTGAATAAATAGAAGATTATTGTTCCATAGTTAATTAAGATATTGATTTGGTGAAATCAAGCTGCTGATTGGCTGTCAGAATAAACAAACAAATCAATAAACTAGCTGAGTCTTTAGCTACTTAATCTTTAATTTACTCGTTATGTCGTGCCTGATGATGCTATCAATATAATAGTAAACTCTAATTATAGACATTTAAAAGATTGTAGCATGGCCCATAAGGAAGAAACAAGTAAACAATTTATTAAAAAAAAAGTAAACGATTTTTGAAATAATCTTTGAAATTAGCCTCATATACTGCTGAACTATCGAATTTATCACATAAATATATTAGTAGTATCTCATATAAATAGTTAGATATATTATTATTATTATTTATTGAAATAAAAGAATCACCCTTATGAAAATAGTGAATATTATACAACTTCAAATCAAGTTACATCAAGTATTTTCAAAATCTATAATAATATTCTGAGCCCTTAATAAATCAAAGGACATGTACAAAAACAAAGAAAATGTCAATTACACCCCATTAGCCTTGCAATTTACAGGAAATTACTGAGATTTGAAAATTTGAATAGATGTAGTATAAAAATGGATCGTGATGGCGACAAATATTCTGTTAAATACAAGTTGCAAGTTCATAAGGATTGAGTTGACCAATAACTCTGTCATTAAAATGTCAAACAAGTTAGTTAGTTGGGTTTATACAATTATTAATTTCTCTTAAAACCAGAAGGCATGTCTTGTTCTTGATCACCTCACCCCAACACGACTCAATACCTGAACTAAATGTTAGTATTAATTAATCTTCTCACAATTAGTTTAAAACGACTTCTCGATACACTTCTTCTTTCTTCTTCCTTCGTCTTAATTAATGTTGAAATGTAAGCAGCATTACTTTACTTGTATACATTTAAATACTTGAATCCCACGCCTCTGAATATCTCATGAAGAGATGAACAACCTGAAGCTAGCAGTGGAGGTGGTGCGAGCCCACAACCTCCTCCCCAAAGATGGGCAGGGCTCGTCCAGCGCTGCCGTGGAGCTCGTCTTCGATGGCCAGAAGTTCCGCACCACCATTAAGGAGAGAGACCTCAACCCCTTTTGGAACGAGACCTTCTACTTCAACGTCGCCAACCCCCTCGACCTCCACCACCTCACCCTCGAGGCTCACCTCTATAGCATCAATCGAGCCACCTCCAAGAAACACTCCCTCGGGAAGGTCCGGATCAACGGCACCTCCTTCGTCCCCCTCTCCGACTCTGTCGTCTTCAACTACCCCCTCGAGAAAAACAGCCTCTTCTCCTCCACCAGAGGCGAGCTCGCCTTGAAAGTCTACCTCACCGGCGATCCCACCCCTAGTCATCACTATGCCTCCTCCTCGTCCTTCTCTAGCCTTCATTCGATCCATGATGAACCGTCGCCCCGTTCTCACAGGCACGAGGAGAAGGCGTCCCGGTCTAGGCGCAGTTTGTACACTCTTGCGGGCTCAGATCATAGTCAACACCATCAGCCGCAGCAACAACAACCACAACCACAACCACAACAGCAGCAACAACCACAACAACAACGACCTTCTTCTTCTTATACAATGCCATCGTACCAAACAACGCAATACAACGCTAGTGAGATGATGTTCGAGAGTCAGCCATCACAGTCTGCTGGAATGCATCTGAACACATCGTCTCAGCCTAATGATTTCTCACTCAGAGAAACAAATCCGGTCCTCGGAGGGGGGCGGATTAGGGCTACCAGCACGTATGATCTCGTGCAGCCTATGCAGTTTCTCTTCGTTCGTGTTGTGAAGGCACGGGACCTCCCATCCAAGGACGCCACAGGGAGCCTCGACCCCTACGTGGAGGTGAAGCTGGGTAATTACAAGGGCGTTACTCGCCATTTCGACAAGACAAAGAATCCAGAGTGGAACACAGTGTTCACGTTTTCAAAGGATAGAATGCAAGCCACTGTTTTGGAAGTTGTGGTGATGGACAAGGATGTGATCAAGGACGATTTTGTGGGAAAGGTGAAGTTCGACCTTCACGAGATCCCAAGACGGGCCCCTCCAGACAGCCCATTGGCGCCTGAGTGGCACCGACTCGAGGACAGCAAGGGCGAGAGGAAGCACGGGGAGCTCATGGTTGCAGTTTGGATAGGCACACAAGCTGATGAGGCCTTTGCTGATGCTTGGCATTCCGATGCTGCTAGCCTCGTCGACACCTCCTCCTCGACCGCACACATCCGGTCCAAGGTGTACCACGCGCCCCGGTTGTGGTACGTTCGCGTGAACGTGATTGAGGCGCAGGATCTCGTCACACATGACAGGAACCGGTACCCTTTCGTGCACGTGAAGGCCCAAATCGGGAACCAGGTCCTGAAAACAAAGCCAGTCCAGTCGCAGACCTCGAACGCGTCATGGAACGAGGACCTTATGTTCGTTGCCGCTGAGCCCTTCGACGACGATCAGCTGGTGATATCAGTTGATGATCGTGTCGGGCCAAACAAAGAGGAGTCTCTTGGCAAGGCTTTTGTGTCGTTGGCGACAATTGAGAAACGGGCCGACGACAGAGTGGTGCACACAAAATGGTTGCACCTGCAGAAGCCAAGCACCACCGAGATTGTGGAACCCAAGAGGGATCATTTTGCAAGCCGGATCCATCTCCGGATCTGTCTCGATGGAGGCTACCATGTTCTAGATGAATCCACGCAGTATAGCAGTGATCTCAGGCCAACAGCAAAGCAGCTTTGGAAGCCGCCCGTAGGAGTGCTTGAGCTCGGAATCTTGAACGCCGACGCCCTCACACCGATGAAGAGTAGAAACGGTCGAGGGACTTCAGACACATTCTGTGTGGCCAAGTATGGGCAGAAATGGATTCGAACTAGAACTATCACCGATAGCTTGAACCCCAAGTTCAACGAGCAGTACACTTGGGACGTTTACGATCCAGCCACAGTTCTAACTGTGGGCGTTTTCGACAACGGCCACTTTGGTGGTGCCAATGGCCACAGAGACCTCAAGATTGGGAAGGTTCGGATCCGGATCTCGACCTTGGAAACGAATCGTGTTTACACGCATTCGTATCCATTGGTCATTCTGCATCCCTCGGGGGTGAAGAAGATGGGAGAGCTGCATTTGGCAATCCGATTTACATGCACATCGATGCTCAACATGATGTCCTTATACTCAAGGCCTCTCCTGCCTAAAATGCACTACGTGAGACCGTTGGCGCAGCTTGACATGCTACGCTACCAGGCTGTCAATATCCTCGCGGCGCGCCTGAGCCGGGCTGAGCCGCCTCTCCGAAAAGAGGTGGTAGAATACATGAGTGATGTCAACTCACATCTATGGAGCATGAGGCGAAGCAAGGCAAACTTCAACAGATTGATGGCAGTCTTCAACGGCATCTTTGCTGTTTCAAAGTGGCTCACCGAGATCTGCCAATGGAAGAATCCGGTCACAACGGTGCTCGTGTACGCCCTCTTTGTCATGCTAGTGTTCTTCCCCGAGCTGATCCTGCCGACGCTGTACCTATACATGTTCCTCATCGGACTATGGAACTATCGGTTCAGGCCGAAGAATCCACCGCACATGAACATGAGGTTGTCGTGGGCAGACACCGTGACAGCCGACGAGCTCGACGAGGAATTTGACACGTTCCCAACGACTAGAAGTGGTGATACTCTGCGGATGAGGTATGATCGTCTGCGGAGCGTTGCTTGCCGGATACAGAGAGTCGTTGGGGACGTGGCGTCGCAGGGGGAGCGGGTGCAGGCGGTTCTGAGCTGGCGGGATCCTCGCGCCACCATCATATTCATGGCCTTCTGCATTGCGTCAGCTGTGGTGTTCTACGCCGTGCCTCTTCAGCTGCTGATAGTCACTGCCGGATCCTACGCCATGAGACCTCCAAAATTCCGACGCAAGCTGCCTCCAGCGCCGCTCAACTTCTTCCGCCGCCTGCCTGCTAGGACTGATAGCATGTTGTGACTACCTATAAATACTGTTTGTAAATTTGTGAATGTTACACTTCATACTAAGTTCCAATTTCACAGCAATGACTCCTGCATAGACACAGATTAATCCATTTCTAATCTCAAGAAACAGAGAATCAAGATGTATAAAGTGAAGAACTGAATCATTAACAAAGATCTGAACTAGTGCAACCTATGTCAGGTAAAGTAGCAACATGGTTAGAGTCAGATGCTCTGCTAAAGACTAATCAATAAAACGGTTTCACCCAGATGTCGCTGGATGTTGAAGTCGATAACTTGAACAAAATATAAGAAATGGGATTGCTATCTATCCCTACCAAACTGAGCTAAGATTCTGAGCTAGGCTAAGCATTGGCTGGAATGACGAGATTCCCAACTGTACGATCTTCAGAATCTGCTGAAGTTCCCCCAGCAACGTTTTTCATCTTTGAAGGGCGTGGTAGCAGGCTTGCCACGACAACCTGGAGGCATTTATCGAATGAGTGATTCCGAAAGTATCATCTAAGGAATATCTTGAAACTGAATAAAATTTCAGAAAAGAGGCCTACTTCAGTGCTGAATATATTAAAGCTACCTGAACAGGGCTGCAGGCAACCATGACACTCTCGACTCCACCACCTATGACACGCCCATCAGGACCAGACAGAGTAACATTTAGACAGCCGACTGGGCCATGAGGCGCATTCACATCATTTTGTGCATACGAACCAGTTAAACTCAAAATATCAAAGCGTCCCTATAGAAAAGCAAAACTGCTGAGTCAAGAAGAAACAAGATACGCAAAAATGCTACTGAGACAAGAATAAACAAGACAAGAACCAAGGAAGCAACGGAAGACTAAAAAAAGGATCAAGTAGACAGACTTCTACAAAAGATTCTGAATCAAGATAAATAGTTCGAAATGTTAAAAATGGAATTTACAACTATCATAATTAGATAAGATAAGAAAGGAAGTTTCACAAGTTGAACCTTGCATTAATTACATTGAGAAATATATGCAAATTTATAGTTTAACATATGAGCTATCACAAAGTATATATCTTAACAGCAATCTTGCTAGCTATAGCTCTCAAATAAGGAAAGATAAGGTATTTAAATTTTTGGATAGACTACAATCTAACCCTCATTATGAACTGCTGGAGCATGGTACTGATGCCTCTAGTGTTCACATTATATTTGCAATATGAAAATGGAGAATATACCTCGTATGTGACGCTCCCACCAGAACTTGATATTCTAATATTTACAGCTGATATTGTACCATTTCCTGATAAAATGACAGTGCTCTGCCGCCCCTGTGCAAACGACAGTACCTTTCTTTTAATATCCTGCAGAAAAACTATAATAATAAATGATCCACTAATTATAAATTAAGGATGTCCAGAATTTGACATCTGTTATCATGAAAAATTTAGAAAATGCCTTTCTGAGATGCCCTGAAAGACATGTACAAAGTATTAAGACAATATCAAGTTTTAATAAATGACTCGAGCCTTCCCTTTCTCACAGTCGAATTTTTTGTCTATAGACTGGAATGATTACATAAGAGAGAAGTTGCATATCAGGAAACTGATGTATCATAAGATTTACATTTTCAGTTTTATCCAAGTTCATTTGAACAATATTTTCCATGATTTTCTTTCCAAATATTAAGAACTAGATATGCTGAAGCTTTATCTCATTATACGGAGTACTATTTATGAAAAGTATTACAAGTTCATAAATCTTCTTTGGAGAAATTTCTTAGCTAGATGACGTAAACAGGTGGAAGAGTGGAAGAGTGGAAGATACAGATAAATACATAATGTTAGGTAAATTCATTCAGATAGTTGGGATTGCACTAACTTCTCCAACAGCAACATTGATGATATGTGGGACCAGTTTTCCAGGAACGGTAAAGATAGATCCGCCTGGCAAAAAGATGAATTCCCCACAAAATCAAGAAAATGCAAGAACTTCAAATAGCCATATAACGCATGGAAGAAACATAACAATAAACATCTCAGTTGACACAAAGCTATCAAATTCAGAAAAAAAAAATTGAGAGACGACATTTATGAACATAATAAGAAGGCATCGAGAAGGAAATAAACAATATTTATCATGAGATATGTGCATATGACAAGACGATATGAGCATATTGCTAGACTATTATTGCCCAATAGGCAATAACTCAATTTTAAGGCCTGGAGTGATATCAAGAATTTGATAGTTACATATATGTAATGATACAAGAGAGCATTTATCAGCGTTTCCACAATAAGAGACTCTCAATAACACACAACAGAGTAAAAAATCCTCAAATGTGTATTTAATGAGTTAAAAAGGGTTGCATTTTGAGCAAGGTTCAGCTTGAGAATAATGCATATCGGCTGAAATTGAAGCTTTCCATGTTAAACGCTCCTTTTTTTGACAAGAAATATACATGCCTTCTCGATTGATAAGATTTAAATAACCTGGATGCGCTCCTCCATTTAAATCCGAAACTTTAAAGATTTCTGTCACCACTAAAATATTTCTGTGCAAAGCCATAGAACTAAAATATTTCTGTACAGAGAGAGAGGGAGAGAGGAGGAAGAGAGAGTGCAGAATGGAGAAAATAGGTAAAACAAACTCTACATAAGTAAGGGGCGAGTCAGCAGCTTAAGGCTCAATTGATGAGGTATTTGCTGGTGGCACTATGTATTCAGCCACTTGTCATGATAAATTATTTCTCTAGTAACTGCCCTGTCTTTATACAAGTGCCTTTTTATAAGCCTTTCCATTACTAAAAAGAAAATTAGTACCTTACTTTCTGCATAATTCAGCAACTGCCCTGTCTTTATACAAGTGCCTGTTTACATGATAAATTATTTCTCTAGTAATTTCTATCACTGAATTCACATAATGAAGCACATGATTCAAGAATAGCATTTGATAAGATCATACTACATTTTAAGATTTTACTTTTCAAACCATATTTTAACTGGTAATTCCTATCCCAAAATCATTTCCGCACTGAAATTCGTCAATGCAGCATCTTCTCTATTTAATGGCTTCCAATCAAGCTCAAGCGCCATACCATTTTCAAATTATGCATTTGAAAGGCGACTATTAGGATCAAAGACAATAAATAACATGCAACCATAGACTTCAAATCACATCCGAAACTTGTAGTATTTGATTGCTACCAAGAAATAGCAAGTGTATCCAAGCACAGCCATGAAACAGATAAACAACAAGATTCAGAAATACCAAGGGGGATTTGTTGATGCTTTCTCCCCGTCCCTGGTGGTCGTCCTCTCCGCTTCTGAGTTGGTCTCACAAATGGCACAGGATTAGAAGTGGAGGGCGACAATGCCAGTGAAACAGCACTATCACGCCCATATTTCCGTGGCCTTCCCCTTTTCCTACGAACAGGCTCCCCTTGCATCATAGCAGGAGGCGGACCTGCACCAAGCGCAGGAGGCGGGCCAACACTCATCCCGTGAGGTGACATTGTCGATGAAGTATCTAAAGGCAACGATGATCCCATCATATTCCTCCCTGTGTTGGTTTGGTACTGCAAACCAGGATTAGTCAACGAATTCATGCCGGGGGATCCCTGTAGTCCCATGACAGACTCGGCATTTCCTTGATGAAGATAATAGGAAGCCGAACCTTGCAGCGCCATAGCTTCCCTTTGATCCATGTACGCTAACTTAATAATTTGTTTCAATCTAAGGCACTCCAAAAATGCCAAATACAACACTTCCAAAATCGGTATCAAATTATGCCTTCATCAAGTAAAACATGGAACTCCGGCTTGGATGCTCTGTTCGATTTCGACAATGCTTAAACTCAGCACTGGAAGACCTCTATCAATGCAACTTAAATGAGCCCAATAGCTCTATTATGCAATGCAAGAGAAAGCTCAATCCCACAGTTCTTGAATCGTGGCAAAAATAATTAAAATGTGCTATTTACAAATTTGTATTCCCCAAATAACACGAAATCGAGATTGAAACGGTTTCAATTCAATAAGAGAAAAAGATTCAAAGTTTCAAGACAACAACATACACACTACAAAATCAAAACAAGAAAAAGACTTCATTTTTAAGATAAAATTCTCCATTTTCGCTCTCGCCCAACACAATGCTCACAAAACATATCTATCTATGGACTATAAACACAATCCTTGGAGAGAAAGCAACAAAGGCCCACCTCAAGAGAAAGAAACATCATCGCCTATGCCAAAAGCAGCCATGCAATAACATTTATCTAACGAAAAGGGGTAAATGAAAAGGAGAGTCGTTTTATGAAAAGCAGCTAGCAGCGCAGGTTGTGAGAATAAGCCATTGACGAACTCACCATAACAGTGAAAGAATTCTTATCCGAAACATAATGCATTTTTTATGCTGGGAATTTCGTGTTCACTGTGTGTACTGTGTAGTGTGGGATGAGGTGAGGTGAGGTGATAGAGTGTGGAGGGGAATAGTGATGCGGGTTTTGAGTTAGTGTGGTGCGCGGTTGTTTGCTTTGTTTTGTAGGGGATAGAAAGAGAAAATCTTCAACAGAAGAGCAGCAGCAGCCGCTTGGTGGATATATCTCATCTTTATTCAATAGTAAGATATCAATGTGTTTTGACAAATCTTCGCGCCCACTCGCACCCCTGGCGCGTGCCTTTTTGTCTCGCTTTTTATTTTCATTTATTTGTTTTATTTTTGGTAGGGTGAGGATTCGGATTTCGAAATTGATTTTTGCTCAATTCGATTCCATCTGAAATTGTATGAAAATTTGGAATCTAAACTATAAGAACTGATCAATTTGAAAATAATCCAAAATTGCTTAAAAATATGTCGAAAATTGAATACCTACTACCCAAGACAGTGATAATCGTACAAGATACGTAGTCCATACAGGTGAAAATAAACAAAAAACAGTGGTTAAAGGGCCCAACCGGGTTCGAACCGGTGACCTATTGATCTGCAGTCAATTGCTCTACCACTGAGCTATGGACCCTTGGATGTCTTATTAAGCTTTGATAATGAAAATGAGCACTGGAATCATCTCGAAAAATGTAAATAGCGATCTATATAAACTCATCCATTTCAGATACTGATTCACAGAAAATGGACCCAAAAACGGACAAGTTAGTGAGGAGGACAACCATGATAGCCACTGCCACAGCTTCTTATCTTCTACTCACGGCTGATTACGGTCCTGAACCCAACTTTCTTGACCCCGTAACTACCTTCATCCTCTCGCTTTCTTTCTTTTTTTTTTAAATTTTATTTTGGCGCTCTTGATTTTATTCGTTGCAATTTGTAGTATAGAATTGCTTCTCTGTTAGATTTTCACTTGCCATTAGTACGATTTGAAGTATTAGAGGTTTGATTGGAGAAGGAAATCCAAAGCTACGCAATTGGATTGGGTAGGTCTCGGTGCCAATTGAGTTGAAGAGAAGGATCTCACAAATAAAATTGAAAATTTGTGAACTTTGGATTGATGTTACCATAGATAAATATGAATCTGCTTGGTGGTAGTGGCCAGTGAGTAATCAGGAATGATTTCATCCCCCTTTTTCCCTCTAATTTTGGGGAATCACTTGTTAATAACAAATTAATACTACCAAATATATTCATGAAGTAGAATGCAATCAGAGGGCTAGGAAGGGTTTGGAATATGCAGCTATGTGAATTAAGCTAAAGTCCACCTTTGTTAATTTTAAACGTAGTCTCAGATACTAGATTATAGAGTCTTACTGGTGTATTGTTATTAAAATGTTGTCAACAAATACGTCAACACGAGAGAGGTTCTCATAAACGCAGCATAGTAGGAGTTGTAGGGGAGTTTGGCTGATATTCTAGTGAGGCGGTTTACTTATCGTTGAGCGAGAGGAGAGCTATGCAGAACTTAAAATATGTATCATTTTCATAGCCCTTGATATGTTGTGAGGTCGTCCCAAACCAACCTGTGACCTGAGCCTTCTTGAGTAATTGAGGAGTAGAACCAAACTATTAAGAGAGTTCCAACAGATGCATTCACTCCTACCCTCATCTTGAACACAAGTATAGATGGTATGCTTTCACCAAGCTGCTGCATGATGTGATTCTCGATTCCTGTGTTTTCAGAAGTGAGAAAGCATGTCATATGATTCATATTTTGAAATTGATGAGCTAGGATGTAGAATGTACACAACAACCACTGCCTCTCAGGTTCTGTTATTCCAATACTGCATTGAATTTGTTAATGGTAGTAGTCTGGTTTTGTTGTTTTCACATATCTGCTGACTAGCAGCATTATTAGGAAATAACAAATCTGATTTTCTGGTTTCAGCAATCTGCAAGTCGTGATTTTTTAACTCTCCATCGCTTTTCTTTGGGAAAAAACATACTTTGTAAGGTGTTGTTCAGATGGATAGTAGAACTCACAAAAGTTATATGCATTATTTCTTCATTGAACAGGATAGGAAGCACACTGTTGTTAATTGTGAACTTGTTATAGAGGATAAGAGCTTTTTTGTGCTTTGCCTATGTTAAATTTCATACACTCATCTCTACTTGTGCTCTCTCTGTATTTTCTCTACTAGAGTGAACTGTTAAACATGCATCATTGTCGAGCTCTTGATGTGTGCTGCCTAATGACAGATAAAAAACGCTGTGGAATCAGCGAAACAGTCGGTGAAAGAGTTTGTTTTTGGAGTGAAGAAGGGAACTCCACAAAATGAGACCGAAAAGCCTCCTTCAGCTGCTTCAGAGAAACACTCGTAGTCTGTTAAATGCTACTTTCCTTATAATAGCTTGCTTAGTATATGACTCACAGTCTGTAATCGGAAACTGCAAGTTTCGATTTTGCCCAGTTTTGTGAATGCTATTCCTAACATTTTCTTATATATACTTTTGCTATTGTTGATACTTATCTTTTACATGTCTCAAATCTTTAACGAGTTTCTGAAGCACAGTCGTATCTTTTAGCGTCTACATAGAGTCGGAGAGTATTTGATTTTGTTTTTGGACACCTAATTTTTATAATTCATCCCCATACACTTATTATTACAAAAATCATCACACTAAATCGACACAATAGTATCTTTTCTCTATGCAAAATCTATTAGATAAAACTTGTGTTATTCAAAAAGTGATACTCTTTCTTTTCTCTATGCAGAAAAATATCTATCAAACATGTATTTTTCACAAAAGTGATACTCTTTAGCCTTTTGTGAACTAAGTTAGAAGAAAATATTCATTAGTATAAACATATTAAATGACAATATAAGTTAGTGTGTCTAATTAATAATATTTTGATAAGTGGATAGGATTACGTGCATATGGAAATTAAAAGATGGGATCTATACATATTCAATATTAAAAAATATAGAAACTTTCCCTAATTGTATGGTCCTCCCATGTACTCCCTCCGTCCCTAAAGAATATGTATTTTAGATTTGACATTAGTTTTAATGTAAAATTGGGAAAGTAAGAGAGATGTAGAGAGAAAAAGTAATTAAAATATTGTTAGTGGAGAATGAGTTCCGCCTCATTAGAGTGAAAAGAGTTTCCAAAATTGAAAAGTGCATATTCTTGTGGGACGAATGGAGTATATTACTAGTAAGTAGTAGTAGTACATAAATACTTCATCTGTCCCACTATAAGCGAGACGCTTCTTTTAAGTCTAAGATTTAAAAAAAATTATACTATTCAATACCTTAAGTGGATAGGAAAATAAGAAATACTAGTACTACAATAATGTAGAGATAATTTTTCAAAATCTTGGGCTTAAAAAATGCCTCACTTGTGGCAGAACTGAGTGAGACTACATATTAGCGCATAAGAGCATCAGCTTAGCGCATAAGATCATCAGCACTCAGCAGTGGCGTGGAATTCCCGACGAAATTCTCAAAAATACCTCATGCCACGTTATACGGACTTCCCACTGTACTGCCACGTCATAAGGAATTCCAACTGCACAGTGGCGGACATCCCGAAGGACTTCCCGCAATTAAAAAAACCACAAATTCACAAATTAAACAATTTCTGGAATTAAACAATTTACGAAATTAAAATTTCAACACAAATAGGAAAAAAAATTCCATCAAATAAAAAAAAGTACATTTCACCAAATTAAAAAAAACATTTCAATAATTAAAAACTACATCAACGACGACCCATCCGCTGCCATACTTCTTCAATAATATCGTTCTGGAGCCGAACATGGGCTTGTCTTTGGCGCATGTCGGCAAATGCACGGACTCGATCGACATCGTCATGGGGTATCCCCATGCGTACATTGCTAGTGGCCACGCCGTGGCTTGGACCCGCAGCACCAGCATCATCATTGGTCCAATCAGTCAGTGTTGGACCTTCATCTTCGACAATCATGTTGTGCATGATAATACATGCGTACATGATGTCGGCGATGCTGTCAACATACCACAGCCGTGTTGGACCCTTCACTGCCGCCCATCGAGCCTGGAGCACACCAAATGCCTGTTCCACTTCTTTGCGCGCTGTCTCCTGGCGACCCGCAAAATATATCTTCTTTTCATCTGCTGGGCATCCGATCGTCTTCACAAAGACGGGGCACATAGGGTATATCACATCCGCCAAATAATAGCTCATATTGTGTTGGTTGCCGTTGGCGACGAAGTTGACGGCCGGACCAACGCCCATGCACTGCCCTGAATGGAGGACATCAACGTGTGGCCGATGCATCCTAAACCGTCGCCAGAACATGTTCTCCCCAAACCGTGGCTCTGGCGCAAATTAATCCTCATACAACCGAGCGTGGGCAGCGAGGTGGTCCCGGGGTATTATAGTTCGACGATGGATGGGTCGAGGTACTGCCGGCGCCAAGGCCGCTTGTTCCTCCCTCTCCGCTGATTCCCGCACACGTGCATGAATCAGGCGCATCATGTGTTCATAATGCCTACCACTACCACTACCAGCCATTCCGGATATATAAAAGAAACGTAGAGAGAGAAACTTATTAAAACAAGTGGTGCGAATGAAATGCAGTTCAACGAGCCGTATATATATAATTTTTTTAAAAAAATTTAATGTAATAAACGGGAATTCCGCGCGGACGTCCTTGGGAGTCAACGCAATGGCGGATGTCCGCACGCCCGTCGCGACGGAATTTCGCGTAACGCCGCGGAACTGCGGTGTCCTCGGCGGAATTCCGTATCCGTGCATACCATGCACAATGGCGGACGTCCGCCGCGGAATTCCGGCAAGCAGGTCGGAATTCCACCGGGACGGGCGTCATTGCTGATGCTCTAAACTCCCTCTATCCCATAAAGATGGTCCTATTTTTCCATTTCCATCAATCCCACAAAAATTGTCTCATTTCACTTTTTACCATTTTTATAATGGATCTGATATTCCACTAACTCATTTCTACTCATATTTTATTATAAATTTAATTATAAAAGTATGGCTCACATTCCACTAACTTTTTCGACCTACGTTTCATTACATTTCACGTAATTAAAACTTTCCAAATTCTGATTAATTAAATCTAGTTAATTAAAAATCAGGAAATAAAAAATTGAAAATTGAAAATTGAAAATTGAAAATTGAATACAAATTGTGCTATATTAGGTGGATATGGTGATTGGTGGGGAGACATTTGGTGTTGCATTATCTGATTATTATTTGGTTGAAAACAGGAAAATGGTATTGGTGGCTACTGCAAACCTGAGTCACATGTTCACGTTGTTTACCTCCAAATCCTAAAACCTTTCCAACGGCAAACACAAACCCCATTTCTCAATTCCCATCTTCTTCTCCAAAAATGCTTTCCAAATTCCACTACTCACCCTCACCACTCCTCCACCCCTCCACCAAACCAGCCCCCAAATTCCCCTGCGCCTGCCACTCCTCCAAACCCTCCAATTCCCCCCCATTCCGCGATTCCGCCCTACTCTCAGTCCTCTTCGCCATCCCCGACTGGGCCGACGAGATCAAGGAGCGAGGCATGAAGCAGAAGCGCTACCTCTACGACCACGAGAGCTGGGTCCAGCACCGTAGCTCCCTCCGCCACGTCCGCCACCTGCTCACCAGCTTGTCCTCCCGCGTCATCCTCTCCCTCGTCCCGCCCGTCATCGCCTTCACCTCCGTCGCCGTCTTCGTCGCCGTCTACAACACCGCCGTCTCGCTCGATCTACTGCCAGAGTTCTTCCCCATCCTCAGAGCCTCCTCCCTGCCCTACCAGCTCACCGCTCCCGCACTGGCGCTGCTGCTCGTTTTTAGGACGGAGGCGTCGTATTCCAGGTTTGAGGAAGGGAAGATGGCTTGGACTAAGGTTATTTCTGGTGCTGAGGATTTTGCCAGCCAGATTAATGCTAATGTGCGCAGTGCCGATGATGATATGCTTAAGAAGGCCATTTTGCAGTATATCATCGCCTTTCCGGTTGCTCTCAAGGTTGCCATTTGGAAAATTCATCTTCATTGCTGCATATATTGTTTGCATAGGATAGGCTTGAATTGATTTTTCCTCTTACTCTTTACAAAGTGATTGATTTGGGGGAGATTAATTCTGAACTTTAGGTTTCGGTTGGATTCAGGTTTTTCGTTGTTTGATCTATGTTTCAAAAGTGATTGATTTGGGGGAAATGTATTCTGAAGTTTAAGCTTCAGTTGGATTTAGGTTTCGGTTGTTTGATCTATGTTTCAAAAGTGATTGATTTGGGGGAAATGGATTCTGAACGGTAAGCTTCAGTTGGATTTAGGTTTTAGGTTGTTTGATCTATGTTTCAAAAGTGATTGATTTGGGGGAAATGGATTCTGAACTGTAAGCTTCAGTTGGATTTAGGTTTTAGGTTGTTTGATCTATGTTTCAAAAGTGATTGATTTGGGGGAAATGGATTCTGAACTGTAAGCTTCAGTTGGATTTAGGTTTTAGGTTGTTTGATCTCTGTTTCAAAAGTGATTGATTTGGGGGAAATGGATTCTGAACTGTAAGCTTCAGTTGGATTTAGGTTTTTGGTTGTTTGATCTCTGTTTCAAAAGTAGAACTAGTCTTTGAATCTATTGGTATTTTGTAGAGGATTGTATGTATGTAGGTTTTCCAAATGATGATCATGATGAGATGATGATGAAATGCAGTGTCACATCGTTTATGGATCAGATGTTGCACAAGATCTCGACAACTTACTTGAGGTGGATGACCTGTCTGTAGTTCTGAGCTCCAAGCACCGGCCGCGCTGCATCATCGAGTTCATCTCTCAAAGCCTGCAGCTGCTTGATATCGAGGCCACAAAGCGCCATATACTGGTAAAAATCCATTTTTCCTTTGATTTCAGAGGCTCGTTTCAATGTAAAACTGGTTTGAATCCTTGCAGGAATCGAATCTTGGCTGTTTTCAAGAGGGTATCGGAGTGTGTGAACAGATCATGGGCACGCCTATCCCTCTCTCGTACACTAGACTTACCTCCAGATTCCTAGTCCTCTGGCATCTCACTCTCCCTATCATACTTTGGGATGATTGTCATTGGATCGTTGTGCCCGCCACTTTCATTAGTGCTGCTTCTCTATTCTGCATTGAGGAGGTAGAAACACCACTCCACTGCTCACACACAGATACAAACACAGTATCGCTGTTAAATTTGAGGGCTTTTTTACAGGTTGGTGTTCTTATTGAAGAGCCTTTCCCAGTGCTGGCTCTTGATGAGATGTGCCTCAGACTTCGCAGCAACATAGATGAGGTTGTGAGGAATGAGAAGCTCATTCGGGCTCGTGTAAGTGCAAACAGAAACCGGAGTCGTGGGAAGAAACACTCCCAGAATGGATGGCCAAACCCCTTGGAGAAAGACATACAACCTGGTTGAAATTATTCTTAGAAGAGAGTGGCAAAGTTTTGGTGTTAGATAAGTATATATGTGTATAGATGATAGAAGTACGTCAAAGTGAACATCTCGTATATAAAAAAAATGAAAAAAGAAAAGAATTTGGACTAGTATATATACTCATTCAATTATACATATACACATGCTGGTGAAGGAGTTTATGGTGTAAAAATTAACTGTTGAAAAAAATCAGCATTATGGAGGTAAGTCACAGACTCATAATACGATTTGTCTAGGATTAAATTAGTCATGAGATTAATCATGAGAAACAATCTAATTTTAGCATTATGAATCTGTGTCAACTCAAGATACATTAACAGGGGCTGAGCAAAAATGCAACTGAACAAGATACTTCCTTCGTTTTATAGTAATAGAGTCATTTTATAATTTTAGTACTAGTGGAGTCATTCCTTTTTTTTTTAGTAAAAGTCAACACATTTATTATCAGTTACTTTACTTTTTATCTTTATTCTCTCTTCATTTCTCTACCACTTTCATTTCCTACTTTATTCCTCATTTACTTAACCAGACAAGAAAATAAGGCATGCATAACCTACATGCCAAACAACTGAATTAACTGATGTTTTAGCACAATTCTTGGTGGTAATCTAATTCCCTCATTTCCGAGCCAGTTTATTCTCTACCACAAATAATTTCTCTGAATGGGGCAGCTCTGTTATGAGTTGAAAAAAAATTAAAAATAGACTTGATCGATGCCACTGAATATTATAGTTTGGACGCGGAAGCTGGAGCTGGTTCCCTCGCCCTCCTCACTAATCCCTCTTGCGCTATAGAAACCACTAGTTGCTAACAATAATTGATTTCATCAAAAAATACATTCCATTTTAAACTCAACATCGTTCTCTGGTAATTAATGACTTATTTACCTCTCCTGTTCGAGTAAACATTCGTCCACTAACAAATCCACGACCGCTGTGAGAAATTGGACTGTCAATCTGAGAAAAAAACAAAACAAAAACAAAGAGCATTAAAACTTGATCCAACTGTGTAATATGAATATAGGAGTGCGTTGGTTTGGCTATTCACCACATATAGCAGCCAATCGTCAGCTCTAAGAGGCTTGTGAAACCACATCCTGAGACAATAATATTATGCAATCAAATATACAGTGTTCAGATATTGTTCCTTGGAACTCTACAGTTAATCAATCTAATTACAAGAAAATATGAGAAATTTTGACTTACGAATCGTCTAGGCTAACATTTGTTGACTTAAGATCCTTTTCATAATGTTGGTGTAAACTCACTTCGTGAAAAAGCCACTATGCATCTGCAAGGAAGTGGAGTGAACATCAATGCCAATACAGTGTGTGAAAGGGTTAAATGTCTAGTAATATACTGCGGTTTGGTTATTAGTACCCTTCTTATTGCGAATCTGTGAGTCCCCTCGTTATCACTTCATTGTACGTATAAAATTACTGAATCCGCTGTACAATCGTTTATACACAGGATTTTCAATAATTATACGTTCATCCGAAGCAGTGATAAAAAGGAGACTCGCGATAAGAAAGGGGACTCATGTGATCCCCCTCGTACACACACACACGCGCAGATAATACTTTGATATGATTCTGAACATGGCACTATCAATTCAAGTTGATAACAGTTCTTATTTGGTGTCCCAAAGGTTCATGTTTCATAAGCAAATAAGGGAGCGTCTAGGGGCTGGTAAAGGAGAGTGACCTGTGCAAAGCCTGATCATCAGAAAGTATTCCTCTAGCTCTAAACCAGTACCTTAAACTGCAGAGGATAGAACAGAAATGCAAGTGAGAAACTGAGAATGCCTTCAAAATTATTACTACATCACAAATGAATATGACAGAGACTGTGGACGAGATTTTTTGTAATTGGTGCCAGCAGTATCAGGCTCACAGAACCTAACCTCAACGGGCCACGGAAAAAAATCAGTAGCAGCTTCAATGCGGTATGTCCTGCAACACATGTTAATAATCTATAAGGTTTTGACAAATTTCTGCATTTGAGAGGACACGTTTGATAAGAACGAGTAAGAAACTAGACCAGAAAGTGAATTGGGTTGGTTGAGCTCGTGGTACAGTTAAAAGAACGTAATGCTCATGATAAGAAGTCTGACCTCGGAATCCTAGGATCAACAAGACGTTGTTCTTGCAACTCTTCCCTTGATATAAGCTGAAAAGGGAGCAAAAAATTGAAATTCTCCAGAATATAAAAGATACTACTAATAAGAACTGATAAAATCATAATTTAAAACCTTTTCTGGATCAGGCACAGAAGGCATTGCTACCACCTGGTGAATGAACAGTTGTTCCTCTTTCTGTATGTTATAGCAGTGTGTTTAGAAAAGTTGCAATCACAGAACAAAGATATTTAAGTCCAAAAATGGGCTACCAATGCCATCTTTAGTTTCAGCACATTTAAGATGGATTTACCTGAAAAGAAACCATTAGTGTAAACATGACTTTCTCTCTTTGTATAGCTTCTACCCTTCGGGTTGCAAAGCTTTTCCCATCACGTACACGATGCACTTTATATATAATTGTTCCTGAAACCATTATGATACATTTAACTAACTAGATACTTATTTAATTGGAAAGCAATGAACAAACATGTGTAAGTAAGCATGTCAGGATTCAGAATTAGCAATAAAAGTAGAGATACTGAGGAAAGTGAATTCATATGGATACATACTACTAAGATCGCCTGGAAGAATGAAGTATGCATGCAAACTGTGAACAATCTTTTGAGAATCAACAATTTTACATGCTGCAGCCAGTGCCTGCACTCATCACCCAATGCATACAATCAGTAGAAGAGCTCAAACCATAGCAATGTTTGAAGGAAAATAGAGAAGAGCACTATGTAAAAGGCCCATGCTAGGCCAGGTGGAGGCAACAGTATTCAAATGGTAAGCCCATTCAAAAATTTTAGAAATGGCCTTAAGTAGTTACTTAACCAATCACATCATAAATTGCATTTGGCTTCCCAAATGAATTCGAAATAGCAGGACTCTTCGTTTAAACTCAGGCATACCTGTCCGAGAAATTGCCCGCCAAACACGCTTACATGTTTTATTGCATCAGGCAAAGTAGTACATTGGAAAACATCAACCTGTGATGGTGAAGGATAACTATTTTTTGATAGTACAATATAGCCAAACAAATACTATAAACAAGAGGCGAACTCAGGGAAACCAAAAGATACTGTTTGCATACGAATATGATTAGTTTTCCACTTGCCCCTTGTCAAAACTTTGAAGCAAGTAAAGCACCACTTCCCAAAAAAGAGTAACTTCTTGGTACATACCTCTATAGGATCCAGCTGTAAAATTCGCTCAATGAGTGGGCGCTTCTCCTGTGCATCATCCGCACTCCAAATTGATTTTGGTTTTAACAAATGGGCTTGATCACTAGGAAGGACTAAGCAAGTCAGCTGCACACGGAGAAAAGTGAGAGTAGATTCCAGGGCATATTTATAAACATGCCTGCACAATCAGTAAATATATAAGATAACAATGCAACCTTAGACAAAGCAAGCACATCCACTGGCTGAGTAAATGGTGACATACCTGCAATGTAACCTCAGCCTTCAATATATTCTCATATACATTGTATAATGATGCGCACAAATTTCCAAGAATATGTAAGTGGCAATGAGTAAGTATCTAATGTTGGGGTAAGGGAAGACTATTCTGATATGTTACAACAAATACCATCTGTTTTAACAAATTGTATCCACAGAGGAAGTAAAAGTGAAGTTACATTCAGCCCATCTAGTTTATCAATCATTTGTACAACATGAAATTTGTGTACAATGAAAATTTAAGCATTGGCATCTAACCATGGCTAAAAAAGTCATATTGCTTCAAATGATATTCAGCGTGACTTTTACCATCGGACTGTAAAGACTCACAGACCTCAGCCTGCAAGGATGTAAGAGTACAGTTAAGAAAATATCACACAAGCATACAGTACACCTGAATAGTCTATAATGAAAACACCATTACCTCTCCTTCCCATATGAAATAGATCCCATCAGCACCTTCTCCTTCACAAACTATAGAATCTCCTTGGTCTTCATTATTGCAGGCAAAAAATAGAAATTAGATGATTGAAGTAAAAATTGTGAATGTACCAACAATTGTTGCAATGGAAGATTGACAGCTCAATTCTGAAAAGTACAGCAGCACCACAAAGTAAACTGTCTTGCAAAGCTAGTTATGCGCTATTTCTAAATAAAGCTCGTCAAAATCGACATAAGAAAATGAGTCTTTTCCAATGCCATGTAGAAGCCAATTTTTTGCGCTTGCCTTGTTAGCTAACTCACCAAGCTTGCTAAATGCTTTACAGTAACTGGTGTTAGCTCAACTCAATTAACTCGTCAATAGACATATAACGATTGAGCTACCATCTCAGATAAATTCTACTAGTTCCCAACAAACAATCATCCCGATAAAAAAAACCGTCTTAGAACTCGAGAACAAATCATTTGCCAAAAGATGAAATTCGAGAAAGCAAACACAAATTCGTAACAAAAACTACCATAGTGCTTGACGAATACGACTTCGGCGATCTTCTTTTGAGACTGTTGGGTTGCGTTGCCGCTGATCTCACACACGTAATCGAGAAAATAAAGCACGCAAACGATATAACGTGGTTCGGTGATAAACCACCTACGTCCACGGAGAAGATGACCGGAATCTTATTGATGAACTCTTTACAATTACAATGAACTCACACTCACACTCTACCGCTCACAACCGCTCGCTATCTTGAGAATTAATCTCTCTGGGTGTGTGTGTATATGGTGTAATTCTGCTACTTCACTACTGAGCTCTATCGAGCTATTTATACAAGATGCAATCAAGAAATAAAATCCAACTAACTCAATTTCCCAAAGTTAGTTATAACCGCTACTCGGCTCAAAACCGAACTCTTCCTTCTCGGCTAGTTCCAGCTCAAAGCCGAGCTTCCTTCTTCTGCCTTCTTCTTCTCGGCTAGTTCCAGGCTAGTTCCAGCTCGGTAAGCCGAGCTTACCGAACTCCTTTCACCGAACTCCTTTCTAGCCGAACTCCTTTCTAGCCGAACTCCTTTCTAGCCGAGCTAGCTCAAAGCCGAGCTTCATTTCTTGATCTCTTCTTTGAGCTGCAGCTCGGCTCCAACACTCGATCAAATCAGTAGTTTGCACGGACACACTTTCACAAATCTCCACCTTGTCCTTGCAAAACTCCATCAATATCTAGATTCCCTTCTCAATCCTGTTCCATACTTCAACATTCCACAATTTCCACCAACTTCAAGCAATGCTTGAACTTCAAAGTTGGTAGTGACTTGGTTAACATGTCTGAGGCATTTTCTTCAGTGGGAACCTTCACCACATTGATCTTCCCACTCTGAATTTCGTCTCTGATGAAGTGCCTCCTTACATCGATATGTTTAGATCTCTCATGGAACATTTGGTGCTTGGCTAAGCATATGGCTGAATTGCTGTCACAATTAATCATTACTGCTCCCAGCTCTATCCCCAGATCTTGTAAGATTCCTTGTAGCCATTTTCCCTCCTTTGCGGCCTCTGTTAGTGCAATATATTCTGCCTCAGTTGTGGACAATGCGACCACCGGTTGTAGATTCGACTTCCAACTAATGGCTGTACCAAACAAAGTGAATATGTAGCCGCTTTGGGACTTCCTATTATCCAAGTTGGCCGCATAATCAGAATCACAGTAGCCTACAAGAATCTCATCTTTCTCAGACCATGCTTTTCCACCAAATCTCAAACCAATCATAACAGATCCTCCCAAATATTTCAAGATCCATTTCAGAGCCATCCAGTGTTCTCTACCCGGATCAGCCATGTACCTGCTAGCCACGCTTATAGCATGAGCCACATCCGGCCTTGTACATATCATCAAGTACATTATGCTTCCCACTATATTCGCATATGGTATCGCACTCATTTCCCTTCTGATTTCATCGGTTTTAGGCGCCTGTTCTTTGCTCAACTTAAAATGGCCTGCTAATGGAGTAGAGACTGCCTTTGCATTTGTCACCTGATATTTCCTTATCACTTTCTTGATGTACTCAGCTTGCACAAGCCTCAGTTCCTTCTTCTTCCTATTTCTGACAATGTCCATGCCTAGGATTCGTTTTGCCTCCCCAAGATCCTTCATCTCAAACTTTTGTTTAAGCTCATCTTTTACAATCTGCAATTTGTTGGATTCTGGGATTACAAAGATAACTACCGGGCGTAATACAACCCAAAAGAAAGGAAAGGAAGAACTGAACTTAAAAATACAACGTATAATCGAAACTACTAAACCAGTGTGATTAGCCGAGTCGAGGAGGCCTCTTCCCGCAAGACGAGATACGCCCCGGTAGTGCTCTTCGGTTTGGCGTGTCGTCCCCAAAGGTAAAACGGCTACGTCTCTATTGATGCAGCACCGCAATCAACAGAGCTCCGGCGAACTGGATGGAGGAGAGGGCAGAGCTTCGACAGAAAAAACTATGCAGGGAGAGGGAGAGAGCTTATGATGCAGAATGCTTTTTGAATTGTGTAGTGATGCATGGAATGGCTGGCCTATTTATAGGCTCAGTCCACTGCAGGGGGTCAACAGCCATGATGGCTGTCATCATGGCAATTCGTAACCGACGTCGGTTACAGACGTGTGGCAGGAGTGTGCCATCCGTGTGTGGAGCGTGTGGATTTCTCACGTGGCAACCGTGACTGTGCCTCGCTTGACGACGTGTCAAGCCACTTGGATTGCTGACTCGGCGGTGGTCCAAAAAGAATAGTTTGGGCCAAGCACCAAGCCCAAAGACCACCCAAAGACCAATTGCCAAGATCCAAGTCCAAGTCCAAGTCCAAGTCCAAGATCGAGATCGAGATCGAGATCGGGATCGAGATCGGGATCGGGCTCGGGATCGGGCTCGGGCCCGGGCCCGAGGCCCGAGGCCCGCGGCCCGCGCCCGCGACCACGAGCACGAGCACGAGCACGAGCACGTGCACGGGCACGGGCACGGGCTCGGGCTCGGGCGGGCGGGCGGCGGCGGCGCGCGCGTGTGCGCGCGTGTGGGCTCTTTCACCCATCTTGGTCCACTATAATTATTAAGTAACATAAAGTCACTTAATTTATACACATTAAAGATGTGTTAATCCTCCAATGTGGGATAATTAACACTAGTTAATTATTCCCTAAGCTCCATCTCCAAGCTTTAATTAAAAGCTAATTATGCCCAACTTTAATCCACTATTTCTCACTCACCGGAAATCGGATTTGAGAAAGTGAATATACTACATTTACCTACGTAAAATGTAGATCGACGCTATGTCATTTAATTTCACAAAATTAAATGTCTCGTCACATTTATTATTTGGTCAAAATCCATTGACCGGGCATATTTAATCCATGATTTTTTACAATCCCCCACATGAGTGGAAATAGCCGAATGCATATGCATGCAGACACAAGCTCAACCCTCGCGAGGTATATAAGCATAAGGATAGGTAGTTGTTGACTTTGAACCCTCCATAGTCGACACCATCGGATACACAGGCGGCTTAGTAGCGCGATGCTTTGAACTAATCCCCCACGGCGTGCACCGAGACAATGGTGTTAACACTTAAACACCTCAACCTCATCCGTTCTCACGTTTTGTGTCCATTGCGGTCTTGGACACCACTTTGGATTCATAAGTGCGTTTTTTATGAAGCGACCACACTTCGCACTTACGTAGGTGATTCTTAGTCAAGTACCTTGCCATACTTGGTCTCTTTGAGAATTCCATCTCTTTGAGATCCTTAAGAACCATTAAAAGTCATAGACTTAGCCTTTACCACGAGGCAAGTTCTCCAACACTCTATTGCTCTCTAGGGAATAGATATAGTTTGAGTGTTTTTCCATGAACTCTCATAGCTTAGTTGTCCCTTTGAACCAAGTTCTTGGGATCTCCAGTCATCATGGTTGGGTTACCACTATGACAATTCTTTAGTTTGTGGATTTCAAACCCATTCCCTCTAGCAACTTATTCATTTGATCACGGTTTAACCCTTTGGTTAGCGGATCCGCTAGATTATCTATTGACTTCACATAGTCAATTGTAATCACCCCTGTTGTGATCAAATGTCTCACGGTGTTATGTCGTCGACGTATATGTCGAGACTTACCGTTATAGAAACCATTGTTTGCCCTTCCAATAGCCGCTTGGCTATCGCAGTGAATCAGCACTGGTGGCACTGGCTTAGACCAACATGGAATGTCTTCAAGGAAGTTCTTAAGCCACTCGGCTTCCTCACCAGCCTTATCCAAGGCAATGAACTCCGATTCCATTGTTGATCGGGCTATACAGGTCTGTTTTGTGGATTTCCACGATACAGCACCACCCCCAATAGTAAAGACATATCCACTTGTTGAAAGTGAGTCTCTATTATCGGATATCCAATTGGCATCACAGTACCCTTCAAGCACCGGGGGGTATCTCGAGAAGTGTAGCCCAAGATTTTGAGTGTGTTTTAAATATCTCAAAACCCTCACAAGAGCTCTCCAATGCTCTTTGCTTGGATTGCTCGTGTAACGACTTAACTTGTTCACGGCACAAGCAATGTCAGGTCGAGTGCAATTAGTCAAGTACATAATGCACCCGATGACCCGTGCATACTCTTCTTGTGCAACGGGCTCGCCTTTGTTTTTGCTCAAGTGAACGTCGAGTTCAATTGGAGTCTTAACCGGCGCGCCATCATAGGCTTTGAATTTATTCAATATCTTCTCAACATAATGTGATTGTGTTAAGATGATTCCATCATTCGTTCTTAGAATCTTCATTCCAAGAATTACATCGGCTAGACCCATGTCTTTCATGTCAAAGTTTCTCTTTAACATGGCCTTTGTATCGTTAATTACTTGAGTGTTGCTACCCAAGATTAACATATCATCAACGTAGAGACACACTATAACATGACCGTTATTAGTGCTCTTGATGTAGACACATTTGTCGCACTCGTTGATTTTAAACCCATTTGATAACATCACATTATCAAACTTCAAGTGCCATTGCAATGGCGCTTGTTTCAATCCATATAGGGATTTCACGAGCTTGCATACCTTTTTCTCTTGTCCAGGTACTACAAACCCTTCGGGTTGTTCCATGTAGATTTCGTCTTCTAGTTCACCATTCAGAAACGCGGTCTTTACATCCATTTGATGAATCTCGAGATTGTGCAATGCAGCAATAGCGAGAAGCACCCGGATAGATGTAATCCTTGTTACAGGTGAATAGGTATCGAAGAAGTCATGTCCTTCTTTTTGTTTAAAACCCTTTACTACTAATCGGGCTTTATACTTATCAACTGTTCCATCGGCCTTAAACTTTCTTTTAAGAACCCATTTGCATCCTAAAGGTTTAGCACCTTCGGGCAAATCAACCAACACCCATGTGTGGTTTAGCAAAATTGAATCAATTTCGCTTTGAACAGCTTCTCTCCAATGCAGCCCGTCTGGGCCAGCAAAGGCTACTTTTATCGATGTTGGTTCTTCATCCAACATGAAAGCAATGTAGTCAGGACCAAAAGTTTTTGGTGTTCTGACTCTATTACCACGTCTTAGTACTGTATCTTTTGGATCGGGCCTTGCACGCTTGCGCGATTCAGGTTCCGCATCTGTTGATTTAGAACTAGTGGCTTCTTCTTCCACTTGTTTAGAACTAGTGGCTTCTTCAATTCTTGTCTCAGAATTGGTTGATACTTTTTCCTTATCTTTGCAAGGAAAGGTATTTTCGAGAAATACAGCATTCCTCGACTCAATTGTTGTTCCTACTGTGATAGTCGATATTTCAGACTTGTGAACAACAAATCGATATGCACTACTGTTAAGTGCATATCCAATGAAGATGCAATCAACCGTCTTAGGTCCGATTGTAACTTCTTTGGGCGGAGGAACCATCACCTTTGCCAAACACCCCCACACTTTGAGGTATTTGTAGGATGGCTTCCTTCCCTTCCACAACTCATAAGGAGTAACATCTTTTCCTTTGAGAGGGATTTTATTCAAGATATAGTTTGCTGTCAAAACAGCTTCCCCCCACATGTTATGTGGTAATCCTGAACTGAGTAGCAGTGCATTCATCATCTCTTTTAGAGTTCGATTCTTGCGTTCTGCAACACCATTAGATTGTGGTGAATATGGAGCAGTTGTTTGATGAATTATACCACTTGCGTTGCATAACTCCTCAAACGGGGCTACATATTCGCCTCCTCTATCGCTTCGAATCATTTTGATTTTACAACCAAGTTGATTCTCAACTTCGTTCTTATAATTTTTGAACGCCTCTATTGCTTCATCTTTGCTTCTTAAAAGATAAATGTAGCAATATCTTGTGCAATCATCTATGAAAGTGATAAAGTACTTTTTACCACCTCTAGTTTGCAACATCTTTAAATCACATACATCCGTGTGAATTAATTCAAGGGGTTTTGTGCTTCGTTCAACCGAGTGAAACGGCAACTTAGTCATTTTTGCTTCAAGACAAATTTCACATTTATCTTGGATATCCAATTCATTAGCCTTTAGTAAATCTAAATTTACTAATCTTTTAATGGCTTTTGAATTTACATGTCCCAATCTACAATGCCACAAATTTGAAGACTCAATCAAATAAGAGGAAGTAGATGCTTTATTCTTATTGGCCAATGGCTTCGCAACACTTCGAGTTGCTACACTAAGCTTGAAAAGCCCATCGGTTACATAACCTTTTCCGATGGATTTTCCAAACTTATACAAGACAAACCTATCGGACTCAAATACAAGTTTAAACCCTTTATTAACTAGTATTGATCCTGACACTAGGTTCTTGCGGATGTCCGGGACATGCAGCACATCCTTCAAAGTGATAGTTAGGCCAGACGTCATCATGAGAATCACGTTGCCAACGCCGAGGACTTCTGACGATGCTTGATTCCCCATGTTGATCTTCCTCCCTTCAACAGCAGTGTAGGAGGCAAACTTGCTCCTGTCGGAGCAAACATGAGCAGTAGCGCCGGTGTCGATGTACCAGCCTCCCTTGTTATCAACAAGGTTAACCTCTTCAGTGACCACTGCAATGAGGTCGTTCTCATCCCAGTCCTTGAACTCCTTCTCAACGACGTGGGCTGCCGGCTTCTTCTTCTTGCTGCGGCAGTCTTTGGCAAAGTGGCCCGGTTTGCCACATTTGTAGCAGTCGCCTTCAAACTTCTTTGAAGGCTGCTTTCCCTTCCCTTTGTCGTTTGGACGGTTTGGGCGAGGGCGTTTGTTGGAGGGACCGCCCCGCTCCAACAGGTTGGCTTTGGCTTCATTTGGGGTGAAGCCCTTAGCCTTTTGATCACTTTTGCGCACGTCGGCCTCAATGCGCAACTTCACGATCAAGTCTTCAAGGGTCATCTGCTTTCGCTTGTGCTTGAGATAACTCTTGAAGTCCTTCCAACTTGGAGGGAGCTTGTCAATGATCGTGCACCTTAGGAACTTATCGGGCAAGGTCATCCCTTCAGCCACTAAGGAGTGGATGATCATTTGGAGCTCTTGGACTTGCTCCATGATGGGTCGAGAGTCGACCATCTTGTAGTCCATAAACTTGGATGCTACAACCTGTTCAGTCCCTGCAGCATTGTCTATGCTATATTTCTTCTCTAGGCTTTCCCACATTTGTTTAGATGTGGTTACATTGGAGTATACATTATAGAGGCTATCATCTAATGCACTTAAAATAAAGTTTTTACATAGATAATCCCCTTTTCTCCAAGCTTCATAGTCCGCCATGACTTCGAGCCTAGTCTCTTGGTCGCTTGGCGCGGGCGGCGGTGGTGGCAGCGGCGGTGTTGGAGTCGGTAGACATCTCCAGCAAAGGTGTTTAATATTTCGAAAGTTTTAGTTCAGTTTAGAAGTCCAAATTCCTTCAAAGGCAAGTTATCTCGTCTTGCGATTGTTGGATTCTGGGATTACAAAGATAACTACCGGGCGTAATACAACCCAAAAGAAAGGAAAGGAAGAACTGAACTTAAAAATACAACGTATAATCGAAACTACTAAACCAGTGTGATTAGCCGAGTCGAGGAGGCCTCTTCCCGCAAGACGAGATACGCCCCGGTAGTGCTCTTCGGTTTGGCGTGTCGTCCCCAAAGGTAAAACGGCTACGTCTCTATTGATGCAGCACCGCAATCAACAGAGCTCCGGCGAACTGGATGGAGGAGAGGGCAGAGCTTCGACAGAAAAAACTATGCAGGGAGAGGGAGAGAGCTTATGATGCAGAATGCTTTTTGAATTGTGTAGTGATGCATGGAATGGCTGGCCTATTTATAGGCTCAGTCCACTGCAGGGGGTCAACAGCCATGATGGCTGTCATCATGGCAATTCGTAACCGACGTCGGTTACAGACGTGTGGCAGGAGTGTGCCATCCGTGTGTGGAGCGTGTGGATTTCTCACGTGGCAACCGTGACTGTGCCTCGCTTGACGACGTGTCAAGCCACTTGGATTGCTGACTCGGCGGTGGTCCAAAAAGAATAGTTTGGGCCAAGCACCAAGCCCAAAGACCACCCAAAGACCAATTGCCAAGATCCAAGTCCAAGTCCAAGTCCAAGTCCAAGTCCAAGATCAAGATCGAGATCGAGATCGGGATCGAGATCGGGATCGGGCTCGGGATCGGGCTCGGGCCCGGGCCCGGGCCCGAGGCCCGAGGCCCGCGGCCCGCGACCACGAGCACGAGCACGAGCACGAGCACGTGCACGGGCACGGGCACGGGCTCGGGCTCGGGCTCGGGCGGGCGGGCGGCGGCGGCGCGCGCGTGTGCGCGCGTGTGGGCTCTTTCACCCATCTTGGTCCACTATAATTATTAAGTAACATAAAGTCACTTAATTTATACACATTAAAGATGTGTTAATCCTCCAATGTGGGATAATTAACACTAGTTAATTATTCCCTAAGCTCCATCTCCAAGCTTTAATTAAAAGCTAATTATGCCCAACTTTAATCCACTATTTCTCACTCACCGGAAATCGGATTTGAGAAAGTGAATATACTACATTTACCTACGTAAAATGTAGATCGACGCTATGTCATTTAATTTCACAAAATTAAATGTCTCGTCACATTTATTATTTGGTCAAAATCCATTGACCGGGCATATTTAATCCATGATTTTTTACACAATTCACTCAAGCTTGATCCAGCTAGTAGAATATCATCTACATACAGTAACAGGTAGGCTATTATCAAATCTCCACTTCTCTTGACATATACACAGCTATCAAAGCTGGATCTCTCAAACTCCATCAGCTCCATTTGCTCATGGAACTTCTTGTTCCACTGCCTACTGCTCTGCTTGAGCCCGTATAGGCTTTTCTTAAGTAAGCAAACCTTCTTTTCTTCTCCAGGCCTTTCAAAACCCTTAGGCTGCATCATATAGATCGTCTCCTCTAGATCCCCATGTAAAAAAGCTGTTTTTACATCGAGTTGATGCAGCTCCCAATCAAAATGAGCTGTCAAGGCCAATAAGATCCGAATGGAGGTGTGTTTTACCACTGGAGAGAACACCTCAGTGTAGTCAATACCTTCTACTTGTGTGAATCCTCTAGCTACCAACCTTGCCTTAAAACGTATGCTTTCAACTTCCCCAACTTCAACCTTCTTCTTAAATAGCCACTTGCAACTTATGAGTTTCTGAGTCCCTGGGTCATTCACCAAAATCCAAGTCCCATTTCTCAACAAGGACTCTATTTCTTCTTCCATGGCTCTGATCCATTTCTGACTTTCTTTGCATTTTATGGCTTCTTCATAGGTTGAAGGCTCTGAGAACATGAGCACCTCTGCTACACAAAGAGCAAAGAAGCTCATATCATAATCTGAAAACCTGCTGGGCAAGCCTGCATTCCTTCTTGGATTTCTTCTGTTTCCTTGATTTGATGGATCTCCACCTCTTGTGTTTTCATCTGACTGAGAACTGGAAGCTCCACCTTCTTCTTGGTGTTCAGAGATTTCAACATCCTCATCAGCATCAGACCAAGCAGATTTCTCATCAAACTCAAACTCTTGAATGCTAGAGCTACTGTCACCACCAGGGGGTGCTCTACTTTTCTTGAATGGCATTTCTCCTTCATCGAACACTACATCTCTACTCACAATGATATTCTGACCCCCTTCATCCATATTCCATAACCTATACCCCTTCACTCCATCTTGGTATCCCAACATCACACATTTTCTTGCTCTTGGTTCCAACTTATTCTGCTTGATATGTGCATAAGCCGCACACCCAAAAATCTTCAAGCCTGAGTAGTCTCCCAAAGTTCCATACCATCTCTGATCAGGAGTCTCATTAGAAATTGATGAAGAGGGGCATTTGTTAATCAGATCAGCTGCAGTAGAAACAGCCTCTGCCCAAAATTTCTTTGGCATTCCAGAGTAGAACAACATGCATCTCACTCTTTCTAGCAACGTCCTGTTCATCCTCTCTGCCAGCCCGTTCTGTTGAGGGTTCCTTGGCACGGTCCTATGCCTTCTTATCCCTTTCATTTTACAGAAGCTATCAAACTCAGTAGATAAGAACTCCATCCCATTATCAGTTCTTAAGTACTTAAGCACTGACCCTTTCTCATTTTCATATCTAGTATGCCATTCTCTAAACCTCTCAAATGCTTGAGACTTCTCTTTGAGGATGTAAACCCATACCTTTCTTGAATAGTCATCTATAATAGATATGAAATACTTACCTCCACCTATGGATTCTGCTGGAGAAGGCCCCCATAAGTCACTGTGAGCATATACAAAGGGAGCTGTTGTAGTGTGCTTTCCACCAGAGAATGGTAGCCTTTTTGCCTTTCCAAGAATACAAGACTCACATTTGTTGAGCCTCTCTGATGTCCCCAGCCTCATTACACCCAGCTTAGCAAGCTCCTTGATGCCTTTTTCCCCCACATGCCCAAGTCTAGCATGCCACAGATCCAGGCTCTCTGACTGAGTAACATTTGCTGCATTGATCACGGTTTCACCCACCAAGTAATACAGGCTATTCTTTCTTTTGGCCTCCATGACTATTCTGGGACCCTTTGTCACCCTGAGCACTCCGTTACTGGACTCAAACCTGTAGCCCTTGGACTCCAGCAGCCCTAAAGAAATCAAGTTTCTCTTGATCTGAGGTATGAACCTCACTTCTGTGAGAGTTTTTACACTACCATCACTCACCTTCAGCTTGATTTCTCCAATCCCTCTAACATCACATGTCTGATCATTCCCCAACATTACTGATCCTGTGTGTGCTGTCAACTTTTGAAACCAGGATCTGTGGGAGCATATATGAAAGGAGCAACCCGAGTCCATGATCCAACATTCTTCAATTCTTGCCCCTGAGAGTATATTCAAGGCCTCATTGGCCTCCACTTCCTGAGCAAGATCTGCAGTATTTGAACCTGCATTGATCGCTTGTTCTTGCTTCCTTTTCCAAGCAAAACATGCCTTCTTCAAGTGACCCGGCTTTCTGCAATAGTAGCAGCTTCTAGTCTCCCTCTCTCCCTCAGCCTTATCTTTGTTTTGTTTCTTCTTGTTGAAAACTTTCTTGTTCTGACCCTTCTTCAAGAAAAGACTCTCAGCCACTGGATCATTTTGTCTAGTAGAAGTGGAATAATCATTCTTATGCGATTCCTTCATTTTCAGAGCAGAATGAATTTCTTCATATGTAACCTTGGACTCTCTTCCAAGTAACACCGCATCCTTGAAGTGTTCAAAACTCTTAGGAAGCGAATTCAGCAGCATCAAGGCTTTATCTTCATCCTTGATCATTTCATCGATATTTTCCAAATCATCTACACACTTACCAAATTCTTCAAGTTGCTCTGTAATTCCTCTCGCATCTGAGAATCTGAATGCAAGGAGCTTCTGCTTCAGGTGTAAACGATTTGTAATGGACTTGGTCATGTACAATGACTCAAGTTTTGTCCATACTCCCGCAGCTGTCTCCTCTTTGGAGACTTCCCTCAGAACCCTATCTGACAAATTCAAGATTAGGGTGCTGTAGGCTCTATACTGCATATCCTGAAGCTTTCCTTTCTCTTTTTCATCGACCTCCGCTTCTTTCTCGGCATCGACTTCATTCTTCAAGATATTCCATAGGCCCTGCTGCATCAAGATGGCCTTTATCTTCAACCTCCACAGCCCAAAGTCATTTTTCCCGGTGAACTTCTCCACCTCAAACTTAGCTGTAGACATTTCTCAAACAGACGGTGGGCAATCGCCAAGATCAGCTCAAGTACCGGAATTCTTGGACCCTAACTATCCCAGAAAGCAATCAAGAACTCCTTTGGGAAATTCCCACAGACGGCGCCACCTGTTGGGTTGCGTTGCCGCTGATCTCACACACGTAATCGAGAAAATAAAGCACGCAAACGATATAACGTGGTTCGGTGATAAACCACCTACGTCCACGGAGAAGATGACCGGAATCTTATTGATGAACTCTTTACAATTACAATGAACTCACACTCACACTCTACCGCTCACAACCGCTCGCTATCTTGAGAATTAATCTCTCTGGGTGTGTGTGTATATGGTGTAATTCTGCTACTTCACTACTGAGCTCTATCGAGCTATTTATACAAGATGCAATCAAGAAATAAAATCCAACTAACTCAATTTCCCAAAGTTAGTTATAACCGCTACTCGGCTCAAAACCGAACTCTTCCTTCTCGGCTAGTTCCAGCTCAAAGCCGAGCTTCCTTCTTCTGCCTTCTTCTTCTCGGCTAGTTCCAGGCTAGTTCCAGCTCGGTAAGCCGAGCTTACCGAACTCCTTTCACCGAACTCCTTTCTAGCCGAACTCCTTTCTAGCCGAACTCCTTTCTAGCCGAGCTAGCTCAAAGCCGAGCTTCATTTCTTGATCTCTTCTTTGAGCTGCAGCTCGGCTCCAACACTCGATCAAATCAGTAGTTTGCACGGACACACTTTCACAGAGACGAACTCGGCAGCATCTGGAGCAGCGGCACACACCCCAAAAACTCGATCACTGTTACTTGAAACCAATAATGTGAGAAAACCACAATTGCTCCAAATCAAAGTACATAAGAGTTCAACGTAATAGAATTGAATCGTAGGAGTAAGATTGAATAGAGAAAGAACCTGATTCGGGAATCATCGCTACAAAATTGAGGCAATTGAGAAGCGAGGAAATGTGAATTTATGAGGCGCGAAGCCTAAATATAGCAGTTTTAAATACCGTTATGAAGGAATATAACTTTTCAACTCTCTTTTGTTTTACATTTATTTTGGGAAAAAGCATTAAATAATATAGTACTACTGGCCTCGTTAGTTGGATTGGCTCTATTCATTTTGAAATATTGCACTAATAGAGATTAGTTGAGAAAAAATTCCCTAGACATACCAAATTACGTAGTGAGTGGGTATGTCAACAAATAAAAAAATTCATTAGTCTAGGCATATCAAATGGCATAGTGAGTTGGTATGTCCAATAAATAATTTGTTAGTATGCATTGAATCTGTTTCCTAATTGGGTTAGGATTATGTTTCTTAATTAGGATAAGATCTCATGTGTGCCTATTTATACGAGGATAGGACACATAATTCTGTGATCTGAGATCCAATCTGAAATCTGTAGCCATAATCTGAAAACAATCTGAATAAAATCTGTTCTCCGTTCCTGCCCGTGGATGTAGCCAATTGGCGAACCATGTAAATCTGTGTCCTCTTTACGTTTCTGTTTGTCTCGATTATACAATTGCTCTATTCTGTCACAGCATATTTATTTGACAAATGAAATCCTAAAAAAAGTCATATTTCAACTCTACATAACCATACATGAAAACTAATGAATGTAGATATAAATTTAATTATTACTTTTAATTATGGAATTTTCTCCAAATTATTTACATTCCTTACGTACTCTCAAGTCCCAACTGTATCTAATGGAAATAATATGTACGTACATGCTATTAAAAAAAGTAGTATAAAAAACTGAAAATAATTAATTGAATATTTAAAAAAATTAAATTAATAACCAAACTTTATTATTTATGTAGAACATACGTTTATACAATATAATATCACATGTACATGTAAGAACTTCCTTCTATGCATTGTTTCATATCAATACACAAAATTCATCCTTGTGTTAGTCACTAAATTGGAATTCATGAGATACATTTATTAATTTTACTAAGTTATTATATACTTATAAATGTAAATTATACACACACACAAATGAAGTTTGGCTATTAACTTAAATTTTGTAAACGTATTTTAATTATTTTCAAATTTTTATAGTAGTATTTTTTATAGCATAGACATGTATAATTGTATGCATATATTAATCCCATTAGATTCAATACGCACTTAAGACTGTACATACGTAAGGCTCAAAACATTTTGGAGAAATTCCCATATTTTAAAATAATGAATGAGTTTAGGATTTACATACATTCATTTCCATGAATCGCTACGTACAGTTGGAATATGACTTTTTTAGAATTTCATTTGTCAAATAATTATTTGTTGGATATATCAACTTACTATTCTATTTGATATATCTACACTAGGGAATTTTTTCTCAGATTAGTGAAACGACATCCCGTCCGATTCCACCAAACTTTTTCCTTTAAAAATACTCTCTTCGTTTCATTGTATTGGAACATTCTTTTAGTAGAGATTAAAGTTGTCTGCCGTTTATAGTCTCATTTTAACTCGGCACGAGTTTTAAAAAATTAATATTTAACTTTGTGAGGAAAAAATGGAGAAATGAGTCAGTGGAATGTAACTCAACTTTTATATTATTTTTATAATAGAATATGAGTGTAATAAATTAGTTGAATGATGAAACTCATTTACCTAAAATAGAAAAAAAGTAAATGAGATTTTAAATCGTGGAAATTTACATATTTAATATGTTAAGTGGAGCGATAATAAAGTGAAAAAAGATAATAAAATATGAGAAAGTAAGATAAGACAAGTTATATTTTTTTTATGGGAAATGGCTCCACTGTCATGAAACGCTAAAAAAAATATAATCCAATAACATTTTGTGCAATATTATGAACATCAGTTGCATGTAGTATGGAATTAATTGTCTATATAGAAGATGTTCGAATTGACAAGATGATTATATCCTAAATGGATAGTGAATACTTTTCTACTAAATAATCTCATAACTTAATCTTAAATTATATCTTGCTATCTTGCTATTACTATTTTATAAGATATTTATGTTCATGTATAAAATTTCATAACAAAATTTATTTATGTTCATATATAAAATTTCATAACAAAATTCTATAACTGTGACGTAAACTATCATCAATAAAATGATGCTATGACTAATAAAAAATGAACTTTCAAAGGTTTACACAAAACCACCTTTTGTTAGAAAACAAAATTAAAAACCATAGTAAAGTAAGCTTAAGCATAATTTCACATCTCATTGAAGGAAAAACCTATAAAAATAGAACACATATTAAGCCAACATAAATTGAAGCCACATTTGCTCTTAAGCAAGCTCTGGTTTCATATTTTATTTCATTGCTATAAATGTAAGATCAAAAAATGTCACGACCACGACTTCCTAATACTAGCGAGCGTAGCTATTTCGTAACTAAAATAATCTCATCCATCATGAACTCAACATAAAGGAAATAATCAACTCGAGGGAATAGTTTCGAAGGCGAATGAGTACATAATCAAAACAAAATCAGAGTATGAAGACCAAATTCATAAGTTCCTAGAACATAGTTCTATTGCAGCAGAATAGTCCAAGACAAAGTAGCATGTATGAAGACATACTACTCTATTCTACCTATTGCTACTTATTAATAATCATTTCCCAACACCTTCGCCTCCTCGTACACGTTCAACCTGCACGTTAGAAAAGAAACATGCAAGGCTGAGTACTTCATATACTCAGTGAGCACAGTGCCAAAAAATAGTTCCATTTAATTGTCAGCCATAGTTGAGTGAACATGGGGTTTTTTTATATTTTTAAATGGCCCGAGTCACTAAATTCCTTTCATTTCATAAAATTGATTCCGCAATCACATAAACATAGATACCATATCTGAACGTATGTGAACCGGGAATGTGACCACATTCCACGACGGTCACTGGACCGGCCAACTCGAAAGTTAGATCACGATCCCCATATGTGTACACTAGTCCGAGTAGGGTTTGCGGCCCTACTGGGACCCGAATTCGATTTAACATGATTGACATAGCCAAACAGATAGGTATTCGTAAAAGCCAAAAAATGGCATGGCAAACATATTTAGAAAAGATTCACATGTTCATATTAAAATCAAGTTTTGAAAAGAATGCCCACCTTTGAGCTTAATTCCTTAGTTGAAAGTTCATCGACTTGGTCTTACTTGACGTGAGACGACGCCCCTTTAGAAAATAAAGTATACTTAAATTAGGCCTAAGAAGCTAGATATTTAACGTGTATGTATTCCTAAGCGTATGATCATTTTATTCTTTCTCCTTATTTCATGGGAAAGTCCTTAAGCATAAATTAAATCGAGCGATTTAATTTATTTGAGAGTTTGTAAAATTATTCAAGCATTAGCTAAATTTCGGAAATATAAATTTAATGTCACGAAATTAAATAGCGTCTATCCATTATTTAATCGGCAAAACGTTTGGAAAGCCTAAAAATTAAATTATATTTTTACTCATACTTGTATTTTAATTGGCAGCCCACCCCATAATTTATTTTATCATTAATCCCGCATCAATTTTATTCTCCTGGGTTAAATACATAACTGAATTAAATTAGCAAGGCCCAATCTAATTAGTTGTTGGTCCAAGTATTATATGACCAACATATACCATGGCCCAATGAAAATAAAATCAAGTGGCCCAATTACCATTTAAACAGTCCAACTACTACACTACCCGTCCCACCCCCCATCGGCCCCATCTCCCCCATTCTATCTCTTCACTTTCAATTTCCAAAATTAGGGAAGGAACCCTAGATCAAGACGGACCCAGCGTCGCCCGTCGTCACCGCTCCGGTCGGCGCCTCCTCTGCGCTGCTGGAGCTCGCTTCTTCATCCTTCTTCCATCTCCTTTCGGCATCTGCGAGACCAGCCGTTATATCGCGAGGCACGCGAGTTCCTCCCGTCCAGCGCTGGCGTCTTTCTACCGTCACCGCCGCTGCCCGCGACTAGCCGCCGCCTCGCTGGCTGTCCGGCTGGGCACTGCGGATCGCTGCTGCTGCCTCTGGTCCCGTCGTCACTGGCGTCGCGCCGTCGAAGAGGGAGAGGAAGCATCGCCTCCCTCTCTCCCTACACCCACAGCTCCGCTCCGCCGCACCGCTGGCCCTCCGTCGAGCTGCGGTTCCGCTTGCTGCGATCCCAGCCGGCGTCGCCTGGGTGCGCCGCCAAGGCAGCCACCATCCACCAATCGGCCCTAAAGTTAAGTCTCCGAACTCTCATTATCTAGCTCGCATTTATCCCGTTAATTAGGTGTACAACGGGTGAAGCTTGGTAATTGGGGTCTTAGCTATTCTACAAATCATGTTTTTTTTTCTTTTTTTTTCGTTCTGTTGGGGGTTGCTCTTGCTTGGTGGCTTATCCTAATTTAAGATACATAGTACTGTTGCTGCCTACAATTTATCATGTTGCCTGCTGTGGGGTTTCAAAATTTACTTGAAGGGAACCTTGTATAAACATGAGGATTCTTATGTTGTGAGGCAGTAGCTTATTGCTTCTAGTTCTAGTGCTTCTACATGATGACATGAGAAAAGATTGGGTGGAGGGATGGAGGGGGAGTGTTACCTGCTGATAGGCTGTGAAGAAGTGGGGATGGTTTCTCTCTTGCTGTTGTTAGTTCTCGTTTCTAAAAAAACAACGTTGGATCTTTGATGTGTGTGGAAGGGAAGATTGAGGGGAACAAGGAGGGGTTCTTATAGGCACATTGTGTGTACTCGTGAAGCCTTAAATGGAACTGCTGTATTCTTTGTCCTCTCCCTGCAGCAAATCATCTCTTTTAGGATTTTGCAGCAACTTTAACTGCAAAATCGGGTGGTGTCCTAGTGATAAGGACTATTGCATCTATATTTTTTGTTGGTCTTGCAGGTGTGCCTGATTCTGCAGAACGTTGGGAGGGAATTTGCAGAAGCCCTTGCTTCTTTTTGGCAAGGTACTTTGGTCCATCTTGGAAAGTTGGATGTTTTCTTCTCTTTACCTAGGAATAGTTAATTTTAGTACCTCCAAAATTTGTTATTTGATCTCGTTTCTTCCTCCATGTCACAGGAGCTGGGGAAAAAGCTGGCCGTAGGTTAGCTCGTTTCGAACAAAAGGCTGAGCTAAGGGTTTGGGCCTAAGGAGAAAGCCCACAAGTGCAAGCTACATAGCACATGATCCCTTAAGTTCTTGGCCCATACTTGTGTGTTCTTTGTAATAGCATTCAAGATTCTTTTTATATAAACTCATAGACCCACACGTAATTATGTAAGTTAACGCGTGGTTTTGGGGTATAGTCGAACATTTTAGTTCGGGAATAAATTCTTTATATTTTCCTCGACGTTTGTTATATTTCATAACATAGGTAATTGTTTAAGTATGATCGGCACCTTCTTTTACTTCGTGAAACGTCATCACTTAAGTATTAGTAACAACTAGTATCACATCCGTGCGTCGCATGATCCATTATATTTTCCCCAACTTTTTTACACCGTGAAATAATTTTATAAAATGATAAAAACTATCATCATATGAAATCTAAAAGCTTAAAATATATAATAAAAATTTATTAAACAAATCTATAAAATCAAATAACATTAGAAATCAATAAATTTGTAGAAATATATTGCTTAGTAAATTCAGCAAAAGTTTCTCAATAAAATAAATGACCAACTGATTAGAATTAATAAAAAAAAAGTTCAGTGGAGTTCTAATTAAGAATTAACCCGCCTCCATCTTCTCTTCTGTTCCAATACGCGTTCATCTTACTTCTACTCCCAACCTTTTTTACCCGCTTGTCTCTATCTCTAATAGTCTCACCTTTTCCGGTCATAATCTTCAGCACTTTCATCGCCCTACTGATGCACTATTTATTAGCACTAAAAATACCTGCAAGTATACATAGTAGGAATAGTATAGCTAAATGTCAGTACCGGATATCGATCACGGGGAAAAACAATCACAGACTGGCTACCCTCTACTAAAACTCAATTACTATTTGGAAAACCGAAAGATTTTTTTGAAAACAAAGAACAATTGAAAACAAATAAACAACTAATTGCAAATAAATCACGGAGATAAAAGTATAGAGATAAGAGAATTCCAGGGATGTGCGGTCACGGTTATGGTTATACAAATTCTAACTACAATACATTAGCACAGTTCTTACTTTGATAGAACGAGTCACCTAGTTTATATTCATGCGATGCAAACGTTGGTTACAAATATTAGGGTTGTCAATCCTAAATGCGTAACTCCTAAAAGCTCCTAAGACCTTTGTAGTGTTTATGGTTAATTGTAGTGTCAATTAAGTGGATCTAACTCGCCAACCTCCCCTCACGATTATGTAACAAGTTATATTAATTCATCACAGAATGTGTCACTCAAACGTGAATCATTATCCAACAACTTAAGGAAGAAACAAAGTAAGAACAAAACGAATATTAAATAGAAAATGAATTGTATAACCAAAGTCGTTACTAACACATCCCTAGAATTCTATGAATTTAGTTACACATGATAGAATAATCTAAAGACATAGATTGAAGGGAAAACAATTGGAACATAAAACTAAAGCAAATAAAACCCAAATGTTGAATCCTTGTAGCTTTGGTGTTCTTGAATCCTTCTCCAATTCCTTGCACAATGAAGCACTCTAACTTTTAATCTCTGGAAAATATATTGCAAAAAGAGGATTATTTTGATGAAGCTTGATGGGTTATTTATAGGGGAGAAATCGCCTCTTCTCAAATAAGGAAAAGGGTTGCAAAATATGGTAAATCTTGGAGAGAAAATTAGGGCAAATCTGCTCGCCGCTATTTTGTGGCGGACCGTTGCACCTTGGCCAGCAGTCGCCATGCATTAATCTGAGGCTTCTGACTCTTGGGTGGCGGTCGTCACGCCTTGCCTAGAGGTCGCTAGGCGTGTCTTCATTCCATGCACAAATTTCCCAAAACGGACCGCTACAGATATGGCGGCCGCTGAGCGCCGGCGGTCGCCGGCAGGGTTGCAACGGTCGTTGGACGCTATCAGAAACTCCAGATTTCCTACTTCGCGTTTTGACTCCCTTTTTAAGCTCAAATATGCACATTTCTCACAAAATATATAATATATGCAAGTAATGGACATGTAATGCAACTTTGACACTCAAAACGGACCAAATAATGACATTAAAATTGTGCAAAATCCGAGCGTATCACCCGCGCCGGTGTCATCTTTTTCATCGTGTCAGATTGCCTCCATCTATTTAAGAACTTTAAGTAAAAAATAATAATATACATATTAACAATATGTTATAAACACATATATTTAAGTTTGATGCTAATTAAGAAAATTATTTGATGAGAACGTGAACTTATGCCATAATAACAATGTATAAATATATATATTAAAAGCAAAAACAATATGCAGAAGATTCAGAAGAATACATAAAATCAAGTAAAATTTTTGCAGAATATAGCGAGTGAGTGAATTATAAACTATCAATTGTCATCTACTCTCTCCTAAACCTAAACCCTTGTCTCTATCTCCAATAGCCTCACCTTTTTCGGTCACAATCTCCAGCACTTTCGGCGCCCCGTGCTGGTGTCATCTTCTCCATCGTGTCAGATTGCCTCCATCTATATAAGAACTTTAAGCAAAAAAATAATAACAATATAAACACATATATTTAAATTTGATGCTAGTTTAGAAAATTATTTGATGGGAACATGAACTTATGCCATAATAATAATGCATAAATATATATTAAAATTAAAAGTAAAAACAATATATAGAAGATTCAAAATGAATATCTAAAATCAAACAAAATTTTTATAGAAAATAGCAGGTTGAATGAATTAGAAACTATCAATGGTCATGTATTTATAGTCCAAACAAATGAATTGGGTGGCTATTCCAGAACCTTTCAATTTCCTCCATTTACTATAAAGAAATTTTAAAACCTTTCAACTTTCAAAATATTAATCCCTACAAATTGTTCAAAATAAATTTTAAAACAACAATTTAGGCGTTAAATGTTAAATATAGTTAAGAATGCAATAATATAAACAATTGTATGTATAATAACTTTTAGAAAATGGAATGGCCAACAATTTCCGCTACTTCAAATGAATGAGTAATGCACCAATTCCCCAATTTAATGATATTATGTCTCTCCTAGCTAGTAACTGAAGACATATGTATAATAATTTATCAATATATTATTATAGTGTCAGACACAAATAATATTGTATAAATACTGCTTTATACTAAATTACTAATAGTGCATGTATGCATATACACATGTCGCATTTTAGAAAAGTGTGTGTATATCAAAAGTTTATTAGCATGAAATAATAAGTGTGTGCATATCAAAAGTTTATTAGTATGAAATAATTGTGGAGTTATCTTGTATTTATACAATTGGGTTAATCAATTTATACGTTTTAATTTGTATAATTTCTGTAGAAATTTAATTTGTATAATTTGTACAGTCAAACTTTTAAATTGAATTATGATTAATACAGTTATGAGTAATGGCAGTTACAGTATCATGACTATATCCAACGTTTAATGATACACAAATTAAATACAAAATTACAATTAGAAGCCAAAAATTCAAAAGTTTGCCCAAAATTCATAAATATTCAAAATAAGGCCAAAACTCGCCTTTTATATATGTATAGATAACTAGTTCTATTTATTTGAACACAAAAGGTGACATTTTTTTTCCAAAATTCAGAAAACTCTTAAAATTTAAGCAATAAAAGGAGCGGGCACTACAAAAAATGATCCATTAAGTAAAAAACCAGGGCATACTGTAAAATAAACTCGTTGAAAGGAGCATACAACAACAGTAAGAAGCATAAATATATTACCCATTCTGTACAAGTTAATTTGCACAGTTTCTTCAATACATACAGATTACATTCAAATCATTTTAATGGGACTGATTCCTATGGTATAACTTAGCACATTACGGGGAGCATCGATCAGTCCTCTAAAAATCGTTTAGTTACAGATGTGTACGTAGGGAGCTATATTAGAAAGCTAAGTCAGTATTCTTACTCTCAAACTTTGAACTACGTCTGATACTCGAGAACAGCTTCCCCTGCAAATTATGTCAAGAGAGATAATATCAACGTTATATTTGGTAAGATCTATAATTGGTTTAGACAGCAGGTTTAAGACAAAAGTTCTACTAGAATGCTCAGATGTCAATCTTATCTTAATGCAATAAAATGTGTCTTCACTTAGAACATGAAAATGCATAAAAATTATAATGGCTGCTTCTGACATAAACCTAATGACTCATGAAATCAGACGAGCGAGTTAAGTAGACTAAAATGGCTGATAGATGTATGTGAGCCGACGGGAATTCTTATAAATGTTTGAATCTGATTTGACCACTTGTAAAGATGTATACTGGAATATGATGCATTCTCAATGTACGTTAAGGACGTAACAGTAACTCACCATGCATTCTCTTGATGAACCGTTCAAATTCAACGAGGTTCGGTCTTTCCATGAGAAGTGGGCTGAGCCTCAAATAGGTAAAAGAAGAAAAATGCCTCCTGTCTGGATCACTGATGGGCTTTGCCTTTTCCAATAAACAACTAAACGTTTCTCTGCCATTGCACGCAAAAGAATTTTCACTGGCAACTGATATATTGGCATCCCAGGCAGCATTCAGAACCTAAATTGCAATCCAGCAGTTAATACATGATTTGTAGGGAGAATGATGTGTATTTCCAACATAAAATGGTACAATTGTTAATAAAGCAAAAAATGTCTTTCCTGTGAAGAAATTGGCATTATTATAGAAATGGAAAAATATCAAAACCGAGTTGCTAATGCTTGCTTACTTGCCAAAGCAATCCTTCGGGATCAGACAAGGACTCGGAGATGTTGGTGTTCTGATTCATCATGCTCATTTCGGAACATGCAAAGCATAGAGTAGCACCATGCCTCTTCAGCATTGACGTGATAGCAGCATAGCCATCGCGATTGCTAGAATTATAGAATCCAGCAGTTAATTCAGCAGCATGACTAGCTGTCTTGTACCACCAGTGCATGCTGGACATCTGCTCAAAAATCAAAATATGACAACGTTTTCAGATAGAGAATCATACTCCCTCCGTCCCAACTTAATTGTCACTCTTTTTCATTTCGGTCCGTCCCAACTTAATTGTCACACTTCATTTTTACCATAAATGGTAAGTAGGTCTCACATTCCACTAACTCACTCTATTCACATTTTATTATAAAACTAATATACAAAAATGGGTCCCACATTCTACTAACTTTTCCAACCAACTTTTCTTTACATTTCTTAATACTCGTGCCCACTCCAAGAGTGACAATTAAGTTGGGACAGAGGGAGTATGATTTAACAAAAGACCCAAATTTCCACATCAATTAATTGATACTGGATGAAGATGGTCAAATAAAACCATATCTACATAAGGAAATAATCACTAGTTTATAGCGAAGGAGCTCACCTTTGCAGCAATTTGTGTCCCTTCAAAAGCTAACTTGGCTAGAGAAAGCACTCTATCACCATGCTCAACTAAAACCTGAGAATACCAACTCAAGAAAAACCTGCCATAATAACCATCATAGTCACCCCCGTCGCAGAAAAAGCCTGTTTCATGGGGCCGTGAATTGTAAGAACCAGTATTTTCTGGTCCTCGGGCCCAGAAAGAGTGACCTCTAATTTCAGCAGCCTTCCGCAGGCTTTTCAACATATATTGATCATAGCACTGGGAATAGAGAAACATATATTATATTGTCAAATACATTATAGAACATGTTCATACAAAATATCTTAAATTAGTAGTATATCTCAACGCTTTCAGAAGCTGTGATGGGTACCAAAATTATCATACCACTTTTTTCCTACAAGGTTGCATGGCTTATCCTAAGTGCAGTACTAGAAACTAATTTATAAAAAGCTGATTACCTGAAATTCACCAATGCCAGGGTATCTCCAACCATGCTTCACAGGGTTACAAGGGTACCTCAGCTCTCCACATGGACCAAGTCCAACTACAATCATAGATATGACACCATCCTCAAAAAACTCGTCAAATTCAACCCGAAAGCTTCTCATGCAATCAAAGTAGACCTACAACAGTTAAGCAAATCATAAGATCAATGGAATGCACAAGCTAGTTAATTAGAGCATTGCTTAACAAGTAAAATCCCAACCATCTTAATGTGTGAAACTTATTGCAGGACAAGTTTTTTCATATTGACAAATTGCTAGCTGGTGGGTGAACATGATATATAACTTTAAGAAAGCACAGCTTCTAGAAACTAGCCACCAAATCAACATCAAACCATAGAGAAAATCACTAGAAAAACACAAGTAAAAAGCATTGCAGTTGTGCAGTGCTTCAGTTCTCCTTTTTTCTGCTAATTAACAAGTGCAAATAAAATGTCGACAGGAAACTGACGTGCTCGAGAAATATTCTGACTGTAAACAGTTCGCAAAAACAACATAAACACCTTTAGTTCATATCAAGTCATCACCTCTATAGCAGTTCGACCTCTTAAAACCCGCTCTTTATCAACCCCCCAAGACAAACATTCTGAGTCCCGCCTTCCAACTCTATCCGTGAAAAATATGTCCGGATTGTTTCGACCAATTTCAGTGACCCAGTGAGGCAGAGGAATGCACACATCATCCCCAACATTACCTCCACATTCGTGAAAGGACATAACAACCTGTTATCATATTAGAAAAAGATCAGTATAAATAGGTCACAGTAGCATGTCTTAGGTACTACCTGGCAAACAGTAGTGTACTTATCTAGAGTACCTTAGACTTTTAACCAATGCCATAAGCTGGATATTCCATCTCTCATTATTATATATTTATTAAAAAAAAAAGGTTCTCGGATATATTTTCTCAAAGTTACTTGGTCCAATGATGCAATATTCATCCATGAGATTTCAGATTCAATAAATTCATTTCCCTACATGAAACAAAATCTATGAAACTCTTGGCATCTTTAAACGGTTGAAAATTCAGAACATTAAGACTTATTTTGTATTTTTTGCTGGATGAAAGTACTGCTTGATAGAAGCATGTAGACATGGGAACCTGAAATAGAGGTTATAATTGAATACTAAGTAGCCACTAGCCAGGACATGAAAAGTCACCTGAAGCTTCATTTTCAGCTCCCTCACCATTTGAAATAACCTCTGGTAACCATTCCAGTTGTACTCCTGAGGTGCATGCGCTTCAACTATACCCCACCAGCAGTCAACCATAATACCGTCGACATGAACTGATTTCAAGATTTTCAATTGCTTCACTAGACCATCTGGATCAACAAGCTCGCATTTCATGTTAATGACACCCAACTGGCACCAAAATGTTTAGGGCGTTAACAATTATCTTTCTTCTAACCTGATACTCATCTAAATGACAACATACTGCAGCCAAAATGAATTGGTGCTCTAAGAATCACTTGCCCAAAAAAACAAGCCTAAAACATCACCAAGAATACATGTCATTTTGTCAAATAGTCAATATGTAAACAAAAAATATTTACTTCATAGGACCATTTAAATCTGGACCAGTATAAGTAAAAAGTAAGGTGATGGGTTGGTAAAATTAGCTTACTCACTGGCAACATAACATATACTGGAACATAAGAGGTACCAGAAAATTCCCGCTCCTGTAGTTTTGACGGCATGTCGACAACCTAGGGGCATAAAAACCAATCAAAATAAAAATTGAAAAGCAGTGACAAACTAAAATGCCATCAATGTTCAGGACAAATTATCATGTGATATCCCAAGTGAGGCAACTACAAAATGCACCTAAGAAGTAAATTCAAAAGCTAGTGTAAGAATTTCAATCTAGAGAAACCAGGATTCTTGCCTGCATGGCGTCAACTGAATCAATTGAACCTCCAAGAAGAGGATCATTAGGATTTGGTAGCTCTCCTCCATCCCCAATCATTGCTGGTGTTTGACTCCTAGTGCTGGAGGATACATCATAAGGAGATGAGGTGGGCACAAAAACACCTTTCAAGTGACCTGAGCTATAATCAACAGTGCTTTTATAGCCTGGGGAGATGCCTCTCAAGGAAGTACGAGATGTATGTTGTGCTGGAATTTGTGAAGAAGATGATGTCACAGCTGTGTTTTGTGCCGCACCAGTAGGGCCGGTACTCTGTTGGTATTTAAATGAAATTAGTGCAAGACCAGTTTCTCAAGATTTATACAACTAGAATACACAGACTCCACTTCAACTTTAAATGTCAGATGCAGATCTGAGCTAAAATATTTCTGCTTCTGCTTTAAGGCGGCCTTAGTTGCACATATTGTAGCATGCTTAATCAAACATGTCAAGGTAAATATAGAGAAATTTGATTTCACATTAGTATATATTAGGTAAAAGAGAAAATAATGTTAATTGAAATGAACCCTTAACAGCTGAAATAACCATTTACTAGTTTCTTCCATTTAAACCTCACATCTCAGAGTTCTTGGGCCGCATCTCAAAAACTCTACCCAATCAACCGGGTGACCAACACTAACATCATCCCTGTGCCAGTAATGTTCAACAAGGGGCATCCGACTTAGTGAATAATTATATATAGAAGAAATCCATACTATAATACAAGAATTTAGAATGAGAAAATGCAAAACAGTACTAACACTGTAAATCAAGCAAGAAAGAATTTATTTTTCTACAAGTGTAAATTCACAAAAGAAAAGCACAGCAAGAATAGTGGTACCTGTGCTCTGGAAGGGAAGGTGGTCCCATCTGGAAGAACAACCCAACCTGCTTCCCTAGCCAAAGCAGCAATGACATCATTAATATCAGCTCTGACTCTAAGGTTGTAGTTGCCATGCCTACGAAGCCCAGCCAATATCTTTGCTGTGATCGCTCTACGTTGTCGCTCCCGCAGCTTTGTTCTCTCTTTCTCTTCCTGAGGCCTACACCGTCGAGCCCCTCCTACCTGCGGAGTAGGCGGATCTTGATATTGCTGATTATGTACATACCTGCTACTACCCCCTGTTGACAACACACCAACATCCGCACCAACCATAGTAGGGGTTACCATGTTCTTCTCTTCATCTTCGTCATCATCATCTTCCTCCTTCACATCCATCCCCATTTCATCATCATCTTCTTCACTTGTGTCAAATCTCTGCATCTCTGCTGCCATCAGCCTTTTCAGTTTCCTCGTATCTCTTTGTTATCTTCACCTCGAGGAGGCACATATTTTGCAGTAACTAGTCATGCTGACGAATGTACCTCCACCTTCACACCTTAATTATAGTTTACTTGTGGCATACTTCCCATGAAATGTGAGCGTTTGCATTCGTACTCAGGATCTCTGACTGTCCGGCTTAATTTTATACTACAATAGAAACACAACAAACAAAGTCAAGAGAATCATAAAGAACTAGTACTAGTAATTTCTAATGCAGAACTGCAGAACCAAAACACAAAATTATTTCATTTTTAGATCGTTTTAGTTCATTTAGAAAATTTGAATTGGTAAAACACGGGTCATCATATCAAAAACGGAAAAAAAAATTGACATCAATGTTATCAATCTCGTATGGCGGCTTATGGCGGTTTGCCTAAAAACCGCCACAGGGATATGGCGTATTAGTATGGCGGATATGGCGGTCAAAAATTAAATAAATAAGATAATACTTATATATTTATATATAATTCAAAAATTAAAAAATATTAAAAATATAACATCTAAAACACTTTAAACAATTAATAAAGCATAATATACCACTCTAACCACCATGTTTCTTGCATAATGCCTTATTCCTAAATGCAGTACACACGCAATGTTGTCAAATGTCGGATATGGCGGTGCTATGGCAGCGACATGGTGCTATGGCGTTTCCACCACCGAACGCCATGCCATAGCGCCGCCATAGCCGCTATTTGATAACATTGATTGACATCCGTGTTATCTAAAAATGACCTATGTGATCTCCGTGTTTTAAAAATCTGATTTTTCTAAAATAAACTAAAAATGATCTAATAATGACCGTCTAGTTGGATCTGTAGTTTGTCATTAATATTGAGTTTTGCATATATTGCAACTCTATATATGCCTAAATGTCTGAGATCCTTAGAACTTCTTATCTCGAAGATAAATTATACAGCTAAACTTTCAAACTTCCATACATATACCTCTACGAGCATTTTCACATATTTAACATCACCGTTTCTGTTGTTCCCAAGTAAGTTCAGCTAATGAAGAGTTTGCTTCAATGATTGTGATGCAGCATTGCTCTTCGCGTTTAAGTAGCAAGAATACAGAGGAGAAACATTTATATCACCACACTAACTCATTTATCCTCAGCTAAGCTAAGTTTTCTAAACCCAAAAAATCAGCTGAAAACAAATTAGAATACTATACTAACCAATCCAATCCAGAACAAAATCTCAATGTTTCCAAAACCTTATAAATCCACCGGAATTAAACACGATTCAGCTCATAAAACAGTTTAGCAAAAAATTGAACTCACTTCCGACGTCGTTCCACGCGGATCCAGACAAGCGCCGTCGGAAAGTTATCTACTCCGGCGAGCCAACTAACCGGAGAAGAAGGCAGCGTCCGGAATTCAAGGGACGTGTGAAAAATTCCGGCGGGCAGACGGCGGCGGTGCGACGGAGGAGAGAGGGGGAGGGTTTCGCACGAGGGAAGCGTGTGGGAGGAGTTGGCACGCGTTAAGGCACTTATCTTCGGACATGCCGTTCACACGCATCGCACGGTAACAAGTTGTGGGGCCCTCTCCAGTATGGGCATGTCTGATCGTTGGAATAAATAATGGATTTATTTAACTTTTCGTAAATAAATTCGAAATTAGTTCTATTGGTATTTATATTTGATGTGTATGGTTATACGGAGTACTTTATTTGTAGGATAGAGGTTTATGAATTGCGACACACCACGTTTTGCGTTGTCCCAACTATATTTTTCATTCACTATGCGTGGGTTTAATTTTCAGGTATTTAAGCAGGAAAACTGCAACAAAACATGATTTAATTTATATACCAGTATTCAATAAGTTGGTATATTTATATATAATTAACTGAACTATTTTGAATCGAATTTATATACATTATAGACAGGTTTCTTAAGGTCATCTCCAACTATTTGCACCAAATTCAAACTCATTTTTTAATATATGTTACACGTAATTTTACTCCAACCATTTACACCAAATTCAAAAATTTATACCATTTTTTAGTTTTTGTCTTACAAAATTTTTGCAGTAACACCATATTTGGTGTTGTTTCAAAAAAACACGAAAAATGGGTTTGAGTTTAGGGTATGGTTGAAGAAGATTTCTACACTAAACTCATTTTTGAGGTAGATGGTCTAAGTAATTACATATCATAAATATGAAAAACTTCTTCAAATTAAATCCAAATATCAAGTTTTAAGATTAAATACAAATAATTGGAATTAAAAATTGCGGCAATCAAAGTATTCAAAGTGTATAGATGAGATTTCTAAGAATCACATTTAATTTTTATACACTCCCACAGACGTCCGCGCGGACGTCCCGATTATTGCATTAATTTCTTTTTTTAATAATTCTATAAATACGTATCGTTGAACTTCATTTCATTCACACCATTTGTATTAACGAGTATCTCCCTCTCTCTAAAATACTTTTCTTTCGAAGAACAATGGAGCACCACGATAGTGATTCCCCCGCCACGAGCGAGTCACAGGCGCCGTATTTTCCCGTCGACGGTAGTACGCCGATGTCCGCCGCGATGCCCCAAATGTCGGGGATGATGCCCCAATCTCAAACGGCGGCGGGGATGATGCCTGGGTACTACAACATGTACCCGCAGTGGTATGAGATGATGCCCCAAATGTTGGGGATGCCCGGGGCGAGTCCAGGAATGCCCCAAATGCCGGGAATGATGCCCAAATGCCCGGGATGATGATGTCGGGGATGATGCAGGGATCGCATGGCGCTGCCGGGGGGGGGTATGCAGGGGGTCCCCCAATCGCCGATGGACAACGTCTATCGGCCCTATATGGATTTATTGGCGCCAGAGAAACCGCTGAGTACTCCTCTCGAGACTCAGTTCACTAGCATGTAGACGTTCTCACTTGAGGAGCTGTAGCTATCTCCGATCCGGGATTCTCCCACTGACGCACCAACGGCGACATGGAGGAGGCCAGGGAGAGGGAGGGGCAGGGGACGGGGCATTACCTCGCCCGTCCCGATGTACGGTGGTGAGGCGGGGGCCGCTGAGGTGGGGGAGGGGTCCAGTGGGAAGAAGAGGACCGTCTGGAGCATGGAGGAGTGCATCGCGCTGGCGAAGGCGTGGATCAGTGTGGTGGAGGATCCGTACGTCGGGGCTAACCAGCACATCGACAGGATATGGTGGCGCATTAGCCAAAGCTACCTCCAGTTCAAACCGCCAGGGGGAAAGCCTCACAACGGAGAGCAATGCCGGAAACAGTGGGAGCGGCTGAGGAAGCAGCTCAGCCGATTTGCCGGCATTTACACAAACAACCTCCGCTCGGCAACCAGCGGCATGTCTGCCGAGGATATGAAACTCCTGTCTCACCATCAGTTCATCGACACTGCACAGGGGTTCGGGGAATTCAAATATTGGGAGGTCTATATTGTGGTGCAGACTTCGGCCAAGTTCACTGCGGGTGTTGAATCTGGCTTGCCGAAGCAGACGAAGATCAGCGCCTCCGGGGAGTACAGTAGCAGTGCTGGTTCCCACGAACTCCCCTCGAGGCAGAGTTCCCGACGCCCACATCGTCGGGCCGCCGTCGTCGCCCAGTTGGGCAAAAGTCCGCGGCGCGGATGGCGAGGGGAAGCGCCAGCGGATCCGGCGAAGCCCAATCGGCAGCACCCACCCAAAACGATCCCGAGAACCCTCATTCGCCTGCATCGCAGCACGTGAAACCTTGTTACGTGAAATGGTTGAATGAAGTCAATCGACCGACCGTCGTTACAAGCGGTCGTTTAAGGATATCATCAACAGTATGCGGCGCAATTTAGGGTTCGGAGACATGTTGGAGAGTGACGACGAGGGGGGTGGCGGCGGCGGGGATGACGAGGGGACTGGCGGCGGGGAATCCGAGGAGTGAGAATGCAGTTTTTTTTAACAATGTAATTTTTTTTAATAATTATGTATTTTTTTAATTAAGTATGTTTTTTTAAAATAAAGTGGTTTCATTTTCTCCGTATTTGTGTCGAAACTTTAATTCTGTAAATTGTTTAATTTGTGAATTTTTATTGTGGGAAGCCCGTCGGGTTGTCCTTGGGGATGTCCGCCACTATGCAGTGGGATGTCCGTATGACGTGGCATCCGCAGTAGGATGTACGTATGACGTGGCAGGAGGTGTTTTTGGGATGTCCGCGGGGATTTCCGCCGGGACATCCGCACCACTGCTAATGCTCTTAGCATCCACAATGGCGGATGTCCCGGCGGACGTCGGACCGGCGTGCCAGACGTCCGCGCGGGACGTCCGCCATTAGGCAGCATGCATACGGATACGGACGTCTGCTGCGGACACCGGAGTTCCGCGGCTTTCCGGGACGTCTGCCATTGCGTTGACACGATGGACGTCCCAATTTTTTATTGTTTTTTGTGGATGCCCGTCGGGATGTCCTTGGGGATGTCCTCCATTGTGTAGTGGGATGTCCTTATGACGTGGCAGTGCAGTGGGATGTCCCTATGACGTGGCAGATGGTGTTTTTGAGAAGTCCGTCGGGATTTCCGCTGGGACATTCGTCCCATTGTGGATGCCCTTAGGGTATCCACTATAGTATAGCCGGGGCTATAGCCCCGGAGGGGGCGGTCGCGGGGCGGCTTATAGTGGAAAAAAAAACGGGGCGGAAGGGCGAGCGGCGAGATATGTGCGAGGACGCGGCGGTCGCCCATCGCCGCGCCTATAGGCGCTCCGGTCGCCCCCTTCAATTTTTTTTTCGAAAAGTAACCCTATAAATACCACTTCTCCACCATCCATTTACATCATTTTCACACACTCTCCATTCATTCACTATCTACACTTTCACTCTCTAAAAATGCACAGTGGAGACGACGAATCACCCGACTTGCACGAATCGGGATATGGCGGCTATAAAATTAAAGGAAACTAAAGGAAAAAATTAAAATGAAAAGTGGTTATAAAATTTCGTGGCTATTGGCAGTGTCCGCCTATAGTGGCGAAAACTTTTTTTTTGGGGCGGACAAAAAAATTGGGGTTGTGGACAAAAAATGGGGCGGGACTATTGGGGACATCTGCCGCTATAGTGGATACTCTTAGGGTATCCACTATGGGACCGCTGCGGCTATAGCCCCCGCGGGGGCGATCTCAGGCGCCTTATAGTGGAGGCGACATCCGCCCCGGGGCGGACGAAAAAAAGGGGGCGGACGGTCATGCAGCGACTTCGGGGCGAGGACGCGCCGGTCGGCATTTCGCCGCGCTTATAGGCGCACCATCCTATAGTGCGCCGGTGATAGGAGCGTCGGCGCCCCCTCGAATTTATTTATTTATTTATTTAAATTAACTCTATAAATACCACTCTTCCACCACCCATTTTTTCACCATTTTCACACATTCTCTCTTCATTCACTATCTACACTTTCGCTCTCTAAAAATACACGGTGAAGACGACGAATCACCCGGCTCACAGGAATCGGGCTATGGCGGCAATCCTTCACAGCCGTCGGGATATGGCGGGTCTCCGTCCCAGCCGTGGATTTGGAGTCAATCTCCCCCGCCTTGGGCATCGAGTCCAAACCTTCCTCCATCTCAGTCGTGGAGGTCTTCTCCCACTCCCCAACCTTTTCAGCGGAATCTAAGTCGCTCGGCGTTTGGAGATTACAGACCCAACCTCGACGCGCTTAACCAGCCGCGTCCGGATTCCCCTTTCCTATCCAGCCAATCTCCTTACACCAAAGCAGATCGAGACGCACTGGATACCATGATGGGTTTGCTCAGTTCCGGCGTCCCGGATACGCCTGCAGCACGGGTGGAAACGCCCGGTCCGACCGAAAGCAGTGCCGGTGGCGGTAGGGGCGGTGGCAGTGGCGGTGACGAGGGCAGCGCCGGTGGCGGCTCGGGCAGCAGCGTCGGCAGTGGCGGTGGCTCGCCCTCCAAACGGGGCACGCTCTACACCAAAGCGGAGTCCATTGTCGTGGCGAGGGCGTGGGATGCCATCACATCGGACCCCATAGTGGGCACCGATCAGACCGAGGGGAGCTTTTGGAGGCACGTCCTGATGGCATACAACGAGTTCAAACCTTGCGGCGCCCGAGAGCGCGACCCAGAACAGATCCGCAAAAAGTGGTCTAGGATTCTGCCGGCTACCCAGCGGTTCGCGAGCATATACCAGAACAACCTGCTCCACGCTGAGAGTGGCCGAAGCGAAGCAGACGTGAAGGCACTGTCGATGGGCCAATACAACACGGAGGGCTGGCCGAAGTTCACAATGTGGGAGGAGTATCTAATTCTCGAGCATTGTCAGAAATTCAAGGCCATCTGCGCGCAAGAGGTCACTGGAGCTCCTGGGCCAAAGCGTACAAGACATAACATTGTCGGGGACTACAGCAGCGGAAGCGGCTCGCAATCGTTCGAGCATAACGACGAGCAAGTCGAAGAGCCCGCCCCCACACACACTAGACGAGGATGGCCCCTGGGACAACATGCCTCTATCCGCAGCTCCAGAGGGGCAGGACGTCCTGCAACAACTGCAGGACGTCTGCAGCAAATACCTAGCCACCGATGACCCGTACATTAAGAATATATACCAGAAGCTCATAACTCGGATTCAACATCGTCTAGGGTTGGCTGATGAGGCTCCTGGGGCAACGATGACCGGCAGCAACGAGGGAGGCGGAGAAGAAGAGGAAGAAGCCGACTCCGACACCGAGTAGACGGTGGCAGAGTTTTTATTTGTATTTTATTTTAAATATTCATTGTATAATTTTACCGTTGCCAATACAACGAGTATTCGGTCCCAATTAGCTCATTTTCTAATTATTTACATTGCGATAATTTTAATTATACTTGATTGAAACTACAAATATTTTAAAATGAAAATTGATTATAAAATTTGGAGACTACTGGAAGTGGCCACTATAGTGGCGGAAACAAAAAATTGAGGCTATGGACAAAAAAATTGGAGCTGTGAACAAAAAAGGGGCAGGGCTATTGAAGTTTCCACCTTATAGTGGACACTCTTAGCTTAGATTTTGCTAGTAAAAAAGAGTACAAAAAACTGATGTGACAAAAGCAGATAGGCAACAGTTGAAAGTAGATAGGCGGCGTTTGGCTCATCTCTAATGGTTTTACGCTAGCCATAGGCTAGCCACAACTCCTCATGCCACATCATCAGCACTAAAAACTCCTCCTGCCATATCATCAGGACAAGCAGCTTGACAAGCAATAGGCTAGCCACAATAAACAAAATTATAAAAAAACAAATAATTAACAATCACACAAAATACGGAATTAAATTTACAACACAGATACGGAAAAATTTAATAATAATATTTAAATTTTAAAAAGTACATTAAGTAAAAAAATTACATTAATTAAAAAAAAATCTAACGACGTGCAGTCCTCCGTGCCCACAACTCTTCAATTAAATCCTTTTGGAGTCGAATATGAGCATCTACTTAGCGCATGTCGGCATGTGCCTTGAGGCGGCCGACTTCATCGTGAGGTACCCCCTTCGTACGTTGGGGGCGGCCACGCCGTGGCTTGGGCCGGCTTCATTAGCATCGTCATTGGCCCAACTAGTCAGTTGTACACCTTCATCTTCGACAATCATGTTGTGCAGGATAATACATGCGTACATTATATCAGCAATGCAGTCAACATGCCACAAACGCGTTGGACCCCTAATTACCGCCCATCGAGACTGGAGCACACCAAAAAAAAAGTGCTGGCCGATCGCTCGTCGATCGCCCGCCTACAATGGCGGCCAGTCGACCGGCGAGCGGATCGGCCAGCGCTCGAGAATCGGCGTCCGCTCGCCGATTTTTTCACCGATTTGGCGCTAGCCGACTCCAATGGTTCGGCGAGCGGACCGGCCAGCGCCGGGAATCGGCTAGCCGGTCCGCTAGCCCCCATTGGAGATGCTCTTAATCATCAAACCAAATTTGTTTTCCTCTCCAACCAAATTTCCTTCTCTTCCGGAACTCACTTCCAATTCGGTAAATTTTCCTAAATTTTGCAGTAAACACAGGTTAAACTACTTTTTTCATTAATTTTGTTATCCTTCAGACATTAATAGTCAAGTTGATTTTGACTAGTTTGATTGTTCTATTGTAGGCTGATTTTTTTATTCAACTTGCTAATTTGTAGGGTTGTACTGAATTGAAATGTTGCCGTTGAGGAAAAGCAGGTGATTCTTAGATTTTGAAGTAGTTAATTTATAAAACTTCCAGTGCTTGCATTCGTTGTAATTCTAATATAATTTGTAGATACTAATTTTGCAAGTATGTAATTTTTCTGTATAAAGACAATAAGACAGCTAGAGTTTTACTAGAAAGTAGAAATTTTTTCCTTATCGAGAGAAGAAATTCCAGTTGTTGTTTTTGGAAATGGATATGCACCGAGGTAATGGATTTTCTAATGGGAATGTGGTGCAAATTATATCTGGGAATGATGGTAGTGAGAACTGGGACCGAGGATGACTATGGAATGTGGAATGGCGACATCCAAGTAAAAGATCCAAGTCAGGGGATTTGATGTCTTCCTCGGGAAAATGTTTTACAAGACCAAACTCTGCTGCAAATTCCGAGCCCGTATGTTACCAACTGTAACTTTGCACACAACATAGAGGAACTCAGGAAACCGCCCCCTAACTCGCAGGAAATCGTCTGAGCCAAGGGAGGAATTCCAGATACCGATTGTGGGAGTCACTGAAGAGACGCAGAGGTCAAACAAAGGGCGGCACTGCAAGAAGTTCTATACTGAGGAAGGCTGCACTTTCCTTCACGATGAGCAGTCAAAAACTCGAGAGAGTGTTGCCATAAGCTTAGGCCCTGGCAGTGGCGCTAGTGGATATGGGAATAACGCAAATTCAGTAGAGCCTTGAAGCCATCAAATTGGAAAACAAGCATTTGTAATAAGTGGGAGCTTACCGGGTATTGCCCGTTTGGCAGCAAGTGCCATTTCGCCCATGGAGCAGCAGGTATAATCATATTAGATGAGATTTTCGTGTCCATTTATATTAGACCAGTCAATGACATAGTGGATATTCATTTTGAGGTTGTTTGGATTACTTATATCACGGTGTGCTAGACAATTTATCAAGTATTTTACTGACTGCTAAGGAATTAAGTATATACCATCAAGGCATTAAAAAGTATGGTTTGAAGCATGCTGAATAAGATGATAAATTTCTGTTTAGATGTTTGGTAGGATACATGAGATAAATACCATTGTTCTGTTTCCTCCCCTTAGCAGTTCTCTTTTCTTTCTAGTAGGGATACTATATAGCTTATGTATCTACACACGTTCAATTTATGACGTCGTCACATTTCCTAGGGGCTACAGAAGTGCATTTTTATGGTTATATTCTAATTCTTGGTTTTTGATTTTCTTGTAATCTCTTTTACAGAACTGCATAATCACGGCGGACTGGACTCAGAAGTTAAAGATGCTTCCACTCAAGGGGAAGTAGCTACTAAAACTTCAGTGGATTCCATTCCGTTCCTTATTCCAATGGCTACCACCTTGGAGTCCCGGCACAAAGGCTGTCGAATGTGGTTCAGAAGACCGGACACAGACCGACACAGAAATGGAAGGGGCTGGACAAAATTAGCAAGATATACGGTGACTGGATCGAGGACCTCTAGCAGACATTGGGGCAGGTTTAAGGTAGCTGATGATGGGACATAACTTCTCTATGAGAAATTTTCACCCAAGAATAGTTAAATTATTAACACCGTGCTTCTTTGTTGTGTAAATTTAGTGTTGCTACGTAAAATATCAACCTTGTATGCATCTTGCCTTTTAAGGTTAGAGTAGCTTACAGTGACGATGCATGCATATGCATAAGAGCATCCGCAACGGTGGCGCCATAACCCGTGTCCGTCCGCGCCGCTGGCACGGACGTGTCTCGCCGCCGCTGCGCTCGCACCACTGGCACGGCGCTGCTCGATGCATCGAGCAGGTGACGTGGCGGCACACGATTATAAATAATGATAAAAAAATTTGTTATTTAATTATAAATAATGATAAAAAAAAATATTTTCCAAATCCCAAAAATATTACCGTTTTTTTGCCTGTTTTTCTGAATTTTTTGGATTTTTTTTTATTTTTTCCCCCAAAATCATCTATAAATACACACATTCATCATCCATTTATCACATCAAATCATCTCTCATTCATCTCTCATTCATAATTCTCATACAAACTATCAACACATTCATCCCCCACTCAAAACCTCAAATGGATTTCACTCATCTCATGGCGGAAGTGGAGCGCGAAGAACAAGAATACTACGAACAACATCGTGCCGCTTACGAAGCATATGTCGCCGTGCCGCCACCTGCTCCTCCTCCTCAACGAACTAGATCAACTCGCCGCTACATCCATCGGGACCGGGAGGGAGCCGACGAAAGGCTCTTTGCCGACTACTTTGCCGACCAGCCGCGGTTTCCGGCAGATTACTTCAGGCGCCGTTTTCGCATGTCAAAGGTCTTGTTTATGCGAATTGTCAACACATTGTCCGCACGTGTTGAATTCTTCCAAACAGGTCCAGATGAAGTCGGCCAGCAAAGTATCACGCCGTTGCAGAAGTATACGTGTGCCATCCGACAACTCGCTACTGGGCAAACGGCCGACATCTTCGACGAGTATTTGCATATCGGTGAGTCCATTGGAATCCTTTGTCTAAAGAATTTTTGCGAGGGCGTTCGTTCAGCCTTTGGGGATGAATTCCTTCGGGTACCCACCACCGATGATTGCCAACGGTTGCTTCGTCTTCACGAATCAGTCCATGGCTTTCTCGGAATGCTTGGCAGCATTGACTGCATGCATTGGAGGTGGAAGAATTGCCCGACTGCTTGCAGGGGGCAACACTTAAGCGGTCACAAAGGCGGCGGCCCAACACTTATCCTTGAAGCGGTCGCCGACCACCGCCTATGGATTTGGCATGCATATTTCGGCGTTGCCGGAGCCAACAACGACTTGAACGTGCTCTATTCGTCACCCCTCTTCAATGATGTGATGAATGGTATAGCACCTGCGATCGACTTCACCGTCAACGGAACTACATACCACATGGGTTACTATCTCGTCGATGGTATCTACCCAAGGTGGTCGACTTTCGTGAAGACGCTCAGCAACCCGCACGACCCGAGACGGGTTCTTTTTGCGCAGCGTCAAGAGTCCGCGCGGAAAGACGTCGAAAGAGCCTTCGGGGTCCTTCAAGCCCGATTCAACATTGTGAAGGCCCCGGCTCGGCTGTGGTACGTGAATAATATCGCCGACATCATGTTCACGTGTATTATCTTACACAACATGATTATAGCCGACGAAGGGCCGAGGGCGGCTAGCTTCTACGACGAGGATGAAGCCGGAAGCTCAACAGCGAGGTCTCCCCCACGCCGAGGTGAGCATACGACGGTTGGCCAGAGGATCGAGACAAGTCACACAATGCGCGATACCCGACACATTCAGCTACAAGAAGACCTAATCAAACACATGTGGGTGAAATTCGGCAACGAGTAGTGATTTTTTTAAATTTTTAGTATTTTAATTATGTAATTTTTAGGATTTTAATTATGTCGTTTTTATTTTATTTGTCATTTGTAATATTATTTAGGTTTTTTTAATGAATTTTATTATTATGGAAGTGTTTTTGTTTAATTGAATTTTAAATTAATTGTGCTCGTCCTTGCGGAAGAGCACAACTGTGGGGGTTGTGCTCTTGCCAGAGAGCAGACAGAAAAAGTAGGGCCGGGCCCACAACCGTGCCGCTGGCAAGAGCACGGTTGTGGATGCTCTAACGATTTTTTAACAGCTTCTATTTATTCTCTAGTCCTATTATTCTTAAAATAATTCTCAACAGATTTAAAATATGCAATACAATCCATGTAGCACTCACTATATTTGTTTGCAACGATGAATCGTATGCATATCAAGTGAATCAAATAACTGGATCATGATAAAATATAAACCATCACTACGAAATAAACGGCTCCCGTTAGAACTGAGAACAAAAATTAGGCAATCGTGGTTTTCTATGATTCCAAAGAGCTCCAGAACTGCTCATGAAGGAGAAGAAAACACTAAAGATTAGTTTTGAACGTAAAGCAAGAATTGGGTGAATGTGACCTTAACCCAGCATACAATTTCCTGACAGCGCCACATATAAAAACCGAAACAGAATATGACTAGAAAATGAATTTCCAATAGAAAGTTTTATCCATCAATAAAATCCTTGCCACCAATTCCGGAAATTGAATTGAAGCCTACGATACCGCGCACGGATTAATTACCTATACATACAAAAGGAGTATTTTTTAAATTTATAGATAAATATAAAATCTTCATCTTAATTTTTTACTAACTTTTACTACTATATTATTTGTTTAAATTTAAAACTTATGTATTACTAATTTAAATCATTGATGAAATAGTTTTGTATGCACACAAACGCTTGATGAAGATCTTTTTTTCTTCTGGACTGGACTGGACTGGACTGCATAATCTCTTTAATTAATTTAATATTGCTGCGAAATAGTAGTAGTAGTAGTAGTATACATATTAATTAGATAAATACTGCAATAATCATTAAAAAAAATGAATCATTTTCATGTTGACCAGGTTTATATAAATATTCATAAGTCGAGACATTATCTGGCTCAATAATCACACGGAAGACGATTCGATATATACTGATTTTAAGAGTCAAGAATTACAATCGCTTACACCATTGCAACAATGCGGTTATTTGGAATTGAACTTATACTATACATCCAACGAAACTAACTACTATTACTATATTAGGCCAATAAGGAATTTACAGAGTATATAACGGACTAACAGTTCACCATATTAATATATTGAATTCTAAATATAGTAAATATATCAATTTCTTTCTCTGAACAAAATTTTTTAAAAAGAAGCTTATTTTCGACGGAGCTATTCCAATATTGGCTTTTTTACAATCTCTATATATAAAGAGCACTAGCTCCCTCACCAACCTACGCCTTCACATCACTCGATGAGTGTGAGATGATCCGGTACAATATTGGAGTATAAAGTAAATAAGTGAGCTTAGTTACCTTGAACATCCATTCAGTTGCGAAAAACTGCGCCTCCTCAGCATTGGAGTCACTGTTGGAAATTCCCTCGGCAAGGGGCTCTAGCTGTTGGGGTAGAGTAAGAAGGTATTCACCCACGTTGTTCACGTACGACTGAGGATAGGCGCTAAAGCTTGGGACAGGGTAAGCGCTTGTCTCTTCAACAGAAGACCATGTAGGTTGGTGAGACAAACCATTGAAGTGTTGTCTCACTTTTAGTATGAGTACATCGTATACTAGCTCGTTAACTGCCTCTGAAAAGGCTGCTACTCTTTGAGAAGCCAGTGGAAGAGCATGGAATTGGGGATCTTTCGACTGCAAGAACCAAGAGAAACTCGTTAAGACTCGTGAGCCTAGGATGTATCAGTCATTAAGTAAATAGATCAAATGATTTATGATCAGTTTCTGTTGGAAAATATATAGGGTGGCACCAAAAAGTTGTTTCCCTCGAATCTTACGATTAAGAGAATGATGACATGTACCTGCTCTAAGAGGCTAAATAGTTTCCGAGCCTTTTCGGGGACATCAACAAGCCAGAGAGCTGCAACATCCAAGGAAGCTTTTCCTGCTGGTGAAGAGCCCCCAGTTCCATCATTGTCATCCAAATGTGATTGGTTCTGGTCAAGATTTGAACCATACACGGAGAAAGACAGATTAGTGCTCAGTCGAGTAAGCGTGGACTTCAAGGAAGATTCAAAAACTGAAATTCGGCTTGTCAGGCAATCTGCAACAGTAAGAATCTGCAAAGCACCCTGAACAAAAGACTATTCCTCCTCATTGGAACTAAAATCAACTTTACATGCTGCATCTTTCCTATCAGATCCAGTTTCCTTCTTTCCTACAACATTATATACAGCTACATCCACCCCACACACTGCTCTTAGTGCTTTCAAGTTACCCTGAAGGATGGTGATATATTGTAATGTTACATCGTCTAGGGCTAGGATTAGTTCATCTAACTCAGAACCACCAGTAAAATTAATACATCTTTCGGTGGCAGCTTCAAGAAGTAGAATGACTTGTGGGATGGACTCTTCCATCCTTCTCACTGTTTCACTGAGTTCAACTCCCTGGACACCAATAATGCGAGTACTAACTCCCCTAAGATCAAGGTCAGCAATGCCCCCAGCAGCACACCTCGCTCCATTTTCCCATACCTACATGAGGAATCACAGGAGTTAATTATGGATAAAGAAATCAATTGTTTAGTGGCCATCACACATAACAAGAAGCATCCTCCACACACAACAATCCCCAGAATAAAAAATCAATATAATCAAGAACCTCTACCGAAAAAGAGTTTCCACCATATGAAATTTTCGTCTTAACAAACAACTACCCAATCACACCAAGGAACAGAGGTGTGGAAAAACAGTTCTAATACTATCAGAAATGTGTGAAGAATGCAGAATAATAGCAATAAGAAAAAATAGGACTACCTTTGTTTGAAGGTCTCATATGGCAAGTAGACCGCCTTCAGTGTCTCCAACAACACATGTCTCCAACAACACATGCTGATTTGAATCTGAAAATCCATGTTGAATATTCCTGGCAAAACTCCCAGTTAAATTGTGTAGTTCTATCAGAGCTTCTAAGTGTTTTGTATGAATTTTGGCACATTTGGGTAAATCACCAGATAAGATGTCTAACACACCTGAAAGAGAGGAACAAGAATAAATCAATATGGATTCAAACTTTTTACTGAAATATATAGCTCATAAAATAGCGAAGAAGGTCAACTTGGAGCTTATCAGATCAATTAACCATGAAGAATACTTTCAAGTGCAGTTAACAGTAGACTTTTGCAGGACTCAGAATACCAAATTATTGAGGAAGCCAAGCTATATTCTTCCAGTGAAGCAAACAACTTTTACAAGAGATCAGTTTCACAAAGTGGGACATGTTAATAGTCTTAAAGCCATCTTTATGATGCCACACCATACATGGATGAGGAAACTTATTAATTTAGTCTCTACACTAGTTCAAATGAGCAATAACTTGAAACTTCATCAACACCAGCTTATGATCTACCTAGTTACCCAATGAGGTGAAAGTATAAAAAGCAAGACGGGGGTGGGCTGAACTCTTTTCGATTCCTGGGAGTGTACTACTAACAAAAAAGGAAAAATATCACATATAATTCTTCATATTAAATCAAAGTCGAAAGTAACAAGTAATTTTGTCAAATTTTATGAATTACCTTATGTCTAAATTTGTGCACGGTTTCTACCAATTTTTTTGTAAAAGAACTCCATTAATTACAACGAGTCAGTCAGTCATTTTACACTTAGAAATCAAATTGAATGAGCAATTAAATGATGCTAACATTGCAAAGTAGCCATCCAGAACCCTTTCCTTAGTTTGCAGGTTGTATTGATTCGTCACTTGGTCAGCTACAGCTTGATATTCAATTATATAAAAGTTAAAATATGGCTATATTCACAATTAGAGAACTGTATAATTATAGTGGGATCTAGTATTTCATTGGACTGTAGAATGGGCAATGTCACAAAGGATAAGATAAGATCATTGTTTAGTTTGGCACATCAATGAGTTGGCCCATTTCTTCACAAACAAACTTAAGATGCAAAACAACAGACAGAGTCTAAGAAAACTGTAGTGTTAAATCCAGAGACAGAAACTAAAAACAACAAAAGAAGATTGAGAATGACCTTTTGCCAGTGCTTTAGTCTCAGGGACAACATCTCCAGTATCTAGATTAACACGAGATACAAAACTTGTAGAGATGGATGCCATTATCTCGGTCAACAATTTAGGAACACGAGTTTTGTAATCTTCAGGGAAAGCAAGAATGCACCTGTAGAAGAATGAGCATTTGCGAAAACATATCTAGTGACAATAAATCGGAGTGTAAGTAAGTTTCAAATTTATCTTAAAACGTCTAAAATAAGCTGTATTTATCAAGAGAACATGCCACATGATACTCTACTACTAACTTACGACTTAAGAGGAAAAGAAAACTGTACTACTTCAGTCAAACACACTTGAAGATGACAGTAGACAAATCTAAATAATGCAATACAAGCCAATGCGCAAATTTAAATAAGTAATACCACTTCCACTCTTGCTCAAGATAAAGTAGCAACTCGTCATAGAAACTTGGTAACCATCGTGCAAAAGATAGTGTTGGCCCATTTGAATCCACACTTCGTGAGAACTGTTCCACTTCATTCTTCTCACTTGCAAGTTTACTGGATTGTTGCTTTGAGTCAAAATCTTCCCATAGCTTCTTTATGGGTCTGAGGTGGACTTCTGTGTATTAATTTTCTAAAGACTTAAATCTCCCAATTCTAATGAGGATTCCCCGCATTTCTTGAGCGACATTAGCCTACGAAAGAAAGAGAAAGGATAATTAGTTCCCTGTTAAGTAAAAAAGGGCAACAACTAGAACAATATCACCAAGACAAAAGCACTATTTATATTTGAAGTAAACTACAATTATCCAGGCTACTTTTTGTAGTTCAATGCATCTGTGAGACGAGGCTGAACCATTGTGTCCAGTCTATCTTCTAAAACTTCAAGCTGCTTCCTTATATTAGCAAATTCGGCAACCTAATCATAAAAAAATTCATGAGTGACACTCTTTCACAGATTCTCAGCTGCAAACTAAAAAAGTTGCAAGGGTTAGGAAAAAGATACCTCCCCAACAGCAGCAAGACAGTGTCTCATGTTAGCCAACGTTTCTGCAGCACGTGGGAGATCGCCACTGGAAAATACATCCTCCACAGTTGAGCTTAATTGTGTTAGTCCAGCAGCATCCTGTTCAACAACAGAAACAATTTCCAACCGACAGCTGAGCGAGTCTCAAACAAGGAATTTAAATCATAATTAGACCTGCAATGTCTCGTATGCAGCTTCCATCCTACGCTTGACTGTATCAATTTTAGCAAGGGCGGTGATTGACTCTGCAGAGGACCCCTCAGCCTACATTAGCAAACAATTCAAGGCAGAACATTAACTACTCCGATTGACACAAAACGTCACACTAAGTAACTACTTCAGAACATATTAGCGAACAATTCCAGGCATAACATTAACTACTCCTATTGCTCTGCATGCACTGGACTCATGTTTAATCATTCTAAATCAGTAAACAAAATACTCTGATTTTACAAATTCACACTGAAATGGCACCTTCAAAAAACTCCGCATCTCTGATTTTCAGTATGTTACTAGACTACTAGTTCCAAACTAATTATTATAAGCCTGCATTAAGTCAGTAACCTTTTTCGTTAAAATGAAACTAAATCCGCATTCATCCGAATACATTTCATGTCTAATTCTGAATTTCAAGATGAGAAACATTATTTCCAGCGACATTGTTTGATGTGATACAGAAAGGGCAGAATGGTAATTTCATGATACATTTTATTCAATAAATAAATTTTTTAATTTAATTTTTTTTTAATTTTTTTAAATTTTTTTAAATTTTTTTGTTAACTACATATACAATTCATGTCAACTACACACATAATGTCAACTACACATATAATGTCAACTACATATACAATTCATGTCAACTACACATATAATGTCAACTACATATACAATTCATGTCAACTACACACATATAATGTTAACTATAGGTTGTTGACATTTGATGTGCAGGCTATTGACGATAATACCCCCGAGTTGACATAATCTACTTGCAGTTGACATTTCGAAAATGTTGTGGATGAGTGGCTGAAAATGCATCTCAATTTTCAATTAAACTAAAAAATCTTAACCTAATACGACCAGTGTTGTCAATTTGGCGTTCGGGTCGCTCGGGTCGCCCGGGTCGCCCGGGTCGAGACCATCACCGCCCCAACATGGGTGGGTTGATCGAGATGCATGGGTCGCGCTGGGTCGGTTGGGTCGGCGGGGTTGAGCGTTTCCGGTGGGTCGAGCGTTTCGTCTACAGCGTTGTTGCGCTTTAATTTACAGAGATTGATGAAGGAAGATGATGGAGAAGAGAGAGGAGAGAGAAGAGAGGAGAGTAATTATGAGTCATAACCTTGGGAATAGAGTTCTATCGTTTGTCACTATTCATTTGTTTAGTGAGATTAGAAAAATATTAAAAATTGACATAGTTTATCTCACTTTTTTAGGGAGCAATAAATATTATTTTACCAATTTTTTGATTAGTTAAATTAAATCCAATATATTTAAATGAATATATTGTCAATCCAAACACGGAGTATAATTTAATGGTGGAAAATGAGTATATTATTTTACGAATAAATTACTACTAATACATATTCATTTATTTTTTACTAATTTTTAAAATAGATTTCACATTCCACTCCTATTTTATTATAAGTTAATACTACATATATACAAAATGACACACATTTCATAACTTTTTTCTTTTGACATTTTCAGACAATGGTTTCAATTATTTATTTTGTGTTATACTTATGACTTATGAATTGTTTTGATATTTAGATAATTTCTATTTTCCACTTTATCTCTATTCACATGAATTACATCTACATTTATATTATTTGATATATTATAAACATTAGAGTAATATATTTATTTGATTTAATATTAAAAGGCAAAAAAATTAGCCTAGATTAGTGGGTCTCTCGACCCAGTCGACTCGTCGACCCGCGACCCGAATTTTCAGCTTATCGACCCGGTGCGACCCTCGACCCTAACAACACTGAATACGACCCCATCACAAAAAATATATAAATAATAAGAGATATTCTAGATCAAAATAGAAATAATTGGCTAATTGTTATTCTAAGGCATAGTTTGATAGATTAGTGAAATTATCCCAAGTAAAATTATCATCCATACAAATTATCTAATAAAATGTGATTAATAATCTAATCTACACGTTTTAAAAAGAATACGTATAAATAATCAGACCTAGGAGCCCAGATAATTTATCAGTAATATTAGAGTTTATTATGTTAGGCTTCATCGGGCCTAGCCTTAATCACCGGCTTTAGAAACAAATTAATTATGCTACCAAATGATCAATAATGCAGGTTAAATAAACTAATCTAGAATTATCATAGCTACCAAACTATGCCCAAGTATTCTATGGATTCACTAGCAGCCACTTTTTGGATTGTCCCATTAAAAATGAAACATTTCCTAAAATCTCTTTTTTTTCTCTTCATTAACTCACAAAACAACACTAAATAAAATAATGTACTAAAAACTAAATATTTCATATTTAATGAGACAGAGAAAGTACTAATTTTTTTGTATGAGTCCAATTCCAAAATACAGTTCATTTGATTTAATTTTTTCAACTAAAAGAAAAAAAAAAGTGAAACATCTTCTGTCTGGACATTGTTTTTATGCCAAAAATACTCAAATGACGTGTACCAAACAAAATACGCTGCTCGGGCTGCAAAATGATTCTGTTGTATGAAATAGTTTATTTGGACATGTGTTGCTTGAATTTATATGACCTGATCTCAGTCCATGCTGCTCAAAATTGTTGGCAAACAAGAGAGTTAACATCTTCTGTTGCCAGTTACAGGTATTCAGCTCCAACGGGACGAGCAATGCCAATTTTGACATTATTAACACGATTCTCGGCAAACTCTACGTATCCGGAATGTGTACATGCTCGCTCTTCAATCAAATCTTAAAGCTTATAACACAAACTATATAAGCCCTCCACCATTAACCTTTCAAATCTTCAAGAATATTTACAAGTAACTCCCAACCCCCAACTGCTGGCTATGCTATAACTTCCCCAGCTGTATCCATAAGACCCAAAAAAAAAAGGTGAGAGAAGGGATTGTTCTAGTCTCATGATCTACTACTATTCCTATTTTCCTAGGCACCCCTCCAAACTGAATTAAAGTGAAAGGCAGATTACAAGATGGTTTGGCTTGTGTTTCTCATCTATACCAATATTACTTCCCTTATTGTGTTGCTCAACTCGGATCATCAAAATTGAATATCTAATGTCAAAAATAATACCAATGAAGATGGAATTTTGAGTGTTAATCCAAACCAGCTCATGCCCACCAACAAACGGGCCATTTCCTTCGCAGCGATAAACTTATTCAAGTTGATGGGTTTCCATGATTGAGGCGCTGATCTAAGTAATTATTTCATGCAAAAACTTCAGAAAAATTATACATGGAGTATAGCACAAATTGGCAGTCACAAGACATCACACCAAAATCGAATACAACCAGGCTGCAATAACTGAATGGTTTCAGATTTTTTAGTTAACAATCAATTTTGACTCTTGAACAACATGTTTCAGTAATGAATGAAAGCAAATGGAAAATTAAGGGTCATACTAAATTGTCAAATTCAGATAAGTGAATCAGCAGGAATGATACATGTCATCAAAGGGTTGAAATGTTGCATGGAAAATCCTAAGAATCTATTTACAAAATATAAAAATAATAAAGAATAGAAAAAGAAGAAGACTCACTCGTGAACACCCTCATTGAACAATTTCCATTAGGCAACTGCAGCGGTCTTCCCTGACTCAGAAACAGAATATCTTGGATTCTGTCAGGCCAATCTGGGTTTAATCGTCTGGCAAAGTCTTCCACTTCCCTATCAATCAGACAAGTACATTGAAATTACATTATAATCCTTTGAGCAGGTCTACCAAAGAGAAAATTACTCAGCCAATTAATATGAAAGTAGTTTTACATATACCCAATAATGAACGAACATAACATGGCAAGTTGATGAACATTGCAGCCAACATGGTTCTAATTTGAAGGGGAAAAAATGTATATTATCATGAGGCTAGTCAAATAGCATCAAGCACACCTATCAATTTCTTCTTTCAAAGCAGGATCAATATCATCGTCTAAATCGCAACAATCAAACTCGTCTTCTACAGGTGCAATTCTGTCATCACCAATATCAAGCAACTCTGTGGCATTACAAAGATTGTGCAGAAGACTGCCATGTAATGCTGGATTGCTACAGTATGAATCAACACCATCTGTTTCCTACAGTAATATATGATGTTAATCCAAACACCAAAGGCATTCAAGCAAGCTCTCTAGCACAGGTGAATGAGAACACAGAATATTTATAATCAGTAAATGCCCATATGAGATCAGTATTTCATAAAGTCAAGTAGTATATTACAGAAAACAGTTCTTTACCTTATTATTGTGGACACCGTTTCTTACAGAAGTACCAGTACAGTTTGAAGGAGCAGTTTTGTGATTATCTTTTCTTTTCCGATTCTTCTTTTTGTGTTTCGAAGATGTGCTCACCTTGGAATCTGCAAACTATCCATGTATCAAAATGTTACTCAAATGATAAAATAAGGAGGGAAGGTAGACATGTTTCAAAAAAATATATCAAATAAAAGCAAACTCAATTGCTATGCATGTTGAGCCAATAAGTTGGGTCATTATTATTTCCGTATCAATAACATTGATAGAATATAACACAGATAACTCATCATCAAGATAGTTAGCATCAAGGAAAAACTTTTCAAAGCTTTTCTACACCTATAAACTTTTAAGCATCTATTTCAACATTCACTGAGATGAGCGGATTAGGAATAATGAAATATAACAAACAGTATACCTTCATTGGCTCCATTGATAAATGACATGAGATCATCGATCGAACGGTCATCCACTTGATCCTCTTCAACTTCAATATTCTATACAATCCATTGAAAGGTAAAGTCTAGAGTTTTAACTGGGTTGTACCAAGTAATATAGTGGTAAATATTTTCAAGAAGTTCACTCAAAATATTACAGATAGCCAATGAAACCTAACTAGCACACACCACAAACTTTTACAGTGGGCCATAACCATTTTCAAGCAGCTATTGTAGTTAACAGGAAATAATTTCCCAGATCACCTTTAGTCTTTCCCTTTCTTTTATTTCTTTCCTCTTTCTAGCATACAATCGATTCAAAAGCCGAATCCTCGGATCATCCATGGTATTTTTAATGGGCTCCAACTTCTCTTCCTGTTTCAGCAACATAAACACAGTTATATTAGGAATAAAAAAAAGTAGGGTATGTAAGAGTTAACAAAAGAAAACCTCTGTGAGATCATCAGGCAGATGAAATATCTCTCGTATTTCTTCCGGAGACTTTCCTTCAATCACCCGTGCAAGTGCACGACTAGTAAGATCAACAAGGGGCATAAGTTGCAGGCTATCAGCAGCAGATGTCAATTCACAAAGTCTTTTGGTACCCAAACGTACGAACTTTTCATCAAAGGACTTCCTCTCCTGCATAAATGTAGAAAGATTATATATCATCCATCAAATTCCACAGAGACTTGAATGCCTAACAGACCTTTTTCCCCATTATATAAGTCAATAGCATTAACAGAATTCAAGCTCATCAGAATTTGAACAACAGCAATTTATAATAACCTTGTTAGAGCGCCCCGGTACTTGATGGAACCGGCAATAGTCAAGAATTAGGCTTAACATAGGAGGATTCACACGTGGAGGAAGGGAGATTGGATAATTCTTGGAAGATCCCATGCCTGAATGTATTTCACGACATATGAATGGACAAAACATGGCAATTTCTTGCTCAACTTGCTGTATTGAATCATCAGAAGTTTGAAGCCATACATAAGCCTTCAGAATCTAACAATAAAAGCAGCACGTCAATGTAAAAACAAGCACTATTTGACAAAAAATTTAGAACATTAAATCCGTAAACCAGAGCATATAGATGCAAGGATCTCAATTGTTAAGAAAAATAAAATACAAGACCAGTGCACACTGTTAAATAATAAATCACAAGTGTAATAATTTTGAACTTTCATGGTCTCATCTGAAAACAGACAGTGGATGATAAGAGTCAGGTATTCTGACTATGTTTTTTCTTTCCTATTAAAAAGCATGTTTGGGCAAATTAATTTTCTTAATTTTAGCCCAGAGGGATCCTTCACAAGCTCCAATGGTGGATCAGGTGATATTCATCTTTCTATTAAAGTATAAAATGGAATGGATGGAAACAGTTGGCTTCTAAAATGGTAAGGAGATACTTGCACATCTAAACAGGCAAGACAATGGAAAACATGCATCACAATACAAGATGACGTCATGACGTTGAGGTCCAGAAGCAGTAACGCAGAGCATACCTCAGGCTTAATAATTTCACTATCAGCTTCTATCATTGTATTGGAGTTTGAGACAAGCAGGGAGCCTGAGAAAGCAGTTTCGCAAGTATTTATCTGCAACCAAGAATATACTACGGAAATTGTGAAAATGTCCCAGCATAAAACAGAAGGAACAACACAGTAACCCAATACTCATATGGCCACAATATCATGGAAAATATTTATAGATTGTAGGAACACAAAAATAAAATGCCTAACTTGAGCTCAGGTCTTTGGCTATTTATTAATATAACAATTTTTCCCATGAAGGTAAAAAAGCCTGTCTAAGATAATGGATAAACACCCAATATATATAAATCAAAACAACATGCTTTTTCAGAATAATAATCGAAACAGTATAAGAAGTTCGGTGGTAATAATTTGTCTTATACTACAAGCATTATAATCCTCTTTCTCAAAAAAAAAAAAAAAAACTCTGCCGGAACTCATGTATCGATTGAACATATGCTCAATCTCTCTAGTCTCTTCCCAACAATCAGGACTTATAATCAAAAGCACAAGCCACAAAGGACTTCTCCTGTCAGCACATGGTCCAGAAGAAGTCAACTATTAACATTTTCTACATTGTCTGGAATATTTAATACACTCGTATGCACTTATTTAAGGAAGGCTGAGTTGAAGAAAATGTCAAATAATAGTAGTACTAGTATTTATCATAAGTCCTCACTTTCGGAATCATTCTAACCCTTGGGAATTTGTATTCCAGCTTACAATCCTAAAATTGACGCCCCATGGTCCAAAACAGGCAAAGCTTAGCGGAAATTATGTTCATATTCCCTAAATACACTCTAAAAAACAAACAGTTTCCGCAAAATTTCCCTGAAACATTTCTTAAGATGACTAGAGTGCATACTAAAGCATGAATTCTCAATAACCAGAAAGCTTCGGATTCGGAACACACAGAAGTCACATACTATACGAGTATCAATTCCAAATACTGATCATTCAACGGAAATGAAAAACAACCAAAACCGACCTAAAATAATGAAATACAGATTCCGGAAAGCCCTAATCCCCAATCACACTCAAAACCCGTCCACTCAACTCATGAATCAGAACAATTTCGTAGCAAAATCAACGCAGCGGGAACTGAATGAACAAAAGAACTTGAAATCATATCACTAAACAGCAAATCAATTCAACACGACAAACAAACCGCTTAGGCCGTCAAGTATAATCGAGCTTAACAAACAATTAGAATGAGCAAGACACGAACTTTATCTTGCTGTACGAAGGGGGGAAGGTTTTCGCACTAGGAAAGAACTATTCCGGCTTCATGGGGCTTTGAATATGGAAATGGCGGTTGCCGGAAAAAGGCTGAAATTAGATAATTAGATGTGACGCAAGAGAGAAGGAGAATAGATATGGACGAATTAATGAATTAGAAAAAGATTAGGTTTTTAAAATATGAACTGTCCCACATACATATAGATAGTTAAAATATGAACTGTCCCACAATCAATAAGGTGAATCTAGGATTTTTTTTTAACACTGCTGTAACAGTTGTACAGTATTCTTTGGTGTTGGTTTTACAATAGTATAAAATACGACTGATTAATCTGCAATAAATAATTAGAGTATGAGAGATTTCCGTTTATAAGATTATATCTCATAATAAATTTGTATTATATTTGGTTTATGAGATTGAATTTGATGACTTAATCCTAGATGAATAGTTATGGGATAATTAGTCATAATCAAACATCCCCTACTAAATAATCTCACAACTTAATTATAGATTATATTTTGTTACTATGTTGTCTAGAATACTGAACAACACATATAAATACTATTATAACCTAGAGATACAAACAATGATTGTTGTTAAAAGAAGCATCGATGTCAAAAGAGTTGCCACTCACTAGTATCAGAAAAAGCGTTGGCGATAGTGTCATACCATAAAATACTTTATCATTTTACACCCTACAATTCACCCTATTACTATTATTGATCCAATTTACTTTGTAAAAATTTATTGTTTCAAAATATTAGAATAATTGATGGAATTTATTTGTGAACTTTGATAATGCAAAATAAGTAAATTTTAAAAAATTACTTCACTTTATAGTTTTAAAATTAATACTTCTATGATATAATATGCCTATAAATCATTAAAAGAATAGTGTGATATTTTGAACATCATTAATAAAAGTTAAGTCTGGATTAAAAAAAGAAAGATAGTAGTGCATATATACTACATAGTAAGTCTTCAATTATTGGGGGACCATGAGTTTCCTTGGCCTCTATGTGGATTCCGCATCAAATAAAATTATTGTTTATTGTTCAATCTTCTTTATTTTGGTGTATATTATAATTGGATATTGAGTTTAAATAGATTTATTTGACGTAATTTGAGCGACCTTGTTTTTTATCTGTATAATAATGTTGGTACTGTGGTATATATATTTTAAAAATGTGGAAAAACGAGTATTTTGATTGAGCTAAGAGGGCATCGGAAAGTGAACTAGGTGTTTACATGCAGTTGTCGCAAAAAATCAATTAATATGGATGATAAGATGAAAATGGGAAGGTCGATACTGGCAAGTCATTTTTTTTTTACTTTTTTTTATTAATTGTTTTTAAAATTTATTGAAATTTAGTGTAAATTATAGTGTAAAAATCCCCTACAAATTAATTATCTATATTACTCAAATATATACTTTAAAACAAAATTTAGAAATTCCAGCCCCTATCGATAAATATTTCTGCATCCGCTAGTGCAAGCAACACGAGAACCCCGCCGGAGTTCAGGCACTATCTAATGTTGCAGTTTACACGTGCTTTAAGTATATTTTTAAGGATATTTTTTAGATATCGTAAAGGCACCAATAACTCGTATTTTATATTGTGATATTGATTTGAACTTGCAGCAGAATCGTTACGATTCTTTGTTTTTTCGCTTGTAACTTGGTTTTATAGAATGCAACTTGTTTTGGTTGGATTAACTTGTTCCACTTAATAATCATTACTCATATCATGGTTGCGCTAACTCGAGTGACGATGCTCACATATGTAATCCATCATGGCCCAATACCACTTTTCATTTTATTTAATGAGTTAGCCATATGACCAAGTAATCAATTTCATTTTGGCCCAATCCATCTCAATTAATTTATTATAAAATCTATTAACATAGCCACAAAATATTTTACGTTTTCAACATGGGAGTATTAAATTGGTAGCCTGTGACTTGTGATGTGGAACGATTATTTCTGTCTGTGAACACTGACTATTATCTATGACAGTCACCGCACCAACTGAAATTAGATCAAAGTAGGTGCACTATTAATGTTTATGAAACTACAATAAGCCTCTATTCAATTAATGCTTAACTGAGTTGGAGAATGGTTGGATATTAGTCATAACTCTGTCTCTTCTTTCACATGTACAAAAACATCTAAACTTCAAGAAATACATATTTTGTGCAGTTAAACTGTCAATTTCATATAGATAAACAATACCATTTTTTTTTCTAGTAGATACTGTTAATTGTCGTCAGTGGTGAGTAACAGAATATTAACAACAAAATGCCATCTTAATTATTGCATAAACTCAACTAAAATGTGATGTTGTAATTGCAACTTGCAAGGTTTCAAAAGTTATGCTATAATGGCTATGCATGTCCATGTCGAGTTATATGCGGTAATTAACAAATCAATACTGTATATTATAAACACAGAAATTGTGCAAAATTAGAAATTCTTTGTGTGGTACATATGCATCTATATATCTATTCATGCATTAAATTAGTAGGGTAGGTTCAATGGAGATGGATCAAACTATTTTATTCTATTTTATTTAGGTGACAGCTGACACTGTCTAGTTTTTGGAGATTTCACAAAAGGACTATTGTTTTAGGCCAATAATGTGACGCCATAATTTAACATGACTATTATGAAGGATTTATGTAACAAAGTAATTATCTGGTGCAATTGTATTCTAGCCTACTAGTCATACATAGAGCAAGGGATATAATTATATTCTCAAAATTTTTACAGCATTGTAAAATTATTGATCATTTACTATTATAAATCAAATCTAACATCCTTAATTTTTAGTTCAAAAATATATTATTCTACAATCCATATATATATATATATATATATATATATATATATATATATATATAGGGATGTATTCATTTCCTTTTCCTATATTTCCTCCTTTTTCCTTCTTAATATCAGCTATTAGATTAGAGAAATGGACGGGCAAGATCAACATTGGGTAATTAATCCCGTGTTGCATTATTTGTCCTATTTTGTGCATTATGAGGGTACAATAGTAATCTAATAATGGCTGGAAACCGCTACGAATAATGCACCACATGGTCACGAGTAATGCATATAATTGCCTATATAATGCACAATATGTGAACTGCAATGCATACGAACAAGATGTGATGTGTTATGATGTTTGACACACGTTTCTTGTTTCCCCTAAGGGTTTAATAAGCTTAGGGGCTAGGGTATAGTACGTAGACATGTATGTAATCTTCACATGGTAACGAGTAATGGATATAATTGACTATATAATGCACAATTTGTGAACTGCAATGCATACAAACAAGATGTGCTATGTTATGATGTTTGACACACGTTTCCTGTTTCCCCTAAGGCTTTAATAAGCTTAGGGGCTAGGGTATAGTACGTACGCATTAATAACAAATTATAAAACGATACGAATAATTCACCAAATTGTCACGAGTAATGGATGTTATTAACTATATAATGCACAATATGTGAACTGCAATGCATACGAATAAGATGTACCATGTTATGATGTTTGACACACGTTTCTTGTTTCCCCTAAGGGTTTAATAAGCTTAGGGGCTAGGGTATAGTACGTAGACATTACTAAATGCACGTATGTAATCTTCAATCCGTTGATTAACCCATATACACAATACCTCTAATAATGCATAATATACTGAGATAATGACAATTAACAGCTACATAATGCACTACCTAAACCAAATAATGCACATACGTATATTCCAATAACAACAATTTGTTAGTAATGTCTACGTACTATACCCTAGCCCCTAAGCTTATTAAACCCTTAGGGGAAACAAGAAACGTGTGTCAAACATCATAACATGGTACATCTTATTCGTATGCATTGCAGTTCACATATTGTGCATTATATAGTTAATAACATCCATTACTCGTGACAATTTGGTGAATTATTCGTATCGTTTTATAATTTGTTATTAATGCGTACGTACTATACCCTAGCCCCTAAGCTTATTAAACCCTTAGGGGAAACAAGAAACGTGTGTCAAACATCATAACACAGCACATCTTGTTCGTATGCATTGCAGTTCACAAATTGTGCATTATATAGTCAATTATATCCATTACTCGTTACCATGTGAAGATTACATACATGTCTACGTACTATACTCTAGCCCCTAAGCTTATTAAACCCTTAGGGGAAACAAGAAACGTGTGTCCAAACATCATAACATGGTACATCTTATTCGTATGCATTGCAGTTCACATATTGTGCATTATATAGTCAATTATATGCATTACTCGTGACCATGTGGTGCATTATTCGCAGATACCAAAATGTGGCAGTTACTTTTCCGTCAAATGTCAATAATAACCCTGTAATGCATACAACCACCTTCTATAATGCAACACGGAACCAGTTTTATAGAATCAATCTGATCTGTTGATGCCTTAGATCTAACGCGTAATATTAAGAAGGAAAAAGGATCTAAGATGTGAAAAGGAGAATAACGCTCCCATATATATATATATATATCATCAAATATTCATACTTCATAGTCTATTAATTTCCCACAACAAAAAGTGGTTGGAAAGAGACGAGAGGGAATTAGACAAGGGGTGAGCCGGTGAGAGAGGAAAAGAAGGAAACGGTGATAAAGAAAGTCGTTGTTGGGCTATGTTGTTTGGCGGTGGGCAATCGACGATGATATGTTACAACAAATGCTCTAACGTGATGTGTTATATGGAGTAGTTATTTGTTGCCCTTTCAAATAAAAATTCTGGATAGTCAATTTGTCATAATTGTAAAATTGATTGAACTTAAATTTTAATTTAATTACATACCATTTTCACCATTGATTGCTGTGAAAAAGTTTTGATGAATACGTATTGAATGGATAAAGACGGGTTGATGAAGTTAGGCTTTACTCTTTGGTGGGGCACCTAAATGCGCGAATTAGCGCATGATTAATTGGCAAAACACGTTAATAACCCCAAATAGTTGAGCTGATCATGTAGGTTGAGTGTGGCAAGAGAATTTTTTTTGTAACTTTTACCATTAAAATATATTTGAAATTTGTTTGTATATTAAAAAATAGGTTTCTTGTAGACCACACCCTCCCATATTTTTTGGTATCTTTACTTTTATGGCTTATGCAAGAAATATTATAAAATACTATGCTCTAAAAGAGTTCATAACATAATTGAAAGATGTATGCTTTGTACTTATATATTAGTAGTGGATGAATATGCAACGCGACAAAACTTCCCCAAGTGCTATGTATTATTAACTGTAACGAAATTTTTTTCATGCAACACAGAGAAAGGCTACACCAATGGATACAAATCCCAAATCAAATAAGTATGATCTGGCATATTTTAAAGCTGCTTAGTTGTATTGGTAACATACTGATATGGCAGTAAATCAGTAATAATCGTTGTTATGCTAATTTTTAGTATTCGCTTGTGATTAGTCTAAATAACTAATTATGTTTTGATTAAAAATGATTTTAGAGGAGGTGGAGGGGTAGACACATTAAATGTGGTTGTAAATATATAAATTTTGGCCACCAAACATTGCAGCGCTTTCTAAAAGTAATGAATTAAGAGAGCTTTTGTCCAACCAACTGACCTTGTACTAATGTAAGACTATTTCAAGCATATATAATAACAACTATTAAATGATCTAAATTTCAATATACTATTGCATCAAAAAATATCAATAAACAATACTCAAAACATCTTCTATCAGGGAGTGAAATTAATAACACAATCTGGGGAAATTAATATCACTGGTTAATGAGTATTTATGATTACTAATCATTTACCCTAAACTTAAACCCATTTTCAAGTATACGTCACACAAAAAAAGTAGTTTTACTCCAACCATTTATACAATTTTTAAGATTTTGTCTCACAAAATTTTTGAGAAACACTATATTTGGTGTTGTTTCACAAAAACACCAAAAATGGGTTTGATTTTGGTATATAATTGGAGAAGAATTCTACACCAAAACTTATTTTTGGAGTATGGTTGAAGATAGTCGGATAAGAATTCCAGTCCACCGATAGGAGGGCATATATGTCATTTCACAGTGCCTGCCTCATTTAAAACGCAACTTCCCTCCCCAGAAATTCACACCAACACACACTCACTCATTAATAGACATGCATTTGCATACATAGCATTGCACATTCTCAATTCTCAACGCACAAACACACAGTCACACACACAGAGATTTTGAGAGAGAGAGAGAGAATGGCTGAAACCGCCGCCGCCGCGGCGCGCTTTCCGTCGATCGAGAAATGCGACCTCTCCGGCTCCAACCGCCAATCGATCGCGGCGGATCTCGACGGAACCCTCCTGATCTCCCGCTCCTCCTTCCCTTACTTCATGCTGGTGGCGATCGAGGCCGGCAGCCTCCTCCGCGGCCTGATCCTCCTCCTCGCCTTCCCGATCATCGCCGTCGCCTACGTCTTCGTCTCCGAAGCCCTCGCCATCCAGATGCTGATCTACATCTCCTTCTCCGGGCTCAAGGTGCGCGACATAGAGCTGGCCGCGCGGGCCGTGCTGCCGAGGTTCTACGCCACCGACGTGAGGCCGGAGAGCTACGCCGTATTCGAGAAGTGCCAGAGGAAAGTGATAATCACGGCGAATCCGACGATCATGGTGGAGCCGTTCGTGAAGGACTATTTGGGCGGAGATAAGGTGATCGGGACGGAAATTGAGGTGGATCCGAAGACAAGGAAGGCGACAGGATTCGTGAAGAAACCGGGGGTTTTGGTCGGGAAATTGAAGAAATTGGGGGTGCTGAGGGAGTTCGGAGAGGAGAAGCCGGATATCGGAATCGGAGATCGGGAGTCTGACCACGATTTCATGTCCATTTGCAAGGTTAGTATCTATCCTTTTCCTCTACTTTTTTTGCTCTAGTTTTGAGTAAACACTTGAAAGTTGAAACTGTATTCAAATTTGAATGTGTTCTTCATGTTTTTTGGTTATTGCGGTTGATTTTCTGTGTTATTATCTTAATTACTGAGTTAAACTTGGAATTTATTTTGGCTTGATCTAAAAAAAAACTGCATAGCTAAGATCTTAGTTGATATAGGCAACAAAGGACCCAAAATCACCATCGATTTTGATAGAATTCAATAACAATAATACACAGCGCTAAGAATAAATTTCATAGGTCAAATATCATTATATTCTGAAATAATGTTGGTGAACGACCTCATCCGTATGTGGCTATTGTTTTTGGTGGGGCCAAAAAGTATGCCTCGCGTTAATGTTATATGAGGATCGAAGATATATAAAATTTGGTAAATTAGGAGAAAAATAGTGTTTATGGTAGTACTAGATTATTTAGAAGAATGGTCAATTAAACTAGATATCAATGGTTCGCGAGATAGTGCTTAAGATAAACATTTCTTGATTGGGCCATACATGATTTTTTGATCCGTGTCAATCTTTTTTCTACACCGTCATCTACTTAACTTTGGTTTCAGCGAGCATTAAATTTTATATACTATGCCAAATTGCCAATAATGATAAATAAGTAGGTGGAAGTTTGTAACTTTAGAAAAAATATTAGTAGTAATTTTTTCGTCAATAATCAATAGTACAGTAATTTTTTTATTTTATATCTCTAATTTATTAAAATTCAATTAATGATATTTCTTTCTTTTATTTACTACTTCCTCCGTCCCAGATAATTTGTCCCATTTTCTATTTCGGTCCATCCCACATAATTTGTCTCATTTCACTTTTTACCATTTTTGGTAATGGATCTCTCATATTCCACTAACTCATTCCTACTCACATTTTATTATAAAACTAATACTCCCTCCGTCCCGAGCTACTCGCTCATTTCCTTTTCGGCTCGGAGATTAAGGAATGAGTGTATAGGAAAGTCAAAAATGACGGCTGTAGGTGAAATTTTTTACTAAAAATGGAAAGAGTGCAAGTAACTTGGGACGCCCAAAAAGGAAATAAGTGCGAGTAGTGAGGGACGGAGGGAGTATATAAAAGTAGGACTCACATTCCACTAACTTTTTCAACTCACTTTTCATTACATTTGTTAAAACTCGTGCCCGGTCAAAATGAGACAAATTATCTGGGACGGGGGAGTATTAGTATTAATTTTTATGTTAAAATTTGTTGTCACACTGTCAACAGTCCAATACGATTAGTAGCTGAGAGAGGGAATATTTTGACATGTAAATCTAGAATAATTACACACAACTAGTTCAGTAGTCTAATAAATGTAGTAGTTGAGAGCGTAGCAATATGAGTTGGACTTTGAGACCTAAAAGAGGGGGCCACGGCATTTAAACTTTACAGACTGTCAATAATCCAAAGTTTTAACGAGGCATGTGTGTAACTTTATTACTTGGAGCTGTCTAATTTAATGCGAGTAATATTTTCTCAACTACAAGCAAATGGGCAGTTGGATGTTAGGAGTCAGTTGCGACAAATATACTCTTCTGCACCTCCTATTACATTTGTATAAAGTCAAATTTAAGACAGTGTACATGTTATGATACTTATAATATGGTTATGGTGAACAGGAAGGGTACATGGTGCACCCGAGCAAAACAGCGAAGCCGTTGCCGGTGGAACGGCTGAAAAGCCGGCTGATCTTCCACGACGGCCGTCTCGTGGAGCGGCCCACGCCCCTGAACGCACTGGTGACCTACATTTGGCTGCCATTCGGGTTCGCCCTCTCCCTCGTCCGTGTCTACTTCAATCTACCACTCCCGGAGCGCATCGTGCGCTACACCTACCCAATGCTGGGAATCAACCTAGTGATCAAGGGCAACCCGCCGCCCACGAGCTCCCCGGGGAACCTGTACGTGTGCAACCATCGAACTGCCCTGGACCCCATCGTGATCGCGATTGCGCTGGGGCGCAAGGTGTCGTGCGTGACCTATAGCGTGAGCAAGCTGTCGAGGCTGCTGTCCCCAATCCCGGCGGTGGCCCTGACGAGGGACCGGGAGGCGGACGCGGCGATGATCAAGGCGCTGCTGGAGAAGGGGGACCTGGTGGTGTGCCCGGAGGGGACGACGTGCAGGGAGCCGTACCTGTTGCGGTTCAGCGCATTGTTCGCGGAGCTGAGCGACCGGGTGGTGCCGGTGGCGGTGAACCTGAAGCAGAACATGTTCCACGGGACGACGGTGAGGGGGGTCAAGTTCTGGGACGCATACTTCTACTTCATGAACCCGAGGCCGACTTACGAGGTCACGTTCCTGGAGCGGCTGCCGGAGGAGATGACGTGCAAGGCCGGGGGGAAGTCGTCGATTGAGGTGGCGAACCATGTGCAGAGGATCTTGGCGGATGCGCTCGGGTTTGAGTGCACACAGCTGACGAGGAAGGATAAGTATATGCTGCTTGGTGGGAATGATGGCAAGGTGGAGTCTATGTACGCCAAGAAATGATCATATGTATGCTTCAGCTCGATGATGTTGTTGCATGCCTAGCTATTTTAGATATTCATCTTTTACTTTACTCTTCTCTGTACCGATATCTCCTCATGCTCCTAAACTGCTGCAACTTTATATTCTTCACATTATCCAATAATATTACCTCTTATTTTTTTTCTCTTTCTTACTTTTTTCTCTCTCTTACTTTACTATTAATAATTTAATTCACTACACACCACTACCTAAATTCTTATGCCAAAATAGAAACGTCTCGCTTAGACCGGATCGGAGGGGTATATAGGATCAATAGCTTCCTTTTCTTTCTTCACCTAGGTTTGATGTGTTAGTGTTTGGGATAAATTTGTGTTAAGAGAGATTGGGATCAGTAAAAGGAGGGTTTTACTTATTCATTCATGTGTTTATTATACATCAGGCACTATTATATAGGACTAAGAAAGACTAAACAAGGAAAAAACTAATTAATTACATTGATTGATATCTCCTATGTTTGGTAAGGGCATCCACAATGGGACGGATGTCCCGGCGGACATCCCGACAGACTTTCCAAAAAACACCTCCTGCCACGCCATAAAGACATCGCACTGCACTGCCACGTCATAAGGACATCCCACTACACAATGGCAGACATCCCCAAGGTTATCCAAAAAAACAATAAAAAATCGGGACGTCCCGGAAAGCCGCAGAACTCCGGTGTCCGCAGCGGACGTCCGTATTCGTATGCATGCTGCCTAATGGCGGACGTCCCGCGCGGACGTCCGGCACGCCGGTCCGACGTCCGCCGGGACATCCTCCATTGTGGATGCTCTAAGATATTATCTTGCATATCTTCCGTGATTTGGGGTGATCTTCGCGGGACGTCCGGCACGCCGGTCCGACGTCCGCCGGGACATCCGCCATTGTGGATGCTCTAAGATATTATCTTGCATATCTTCCGTGATTTGGCGTGATCTTCTCCAACAATTTGTATTTTAACCTATATTGTTTTTGTGTACCATCCAAAGTTCATAACTAGGAGTATTATTTTGATCCTTTTGGTTATGAAATGTTGTTTCTCCATAAATAATTGCCTAGACTACCACCACTCGATCAATCCCCTTGTAAGTATATCTGACATTCTGACTTGCACTGGAATCAGAGTTTCTACTCAAATTCAAAAACAGAAGACTGATAGTAGTACTATATTTCACTGGACCGATCCATATGAGCATCACGAGGGGCAATTATACTATTTTGATTATTATTTTTTAAATTTTTTAAAATATCCTCTATATATGCCTCTTCTCTAATTCTTAAAATATTTTAATATGTATTTTTGCCCCATTTATATAGAATTCCTGGCTTTGTCCCTGTACTTCACACAAACTCAAATAAATAGTACTCCCTCCATCCCACCTTGAGTGAGACATTTCTTTTTACCAGGACGATTAAGAAATGAGTGTTTAGAGTTTAAGTGAAGAGAGAATAAAATAGAAAAGATAATAAAGAAAGAGAGAGAAAAAAGAGTAAAATAAAAGAGAGAACATAATTTTTGCCAAAATAGAACGGCCTAACTATCCTTAGTCGAAAACGGAAAATTTTACAAAGAGAGAAAGACCAACATTTTAAAGATACCACTATAGAAATTTCGAAAATTATATGTAGTGCTAAGTCATGTAATCTGATTCTCTTTTTGCTATCTATAGAGTGGGTTTGGTTATACCTCGCCTAATCTAATTAGCTATCCATGACATAAATAGCTTGGATTTACACTAGCAATCGTTTTGATAGATAGTAGTATTAGTAAAAGATTTAAGCATTATTTCGATGGACCGGAGTTGTGATGTAAATATTACTAAGATTTATTTAAGCGTTCTTTCGTGGCCGCCGAAATTGCTTGGACGTTCATATTGCCTCGGATGTGTTATGCAATACTTTCCAAGCGAATTTTATTTAACAGATAATGAAATCATTAAGGTCATTGCAAACACTATACTGCCAAAATACAGAAGATAACTGTTTTATATATCTAAGGACTAAGGAGAAAATAAAAATATTATTCCAACTGCCAAAACAGAGAATCTTGAAGTAAATATGGAAATATTAGGAGTAATACCTAAATATCTTCCAACATAGAGAATCTTAAAGTATATAATATTCATACATATCTATGACTACAAGACAATAAAAGGAAGGAATTAAACTTCAAATTGATATATTTCCATCTCTATAAATTTGCTACATTGAATTTCTGCATCCTCTTTGTTTGAGAGAGAGAGAGGGGAGGGAAAATGGAGAACAGAGAGAAAGTGACTTCACTGATGAGTTCGGACGGTCATATTTTCCCGGTGGAGGATACGGTAATCGCGGAGTTCCGAGCCATCAACTCCTTTCTTCCGGCTGCCGGTGACGCCGTTAATCCGATTTCTCAGATTACCGGCGACGTTCTCGCCAAAATAATCGATTACTGCAGAAAACACATCGATCACAAGCTTAATCGTTTGCGTGATGAGGAAATCAGTGCCTGGGATAGGCAATTCGTCAATGTCGACGAGAAAACCCTACTCGATCTCCTCGTGGTTCGTTTTCTCTCCCGTCTTCGTAAATTCCGTTGATTTATTCATTCGATCAGATTCGATATGCAGAGTTTGTGACCTAACTTATATGCGATGGGTTTGAGAATTAAATGACATTATTTCTCAAAATACTTGCGTGTATAGTTGAAATTTTTGAAATAAGTCCAACAATCGATAAAACATTGGTGCCGGAGCAAAATTTGTATGATTATGGTGTTGAATTCAATCCAATCATAACTTGTTTCTGGAAATTTCACCGTCTCATTACGATTAATGTTACCCCTTTTCAACTTATTTTGATTTTAGTTCATTACCGTTGCTTGCGTTTGCTAATCGATTTATAAATTTGGTTTAGGCTTCACACTTTCTGGGAGTGAGGGATCTCTTCAGCCTAATAATGGTGAGTGTAGCTGACATGACGAAGAAGAAGGGAGTTGGCAGCATGGATCAACTTCACAATCTCTTCATCTCCAACTTTAAGCTCGACTAACATGTTCATCTTCTCCAATTTCTTTTATCTTTATCTTTGCTTATAGAATTAGATTTTGCTTTGTATGGATTAATGGCCATCACATTATGAATGAAATTGGAGTTAATTTTCAATAAAAATGTGCGCTTTAATTTCCTTCCGATTTATCAAACGGTTCATCACCTGGTTTTTTTGGCTGCCATTTTACTCTACACGACTTATCAATCACATTACGAATGAAATTGGATCAATAAAAATGTGAGTTTTAGATCAAAGTTCGAAAGATACAACTATACAAGCAACAATAGGAGCTATAGAATAGAGATTGTGATATTTTATAATAGGGGAGTAAAGTTTAAAGATAAAATATTTCTGAGAAAAACTTACTACAGAAGAGTGAGTATGACGTGGATTTCTTTGGGTTAGCCACGTCGGAGGGTCGCATTAGAGCATCTCCAGTGGGCGGACATCCCATTAGGACATCCACTAGGACATCCCAAAAACACCTCCTGCCACGTCACTAGGACTTCCCATCCCACTGCCACGTCACTAGGACATCCACTCCTATGTCCGCCCTTCCCACTAGGACATCCCGCAATAAAAAAAATCACAATAATTTAATTACGTAAAAACGGAAATATAATTTTGACACGGAATACGGGAAAGCAAAATACGGGCAAAAATACATATTCATAAAACATAAAAAAAACATAGTTAGAAAAAAAAGCAAAATACATAGTCATTCAAAAAAAGAAAAATACATAATCCAATGGGCCCGGCTCACTCCGCGCTGTCCTCGTCGCCCGTGCCGCCCCCGTCACCCGTGCCGTCACCGTCGCCCGTGCCGCCCCCGTCGTCCCCTCCGCTAAGCTCGGCGCCATCATCTCCAATGGGGGGCATCCCCAAATCGCGCCGACATCCATCGATGACATCCTTCAGCATCCTCTTGTACAGCGGATCGGTCGTGCTATGCCACCTATGCATGGTCCGGACCAAGCTTGTCGTTAACTGCGCGCGGGCGAGGCGGTCGATATCTTCTTGGGGAGCAGGGGCCTCCGATTCAACCTCGAACGACCCGCTACCGCTGCTGGTTCCCCTAGCCCTCCGTTGCGCAGCTTTTTGCCCAACCGGGCGACGACGACGACGAGAGTCTGATTGCGGTAGCGGGGACACTTCATCGGCTTCCGGGAGCTCGTGCGAACCAGCACTGCTGCTGTATTCACCGGAAGCGTTGATCTTCGTCCGCTTCGCCCAGCCCGATTCGACTCCCCCACAAGACCCTGGGGCTTTCCCCTTGCCCTTGCCACGTCCCTTCCCCCTGCCCCCGCTCATATCATCGGGCGTCTGCCTGACTGGAGATATCCCCAACTCCTCAAAAGAGAAAGTGTCTATGCCGGTGAACTGAGTATCCGGAACATAAGTGGAAGGGGTATCAGTAGACTGCATATCCACAACCGGCCGATAGACATCGTCCGCTAGTGGTTCAGGGCCCCTGCCACCCCCTCCCACATGCATCATCCCCGGCATCATCCCCGCCATCATCCCCGGCATCATCCCCGGCATCATCCCACCCATCTGTCCCATCATATTTGGGGTCATGCCCCCCCATCCCCATCCCCAGCATCATCATATTTGGGGTCATGCCCCCCATCCCGGCTGCCCTGGGCATCATTCCACCCATACCGCCCATCTGTCCCATCCAATTGTACATATAAGGGGACATCATCCCACCTATCCCACCCATCTGTCCCATTCCCGGTACTGTTGTCGCATTTCCGCTGGCGTTTCCCTCCAGGTCGATGGGAAACGCCGGAGTCTGCGACTCGCTCGTGGCCGGGGAGTTCCTATCGTTCTCCATTAAAAGTAGAAATGAAATTTGTAGTAAAAGAAGAGAGAAATTTGTTAACAACAAGTGGTGCAAATGAAATGAAGTTCAACGAGCCGTATATATAGGGTTTAAAAAAAATAAAAAAATTTCGGACGTCCGAGCGGGACGTCCGACCCTTGCCACAGTGGCGGACGTCCGCCCGCCCGTCGCAGGGACGTCCGAGGACACCCGACGTCCTCACGGGACGTCCGTATCCGACCCCAAACGCCACAATGGCGGGCGTCCCGGTCGCCCGTCGCGACGTCCGACCGGATGTCCGACCGGACGTCCGCCACTGGAGATGCTCTTAGTTTCCCAATTTGAGCAAATCAATAAAGTAAAAGGGTTTATTGCAAAATGAATACGTGTAGCCCTCCGGCCCTCTTGTATCTACTTTTCAGCTAACTAAAAATTAAAATTTGAGCTGAATGTTCTGAATGAAGAACAAATGCTCCATGTGTAATCCACTTTTAGACACAGAGAGAGAGATTCACATTCTAGTTAGAGAAAATCTCGAGTTTGATATTTTTATAGGAATTATCTATAGCTGCGGCATGACAGCATAAATAGACAACTCTTAGTGCCCGAACATAATTTTCCGGTGGCAATGGCAATCAGCACCGTGGTTTCGCACCGGAATTTCGGCTATTTCGTCGGTTCTGGTAATTATATACGTATTTACTAAATTGACATTACTGTTTTCAATAATTTGTTGTTCTGTATAATGGATACTGTAGTTGAGAGCTTATCTTTTCGGAAATAGTATTGCAAAATGTGTGACTGTAATTCATCGTCGTGATTTCCAACTAGAGGCTTGAGGTTATAATCTGTCTGTATTGTTCTTTTGTGAACTCAAGTGTGGAAATGGCGACAGGATTTAACTGGCATTTAGTTAGTTTCTTGTGTGAGCATTAGTGTATTAAGTTGCAAAGCATTAGTTGATATAGTGTTTCAGCTGTATGATGATGGGTTGGACTAAAGGATTTGAAATGAACTAGGGCTAATGGCATTCTCTAAAGCCCAAGCTCGAGTTCACTACTTTGTCTTGAGGCGTATCGCCACCCATTAGGGCTAAATTTCCATTCCATACAAACTATATGGACCAGTTTCAACTGTACAGTTGTAATATTGAACATTTGATAGTCGTCATAAATTGTAATGTTTGCATGCCTGCCTTTGGTTTTCAACAGGACGAGTTTATCATCGAGAAACACTACCAGATCGTCAAAGATGTCAGGACTCAAGTCTCACTGCGGTGCAGTATGTGCATAAGAAAATGTCCTGCAGCAAGCACCATCATCCGACGGCAAGCTTTTCATTTGGCTACGTGTATCACTCATCCATTCCTGCTAGAGATAACCCAAACAGAGAAATCCCAAGATCAAAGGCGATGTCTCATCTTAACTTGGATCCTGTTCTCATAATGTCCCATCAGACAAGCAATAAGCTTACGTCCATGAACAAAAGGGTAAAAAGCAGGGGAGCATATGAATCATGTCTTTCAACAGCTTACTCTGATGCTGGTTGGATTCAAACAAGGAAGTTGGATAAGCTCGGCTTTAACTATGGCCAGAAGCCTCCATCAAAACATACAACAGTGATGAGGACCCGGGCCGAATTCAAATCCGAAGAGCATGACTTTACAAGCACTGAGTTTGAGACCCCAGTATCACCTGAGGGGGAAAGTGAAGCTGCTTTACCGGAAGGAGCTGAGCCAGCAAAAACATGGGGGAGCCAGTTCCCTAAGCGTTGGGTGATGGTGCTCCTCTGCTTTGCTGCATTTCTGTTGTGCAATATGGACCGTGTAAAGCTCATCGTTATCTCTTCTATTTGTTTTTCTCAATATTACACCGATTATCTCCACTATGTGTGCATTTTTCTCTCGTTCAAATTTACATTAGTAGTAGGTGGTTATTGATTAAGTTTGTAAGTTTTCATACTAGCCAGATAAGACAGATTTTAGTGATTACTCTGACATTTTAGTTTGTTTGTTTCAGGTGAATATGAGCATAGCAATACTCCCTATGTCGAAGGAATTTAATTGGAACAGTGCTACAGTTGGCCTAATTCAGTCTTCTTTTTTCTGGGGTTATCTGCTCACTCAGGTATTTTGTTAATTACTTGTTTCGCCTGTTTAAAAGGCGTATGCTTCAATATATATACAAAGCAAAGCTATTCCCTCAAGTAGGATATGCTTAATCTGAAGTTCTTGGCTTTGGTATGTTTTGGCTGTAGGCAATAGTGAAGCAAAATTTACTAATGGTCAGATGCATATTTGCATTTCTGCAAACTTAAGATTTACTGTCTAGATATCTTAAGGAGTAATATCAAATAGAGAATATGCCATTTTAACTCTTGAGCATATCATGCTGTTTCTTATTCTGACCATTTTTGGTTTCTTCAAAAAATAATGATAAGAATAAACTGAAACTTTGGTTTCTCAGCATGTTTTATCCTCAGCATAAATAAGATTTGAGCTGATCTCTGACATCATTTGAGACAATCCTGCAGCAGCTATGTTCTCTTCTTTACATAAGCTTCTTCACATGTTCTTTGACTAGATCATTGGTGGCATTTGGGCTGATAAAATTGGTGGGAAGCTAGTACTCGGTTTTGGAGTTGTTTGGTGGTCTATTGCAACAATGTTCACCCCAATTGCTGCCAGAATTGGACTCCCTTGCTTACTTGTAACGCGGGCTTTTATGGGAGTTGGTGAGGTTAGCTGCTTGTGCGTTATGCGTTGGGACACACAGACATACCTATATTTAAAGTATTCCTGCATACGAAAGATCATATCTATTATTTTACTTTCAGATATTGTTCTGCATATATTTTGGTTTTAGCATCACTTTAAAATTGGGAATGTGTATACTAATGTGAAGTCTTAGCAATTACGTACAATTTATCACCTGTTGACTGCAACTAGTGTATTTATGTTAAATTTGTCATAATTTTGGTTCTAGTTCCTGCTCTTTCTTTACTGACAGACTGCACTTTAATTACTTAATTTGATGCAATGAGACATTGATGTCACCGTAAACACATTAAAGATGTTGCAAAATGGTCAAAATGATTTGCAGTTTAGAAAGAACTTTATCGTAATGGTATTACAATTCTCATAGTTCCAAAAATTGCTGAATTCACATTGGCTAATTCTCTAAATTCTGTCCCACGTCGACTTGGTGAAGATCCCATCTAATCTATATAAGTGTGTATAACCCTCCCCCTTATAAGGCCTTTTAAGGGGTGAGTGGCCCATTTCTAATAGATACCAATTTAGTTCTAGTTGTACATAGGATGGATAAGGTCATAAGGATGAAATCAACCATTGTATGACATGTTCGGGTGGCAGATATTATCTAAATTTTTTCCAAATCGTTGCCTGCTTGCTATAATCACATCACTACTGTGCAAAGTGACGAATTTTATGGGTGGAGCATGATATGATGTCCAAAATATGTTTTTTTTGTTAATCAGGGTGTGGCTATGCCTGCCATGAATAATTTGCTATCAAGATGGATTCCTGTTTCCGAAAGAAGCAGATCCCTTGCACTAGTGTACAGTGGCATGTATCTTGGTTCAGTTGCTGGTTTGGCAGCGTCTCCTGCATTGATACACAAGTTCGGTTGGCCATCTGTTTTCTACTCTTTTGGTTCCCTTGGAAGTATCTGGTTTGCACTTTGGTTGAGCAAAGTAAGGCTTTAGTTTTTGCTTCAATGATTTCTGTGAGCCCGGTTGTTGTTTCCTTAACCTGGGAAAAAAGAGTGGAAAGAAATAACAAAAAAATGTCAATTTGCAATTGGAAAAAAACTAAATCTCTCTTTGCAGCTCCCACTCTTAATAATATTCTACAATATTCTTTTAAACAAGCTTATTTCTGTTGCAATTCTTGTAAAAATAAAGTCGTGCTTCTTATAGTTGCATTAGGCCAGTTTTACTGATGCATCGAAAGAAGCACTGATACTCTTCCTCCTTATGTTTATTCTTTTTAATTTTTTACTATATTTGGTGCTATAATTAACTGGCATATTTCGTTTTCTACTGCTCTTCCTAATAATTACTCTCCTTAATTTCTAGGCCTACAGTTCACCTCAAGAAGATCCAAGTCTAAGTTTGGAGGAGAAGAAGTTGATCGTGGGAGGCAACATTTCCAAAGAACCAGTGTCTAGTATTCCATGGAAGAAGATTTTGTCTAAGGCTCCTGTGTGGGCTCTCATTATATCCCATTTCTGTCATAACTGGGGAACATTTATCCTGTTGACCTGGATGCCGACTTACTATAACCAGGTATTCCTAGCTATTGAATGCTATGTTAGTAAATAAAGAAATTCAGCTCATGCAGTTTGTCTCCAGTGTAGCATATGACTTCATTGCTAGATAAGTACACTTTTTAATTGTATAAATGTGATATTCATTACATATACACTTCAATAGGCAGTTATACTTGATAATTCCATGTTTACCATATGCAGGTTTTGAATTTCAACCTCATGGAATCTGGATTACTTTGTGTGCTTCCATGGCTCACTATGGCTGTGTTCGCTAATATAGGTGGTTGGGTTGCAGATAACCTTATCAGTAGAGGCTTCTCAATTACATCAGTTCGAAAGGTAAGAAGCATGCCATCAGTGTACTAAAGGGCAGAAGCATGCTTTCGAAATCAAACAGGTGTGTAAGAGAATGACTCTTCTTCACTTCTTCACATTGCAGATAATGCAATCAATCGGGTTCCTGGGCCCTGCTTTTTTTCTGACCCAACTTGGTAACGTAAAAACACCTGCCTTAGCAGTGCTGTGCATGGCTTGCAGTCAGGTTAGGGTTACTTTCTCTACACATTCATGGATCTTAAAAAAATGAATGAAGCATGAATATGCACGTTCTTCTTTCTCAGGGATCAGATGCATTCTCGCAATCTGGTCTGTACTCCAATCACCAAGATATTGGGCCGCGTTATGCTGTGAGTACTCCTCATCTTACTATGTAGAGTTTTACAATCATTAAACCGGTCATCTCTCCAGTGCTCAAACAGTATCATGTTGTTCCGTTGCAGGGAGTACTGCTTGGATTATCCAACACTGCAGGCGTACTTGCTGGTGTCTTTGGGACTGCTGCAACCGGATACATTCTTCAACACGGTACTACAAATTCGATACTCACCAGCTTATTTTCTTACCTTCATAGTAGTATTTTTACGATTTTGATACTTCTCACAGGTTCTTGGAATGACGTGTTCAAAGTGGCCGTCGTGCTGTACATTGTGGGCACAATAGTGTGGAACTTGTTCTCCACTGGAGAGAAAATCCTGGAGTAATATTTAAGTTACTACACCAGTAAAACGAGAAATGGAAGGAACATATGAGGTCGCATAAGTCGCAAAGAAATGAGATGGATCGAATCTTCAGACTTCTTTAGACATCGAGCCCTATCGACAGTTTAGCTGTTGGGGATGATCATGCATATTGTATCAAGTAAGTGAAATATCTTTCATGTTTACTAATATATGCTAAAATTAGCAAGGCCTATACCAGACCCTAGAGAGTGGTTGTTTTTCCTTTGACTTGTAAGATGTCTTGGAAAACCTCATATTATCGAATTTATTTTCTTAGTAGATCAAAACTATTCCTTTATTTCTTAATTATGTATTGATATTTTTTTGGTTCAAATCTTCTGTTTCTGTCATGAAATATTCCATTGCATTAATACAAGCTATATATGAGTTTCGATTTATGATGGTTTCACTCTTTTTCAATGATGGATATCGTGAGTTTTTGTAAAAATGGCCTAAACTTTATAAAATATAAAGGAGGCCATAAAATGGTTTAAACCTTTATGAAAATTTGTAAAAGTGGTCTGAAAGTTTAAAAATATCTTGAACATGTTTTAAATTGTTTTTATAAAACACATGAGTACAAGATAAAATTGCCTTTTGTAGAACAAATGGAGATGATGCTAGTATGAAAGAGGTCTACAATATTGTGACATTTGGTGGAATGGATAATGACCTCTTAAGCTTCCTCCAAACTTTCCGATCTTTGTTGCTAGCAACTGGATTTTATTTTTATTTCTTTTGTATTGTTAAAATTTGAGCTATTTTTATAGAATAATGCTATGCGGCCACATTATGGCCAGCCATAAATTAAGTAAATAACAAAAAAAAATTGATTTTTTTTCAAATTTTTGGTTTAATACTATTTGATTTTACTTTTATATCATCTTCATTATATGTTGCTCAACATGTTAGTGTTGTTCTTTCGTAGTTTTTGCTCAACTTATTACTACTGTCATTTCTTGATTGTTGCTCAACGTATACAGTAATTCGTGATATTAATGTGTTTTATGTAATGGAATTCAAAGATAAGTATCAACTCACAAGTCCATTCACACACATATAAGTTTATATCGGTAATTCTAATTTTTTTTTACATGTAAATGGACTAAATTAACTTTTTATGGCCGGCCACATTATGGCCATTTAGCATCACTCATTTTTATAACTCTTTTGGAAGTTAAAAGGTTATTTTCATATAATATTTTGTTAAGGTTCAAGTTAGTTTCACAAATCATCTAAAAGTTGAGCCATGAAATACAATTAAACTAACACTAGTCATAGGTAAATTGCATTTTATATTGTTAAGTTTTACATTTTAATATAAATTGTCTACAATGCAAAATAAACTATATATAAATGCAATCCGTCTATATATAAAATGCAAATTAAACAGTCAATATCTAAAATAACACTCGATAATAAAAAATGCAATCTGCCTATTACTAAAAATGCAATCAGCGAAAATTCATCTATTACTTCTACAAATGTATATTGCATTTTTGTGTTTACAATATTGCATTTTTCGTGCCACGTGACAGTAGGGCTGACAATTTTTGACACAACACGATAACACGACACGAACCGGCACGAAAATAATGGGTTTGGGTCAGAGCTTATTGGGTTCGTGTCCTTATCGGGTCGACCCGTTAAGGACATGAAAATTTCGTGTCGTGTTCGTGTCGTGTTCGTGTCGGGTTCGTGTTATCCGTTAACAATACGTGTTCGTGTCGTGTTCGTGTTATCCGTTAACAAATAATATTTTAATATTATTAATTCTTATTATTTTCATTTTTAATAGGTTTAACCGTTATCAGGTCGTGTTGTTATCGTGTCGTTATCGTGTCATCTCGTGTACGTGTTGTTATCGTGTCGTGTTGACCCGAATTGGTTCGTGTCGTTAATGGGTTCGTGTCGTGTTCGTGTCGTGTTCGTGTCTGAGGATTTCGTGTCGTGTTCGTGTTCGTGTTTGAGGTTTTCTTAACGGGTCGTGTTCGTGTTTGTTGTTATCGTGTTCGTGTCGTTATCGTGTTGACACGATAATGACCCGACACGCACGATTTGCCACCCCTACGTGACAGCAAGTGATTGGATGTACTTAGCACTTTAAAATTAGTTAGCATATTAGTATATCCCTCTCTCTATATATATAGGTTAGCGATCAATATATAACTAATCTTAAGTGTATAACTAGAGAACAAATCTCAGCCACACATCTTAATGGAACAAATATTATTTATTTTAATAATACAAAATAGGCTAAGAGTATATTTGGCAATTACATTATGAAATTTAAATATGAAATTATGCGGTTTCAATTACCAAATCTCGTTGGAAATTATAGTGATTGTTGTCTTTCTGTTTCTCCTCCCCGTCGATCGCCACCACACAATCACCCTGAGCCTTGTTCACCTCCGCGTCATTCTCCGATATCTACTTCTCCACCACCTTCTTTAGCTCCGCAGTCACTTCAGTTTACCCAATCTCGCCGATAGCTCCACGAAATGGCCGATAGCTCCACGAACTCATCAGATTATGCCCGCTCCGCCGCGTTGAAAAAATTCTCCAGCCATCGTTCCTCGCGCCGGCGCTGTAGCCGAATTCCTCATTTATTCTGCTGAATCCAACTGTAGGATTTCTCGACACTGCAGAATTCATGGCTGCTGCCATCTAATTTTAGATCAAATCTGGAATTCAATACAAAAAATGTTAACGAATTTATATAAATTGGGGGGTTTTGCTGACTTGTGTTTATTTTTTTCCAAGTTGGTGGGCAGAATGATAAATACTGTATTAAACTCGATTATGTCACTATAATTTGGTTTTACTAAAATTGGTCAACAAATGAACATTTCAAGAAGAAACATTTTGATAGATTCGTTAAAGTCTAGAAGGGTTTCCTAGTAAATTAATTGTATGCAATATTCACCCTGTGTTATTCTTAATCAGTTGATTTTAATCTTGTGTGTAATGATTGTATTTATATAATGAAGCAATATATTGACCCTTAACAATAATTAAAGGTAGTGTTTTTACTTCAATGTTGTTTATAAAACACATCACTCTTATTATGATTTTACTTCACTGTTGTTTACAAAACACATCACTCTTAGCATGATTTTACTTCACTCTTGTTCATAAAACACATCACTCTTAGCATGATTTTACTTCACTCTTGTTCACAAAACACATCACTCTTACTCTGATTTTACTTCACTCTTGTTTACAAAACACATCACTCTTATTCTGATTTTACTTCACTCTTGTTTACAAAACACATCACTCTTAGCATGATTTTACTTCACTCTTGTTTACAAAGCACATCACTCTTAGCATGATTTTACTTCACTCTTGTTCACAAAACACATCACTCTTATTCTGATTTTACTTTACTCTTGTTCACAAAACACATCACTCTTAGCATGATTTTACTTTACTCTTGTTTACAAAACACATCACTCTTAGCATGATTTTACTTCACTGTTGTTTACAAAACACATCACTCTTACTATGATTCCAATAATCCAATATACATATACAAACTTTGTATCAATCCCCACCAAACATTTTTCTCATAACTTCTCAACAAAAATCACTATAACAAAATCTCCAAGAAATCAAAAGTGATCAACCAAAAACACACACAAATCGTCATCTAACAGTAGAAGCAACAGAATGAGCCAGAATCTGAGATGATCCTGAGCTCCATCTCGTTACCGAAAGCCGGAATCCTCCACCCCATCACCGAATTCCTCCTCCTCTCCTCCATCCTCTCCCACGCCTCCGACAGATACGGCCGCGACGACGTCGTTTCACTCCCCCCTTCCCCATCAGCCCGGGAATGATCGATGCCAATCTCGAATTGGAATCCCGATCCTCATCCGAAAACACAAACCGTAGATCCATAAACCTCTTCAGCTCCTCCACCTCCAGCTTCGTCAAGCTCTTGCTCGCCCCGCCCCTCGTCGTAGCAAAGTGCGATTGAATGAACAACATTCAATCGAAAACGTTGGTGAACTGTACAACATTCAATCAAATGAAACGTAGCCCTCCTGATCAACAATGTAGAGAGTCTGCACTTTCTCTCAAGTGCGATTCCTCGAGGTTCAACGAAGACGGAATGACCATTATACCCCGCCTTGTTATTGTGGAGTAAATTTGTGATTGAGGGAACTAATTTCTCCTTAAATTCAAAAATTGCATGTATTAATAATAGCCCTTGATTTTCTTGATCTTGTGGCTGTGATTTGTTCTCTAGTTATAGGTTTAAGGGGCTCTTGCCCAACAGAAGCTTCGAATCCCCTTCATCTGCATCTTCCGCAACGGCATCGGCGTCTCCAACGGCCGCCCCGTCTACACCGTGGTCTCTGGCACATCGCCGCCGAGGTCTAATGCGAATCTAATGCGAAGGAGCTTGACCCGGCGGAGTTGAGAAAGATGCTCATCCTGAGCAAGAACAATGCTAAATGAACCCATGGAGACGGCGCGGTCTCGTTCGGCCCGGCCTGGCCCGATATGAACACGAAGAATGCATTAGCGAGTAGAATTTTGATTTAATTTTAGCAGAAATTGCCTGCTCATGTTGTTCGTCGTTCCTACTATTATTGTTACTGTGTTCAAATGGATCTGTATTTTCGTTGCTATGTTATTATTATTAAAATATAGTACTAGTAGTATTAAAATTCAATATTTTGATCAATTTTACTTTTCATGTTCTAGAAGTTTCCGTATTAAAGTGAGATACTTTGCCTTTGGTTTTCAATTGTTTTTCGTGTGAAACGTTTAGGTTTAAATGAGTTACTTTGCCTTCGGTATGGAGTTGATTATGATTTTCAATTTTATTGAAAGAGTGATGTGTTTTGTAAACAAGAGTGAAGTAAAATCATGCTAAGAGTGATGTGTTTTGTACACAAGAGTAAAGTAAAATTATGCTAAGAGTGAAATTTAGGGAAATTATTTGTACAATCTGAAGCAACGAGGAATTGTGTCGAAGCTGTTGTGCAAAATCATTTACAACAAAATCGAAACCTAGCAAGAGAAGAGTCCGAAGAAAAAACATTGATGCTCCAGGGAAATCCAAAGCCTTCAATGAACGAGAAAGATGAAATATCTAGTAAGGGTAAATGTGAAGAATGAGAAGACCGGTAGGAAGAATCAATCTATTGGAAACAAGAATCTATATAATCTATGGATTGTTAAAACAAATTGTTGAATGATGAGAGAGAAAGTTAAGAAGAAGTGTTGAATTTGGGGGAGAAGAGAATTCAAGTAGTAAGAACATGTGAGTCAAAAGTTGAAGTAAAAGTTTGTTCCTCATCTCCTTCGCACGCATAACTGATTTAAATCTAATAATGTAATTTTCAAAAATACCCTTGACCTATTTTGTATTATTAAAATAAATCATATTTATTCCATTAAGATGTGTGACTGAGATGTTCTCTAGTTATACACTTAAGATTGATTATATCTTAATCACTAACCTCTATATATATATATATATATATATATATATAGGGTCATGATCTATGGCAAACACCTCTTAAACCTATAACTAGAGAACAAATCATAGCCACAAGATCAAGAAAATCAAGGGCTAGTATTAATACATGTAATTTTCTAATTTAAGGAGAAATTAGTTCCCTCAATCATAAATTTACTCCATAATAACCAGACGGGGGTATTATGGTAATTTTGTAAAAGCTTGATACCAAAATCAAGTTATCACAGTTCTCATGGCGTCGCAGCACTCCGCTAAGGGTTTCGTCGAGTTCAAGTAGGTCCCGCAGGGCACCAGCTTAGAGGCGCAATCCAACGACTGCCCCTCCGCCACTCTTCCAGCGGCCAACAACACCGCCACCATCAACAAGGCGGCGGCGGCGCTCCGGAAGGATCTCATCGCGGTGATCAAGGAGAAGAAGGAGGCGATGGCCAAGGGCGGGCCGCTCCACGACATCTTGTCGCACATGATCGTGGCATCTGACCCCGAGCGGGAACACACAGATCTATGATATGATTTAGCCTGCATTTCCCAATTTATCTTCTGTTTTTCTTAGTTTTGATTTCCTTTACTTAGGGAATTAACATTAGGTGATAAGCTATCGTTGCAATTTTTATGATGGGATGTAGTGTAGTATTTGAATTTTGTGAGATTTTAGCTATGCATTTCAGATGTAGCCCCTTTCTGTTTCTTCTTGCTCTGATCTAATTATAATATCAATGTTGAATTGTCCCAAAAATAATCATGCTAAGAGTGAAGAGTGAAGTAAAATCATGCTAAGAGTGATGTGTTTTGTAAACAAGAGTGAAGTAAAATCATGCTAAGAGTGATGTGTTTTGTGAACAAGAGTGAAGTAAAATCAGAACAAGAGTGATGTGTTTTGTGAACAAGAGTGAAGTAAAATCAGAACAAGAGTGAAGTGAAATCAGAACAAGAGTGATGTGTTTTGTGAACAAGAGTGAAGTGAAATCAGAACAAGAGTGATGTGTTTTGTGAACAAGAGTGATGTGTTTTGTCCCGGTTTAGGAATATTGCACATTTTCATTACTATGATTATTTAGACCAATATCACAAAATGGTGCATCAAAGCTACTGGATAAATATGCAGAAAATAAAATGGAAAGGATCACATACATTTTTCAGTGACAACAAAAAGGCATAATTTCACATTAAATTAATAAATCAAATGGTTAAGCTATGCTACAAAAAAATAATCAGTGAACAAACATTGCCCAATCAAAAAGTTTAACGGGAACATACAAACAAGAAAGAAACTTATAAACACTTTTATACATAATAATTGAATGTCATAACACCAGCAAAACCTCAAATGGGATCAAATTGATGCAAAACACATTTTAAACAGAGCATAAAATTAAATTTGGGAGTACTATTTTTTAATTAGTTAAATTCGTGACTTGTGAATTTGTTTCTTGTCGTTGTTTTAATATGAATAACTCATATTTAAATCTTTGTTATTCTTCATTCTTACTACTATAAAATTACCATCAAGAAATTATAATACACTTATTATTTTTGAAGATTTATTCGATATTTGTAAATTAAATTAAATTTTGATTTTGATTTTTAAAAAATTATTAAATAGATTATGAAAGACTACTTATTGAGGTCATAACGTAAAAGGATATAGCTCCATTTATAAATTAGTGCACCATGTGCAATTCATCCCCACAATACAATAAGTTAAATCATCCCCACAACTCATCCCCAAAATCAGAACAAGAGTGAAGTGAAATCAGAACAAGAGTGATGTGTTTTGTGAACAAGAGTGAAGTGAAATCAGAACAAGAGTGATGTGTTTTGTGAACAAGAGTGAAGTGAAATCATAACAAGAGTGATGTGTTTTGTGAACAAGAGTGAAGTAAAATCAGAACAAGAGTGAAGTGTTTTGTGAACAAGAGTGAAGTAAAATCAGAACAAGAGTGAAGTGAAATCAGAACAAGAGTGATGTGTTTTGTGAACAAGAGTGAATTGAAATCAGAACAAGAGTGATGTGTTTTGTGAACAAGAGTGAAGTGAAATCAGAACAAGAGTGATGTGTTTTGTGAACAAGAGTGAAGTAAAATCAGAACAAGAGTGATGTTTTGTAAACAAGAGTGAAGTAAAATCACAATAAGAGTGACGTGTTTTGTGAACAAGAGTGAGGTAAAATCATAATAAGAGTGACGTGTTTTGTGAACAAGAGTGAGGTAAAATCATGAGTGATGTGTTTTGTAAACAATTACATTTCACCTATAAACCAACTAATTACATCAAGTAATTAATTAATGAATCATTCCTCTTGTCCGCCCATTTCATTAAACTACCCCAGCAGTCACATGAATATGTAATTGATTTCATTAAGAGTACTTTTTTTTATAGATGGGTTAAGATGGGTTTATTGGAGTTAACATAATTATTCACACTGTTTGTGTTGGGTGGACTTCGAATGCATTTGTACTTAGATTTGTTGAATAATTATTACCACAATTAATTTCATATGAATAATCAACACAATTAATTGTAAAAAAAACAAAAAATAAATTAGGTAATTAAAAAAATTAAATAGATGTATATAGAAATTATCCTAATCTTTCGGAAACTCCAAATATAGTTTCCAAATTGAATTGGAGCTGGAAAATTGAGTGATACACACACAATCTGATCAGCCTCACCACCAAATTCACATCATACACCCCTACTCCTCCGCCGGACACCAGAAGGTCCAGCTTCGCCTGATCGAGCATCTCCCAATCAGCCGCTCCAGCGCCGCTCTACTCTCCCGGCTAATCCCCAGCCCCGAGAGCAGCTTCAGCACCCAAAAAAGCCCCAGTAGGAGAACACACTCCTCCCAATCACCACCACCCCATGCACCGCCGTGTCTGCCAGCTCCCCGTACTCCGTCGGAAATAATGGAGTGTGAATTGGAGTTGGAAAATTGAAGGAGATGGTTGGAGTTGAATATGATTTCCCAAAATACCCTTGTTAATTACTTTTTATTTAAAACATGTAAAAATAGCTAAGCCATGAGATTAATTTGGAGCATTGAGATGTGTGGCTGAGATTTGTTCTCTAGTTATACACTTAAGATTAGTTATATATTGATCACTACCCTATATATATATATATTAAAATTAGACTACGGTCGGTAGGCTTCATATTTTTCTGTATGTTTTTGTTTTTTTTTATATATTTTTCTGTATGTTTGACGTTAAGGGTTTATGAATTAATTGTTCGATATTCAACGACCATTTTGCTAGCTGCTGTATTGTTATTTAGTATGATGAACATTAGAAATAATGGAATTGGAAGACCACAGAAGCTGCCACCCTATATATATATATATATATTAAAATTAGACTACGGTCGGTAGGCTTCATATTTTTCTGTATGTTTTTGTTTTTTTTTTATATATTTTTCTGTATGTTTGACGTTAAGGGTTTATGAATTAATTGTTCGATATTCAACGACCATTTTGCTAGCTGCTGTATTGTTATTTAGTATGATGAACATTAGAAATAATGGAATTGGAAGACCACAGAAGCTGCCACACATTTTTCAAGGTCATCTATCATCACTAATAAGGTAAGTAAGTAATCAATTAATCAGACACGAGCTCCTACAAAAAGCACAATTGAGAACGACGATTGATCAAGAATTTAATAATAATATTAAACACACAGAGAGAAACTTTAACAACGCCCGACCTTAGCTCAGTTGGTAGAGCGGAGGACTGTAGTATGTTTACTGAAATCCTTAGGTCGCTGGTTCGACTCCGGCAGGTCGGATTTTTTGGTTTATTTATTAGTTGCAAGTTTTACTTGATTGATATTGTTAAGGGTGGGTCCCCTAAAATCAATATTACAATTTAAATTTAATGACAGTCTATAATCAATCTCAATCATATTAGTGTACAATAGTGAGAGTGACTTTTCGAAATTCAATTTTGCACTAACATTAACATAACATGATAGCAATACTGTAGTTAATCATTTAACCAAGACTGAACAACAATTGCTACTCTATTCAGAATTCAACCCCAACAATGCTACGGCTACCTAAATATTGCTCACACTTTGAAAAGATATTAAATAAGTACGTTTATTAATATTGTACATTAGAAAATACTACTAAGTAGTACTACTTTATATCAATGTAAAGTTAATTATTAAAACTACGACACAATTATTCAACAAATTAAAACTTGCCCTTAGAGCAAGATTTTTGCTTGGTATTTGTAATGAGGAATAAAGTTACAAACAATGTAAGCGCATATTTACAACAACAGACATTACAACAGGATATAAATACTCATGTTTTTTTGCATTAGGAAAGGAATAGCTTCTTCTTCTATATGCATTTGATAGAAGCATACAGAGAGAATAGTTGGACATACTACTGAAACTGGTAGCCAGGGAAGGCTATGGATCCACTGGTCCCACAACTTCCTCGTCGCTAGACACACTCTCGTCTTCACTAAGCTCTTCATCACTCGATTTCTCTTCTGGGACATCCCCAACGTCTTCTGGTTTTGCATATTTCTGACAGTATTCTGGATAATGCAAGTATAACGCGCATTAGATATGTACAAGCAGATAGCTGGAAAAAGGCTGATGCAATGTTATTACAGACTTTCAAAAATATGACCAATATTATGTTGCCAGCTGATCTAAGTTGCAGGAAACAACTATGGACTTTAAGAAACTGATTTCTTGTAAATGTAAGTTTTTTCTTTTGATTTCTGGGTGGATTTGATGGAGGTGGGAATCTAATTTATGACCGATCATGTTAACTCCACTCAATATACATAAACCAATCTACATGTGGAAAGTCTCTAGTATATGATCTATAGGGTAATGCACCAATATACTTAATAGAGCTGCAGAAGTTCAACATGATCTACTTGAAGTAAATCAATCAAAGAAGAAGGCCAAAAGTGCTTTTGAGTAGGAAATGTCCTCACGAGACAATACTCTCTGGGTTCCAGCATATGGGTCAAGTTTGTATATAGCTTTCATACTAGGTATATAGAACATTCTATTTCTCAAGTTCACCATTTCCCCCCTAAAACATGAATGAGAGAGCCTTAGGTTTATGGTTCCACTATGTGGAAGCACAAGTTACAATGTTACATATTATTAGGTGCACTACTTTCCAACACAAGGCAGCCGATATGGAAAAACCGGGAGGCCTCCAATGTACAGAGGGAGTTCAACATAGAACTAACACAACTCATAGACATAAATTCCTCTTTCATAGCACTCTAGGGTCAAGATCAACGCCACACTACTTCTCTAGTTTTAGAGCCCTTATGTTGTTAAGTATAAAGATCAGAGTTTCGGAACTGTCATAAAACTAATCCACAATCCTCTAAGCAATTCCTGAGTTTCAGAGCTTTCATTACCTTTGACTCTTTGTTCATAAGCAGCTCGATCACGCAACATCAAAGCTGCAGCTTCTCCATTCAACGGGTCAGATGGATTAGGATACAGCAAAAGTTGAGGTAGAAACACCTCAAATACATTCACCAGGTCTGGATGCGTAAAATGAACTCACTACATATTCAAGAATGCGAGAAGAATAAAAACAAAAACATAAGAGAGTACACAATCCCATTACCGAACATAGGGCTCCACGTTTGGTTGATAACGTCCAAACAAACAGAACCTGACCTGGATTATCATAATCCCAAAAGAAACATTTCAACATTGATCGAGATAACACTCCATGTAACTTTGCTCATAGAATACTCACATTTCATCCACATTGGGATGGTACATCTTGTTTATAAATCCTATCGAAGGAGACTTGTATGGGTATGCATCAGGAAGGCCAACCCTTACCTTCCATACTCCGCCGTGGTAAGGACCTAAACATGCCATTGGTAACATTCAACAAAACTCAAAGACACATCATCCATTAAACATGAGGAAAATGAAGGAGAAGAATAGTCTCCGCAATTCAACCTCATATAATCAAACCCATAAAATACAATGAGGTTATAGCTTTACTATTAGGTGAATCCATTCTATCTTAATGTGACTAATGTTATTCCCAAATTAATAAATCAGATGGATATAGTCAACCCAGGCCGCAAATAAAGAAGATCCAAACTCAATCTGGATGTAGCAATCTTCAACTATTACTATTATTATTATTATTATTATTATCAAGTTTGACAAATTTTCTATTCCTCTTCAACATCTCTCGCATAATGTGGAAAAAATCAAACTCCTGAATAAAGGTGCAAACAAAATGGATCAAAAGATGCCAGAAAAAAAAAAACTGAGACAAAAGCAAAAAAGAATTTCATCTAGAAAAGGTTCAGGTTTGAGAAAATATTAGGAAAATTACTCTCACTAGGGCCATGAAAATGCACATAAAACTCCTGCATCCCATCATTGATCATCTCCACCTTGTAATCACTCATCATCCTATTTCAAAACACCAAAATTTTCAGTTACAATTGACATATCAGCAGCTAATTTAGGCAGGGAAAATGAATTGAAAAAAAAAACAAATTTCATTAAGTCCACCACAAAAAAAAGAGCTTACAATTTCATTAAGTCCATCTCGCGCCTCTTGCTTGGGGAAGACATGTTGAATTTAGCTGTGATTCTGAGCTTGCTTGAGTTTGATTTGGGGAAGGAAATGAGAGATGAGAGAGCAAAAGGGGAAGAATGAAGTTACTTGTTGGAGTTAAAGAAGTAAGGTTGAGAAGATGAATGAATGAATGAATGAATTAATTGTGAGAGAGAAAATGGATATATACATTATATGTATGTATATGCACACATGGGCAATTCCATTGTGACCCTCTATTACCAAGATGTACACGTGTCGTTTTATTAAATACTTTAATTTTTTGCAATCAATTAGTACTATCTATTACCTTAATTTGATTCATAAATTAGTAACAAAAAATAACTTAGCCATCCGCAACGCTGTCACTTATCCGTCCATTAATCGTCCATTAAATTACTATTTATGGATGCCACTGTACTTTTTTACTCCATCTCTTAACTGAGGGACGGAACCTATAACCCTCCGTCCCTTAAATTACTATTCATTCAATTTCATTTTTTATTTTTATTTCCAACCAAATTAAATTAATAAAAACACACTTCATTAAATAAAATAAACTTACAACATAAAATTCGTAAAAAAATATAATTTAATAATTTCCTAAAAAACTAAAAATACATAATTTAATAATCTCCACCGCCAAATTTTGCTCAAATGTGCTCCATTAGATCATCTTGGAGTTGGGCGTGGGCGGAAGAGTCACGTGTCCTTGCCCGAATAGACAACCGTTCTTGTATAGACGGATGCACTCCACTGCGTGGCGGACTACTTGCGGTAGAGCTTCCGGGGGCTTCAGGGTCGAACCAATTTCCCGCCTCGGGTTCTTCGTCTTGGACAATCATGTTGTGCAAGATTATGCACGTATACATGATGTCGACCATGCTCTCCATGAACCACGTACGAGCCGAGGCTTTGATAATGTTGAAGCGCGCTTAGAGAACCCCGAACGCCCGCTCCACATCCTTCTGAGCAGCCTCCTGCTTCTGTGCAAAAAGCGTCTGCTTTGCGTTCACAAGCATGGTGCACGTCTTCACGAAGGTTGGCCACTTCGGGTAGATGTCGTCGGCAAGATAGTACCTCATTTTATAGCGCCGGTTGTTAGCGGTGAAGTTGATGGCCGGCGCTTTACCATCCAAAACTTCGGCCAAGAGGTCGGATTGGTGGAGCACGTTTATGTCGTTGTTCGAGCCGGGGACCCCGAAGTACGCATGGCAAATCCATAACCGGTAGTCGGCAACAGCCTCTGTATAACGGTGGGGTGGGTGCCTTTGTGGCCGCTCGTGTACGACCCCCTCCACGCCACCGAGCAATTTTTCCATTGCCAGTGCATGCAATCGACGCTGCCAAGCATCCCGGGGAATCCGTGCACTTCTTCGTGAAGGCGGAGCAGGAACTGGCAATCTGTCGTGCTTGGCTTCCAGAGAAATTCGTCGGTGAAGGCTGCCCGGACGCCTTTGCAGAATTGGAGCAAGCACATTCTCCCAGCGCTTTCTCCAATGTGGAGGTATTCGTCGAACACATCCGCCGTTTGTTCAGTCGCAAGCTGACGGATTGCTGCAGTACATTTCTGCAACGTCGTGTGGCTGGGACGGCCGACGGCGTCGAACCTTTCTTGGAATAACTCTTCCCGGGCCGCCAATGTATTTGCGATGTGGAGAAATAGCGGTCGCCGCATGCGGAAACGGCGACGGAAGTAGGTATCTCCCCACACCGGGTTATCGCTGAAGTAGTCGCGGACTAACCTTGCGGCGGCTTCCTCCCGGTTACGATCGATAAGTCCGTGAGCGTCTTTGGGGCGGCGCGGCTTCCTCCGCCTCCCGGCGTCGATCTTCTTCAAGTGAATCTTCCATTATTCGACGCATTTGCTCATATGGATCCATTAGATCGATTAAAATTGGGGGAAGAATAAAAGAGATGATTTGAGGTGAAAATTGGAGAGGAAAGAGAGAGGATTTGAGAGGTTTAGATGTGTGTTTGTGTGTGAAATGAGGATGAAATAGGAGTATTTATAGAGAAAAAAAATAAAAAATAAATAAAAAGTAAACGGTAATATTACCGCTTTCGAATTTTTTATTTTTTTTTATTTAATTCGATTTTTTTAAAAAAAATGAATTATTGTGTCAGCGTGACGAAACCCACTCGCGGGCCGGCGAGTGAGCGTCACGCATGGCCTGGGAGCGCGCCACGTCGCGGGAGCGCGTGGCGAAACGTCTCGCGCTGCGTCTCGGCGTGACGGGCGTTCTGGCGGGATGGTGACGGGACGGGACACTGCAACGCATCCCGCCATCGTTTCGTCACGGAGGAACGAAATTCGGGCCACCCGCGATGACCCGTTGCGGGTGGCCTTAGTTGTGACAATGATAAGGTGATTAAGGTCGATGATCATTATTCACTGGAAATATAAATTCTTTTACTACTACTGTATTTAAAATGGCCTCTTTATTTGTGAGAGAATATGATATGCTTTAAATGAAATCACCTCTTTATTAGGCCACTTGATTTTAATAAAATTAAGCTCTGTTCTTAAAATATGTTATAAAAAGTGAATGAATATTGAGGAGAAGGAGATTGTTTGCAAAATGATTTATCTGTTGGGTCTGATTTACTAAATAGGTTGGGGCGGTTTATAGTTTAGATTTTCGCTTGATTATTAAATTGATTCAAAATTTGAATTTTTAAGAAAAATCAATAGTATTAAACTGAATTTTCCAGAAAAATTGGATCCAAAATCTCATTTTGTGAGAGAATATGGTGCGTTTCAAATGAAATTACCTCTTTATTTGGCATCCACTTTTTGATTGTAATAAAATTTAGCTTAATAATTAAAATGTGTTCGAGTTTTATTAAGATGGAGGGTGTTTGAAGAATTGTTTATTTGTTGAGACTGGTTTATATAACTAACTAAGGTTAGGATTACCCTGAATTAAGGTATATAGAATTTAAAACAATTCAATTGCATTCCAACGCCGAAAGCAAACATTGACAAGGTCAAAGAAAAAAGAAATAGAAAAACAAAAATGAAAAAGTATAGACAGATTCAATTCCCCCAAAAAATGAAAATCTATTTAAGAGTTGCGTGAAAAAACATACAGTATTTTTTATAAAAATGGTCAATTTTCTTATATATTTGCATACAGGATAATGAAAATCAATAATCGAGTACCAGCATAATTTCAAAATATATAACTATTTCCTTTTGTTTTACGTACAAATTTATCTTTAGGCTAAATGTGCAGTCAAAATTTACCTTCATCGCATTTACCAAAAAAATAATTTCATTTTTTAACAAGAAGAAAGACATCCATGAATAGATCACACACATCTTCTATCTGAAATAGGAGTGTATAACAGCTACACACACGGCACAAATAAAAGGTGCAAACTGTTACAGAGGATGGATGAAGAAGCGACGCATGTGCATGGGAGATTAGTGTGGAGATGCATCACACCAAATCAAGAAGTGCAAGATTCAAAAAGTAGTTAGAAACGGCTACTAGCCGTTAGTGACTGTTGTTGAGCTCTCGGTTGAAGCTCGACTGTTGTAACTGCTGTTCAAGAAGTGAAGTCTCGATCACTTCATTAGTTTACTGATGTATATAAATAGCTGATGTAGAGTAGTTAGCAGTTAATTCATTTTGTTCATCACATTCTTAAAGCAATAAAAGACTCTACAATTTTTCTCCCAAAATCCTACTAACTATTTTCTCTCTAGTTCTTGTTCTTGTCGATCAATCACCATTGTTTCAACAATTGACGCCGTCTGTGGGAAAGCGATTGATCGATCAGGAGTTTGAAGAATGGCAGCTAGGCTCGAGGCGGAGAAGTTCTCGGGCAAGAATGACTACGGCTTGTGGAAGATGAAGATGAGGGCAGTTCTTGTTCAGCAGGGTCTTGCGTCAGTTCTGACTTCGACTGAATCAGATGGGAAGGCGAAGGCTCCTGTGTTGGATGAGAAAGCACAAGCTAAGTTCAATGAGATGCAGATGAAGGCTCATAGTGCAATCATTCTGTGTTTGGGAGACAAAGTATTGAGAGAGGTTCAAGGGGGGAATACGGCTTTGGGTATCTTGAAGAAGCTCGATGAAGTTTACCTTGCAAAGTCCCTGGCCAATCGTTTGTGCATGAAGAGGAGGCTTTATTCTTACAGCTTCTCTGAAGATAGATCAATAGTTGAGCAGCTAGAGGACTTTTGCAAGGCCGTAAATGATCTGGAGGCAGTGGATGTGAAGATGAAAGATGAGGACAAGGCGATTCTGGTCTTGAATGCCTTGCCCAGTTCCTATGACCAGTTGAGAGATGCGATTCTTTATGGGAGAGACACAATTATAACCTACAATGAGGTTTATTCTGCACTCATGGCCAAAGAGTTGCAGAATAATGGCACAAGGAAATCAGAATCTCAGGCTGAATCTCTCAATGTCAAGAAATGGAACAAGAAGAAGTTCACAAAGAAGTTCGAGCAGCCTAGATCTCAAGCCTCTGGATCCAAGGAGACAAGATCTTGCCATTGGTGCAAGAAGCCTGTCCATTTAAAGAAAGATTGCTATGGCTGGAAGAAGAAGATGGCTGAAGAAAACAAGCCTCATACAAATCTTGTCAGCAGTAAAGGTGAAGAGCCTGCTGAGGTGCTGAATGTTGATGATAGGATTGAGCAAGGATCTTGGATAATGGACTCCGGTTGCTCATTCCATATATGTCCAAATCTAGACTGGTTTTCTGAATTGAAGGAGTGTGATGGATCAGTCTTGCTAGGCAACAACAAGGCATGTAGCATCAGAGGCATAGGCAGCATTAAGCTGAGATTAAGTGATGGATCTGTCAAGATCCTCACGGATGTCAGGTATATACCTGAGGTTAAAAGAAATCTTGTATCACTTGGAACTCTTGAAAGGAAGGGATTCAGCTTTTTTTCTGAGGGTGGAGAAATGAGAGTATGCAAGGGACAACAAATCAAAATGATTGCCCACAGGAAAGGCAGTCTCTATTACCTGGATGCTGCAGTGGTTACTGGTGAAACCCATGTTGTTGTTCATGCGGATATCAATGCTTGGCATCTAAAATTGGGACATCCAGCAGAAGGGACCTTGAAGGAGATGATAAAGAAGGGGGTGATAGAGGCAAGCAATCAAGAAAAAATGATAAAGTGTGAAGATTGCTTGCTTGGAAAATCAAAGAAACTGCCATATCCAGCAGGTACTCATACTTCTACTTCACTTCTAGACTATGTTCATTCGGATCTTTGGGGTCCATCTCCTGTCAAGAGCCTTGGTGGGGGCAGGTATTACATGTCCATCATAGATGACTTCTCTAGGAAAGTGTGGGTGTTCATCTTGAAAGAGAAGTCAGAGGCATTTGGGACTTTCAAAAGCTGGTGCACAGAAATGCAGACTGAGAAGGGTTCTTGTCCTAAGGTGCTGAGGACAGACAACGGGCTGGAGTATTTGTCCAAGGATTTTGATGTCTTTTGTAAGGAGAAAGCTATTAGAAGACACAAGACCGTGCCTGCCAACCCCCAACAAAATGGGGTGGCAGAGAGGCTCAACCGCACTCTTCTTGAGAGGGTGAGGTGCCTTCTCTCATCCTCTGGTGTAGGTAAAGAGTTCTGAGGAGAAGCGGTGACTACAGCGGCCTACCCCATCAACAAGTGTCCCTCTTCAGCCATAAAGGGGTCCATCCCAGATGAGAAGTGGTATGGATCAAAATCAAATTATTCAAGGCTAAAGCCTTTTGGGTGTAAGGCATTTGCTCCCTTGAAGCAGGGAAAGCTCAGTGCAAGAGCCTTGAAATGCATCATGCTAGGCTATCCAAAGGGAGTGAAGGGGTATAGGCTCTGGTGTATTGAGCCTCAGAGTCACAAGATAGTTATTAGTAGGGATGTTGTCTTCATTGAAGATGATATGCCATTTCTGATGCAGAAATCTCCAAGAAAAATTGCTGAAGACACTGCTCATTTCACATTCAAGGATGCTGATGCTCCATCTGATGATATGAATATGGAAGATGAGGAAGCAGGTGGAGTTTCAGAGGATCAAAACACTAGAGTGAATGATCAGCAAGTCACAACACCAGAGCATCAGATTGCAAGGGACATGCCAAGAAGAGTTGTGAGAGCACCAGCCCGATTCAATGATTATGAGATGCTCTATTATGCTCTGAGTGTGGCAGAACAACTAGAGACATCAGAACCTAATTCCTATCATGAAGCTATGAATGGATCAGAGAAGAGTCAGTGGCTTCAAGCTATGGAGGAAGAGGTGGAGTCCCTAATCAACAACAAAACATGGATATTGGTTGACAAGGCTGAGCTTAGAAAAGTTATTGGATGCAAATGGGTGTTTAAAAAGAAAATTGAGACCGCAGCTGCAGAGAAGGTCAGATTTAAGGCTAGGCTCGTTGCTAAAGGCTTCAACCAAGAAGAAGGGATAGACTTTAATGAAGTCTACTCTCCAGTTGTGAAGCACAATTCCATTAGAGTGCTCATGGTAGTGGCAGCAAAGAGAAACTGGGATTTGGAGCAATTGGATGTCAAGACTGCTTTCTTGAATGGGGAACTTGAAGAGACAATATACATGGCTCAGCTACAAGGCTTCGAGGTCCCTGGGTCAGAAGAGAAAGTGTGTTTGCTCAAGAAAAGTTTGTATGGCCTCAAGCAAAGCAGCCGGCAGTGGTATCTCAAGTTTGGAGAGAGCTTGGCTGATTTGGGATTTGCTAGATCGTTGTATGACAGTTGTGTGTTCATCAAGAGGCAAAGGAACAAGACTCCCATCTACCTTCTCCTCTATGTGGATGATATGCTCATATCTGGGGCAGATTCAATGGAGATCAGGAAGGTAAAGAAGCAGCTCATGATAGTGTTTGAAATGAAAGATCTTGGTAATGCAAGGAGGATACTCGGAATGGATATAGTCAGAAAGAGAAGTGAGAAGAAGCTATGGTTGTTTCAGTCTGAGTATATTCAGAAAGTATTGAAGAAGTTTAGAGTTGATAACATGAAGAGTACTTCAACTCCAATGCCTATGCACTTCAAACTGTCAAATGAGCAGGCAGCCAAAAGTGATGAAGAAAGGAAGGAAATGGATGCAATTCCATATTCTAACATCATTGGGAGTCTGATGTACCTGATGATATGCACAAGACCCGACATGGCTCATGCTATAAGTGCAACAAGCCGTTACATGGCAGCCTATGGCAGACAGCACTGGAGTGCTCTCAAGTGGACTTTGAGGTATTTGGGAGGTGCTAGTAACCTGGGAATTTTGTTTACTGATCAAGGTGGAGCGGAGGAAGAAGCTTTGCAAGGTTATTGCGACTCAGATTATGCCGCGAGCATTGATACAAGAAGATCGCAGACTGGCTACATATTCACTTTGTTTGGTGTTGCTATATGTTGGAAGTCGAGTTTGCAGAATGTGGTTGCTTTATCCACCACTGAAGCTGAGTATATAGCACTGACCTCAGCAGTGAAAGAAGGCAAATGGTTGTTCGGTCTCGTTGGAGAGTTCAATGTGCAGCAGACTGGAGTCGCCATACATTGTGACAATAATGGAGCATTGTGTTTAGCCAAACACCAGATGTTCCACGAGCGCAGCAAACACATCGATGTTAGGCTGCATTTTATACGTGATGAAGTGGAAAGTGGGAAAGTGAAGCTGGTGAAGATAGGCTGTCACGACCGCCCTTCTAGGGTATAATAAATGCGGGCGATCGCGACTTAAACAGACTTAAATATAACAAGGAAAATAGGCTAGGGTTTCATCAATAAGGCTTGACCAACATATTAAACGAGCAATTAAGTATAAAACAAGATGAGGGCTCGGGTTTAAATAATGAGTTGGGCCAGACATTAATATTAATGGAAAAGATTAAGAGTTTGACATTATCCAGCAAGACTTTAAAATATCCAACAACGGAACAAATTCAAGTCCAAGCCCAATTGCTAATAAGTAAAAGAAATATCGCAGCGGAAAACGACCAAGAGAAAGAGTGAAGTCATGTGTGAAGACACGACGACACTCGGAGTTTCAAGACAATATTATCATTTCGTTTAATTTGCTCAACACCGCCAACCGCTCGTCGCCGCTCAACCTGCACATAAGGAAAACATATGCAGGGCTGAGTACTTATAAAATACTCAGTGGACTTATGCCGAAAACATTTTTAATAAAGATATAGTTTATCATGCCATACGTAAGTAACCATCAGGGTTTAGCTTTAGAAAGGCCCGAGGCACTCAAATCATTTCCCATTGTAAAATTCGACTGATCAGTCATTTTCCCATAGACAATAGCCATATCTGCCAATACATGACAAGGAATGCGGCTGCAAACCAGGTCACTAGACCGGCCAGCCCGTACGCTAGCACACGATCTACCATAGGTGTACACTAATCCAAGTAGGGTTTGCGGCCCTACGAGGACCCGAATTCGATTTATATAACAGTGGCAATAGCCATATCAGATAGGCACGTTAAAACAAATCACGGCATGATAAATACTTTAAACCACCCTTATAGCTCCACAATCATACGTAAAAGAGTTTAGTAAAAGAAAGCCCACACATAGTGTAGGGTAGAAAAGAAGCCCACCTCGACCGTTTAGATACCAACTACTGCCTTTCCTTTGTTATCACGCTTCGCGCACGAGTTATCACCTTTAGATAATGTATATATCTTATCACTCACAACCATTGACTTAATATTATGCATGTCCCTATCGTTTTCCCTTTTCCCATCTTTGAACAACACATCATGTCATCACATATATCAATCATGTATATCACTTATAACAACATAGTGTTTTTGTAAAGGTAGAAATCTGGCAGCACTGCGCAACCATTTAATAAAAATTATTAAAAATTCACCCGACTTCCGTTGGGGCTAAAATTTCACCACAACGCAGTAGACTCATCAAATAACTTCCAGTTTAAAAAATCATGCTAAAATAACGTTTTTAGGTCAGTCAAATAGAAAACGTAACCTACTGGTCGAGAAAACAGTTTCTGCCAGAAATGCGCAGTCAACTTTAAAAATTCACCAAAAATCCATATTTTATCCAAATGAGTTGAAATTTACACAAAACACAGAAGACATCATGAAGTTTACTCAGAAAAAAGAATCGATCAAATTGGAGTTCATTTGTTCGGTCAAAAACGAGTCGGAACTTACTGTTCGGAATCACAGTTCCTCATGCTTTTAGAAATTCGAATTAGGGTTTACCCCCACTTATTCAAAATCAACCTTTTCATGGTTTTAACATACAAGCATGCTCAAAAGGGTCCTTAGACACATATTTTCATGAAATCACATATCATTCACCGAGGATTCATTAAATCATCAACCAATTGAAATCAAAACGCAATCAAACATACGATTACACATTCCCACCGATTAAACCCTTAGATCTACATTCCCTACACTCTCTACATGCATGACGGAGTCAAAGAAGGTTTAGATGGAGAGGAGTGAAGAATATAGGTTTGAATTTACCTTTCTTGGACGAAACAATCGGTAGAAAGCGAATAAAACCTTGGTTCTTCAATAATCTCTATTTATAGGCTTAAGGAATAGAATATCCCACAATTAATTGAAGATTTGGGAGAATAACTTAAATTAAGATTTGAGAGATTTGGGGGAAGGGAATTGGCGTGAATAATGAGGGAGAATAAGGGAGAATATTTCGAAAATCATGGCCATTTAATTAGCCATTGATTTAATTTAGTATTTTCACGGAGCAGAATAAAATAATACGGAGCAAGAAAATTAATAAAAATCCTCCCACAATAAATGGAAATAGGCGTGTGAAATATTCCTTCCACAAGGAATAATTTCCAAATCTTGAATAAAATAAGATGAGGCAAGATTTGCTAGGATATTCCAATTAAACATGGAATGAAATAATTAAGGGATCAAAATAAATAATGATTAATTTCTTTTCCCACAAGTTAAGAGATTTCGTAATCTTCTTAGGAATAATAGGGGCCGATTCTTTCATCAAGAAATAGGATAATTAGGCTTTGGATTTAATTGGGTAATTATCCCAAGCAAATAATTAAATCCAAGAAAATAATTTCTCTCCATAAATTCATAGTGGTCGAAAATTCCAATAAAATGGGTAAGACAATTATTGATGATCCTATTAAAATCTCACTCCCCAAAATAAAAATATAATTTGCGGCTATATTTCATTCCGCATCGATTAATTAAGGCCACGTTATCAATTCGACAAGATTGACTATTCCTCCTCTCAACTCCAAAACAAAATTAGGTCGCATAGAAATCAAGCAATTAATTCACTCGTCAATTAATCCACACACTTCACGGCATTAAAACATTTAATGCAAAATTTTAGGGTTCGAAAATTAGGGTTCGAAAAGTGGGGCGTTACATAGGCACAGCTCACAATCCCGCAGACATGTTGACAAAGCCTTTGAGTAAGGAAAAGTTTAGATATTGCTGCAGATTAGTGAGTATGCATCAGATGGTATTTTGAGTGTTGCTTCTTCATCCAAGGTGGAGATTGTTACAGAGGATGGATGAAGAAGCGACACATGTGCATGGGAGATTAGTGTGGAGATGCATCACACCAAATCAAGAAGTGCAAGATTCAAAAAGTAGTTAGAAACGGCTACTAGCCGTTAGTGACTGTTGTTGAGCTCTCGGTTGAAGCTCGTCTGTTGTAACTGCTGTTCAAGAAGTGAAGTCTCGATCACTTCATTAGTTTACTGATGTATATAAATAGCTGATGTAGAGTAGTTAGCAGTTAATTCATTTTGTTCATCACATTCTTGAAGCAATAAAAGACTCTACAATTTTTCTCCCAAAACCCTACTTTCTATTTTCTCTCTAGTTCTTGTTCTTGTCGATCAATCACCATTGTTTCAACACAAACAATTAACAAGAAATGTATACCGTTGCTACATACATTTAGAGCAATCGAATAAAAATGAAGAAATCATTCCGCTCCAAAAATAAAATTTTGGCTATTCGTGTGCGTCACTATTAAATATTAATGCATCTGTCGACTGAAAAACAAGACACAAACAATATATAAATCGACAAGCAAAGTGACACGTTGTCTACGTATTACTCCGTATAAATTTAATTTTGAAGGTGGTGAAAATGAGCAAAAGATACTAGTACTATAGTAGGATAAACAATGACATTATCTTCATCCCTCCCTAAAAATGACATTAGGTCGAGTTCTACCTCTATATATATGACCAAAGATATACATGAGCTATATGAGATTCAGTTAAAAAAGATCTTGTACAGAATTCGATCCGGAGATAGCAAGGCGAGCTTGAGTCTGATTTCTAGCTCTCTCTATTCTACCACTATATAAGCCTCACATCCGTACTCACTATCAATATAAGACGTATTCACTTTTAATTTCTCTAAGAATGATTGACCAGTAAAACATAAGACGCATTTAAATTCTAAAAATGTCATGCTTGTTTTAGTTGCTTTTTGTGCTCGTAAGTGTTTTTTCTTTTTGATTTTGTGCTTATTTTTACGTATCGTTGCTTGAGACTGCCTTTTATTATTGGGTAGGTGGCGCCTAATACACATGTGGTCCGCCTTTTATGTTTGGATAGACGACACTCAATAATTATTTTAAATTTATTTTAAAGCTTTTGTTTCTACTATTAAAAGTTGTGGTGGGTGTTGGATGAGCATTTACGGATAATACCATAATATGAGAGAGGGCTCAAGTTCGAATTCAATATCATTATCAAGTAATACTCCCTCCGTCCCTGAAAATTTGTCACCTATTTCCATTTACGTTCGTCCCTAAAAGATTGATACCTTTCACTTTTACCATTTTTGGTGGTGGACCCTTACATTCTACTAACTCGTTCATACTCACATTTTATTATAAAACTAATATATAAAAGTATGACTCATATGTCACCAACTTTTTCAACTCACTTTCTATTTTATTTCTTAAAAGCCGATTCAAATAGTGACGAATTATGAGGGACGGAGGGAGTATAATATTATCAAGCATTACACAAACTCGAGCTTGGTAATTGGGTGGTGAAATGAGCTCGAACAATAAGATATAAACTCGAGTCGAGCTTTCATTGAGTATTCGGCTTAACTCTTGTTCCCTGCCCTAGTTATTAAGCGACTAGTTGATATTTTTAGTGTACAATTAATTTAAAATGGAGTACATAGTACTCTAGAAAACAACATTACAAAAACCTTGTATACAGATATTATCATATTTCTGGCCCAAAAAATTTATCCCAAATTAATTATCACATTATATTCTATCCACGCTACAAAACAAGTCCTTAATATTTTAATAACACACATGATAAAGTATTTGAATAATTAAGTAGATTGAAAATACATGAAAATGGTAAGATTGACAAGGAATATGAATCTGAATCTCACAACATATTTTTAACTAAATATAATCCAGACACACTCATTTAAATCATGCCCCATACCTATAATTATGAACTTTACCTCTCACCACAATAAATGCCATTTCTTTAGGTCCAATAATTTATGATTAGGGAAGCACAATATGTAATAGTGACACTTACCAAAATTTAATTTTAGCCAAATATTTAATTAATCAATCAATCAATAGTATAGTGCCAATTCTAACCACCACCTCAAAATAAAATAAACCCACCAATCATTCTAGATGGCAAAGGAACAGAATTCACTATGACATTCCAAAACATGCTCACTAAATTTACTCAATGTTTCTAGGAAATCTATCACATGTGTATGATTACATAAATCTGCACATCTGTCTCACTAAATTTTTGTAATAGTAGTTCATTAATCTGTACATAAATCTATCACTAAATTTCAAAGCCAAGAACAATTCTATCACATGTGCATGATTACGTAGATCAGCACATTCAAAGAAATTTACAACCAAGCCTGAAAATATTCAACACGGGAGAAGCTATATAAATTGTTTCGTACCTTAAATCTTGACAGAACATACAGAGAAATCTTGAATTGTGGTAACTATATCCCCTGTCTATATGCATCTCACACCTAGGTTTGTGGCGACAGCCCTTCTGATGAACGAATGATGATGCCCTTCTTTATCAACGTTGCCATCACTGAAACTAATCTGCTTCAACAGGGCTGAACTGGGTCGAGACATTTGAAATATTTACAAAGTGAAATGATCTTGTACAAATGAATGTTGATCCATAAAGGATTGAAAATGATGAACTGCATGGATTCCTATCTATATACAAAGAAGAGCTATACACATAATAGCCAAGCTAATCACATCTTGCCACGCCCACAGGACTTTCGTATATCATTTCCTGCAATTTGGAGAAATTAAGTAAATATCAAAATTTGTTTGCATAAAATCAGTACGAAAAGTGAAAAGTGGATACAAATGTTATTTCATGATTTTGTAAGAGAAGCTACAACCTTAAAGAAAGAATAAATTAAACAGAAAAGAAATGTTGAGTATATTCAGGCAACGAGCTAACCTGATCACAGATAGGGCAGGTGTCGCTTCTTTCCATCCACTCAAGTATGCATGAAAGGTGAAAGTGATGGTTACACTTGGTCATTATTTTTGGATTCTCTGAATCATACTCTGTGATGTATTGTAAAAGGAAATAGATAGTAAAGCAAATATGGAAAGAAGGGAGAAAATAAAAAATATACAGCAAGTGAGCAAACTATTTTACCTTCTAGACAAGTAGGGCAGGCATCTTCTTCATCCGTTGCTGCTACTGTAAGTGGATTAGATTTCAAAAGCTCAAGGTCTGTCTTCTTAGGAGAGAGTGGAACAATGCCCAATTGGATATCCTTGCAAATATGTTTTCCTAAAAACTGGCCACTTAAAGCCGTGTCTCTCGAACCAACAAGTGGACGCCCCAGAACCACATCGTATGGTATAGGTGCAGGAGGAGATCGATAAGTGTCAGGAGCTGACATGTTCAGATTTAAATCTAGCAACGCTCCACTACTGCGCGAACTGAGGAATGCATTCTCTTCTGGAGATGGTTGGTACTGAATAGTGATGTGACATATTAAAACTAAGTGGCCATAAGGAAAGAGTGCTAATTACACAATGGTAAAAACTCAAAGATAGTCCACTCAAATGCAAAGAAAAATAAACTCCTTATACCCGTGAAGGATTTCAAAATGCTCAATAGTCAAGACTGTAGGGAGAGAGCGAGATGAAGTACCTTATATACATTAAAAATTAGTACTACTAAAGTATAAAAGACTATTTATCATCTTAACAGAAATACCCCTTTTCACATCATTTATCTCAATCAAGGTCCATGTATTGACCAAAAGACTCCCCATTACACCTTTAGATCTCCGCAGGCAAAATAGTTTTCTAGGTTTGTAACCATTTTTAATGTGACAAACGGCAGTGCTGAAGACATTTATATGGCACTGTATCTGTTAGTCTATTACTGTTCTATCCATCTGTCCAGTATAAGTGTAATTTCTACCACAGCCTCAGTTTGAGTAAACTAGAGACTTGAAAATTACATCTGTCTCAGACTTGGATATGATAATATTGGACAACAGTTATAACTCAGATTCCAAATTTAAAGAATTTTTGTAGTGCATAACTTATAAAATTTATAAGCAGAAAGACTATTTGCTGACTGAGATTGGCCACGGATAAAGCGCTAAAACTTAAAGATAACAAGTGTGGCCACTAACATAATAATATACTGGCGCTCCACGAAGCTCCAGCTTTCTGGATGATGAGCAACAACCTCCCATTTCACCAAGTCCTTTACCTAACAACTTAAAATTATAATTTTCCAAGCCTCTTTGTGCACTGTGGAATCAGAGGACTGCCACAATCATACAGAACTCTGCATAATTACAGGAGCAGCATAGAATTAGCAAAAATTCAAAATCATAGTATTAAATTATGAAGGCCAATTACCAAAAATTACAATCAACAAAAGTAACTACAGTATCATATTAATTTGAATACATTATGCTGCTCTAGTTACATTCACCAGTTATGCTAGAATCAAATATTCTAACTTGTCTCTGTTACAACTCTAGTTATTCCAAAATCAGGAAATAATGTTTTCACAGTGACCTACTTACAAACCTAACACAAACAAAAGCTTCAAATATACAGTCACAGCATTTATACGCAATCTCTCAGTCAAAATTCCAGTGCCATAACCATAATTTGAAAGAAATTACTAATCAGCCACATCAATCCTTATCCAGACTTTCACAGAAACTCCATGTGCAGTAAATTCAGTTCACCAACAACATAATAAAACACTAAATCAACAAGTTTCGATAACAAAACAAGCACGATAAAGTTAAAAGAAGCGGAAGAAGATAGAAAAGAAATTTCACCTCAAAATAACATGCGGGTTGAAGTTTGAAGAAAGAGACGATGAATCAGCAGCAACATGTTGCAGAAATAACTTCCAATTTCGAAATTTTCATTGGGAATAGAATAACGGGTGATCATGGAAGTACTTACAAAGTGAGGAGCAAAAGGGAAAATATTTGGGGTAAAGTCAAAAATGAAAAAATGGAGAGAAATATTAGAGATGCACGTAATCATTTCTTGAGTGGTGCTTATCACTTTGTTTTATTAGGCTCAACATATCATACCACTATAGTATTTTATTAATAATTTAAAGAAATAAATATATATTATTACGAATTAATATGTAACTTATTTTTTTTAAATATAAAGTTATAAAAATATATACGTTAGTAGTTTCAGGTTTATCAGCTTCAATTACTCCTGGTTTATTTTGAGTACTAAAAGTGAAATTAAATGAAAAAAAATTGGAGTAGTTGTTATAATGGGTAAAATATTGGGCTATAAACCATCTACAGTAACTATAATTTTCCAAAAAAAAACTTACTTTTGAATACAGAGCCATTGTGGAAATTGGCACTACTTCCACTAAAGACGTGTGTAAGGTGAGTTTAATTATATCTACTTTGAGTATATAACTATCAATATTGGCGCATGAACATTAAGAAGACGAAAAGGCATTGGCGACTCCCACTTAATAGCGTTTTTTAATAAGTTAATAGTATTTGTTTGCAAACTCATACACTACCATTTTAGCTCTAAACAGAGAACCCATAATTCTTCATAAATAAGGAGTAGATTATGGTACTCTCTAAATATAAAACCAAATGAATTTCACTATTTATAACTGGCGTCAAGAATTTCATAAATTGTTTATAAATGAGAAAATCAAAACATAACAACACGAAAACCTCTATGCAATATTGTAAGCTGACATTTTTGGCTTTATTGCAATATTTTATTCCACACAGACAAACAAGGCTTCTTCTCTCGACTACATACTGACACGAAACTTGAAAGCATTAAAAACAAAAATACGAAAGAAAAGAAAGGTTGGTTGAAGATGAGATCACCAACTAAAACTGATGGACTCAAAATGCAGATTTTCCGCCAAGCCCGAAGAACATATGTTGGCAACTTGATGCCGCAGCTTCTTCGGCCCACAAACCAGCACTCCAACGCTTGATTCCTTCCGCTCAAACAAATATCCTACATTTGCATTCATCACCAACACTTATCTCAAAATAAATTAAATCAATGAATAAACTAGGAGTACGTACTACTATTAAAATTCTATAATAATAATAATAAATTTCTCCAGACTCACTCTTGAGGTCGGGCCTTTCTCCATAATACACGTTGATCGACTCCGCGAGCGACTGCTGTGGCAAGCTTTCCATCTCCCTCCCACCCACGTAACACGGTGACGCGGTCGGCGTCTCCATGCTCTGGATCTGCGTGGTCTCCTTTGCCCCCCGCTCCTTGCTCCACACGAACCCCGCCGTCGCCGCCACTACCACCGCGCCGCAGATGAACAGCGCGTGGAGCGCGCCTCTCGCGGCGGAGGAGAATATCGCATTCGTGTTCCGATCGATAGGGTATATGTAGTACCTCGTCAGGATCCCAATCGAGACGAGGTAGATGATGAATGATCCCGCGATGACGGCGCCGAGCCACAGCCACTTGTTGTCGTTGCCTAGGGTTGCGGCGAGGGGCGCGTCGGCCGGGCCGGGCTTGAACCAGACGGTGCGGGTGGATTTCTTCTCCTGTTGTGGCTGCTGCTTCTCTCTTGTGACGTAGGCCTCGATTTGGAGGTTTAGGTTGGGGAAGGGGGTGCCGGAGATGGGGAGGATGAGGTCGAGTATGGTGAGGTCTGTTGAGTTTTTGAAGGCGGTGATGAGGAGGATTTGCGGGGTTTGGTTTTTTAGGGTTTCGGCCGTGTGGATGAGGTCGCGGATGATGGAGATGAAGGGCGTCACGCCGCTTCCCCCGCTTACCATCACCAGAAGGTCGTGCCTGCGAAAAATATGTAGTGGATTATACTATGTGTTACGTAACAAACAGAAAAACCCATCTCAAAAGACTAGTCTGTCGTACCTTAGGAAATCGGTTGAGGCAGGTCCGTAAGGGCCTTCGATGGAGACATCTAGACGAGGGGGTGGAGAGGGGGAAGCAACCAAGTCATTGAGTTTACTGGTCCATTTTCCTTCCCCTTTGATGATCACACTTATTGTATCACTCTCCAAACTACTACTTGAACTAATAGTGAATGGATGCCATTGCAGCTTAGAAATGCTGGCCACATTCACAAACATGATACTAGTTGGACTGTAATTCAAACCTGAAACAACCCATCAATCAAAAAACATACATGATCAATATTTGTTAGAATAAATATATGTAGCACCTTTGCTCTTGGAGAAGTTAAGCTCAACAGTGTGGCATGGAAGAACCCTAGCGGAGACGAGGTGGACGTGTCGCCTGGACTGCATTAACCTGAGGTATCGGTCTACGATGAAGAGGAAGAAGCCGGGGAGCATGATGGAGGCGTAGCTGATGCCAACGTGAAGAACAAAGAAGAAGACGAATAGAATGTAGAGATGATGAGTGTAGAAGAAGAGCTCAAACATTCTTCTTCTAATCCTTGGATATGTTGTCACCCATAGGAATAGTCCAGCTAGCAAAGATATCTCTCCTGCTAAGTTTGAGACTCCTGTATTCTTCCATTCCACCATCTAAAATTGTGCACCAAGATTACCAAAAATAAGTTGAATGTTTCCAATATATTATATAGGAAAAATGAAATAAAGTAAAAGTACCTGAGATAGTTGATGAGTGGAAACCCAAAAGATGATGTAAGAAAGGCCATGGGCAGTGAAGAAGGTCATGACAATGTGGCCTAGCCATATGTGGTATTTCACACTAGCCTCCGATGTTAGGCCTAAAAACTGGAGCACCGATGATCCACGTGTCACCGGGAAGAATAGGAAGGTCAGCGCTATGTTTCCGACCAGTCCCAGCCGGAGCGCCGCCATGTCCAGCTTAGCCTCCCACCTGCATCAATCAATATTATCATATAATCATCATATTGTGAAACAAGTAAATAAATTTTGTGTTTAGTGAATTAGGGTTTAATGAAATATCTTACACTTTTTCACCATCTAGTGCAGCGGACTTGGTGGTAATTCGGGCAAAATCATTGTGGAAATAAGTAGCCAAATTCCAAACAAGAAGAGCAATAAACATGAGGAAAAAAGCAAGCTCTATTCTGGAAACAATTCCTAGGCCTTTAATGATCATTGGCCTCTTCCATATCTCTAGCCGATTCTCTCCATCTCCACTGTCATAGTCATAACTTACTTATTAGATTCTAGTACATAGTAGTATTATACAATAATAATGAAATTAATTAAGTATACCCACCTCTTAATATTGTTAATTTCCGATTTTTTGCCTAAATGGAGATACACACATCCCAATAGTGCAATTAATAGAAGTGGAGATGTGAACACCAAGAAAGTTGCACCTGCAAATAAAGCAACAATATTAGTCACATAATATAGGAGTAAGTGACCAAATTACACCCATGTATATGATGCATATTTTTAATTTTCATGAGAGTTTTATGAAACCTTGGTTAGTTCCGAAGTAAGTGGTGGTGGTTTTAGCTCGGAGCACCGGCAGCCACGTCACTTTATAGGCGTTTGTGGGCATCCCCACCAGCAAAACCAGGTAACCGCCAAACACAGCCACCGCCAACGCCGCTATCGCCGGCCGGATAGCCATATATATGTATTTGTTTAATTTTGTATGAATCTATATAAAGCCACTCCCTCTCTTGTTCAATTTGTTGAGATATACTTATATATGTGATGTAGTGTCTTTTTTTTAGGGAGGGAAGATTTATATAGTAAGTAGGGGATGTGTAGAATGTTATTGAAATGGATTGGAGAATGTAAAGGGAATGTGAGGTATATCTAGAGGAATAGGAATATATATAAAGGTGTGACAACGGCTTGCTAGATTTGTTCACTACCGATATATAGTTGACTTAATCATCCAGCAAGAACCTTGGTGATCTTCTTGATTTTCGTATTTTTATTTCACAGTAGTGATTGATGAATTCGATAAATAAATGGAATGACGTAGTTGAAGAATGATCAAGTGTAAAAATAAAATTGGGTGTGACATGGAAGTGGTTGACATTCTTTTCTAAGGTAACAATCTTGGCGATATTAAGCTTTTGGAAGAAGATAATTGCATGTAGCATGCAACATTAAGTTGTACGTCACTAGCTATAACGCAATCTAAACCAATTAAAATGTCCTACTTAATTTTTTTAATTAGCAAAATGAAATACATAGTTTTGCTTAGATTTTCTTAAATTCTTTGATTTAAAAGAAATGCGTTGTTTTATTTTGATTTGGGGTGTGTCGTAAGATAGTAGAAGTTGACTAAGGAATGGTGGGATTAGTTTGTTTGCTAATTAAAGGGGAGTGTATTTTTGTTAATCAAGAATCGTCGTTCGTGTGCTCTACATGTGTTTGCTACGTGTTTGACCCACTATTATATTTATATAGAATAATTAAGCTTATTTGTAATATCTCATTTTAAAGTGTGGTGTTCATCCCAGTGTAATTTGCAACTATTGCACATAAATCGTGGATTTAAGACATGTAGACAATTTATTTATTTTTTAAAGTTTATTAAAAGTGAATCGGATGAACTTACTCGATATTTTTAGTAACGAACACCATGATTATTTACCTGTGAACACTAGAAGAGCAAGTATTTGCTACAAAGTTATAAGGAAAATATTAATAATAACGGTTATTGGTCTATAAATACAACAATTTTCAGTTAAAAAATTTTATGAATTGTGCATTGGTTTAAAATTTGTGCAACCATATGCATCCACTCTTCTAGAACTTAAAATCTCAGCCATAAAAAGTCGCCGTACCATATTTAATAATGTGTGAGATTTAGTATTGAGCTGAATGATTTTTTTTATAAAAGTAAGATGAGACATTCGGAAGGAAAAAATCATGTTCAAAACTTGATATTACTGATTCTAAAATATCAATATAAGGTTCTCAAATGAATAATAATGAGACTTCAATTTTTGTTATTTCTCATTTTCTAGCTTAAGTATAGAGAAAAAGTACCCACAATTCAGGGAAGAGAATATTCCCTACCCCATAATATGCATACAAAAGGGAGATGAAAATGTCAAAAAAAATTAAGTGGACCATTCCAAATTCCAATAGGGTGCGTTCGGTATCATGAAATTGAGGGCTTGGAATTGGAGACTCCAATTTCAAATCCGTTGTTCGGTATCACAAAAATATTTGGATTTGGATTTGGAATTGAATTACAATTCCAAATTTTCCAATTCCACGATTTGAATTCCATATCAAAAGTAGAAAATTGTAACTCCAAAATCCAAATAGTCATAATATTTCACTATATATCCACAAAACACACTTCACATAGTACACACACTTCACATTCTACACATATTTCACACACTACACACAGTACACACATTTCACACACTAAACACACTACACACATTTCACACACTACACACATTTCACACACTAAACACACTTCACACACTACACATATTTCACACACTACACACATTTCACACACTACACGCACTTCACATATTTCACACACATCACACACTTCACACACTACACACACTTCACACACTAAACATATTTCACACACTACACATATTACACACATTTCACACACTTCACACACTAAACACATTTCACACACTACAAAAACTACTCACATTTCACACATTTTAAGCATCCTATTTTTTATTTTTTTTCAGCTTTTAGATTTTTTTTTTCGATTCAAACCGAACCAAATCGAAAAACTAAATTTTTTTAAAAGTTTAAACCGAATCAAACTGAAAAACTGAACTAAATTTGAAATTTTAGTTCGTGTGAAGTGTGTGTGTGTGTAGTGTATGTATCTCGTATAAAATTTGTAAGTGTGTGTAATGTGTGTACAATGTGTATATTGTTTATTTTGTGTGCAATGTATGTATTTTGTGTGTATAATGTGTGTAGTGTGTGAAGTGCATGTAGTATGTGAAATGTGTGAAGTGTGTGAAATGTGTTAAGTGTGTGTAGTGTGTGAAATGTGTGAAGTGCGTATAGTGTGTGAAATATGTGAAGTGTGTGTAGTGTGTGCACTGTGTGTATATTTACCAAACATGTCAATTCAATTTCATGTTAATTCTTCATTTTACCAAACATAGGATTTGGAATTGAATTCCTTCCAATTCAATTTTATAGAATTCTAATTCCAATTCAATTTAGGATTTGGAATTGAATTCCTTCCAATTCAATTTTATAGAATTCTAATTCCAATTCAATTTCAATTCCATGTACCGAACATACCCATAGTGAATTTAAAGAGATTGCCTTTGGAAGGAGAAGTGGCAAAGTTTGATTCACAAACATTATGATTAAATGTAGCAAATTTTCTTGAGCACTTTTAGTGCCATAAAAAGGCCAGTCTACTATCAAAATGTTCTAGGGACAAATATGCCAAATCAGTTTTAATTTCTTTTTGTACTTACATGATTTAATTTTCTCTACGACATCAATTTGTAAGCGATTTTATCGTGAAAACAAGCAAATTGAGTGCACAAAAAGATAGTTTAAATCATAAAATAGAGTTGTCAAATAGATTGAGTCGGGTCATCCATGTCCATACATAAACTGACAAATTGGGATAATGAGATTCTATATTTCTATTCATAGCCACCATCTTAACTCATTGTAGCCATTTGTTTTATAAATTTAATTCATAATTAAAATATGCTGCAAGGTTATAGAAAATGTGAATAAAAAATGCCCCATATGTTTCTTAGTTGTAACTTGTAAGTATAAGTTTATTTGTTGTTGCAAAACTAAAAATGTTAATTAAAATACTCCATATGTTTCTTAGTAGTATAAGTTTATTTGTTGGTGTTAAACTAAAAATGTGAATTTGAGAAAATAAATAACAACGGAATGTGATCAAATGCACACTCTAAATATTGTACAAACTTCAAACTATGATCTGGACCATTAGAAAATGTCAACAGATGTCAAAATAGTAGCAACAGAAATGTCAACACAGTATCAACGGTTGATGCTGTGTTGATATTGTGTTAACATTGTATTGATTTTTTGTTGCTACTATTTTATCATTTGTTGACATTTTTTAATGGTCAAGATCATAATTTTAAATTTGTATAATATATGAGTTTGCATTTTATCACTACCCAAATAACAATATAGTTGGATAGTTTTTGTGGGCTTGATTCTAAACTTGTGTATGAAACTTATAAATAAGCGGTATAATACAAGTATATGGTCGGCCCAATGAGTGACCCACGCATACTAATCAATACTAGCCCATTTAAGTTTTTATGTACTCCATAAATTAGGAGTAATTAAATTACATGATAATTATATACTACAATTAATCTGCTAAATAGTGTGGTGTGAGTGTGATCATAACTTCAAAATGACTAGTTCAAAATAGGGTCGTTATAACTTTGTATGTTATACGCTGTTTACGAAATTTCATTTCATAGTAATATTTAATTCGGTAGGTATTTACTCCTTACGTTTCTTAAAAATAAACCACATTCGATAGACATTCTTACTTTATTCTCTCCACTTAACTTATAAAATCACACTACATAAAATCTCGTGCCAAAATAAATATGTTCCATTTAGATTGTATAACATATTTATGATGACTTTACTAACAATGCACTATTTTTTTATGATAAAACAAGCAAATGAAAAACTAAGTACTATAAGACGCAAAAGAAAAACTATGTACTAACAATGTACTCAATTATTGTAGTAAATGATTAGATTGTTAACATATTTATGATGACTTTACTAACAATGCACTAATTTTTTATGATAGAACAAGCAAATGAAAGACTATGTACTATAAGACGCAAAAGAATATTCAATAAAACCATGAAAGAGAGAAAGAACAAAGTGGCACTGGATAATTAGTTATCCTAAACTAATCCCTTTAATTATGGCACCAATAATTAAAGATAGGTGATTTTTCTAGCATTAGTAATCCCTTTAATTATGACATTCTTAGACACATTTGGTCCTTGATAGATAAACAGTGGCATGTAGAGGTTAAGCATGTCTACCGTGAAGAAAACCAAGTGGCTGACTTTATATCTAACTATGGTCTGAAGATGCACGAGATCTTTCGACTGCTAAATGGTCCTCCAAGAGGCGTTGGTCATCTATAGATCTACTTCAGCTAGAAAAGATAGATGAGAGTATTCACAATCTATTGTTGCCTAAGCTTTGTGTCTGTAGAGGGTTGGCTCTCCTCTTATAAAAAAACAATTTATTGATTTAATTTGATAAACAAACAATTGAAATATTATGTATAAGGTGCATAAAATTCAATTTTACCACGAAGGATAGAAAAACAAAAGTGGCACTAGTTAATTTGTTATCGTAATTCGTAAACCAACATTCTTCACATTCACACCAATATAAAGATAGGTGATTTTCTACCAACCGGATCAATCCATTTACTATTACATTAAAAATATTGCCAATGATTAACAGTATTTTGCATATCACAATTACATAAATTTTTAAAAATATACTATGATGCAAGTTCAATAATGAATCAAAATGGCTTATACCATTTCTGTTCCAAGTTACATCAAAGCTCCATCATACTTGCAAGGTACAACTAAATCAAGTTACAAGGTACAACATAATCGATTTCCTGTTGAATCAGACAGCCATAATATGTGTACTGAAAGAGGCTAAAACTAACACCCAAATGGAACATGCTTTCAGGGAGATCTAAATGTAAAAATCTACAAATGACTAGTATTACACAAATGTCTGAATTCTGATCGTTCTACCATGGTTCTTGCATCCTAACAAACTCCCAGGATCGTAACTTCACAGCTTCCATATTAGACCCTGGTCCTGCAAATGATCACAAACTTTACTTTCCAATTGACATTTTATGTAAGAATCTGGCACTATCTTCAATACATAAGCCCTTAAAAATGAAGAACGCGGCATGTTATATATACCATGATTTGACAAGGAAATGAAAATGAAAGCGGCAACTTGGGCATCTGGCTAGTCATTTGATTACTTTGATATGTATGCCCTGGTATCCTCATGGGTAATTTTGTGATTGACAGACTTGTAAAGGCCTACAACTCAAGCGCATTCTTCTACATTTCAGAGAACTTGGACACCACAGAGTCCGAAAATTCTGCAGCAAAAATCATAAGAGTACAGGATCAAGAACCACTAAGGCCAATTGAACAAGTAGATTTTCTGACTCGGGAAAAAGCAAGAAAAACAAGACATATAATAATAAGATAGTTGATGAGGAAAAGGGCTGTCGAATGTACATAGAAATCCAACGACACGCTCTTTAGCAGAGAGTTAAATTAATGGAGTATAATATAAAGTATGACACCAAACATTATTTTTTAATGGCGCAGAAATGACTGAAAGAACATTACCTTCAGTATCTTCAAGGACTGGAGTATGGCTACGTAGATACAATCTATCATCTTCGTGCAGCTCTATACCTTCTGTCTTGGCTAGTGTGTCCAGCATGTAACCCACAAAAATGATAGGCTGCAATACTAGTAGCATCACATGCTTCTTGGAGCTCAAGGTATCAATTAACTGACTTGCTCTGCTGATCAACAATATCTGTTTCTTCTACTTTGATGTCAGAAAATCCATTTTTAGTTGTTCCCGGAGAGCAACTTGTAGCTTATTCATATTTATATTCAATGTGGCTAGATTTTCTGGCAGGAGAGGGAGACAGAAAAGACATACGAGGTTTAGTTGCCACTTTTACATACATATCATTGGGAGGCAGTAATTTGTCAATCCTCTTTTGCTCCGATTGGGACAAAGGTAGATCCACCAACCACCTGCCAAATAATAGAGTTTAAGAAATTAATTTAGCAATCAAAAGAAAACAGAAAGTCAGAAGATTGAGGTACCTGCGCTGCAGCCTCATGCCACCCAACTTGATCAGCTAGTACTCTCATATCTTCTTTATACCATTCCTGTTCCAGTGCCCCCACAAAATCCTCAGCCATTGCATCCACCTGTTGAGCAATTTCGACAAAATCACATGAGTAATGAAATCAGGTCAAAGCGTCAGGGAATTGTTTTCTCTAGTGGGGATACAAACAAATAGAAAAAACAGATGCAGTAGCGGATTATAACAATCAACAATTTTATTATCTCTTTGAATTAGTAATTTAGAGAAGCAGAAATCAATTAGCAGACTATGATATCCTCTGTTTTACTATTCAACACCGAGAGAGAGAGACAGAGAGGGATTAGGTGCTGAAAAGCAGTGGCGCGGCAGGAGGAATCACGCCGCGAGGATCGATAGGCAGCGGGATAGCGATAGGCAGCGGGATGGTGGGAGTCCTTGAGCCGAGAGAGATAGAGAAAGAGATGTTGATATATATATATATGGAATCGGAAACTGTGTGAGTTTGAGATATCGACGGAGAGAAGAGGGGAAGGAGATAGACAGAGACGCGATAGGGTTTAGCAGTCAACAATTATGCTCCAATATTTATGACTCAACAAATTTTCAAGTTGTAAATAAAGTAGATTAATGATTTTTTTTCCCTAATTTTAAAATAGACGGAGTATTTATTGCATTATTGCATTTTATAGTATTAGGTAATTTGGTTAGGTCATGCTTTTGATATTTAGGGGAATAATATTAGTATTGTGTTTCTTTCCTTCATATATCCAAAAATTAGAAAATGCACTATATAATAAAGCCTCCAAATATTAGATCATGTATCTAAGTAGTATTTATTTAACTTTAGTGCCAAAAATTTTAAACATACTAATAAGCCTAAGTACATAATGATAATTAGTTTTCAACATATAATTTCCGGTCCATCGATAAAGTTGAAGTTTTTAATTTCTAGTATTATAATAGTACCTCTTTAATTAGTGAAGAAGTATATAGATTTAAAAAAAAATTGCGGATCTTATGGATACACATGAGTTTAAGTAATAGTTCAAATTCTTTTAATTTTGATCATTATAATTGTAATTTATTTTTAGGTAAGTATTTAAGATATTATTTCACAATTTTTAAACCAATAGGAGTATAATTTCTGAAAATAAGTAATATGATTAGTTTGGACTTTGGAGACTACTAAAAGAAAACTGTTCAAAGTGTTTTTTTTTTGGTTAAAATTCTAACCAAAAATATGTAATGCAAGGATGTTAATAAAAAATTAGTTGGTTCGTTTTAGTAATAGTATCGTTGTTGTTAACAGTGATAAACAAACATATGTTGATGGTAAATCATTATTCCACAGCAAACATGTATAGATGACCTTACATTAATACATTTTGTTTTATAGGTTCATAGGTGGAAAGATACATCCTTCGACCAATCTAAAAACTTCTTAACATATTAATGTTTTGTTAGACTCACCACCCCTACAAATGATCATTAGGAGTTAACTAAAATTATAGTATTAAAAATTTTCGCATCTCAAATTATAAATTCTTTCTTTTTTAGACCGTCCCTTAAAATAGAAACTTTTCATTTACAATAATTTATGTCTTTCTAATATGGTGTGACTCATTTTCCACTAACAGACTTTTCGTTCTATCTCTCTCTTACTTTCCAACTTGCATTAAAACCCGTGACATTCCAAAGTTTTTATTTTTTAGGGACCAAGTGAGTATTAAATGTGCATTGTTTGTCAAGATTTTAATTGGGAAAACAATTCATTTCCTTGATTTTTAAACTTTAGTGTTTATTTGCTTTTTAATCAAATAGAGAAAAATCAACTTATGAAAACTAGGAAAATATTATTCAGTACTCCCGTGCCATAAAATATAATTTTACAGATGAATATAATATTTTATTATACTATACAACTATAATATATACTTCATTCGTCCCATAAAAATATGTCCACTTACAATTTTCGTCCGTCCCACAAAAATATGTGCATTTCATTTTTGGAAAGTAAATATCTAATAATGTAGGTTCCACTATCCACTAACTCTACTTTAATTACCATTCTCCTCCTCTCTCTTACTTTACCATACAATTATCTTCCTCTCTCTTACTTTGTCAATTTTATCTTAATACTCGTGCCATCTCATCCGCCCATATTTTTATGGGACGAAGCAAATATTTAGGGCATCCACTATAAGGCGGACACTTCCAATAGTCCCGCCATTTTTTTTGTCCACAGCCCCAGTTTATTTGTCTGCGCCCACAAAAAAAAGTGTCCGCAGCTATAGTGAACACTTTTTTTAGCCACTTTTCATTTTATTTAATTTTTCATTTATTTTAATTAAAATTATCGGACTATACGTAATTAAAATTTATTTTAGCCAATTCCGCCGCGCGTGCCGCATCCTCCTCGTTGGCTTGGTTATGCACCTCTTGAATCAGAGAATTCCACTCGTCATTCCACAAATCGTCCATTTTTAATACCAATTGAATCCACAAATTTTAGTGAGAGAAAGTATGAGTTAAGAGTTGGAATGGTGTGAAAATAATGAAGGGAATGAGGTGTATTTATAGGTAAATTAAATTGCATTTATAAAAAAAATCGAAAAAAAAATTGTCTGCCCCAATCCGCCGCGCCGGGCTATAGGCCGGCGCGCCCTCGCACTCTTCTCGCCGGAGGGCCTTCCGTCCCAAAAATTGCGTCCGCCTCGGGGCGGACACTACCCGCACTATAGTTAGGCGGGGCGACGGCGGCATGGGGGCGGCCAGCGCACCGCCCCTGTAGTGGATGCCCTTATATACATAAAAATAATCAAGCGCTCTTTGATCTGTATGGATGATATATACTTTCTCTATTCCATTAAATATAAAATATTTATTTTTCAATTTGAGAATTAGCAGTATTATTTTGTAAGTAAATAGAGAAAGTAAGAAAGATAAAAAAAAAAGTAAAGATGTTGTTTTTATTTAAAAAATATTTAAGTTTTATTAGAACAATTTAAAAATAAAAAGGTTTCATTTTTTAATGAAATAAAAGAGTCTAATATTTAGGCCAGCAAATTTAATCCGCGGCTTTCGGGTATACTCGACCCCGACCCAATACCCGACGGGTTTTGGGTACCCGAAACCTGAAATTATGGGTTCAAGTACGGGTTTGGGTAGTTAATGTTATAATTTTTCGGGTTTAGGGTACTCGAAACCCGTATTAGGGTATCCGACTAATACCAGATTAATTAGGTATTTGAGATAAATATTTTTATTTAGTATAGGGTCATAGGCCAGTAGGGTAAATTTATTTAATCTCTTTTATGTTTCAATTTATGCCAAAAAATTCTTTATTTTAAAATTAAGTAGTGTCTATTTGACTATTTGTCTAATGCCTATTTTATATATATTAGAAATTTAGAGAAAGCTAAAAAAAGTAGAAATTTATAATTGAAATTTACACTTTTAATAATAGTCAATAAATAGTAGTATTGTGTTATTTTTGATAATTTCTATTCTCATCACAATATAATTTATATAAAATAATAAATTTGAAATATAATAATTTCGGATTTATGGGTACCCGATTAGTTGGGTTTGGGTACCCGCATCGGGTATTAGGGTATCCGAATTCTCATACGGATGGGGTATTGAGTATGATATTTTTTAGATTTCGAGTTCGGGTATCCGAGTTTTCAGGTTTGGGTACCCACGGGTACCCGAATTTACAGGCCTACTAATATTTTTATAGTTAGACTTCTCTATTGTAATAACATATTTCTTGAATTAAGTTTGATTGCATTTCTATATTTTGATAGTTTGACTATTATGTTTAGATCTTGTAGAAAATAGCTTAAATGAGTACGGAATGTAAAACCCAAAAGTTGAGATCGAAATTGAAACAGAAGCCAACCATTCCTCCAACCAGCGACCTGTTGAGTCGTCATCCCTCCAACCAGTGACTAGATTTACAAAAGCCAAAGTTGGTATGCTAATTTTTTTCATCAACGACAAATAAATAATTATATAGAAGTGGGTGTATTTTAATGTTTTGGCATTGGCATAAAATGAACCATACCCGAAGTAACTGGAACAGTGTGTCAATTCATTACTCGACCGTTGATGGTAGATTTGTCATTTGTCAATAACAAAAACAAATGAATTTGAATATTTATTTGCACTCGAGTTTAATTTATTTAAACTAACAGATAAAGATAACTACATAAGTAACTTCGAACACGAACTCAAATTATTTATCGGACACTATAAGTTTAGTTAATTTATTCTTGACACTTAAATCATGTCAGACTTGAATATTCAATCATTTAAAATGTATGGGAATCCTTAGCCCATAATTTTGAGTAAATTTATTCCTGTGCAATATAGGGTAGTTTCGATTTTTTACTTTTAGATATCATACTATGTGGCCATAATATGGCTGGCCATAAATGACATTTCAGTAAATATATGTATTTTTGGATATTAATAATTTAATTGTCTCATTTAATGTTTAGTTCAGTTGACAATACTACCCTTAGTCTTTAATTGTAGTTTATTTTTAATTTATTTATTCCACTCTTTTCTTGAGTAATTTGTTACAAAAATCAATAATAATATTTATATACTATAATTTATGAATATTATACATATATAATAAATTGATTCATAGTATCAAAATATGATATTAAATTTTTAATATTGAAGTACACTTCTTCGAAAAATATTAAAATAATATTTTTGTTGATACTAATATTTATATGTTGCTTGAATATTATGATTAAATGTATTTTAAATAAAAAATTAGTAAAATTAAATTTATTTTACTTCTACATAATATTTATTTTACTTCTACATAATAAAAATTAGTAAAATTAAATATATTGTGTCACTTAATAATATTTATAAATATAATGTCCTTACAATTTATTTTACTTCTACATAAGTAGTATTTAATATTTAAGGGTATATTAATCTTTAAAGAATTGCTACTCTCTAGATGCATAAATTTCATCAATTCTACATTAATTACACAAAATTTTAATAATTTTTTAATATTATGGCTGGCCATAATATGGCCATTTAGCACCACTCTAAGAAAAAACCATTATCATTTTACAATGCGTGTTTTGTTGTAAATTTATCATGACAGAATGACAGAAAAATCACCTCACATTTTTAAATTTCTTCTTTCTTTTCTCTCCAAAGCTGTGAGCAAAAAAAAATTAACTGTAAATTTACACCAATTCACAATAAATGAAGATACTCTTTGGTTTTCCAAACGTTTCATGAGTAATTAATGAATGTTGCACTTAGCTGGTGAATGAAAACTGCTAAATTATTCTAAAATAAATACTAAAAGATGATTATCTCGAAGTACAGAAGATGATAATAAACCAGAATACATTAACCATACAAATTTATTTGATTTTATAGAGTTTCGAGAATTATAATATAATTCATCTTTCTACATTTATTTCTATAAAATAATGCTCATAATTCCAGTTTAGATTATAGTGTGATTGTTCCCCACCTATAAAGAATTACTTATTCTGGAAGTAAGTTCTATAAAGAAATGTCAGATTTAATTTGGTTTCTTTTTGCTCTGTAAATTGATAAATACCAAAATTAGTACACGAATATATAAATGAATTCGGTGGATTTATTTATAAAAATAGGAAAAGGAATTGATAGCATAAAGTGAGAATTAGAGTATCCACTTTTCCTTTTCGACAGTGAGAATTTTCACTCGGACAGACACGCAAATTTCAAGTACAGTGTAGCTATAGATTCTCTCTCTCTCTCTCTCTCTCTCTCTCTCTCTCTCACACACACACACACACACACACACAAGCTCGCCGGCGAATTACTTCACCGGCGGGAGGCTTTCCGAAATCAATTTCTGCCAAATCTCCGGGTGAAGCCGCCGAGAATCAATTCTCAACCGAAATCTACGTTTATGAACACTCAATTGAGCTTAAACCTAGCAAATCGAGATTTCCGCGCTCCTGCTCTGTTCTCATTGTGCATGTCGGTTTCTCCACTTCTCTCACCAATCTCACACTAAACACGCACTGCGGCGAAGATGACGGTCTACGATGCGGCGTTTGTGAACACGGAGCTCTCGAAGAAGACCTCGATCTTCGGCCTACACCTATGGGTGGTGATCGGGATAGTAGTCGGAGCTGTGATTGTGCTGATCCTCTTCCTGTTGTCGCTCTGCATCACCGCCTTTCGCCGCCGCAAGGGAAAGGGTGGTCGGAAGGGAAAGATCTCCGGCGCCGCCGAGTTTACTCCCGTCGTGTCCAAGGAAATCCAGGAGATCGTCCACAACTCCTCCGTCTCTGCCGCCGCCGATCACCGCCCGATAGGTCCTCAGGTATAATGATTACGAGATCTAATTTGTTCTATGCGCTTTAATTACAACGGTATTTTTTAATTTTCACTATCTTTCCCTTAAAATTTATATCTTACTGTTGGATTGGGAAATGTATATTTTTTAATGAAGTGAGTTACTTAGCTTTTCTTTTAGTAAGTTATTATGCTCAAGCAACAGGATTGGGAAATTGAATGCGGATTTATTTGTTTCTAATCCACTTATTATGAAACAAATACAGCTTCTTTATGTTGCTTAGACTGGTTTTTGTGTTCATTTTTAGGCTGTCCCTGAAATACAGATTGATATGGGGAAAGTGGAGCACAGGGTGGTGTTTTCTGATCGAGGAGCATCGAGTGGCGAGAGCAGGGCCACTAGTGGAGCTGACACAGGGTCGTTTGGTGGAGGTAGTGGGTCGTTGCCAGAGGTGTCACATTTGGGATGGGGAAGGTGGTACACTTTAAGAGAACTCGAGGCAGCCTCAAATGGATTGGCAGATGAGAATGTGATCGGGGAAGGGGGATATGGTATTGTGTATTACGGTGTAGTGGCTGATAACACGAAAATTGCTATTAAGAACTTGCTGAACAACAGGTGAGAGTATACTTCTGTTTGCTTCTATTCTTGAACGTATTTGCACAGTGCACTATAATGGAAAGTAAACGCTTGAGCATTGAGATGTTTCCTGCAATTTCACTTGTCGTGTTTATCTTCATCGTTGGGGGTAGAGATTTTCTAAGCTTACTGTCATGGATACCTTTATCGGAAATCTTGATCACTTTTCAGTTGTAGCTCTTGAAGTTTTAATTTCTCCAAGATGTGAATGTGCTATATCACTTTGCCTGTGAGCTAAGCCATAGTTAGCCATTCTTAACAGGGGTCAGGCTGAGAAAGAGTTCAAGGTAGAGGTTGAAGCAATTGGGCGAGTCAGACACAAGAATCTTGTTAGGTTGTTTGGCTACTGTGTGGAAGGGGCTTATAGGTATCATTACTTATTCCGTTTTGCTAGTCAACTGTTGATTTACACTTGAGCATCATTTTGTTGTAATGCATATATTCTATGTACAGGATGCTAGTTTATGAATATGTAGATAATGGAAATTTGGACCAGTGGCTTCACGGAGATGTTGGGGAAGTCAGCCCCTTGACATGGGATATCCGTGTGAATATAATTTTAGGAACTGCAAAAGGGTACATATCTGGTCTGAGATTAGTATGATCTCTTGCAATGTGCAGCTTGGTTTTGACTATTTACCAATCTTCAACTCGTCTCTTTGGCAGCTTGGCTTATTTACATGAAGGTCTTGAACCAAAGGTTGTTCACCGTGATATCAAGTCCAGCAACATATTGCTAGACCGTCAATGGTATCCTAAATTGTCAGATTTTGGGCTTGCTAAGCTCTTGAATTCAGAAAGCTCATATGTGACAACTCGAGTAATGGGAACATTTGGGTTAGCAAACATTTCTTGATATATCTACATCTAACTATACTAAGCTTATTTATTTTTCGTTCCTTTTTATGTTTTAGATGAGATGAAGCTAAGCTGATTTTGAAATTCTTACTAGATATGTTGCTCCAGAATATGCTTGCACTGGTATGCTAAATGAGAAGAGTGATATATATAGCTTCGGGATACTAATTATGGAGGTAATTACTGGAAGATCTCCTGTTGATTATAGCCGGCCGCAGGGTGAGGTTAGTCCTTACAAAATCCTGAGAAATGTCTAGTGTTTTGCGATTATTGTTTATCAGAAACGACTATTATTTGCTACTCTCGCTGATGAGTAAGGACATAATTACAGGTTAATCTGGTCGATTGGCTGAAAATGATGGTTGGAAGCAGAAAGTCAGAGGAGGTGGTGGATCCCAAATTGGCTGAAAGACCTGATTCAAAAGCTCTCAAACGTCTGATCTTGATTGCCCTTAAGTGTGTAGACCCGGATGCCCAGAAGAGGCCAAAAATGGGCCATGTAATACACATGCTGGAATCCGAGGACTTGCTGTCTCGTGAGGTATGCCGTAAAAAACATCTCAAGTTAGACGCATAGGAAGAAATGGTCCTATGTCCTAATGTTGATCTTCCTGTGTTTATTGAACTGTTGCCTGAAAATTCAGGAGAAACGAATTGCTCGTGAATCTCTGAGTTCTCACCGGGAAGAAAGTCATCAAGGTTCAGAGCTGACTAACAAACAAAGCAGCAAAGGTACATCTGATAATGTTGAAGGAGACAGCAGTAGGAACCATCACGCACCAACTAGTTGGAGATAGTACGCGGATTCGGTACTTGCTATGTATGAAAATTCCTCATGCTTATTTATGCCGTTTAATCAGTTCCATTCTTATCCTCTATCACCAATTTTTTCTATAGTTAGTGCCTAAAGCGTTGTTAACTAGCACTTGTGAAATGAATGATTTGTTCTTGACTCTTTATAGAAAGAAACCGTGGCAATTTGTTTGTTTCACATTTCTTTCGGCTTAACTAAGGATGTAAGTTTCAGACAACGAGAATGTCAATACGTACTCAGCCTCGACGAGACGTGCAAGTAAGGTATGCATAATATGACGATGCTCGTATCATGATTGGGCAGTGTATTGGTATTGCTTGTGGGATTATATTAAGGAGAACATCTTAGTAGTAGTGTAGATGAAATATTGTGTATTATTGCATCGTAGTATGTTGGATGACTGTTACTGAGTAACTAATTTAGGTGAGATATTTTTAGAAAAAATTGAATGTTCCATACATGTTATTGTCATAAAGCCAGTTCTTGCCCTTGTTGATCTACGACAATCTTAGCTATGCATTCACATGTTCTGTCTCATACTAAATGAGGATATATATATTTATAGGAATTAAATTACTAGCTGGCAAATGGATTTTATAGGGCGGGTTTTGCTGCGTTTTCTTTCTTTCCAAACCTACACATGTTATGGTTTATATTTCAACAATTGGAAAATGACTTTTCTGCATTATTGTATGGTGGTGGACTGGAAAAGGAGGAAATGTACAAAAGGATATGTAATTTAGTATAAGAAAATCGTAAAATCAATACATAAGCAACAAAAATGAAAAAAACATTAATATGGTGCGAGTATTTTGTTTTTTCGTTCAGATTTTAGCTAAAACCGAACCATATCATTTTAGTGCTTGTTTTTTTTTTATTGAAAAGGAATCAATCAGGACTAAGTTACCCAAACAAATCGAACTGAAATAATCAAAATTTAGAATTTTCTGATGCTAGTGGTGTAACGACCAGACTCACGTACTGATAGTTGTTCGGCAGAAGATGCATGTTGTTAGCATGAGCAACACTTATTTGTAAAGACTTGAGATATCCTCAAATATGTACTTTCATACATATTCTTGGAATTTCTCTCTCTTTGGTGTGTTTTAGTTCTTCAATATCTCCCTCCGTTTTCAAACTAGGAGACTCTCATACTTCGTGCTCTATGCATCGGTGTTCCATCCATGTCCATGTCTATGCACCGACTATCACTCTTTACTTTTTGCAACAGACGGTACTAGTAGGTGGACGTGGACTCAATCAACCATGCACGACTCCGCCTCCTTCTGTTGTTCGGAACATAACTGAAAATCAAAAGTTAACTAAATTGAAAGTAAACTAAAATATATTTATATTACATATTAAAACATTTTGTTATCCTAAATTAAACAGTAATTTTATTAATTGAATTATAATTTATTTTAAATCATATAAAAATAAAAATCTTAATTAATTGTAAAATTATATCAAATTAATTGTTTGGAAATTTACAAATATAGTATTAGAATTTGATTAAAGTTTATAAATTATGCAGATAAATATCTTATAAACGTGAAATTTTAATCGCGATCATAATCAACCTGACTACATACTATTAATTCGTAGACGAAGTTCGAAGGGGTTACGAATTTTTTGACGAAGAAAATGCAACATAATGAATTTATAATAAAAAAAATGTTCTCATGATTATAAAATATTATAGAGAAATATTTTATTTTATAATCTGACGTCACCATGTAATCCACGGTTGATGCGCAACGGTCGGTTTCGGGGCAGTATCACCTACAGGCATCCCACCATTAGAAAAATTGCACCGTCAAAAATCAAATTTCCAATGGCATTTCGCCGCGTGGCGCGTACATGATTTGATATAATCAATCCCACACCTCTGTATTCCATAAACTTAATTTCCTCGAAATTTCATTCACCATGTCTCGACGCGTCTCTCTTACTACTCTTTCAGCCTTCAGGTATGACTTCCCTCTTCTACAATCGGTATATATATGCTTATTTTTGCAGCCGTGTTTCTGTTTGTGTATTATTTTCTCCGATTGTAGTTTTTTTAAACCTTTTTAGCTTAGTTTTTTTGAGGTCACCGCGAATTTGTCAGCTTTCGCTGTTTTTATAGGTGAAAATATGACGAATTTGGTAAGTATCTGTTCGAATTGGTTTTACTCTTTTCCTTTGAAGAATTATCAGTTCATTTTTGGTTGGATGGAATTACTTCCTTGATTATTAGGTTTAATTATAAATTTTGGGGTTTAATTGCCAGAATCTGGAGTTGTTTAGAGATTGGCCGCTTTAACGATGTTGATTTTATTATTAGTTTGATTTCATGGTATTATTGGTTGTTTTGTGCTTGATCTCGTTGAAATGTTTTTATTGTTGAGGAAATTGGAAAAAAAAATTCAATCTACTGTAATTGGAGACATGTCCTAGTTTCAGTAATTTCTCTCGACTTTTTCCCTATTCTGGATGGCCATGTTATTTGGTGTTACATTATATGCTTTTTTCTGCATAGAATCATCTTTACTATTCTAGGGCCTAATTTTTTGCATTGATATATATAGTCTCACGCTTTTTCTACTTGTTGAACCCAATTAATGAAGTAATATCATGGTGTATTTCTATGTGGCAGCAGATATCTTTATTTTATTTCATCTAACTTATGATTTGTTTAAGATATAGTATCCTCACACACATGTTTTCTTCTCAGGACTTAGTGCATCAAATGAGTCGTGCGCAGGAACCTCACAGAAGTTTCCTCCCATTCGGAAATCCATTTCGCATGATGTTACCAAAGGGATCTTCGCTGTCGCCAAAGATGCTAGATTTGTTAAATAGTTTCGAGGAAAACATGGCCGAGAGGCTTAGAAAGATTAAGCCTCCAGGCAAGGAAGATATTCTGTGCTTGACATGGATGAGGAGTGCCATGGAGCTACTGTGTGAAATACACGCCGATATAAAAGTTCTGATTACGTCTCTCGAACTCCCTGTCGGCGACTGGGAGGACAAGTGGATCGATGTATACTTGGACAATAGTGTGAAGTTGCTGGACATCTGCATCGCCTTCAGCTCCGAGATCTCCCGACTGAAACAGGGCCACCTTTTCCTCCGATGCCTCCTGCACGATTTGGAGAGTGCATCCCCAAAGAAGTTTATTCAGGCACGTTCCTCCCTGGATGGATGGAAGCAGCATATGGCTTCAAAGAATCCCAGACTCGACAACATCTTCTCCGTCATGGATAGCCTCGCTCAAACACTAGACCTCCCAAAGATCAAGAACTCTTCAAAGGGAAAAGTCTTGATGCGGGCCATGTATGGGGTTAAGGTCGTCACTCTCTTCATTTGCAGTGTGTTTGCTGCTGCATTCTCCGGTTCTGCAAAAAAGCTGATGGACCTACCGGTTCCCGAGACCTGCTTGTGGGCGCAGGCTTTCTTGGATCTCCAGACTTGTGTGAACAGCGAAATCAGAAACTCGGACCCGGACAACGTCCTCGTTTTCTTGAAAGAGGTGGAATCTGTCGATAGTGTCGTGAGGAAGGTATACCCCATAGTGCAAGATGGCGTGGAGAACCCTGTTGAAGCTCAAGTGTTGCAGAAGTCGAAGTCGGATCTGGAGAAAGCAGCTGGAGAACTCTGTCAAGGACTCGAGCTCGTGGCCAAGGAGGTCGATGGTTTCTTCCAGGTAGTTTTAACCGGACGCGATGCATTACTTAGCAATCTTAGGCTTGTTGGTAATGTGTTCGAGCAAGGTGAAACTAGCCTCAATGTACAAGGCCCACCAGTTAGGTGAAGGAAAAGAATATCTATATATAAGCTCTTGTATACACGGAAGATCAATGCAAATGGAGTTTTTCAAATTACGAGTATATATTGCATGCTTAATTAATGTCTCTGTACATTTACCTGCATATGTATGTGTATGTGTGGTCTGTCAAATTGAAAGTTACTGGTTAATGTTTGAACTTCTATATATTGTATATAATACAAACATAAATTGTAGTAAGAAGATTGTGTTTTGTCTCTTGTATTGCAGCTATGTGGTTTCGATTTTTAGTTAATTTAGATTGATGGATAAAAAGAAAAGAAAGTCTGATGGAAATTTCGTTTGAGACGTGCTTCCAGCAATTTTCATTAGCAGGTGTGGACTTTTTTTCTAAGGAGCAAGAATAGTTTTGACTAGTTATGGAGAAAAATATTGAAATGTCCGTGTTATTGTATCGGAAAAATATAAAATGGTATATCATGATTTTTGAATTATAAAATATGGAGTACTAATGTTCTAAAAATCCAAATACTCTATTTTTATTGATGTTCAACTGGTATACTGCAAAAATACTATATATCGAATTTCGGTACAGCATACCGACAATGAGGCATAGTATCGGTATTGAAATTCGTTATACCGAAAATAAGGTATACCGAAAATTTTAGTTAGGTAAAAGTATGATTTTTTCTCATGCCGAATTGTCGGTAAGGTATACAACATGGTCACTACAAAAAAACGTTAAGGACATTTTTAATGCAAATAAGAACGTTAATTTGTGTTTTTAAATATGCCACCAGTGGAGCGCCTAAAATAACAAAAGATTAAGTTAATTTGTCCTTAATTTAAGAACAATTTCTTTTATATCCTAAATTGTTGTTATTTTTTTAAAAATTTTCTAATGTATAATTGTGTCTCGATGTTTGCATCCTTAAAAAGTACTAGTAAATTTTGTGTAGTCTGTGGTTTCGGTAAGGTATATTGTAGCACCCACCCATAGTTTTGACCATTATGTGCAGTACAAGAAAACTTATAATATGCTCTTGTTTAATTTGTAAATTTTTGGTTGCATGCTTGATCGCCATGCAACATCTATCCCATGTGTCGTGGCATAAGTTGACGAATAAGAGCTTGTATAGCAGAGAATGATTTCCACGTGGACCAAAACTCGGTTGGGGGGAAAAGGCTAGCGCCAACGGTCAGGAGAGAGAGAGAGAGAGTTTTTAGCTTGAGTGCAGCTAGCATTTTTCATTCAAGTCGAATGTGTGTTGCTTGGATAGGATGTAGGATCTTTTTGCTTCAGCTCTCGTTTTGTTCATTGTGTTTTTTGGATTCCCGGGCATCTTGTTCGTTGATTATCATCTAATTCTAGTTATTATCCATTTCATTGTGTTAATTTGCTCTTTGAGTGAGTGGGTGTGGTGAATTGCGGGTACGTTGTCATTTCTTAGCTCGAATCCAGCTAAGATCGCAGCATTTTCGAAATATGTTTTATTTTCGATTCTGATATAAATTCATATTCAACAACGGTTTTAATACTAAAATTATTAGTATATATTTGCGCTATTTAAGCGTTTAATTTGGATACAGCTCAAGTAAAAGAGTGAAGAGAATTCACAAGTTCAAAAGTTGGGGCAGAAACTGTTACAAATCCAACAACCTAACAAAACCGTCGTCTCTGCTTCATTTCCTCTTTAGAATTTGGATTGTTGAAGGCGCCTTGTGTTTCTGGCGATGGCGGAGTACGGTGATGATGGTGGAATTCTATTTGTTACCCCCACGCATGGCAGGAGATATAACCAGTGGAGTGTGAACGGAAATCTATTCGAAGTTTATTCAAAGTATTTCCTGCTCAGGCTCATCGGCCGTGGGGATAATGGCATTGTATGGTAATCATCGCGCCAATTCTCTTCTCAATTCAGTTGATTTGCTATAAGAATCTTCATTTCTTGTTTCTTGAGCATTGAATTCGTGCTTTATTTTGTTGTTGCCTTGGAAATGTTGATTAGTTTGTTGTTAAATTTTTGGGGATTGAATTTGAGATCTCTGGTGATGTTTGATGTTTGGAATTGAGTTGCCTTGGCTGTTTTCTGCTTACTGGTGTTTCGAATTGATAAAAATGTGAAGGGAATTTGTAAGAGAAAGGAATGGGGGTTGTGATTGTGAGGTCTCGAGTTCTTGGAGTTGAGTATGTGTTGGAAGATGACAATTGAAGAGAATCTTGACTCAATGATGCAAAACTAAAGATTAAGAATAGGTCAACTTTCCCTTATTAGATGCTTGAGTTAATGTAAAATCAATCTAGGCAAGATGCCTTCTTAGAATAGGAAGATTACAAGTTGTGTTCTCCAGTATAACTGGATTTTGTCGTAATGGTTTTAAGTGATCCAACCACAATATAGGAGTATTCAACTTCATGAGCTCTCTTTCAATTCTAATTTACAACAGTATAGTTGTTACTTTCATTCCTTTGTTTTAGCTGAATGCATCTGAACCACTGCAGTTAAAAATGGTGATGCATAGTTGGTCATGAAGCTAGAACAAGTATGTTTATGCCAGAGTCTCTTTTCAGATGAGCTCCTGAAATTAGAGAGCTCATATTTTACCTGATCGGATTTATATAACGAGGAACTCCAGCTTTTCTTTTCGATAATCATTTTTGCTATAAAATTATTCACCAAATTTCTGTGGAATTGGATGACTGAGAAGGGCAAGTTGGTAGTCTCTTAAATGATCATACTTGCATAATTCTGCATTCACAGGACATGGCAATGTGTGGAAACTTAGGTTTTTCAAAGAGTAAATAACTAATGTTTGATGTTCAATCCCCAAAAAAGCATACTCCTACTAATTTAGAGTTCAATCTGATGCTCTAACTTTGTCAGCTTTGGTTTATAATCGTAATAGATTTTTAGTGTTATCCCATCATTGAATCTTCCCTGTATATCATTCTTTTCACCAAGGCAAGGGGGATGTGATGGAGAATGAGGATGCATCTCATTTTGTAACTACTGTTTATGGTTTATTTCGATTTATCTAATACTAGTACATAATAGTTCTTGGTTTCTCTCCAAATATTATTTTGCAGATGTTTGTATAGTTTGACAGTGTCATTTGTTATATTAGCTCGTTGACCTTGAAGCTTGTTGGAAGATTTTAGACGTGGTCTTAGAATTAGAATATGAAAATGTTGGTTTGTCATCCTGTTTGCAATGTTTCTCTGTATTTCCAATGATCAAGGGGAATTGAATCTTTTTCACTTGCTTCAGTGAGGCTCAAAACACTCTGACAAGTGAAAGAGTCGCCATTAAGAAGATTAGCAATGCATTTGGTAACATATATGATGCAAGGAGGACACTACATGAAATCAGATTTCTACTTGACATGGATCATCAGAATGTGAGCATTTTCACCTAAATCCTATAGATTGTCATCTCTTATATCTTCTCTCTTGATTGATTCTGTGCAACTTTTTTTGTATGTATCGAAAAATTACAGACTTCACTCCACATAACCATTGTTTTTACCTAAGCTATAACTTTTTAAAAAAACTTAATCAGGACATCTTTCTACAATTTATATTAATGTGTCATCGTGTGTTGACGAATAGTTTCTGGTACAACTATCATCCAGCATCTAAATCTTGTGTTTTTCTTCTTTAACAGTTTATCACATGTAAAGACATAATTCGGCCACCACAGAGAGAGAACTTCGAAGATGTCTACTATGTTTATGATCTCATGGATACCAATCTTCACCAGATAATTCAGTCCAGCCAACCATTGACAGATGACCATTACCGGGTTTGGCCTCATTTTCTTATGTCGTGGACACGATTATTTTGTCCTGTATCGTACAAACACAAGACCAACAACACCTCATACCTTCAGTATTTTTATTTTGTCAAACTTGACTTCAGTACTGGGAACTCAACTGATTCTCGTATAAAATTTGCAGTGTTACCTTTACCAAATTCTACGAGGACTTAAGTATCTCCATTCTGCAAACATCTTGTGTCGTCCTCTTAAACCGCATATGGTGTGCCTCAATTGGGATCATAAACTGAAAATCGTATGTGGTACTTATTCCATGCCGAATGTTGCTACTCATTGGTATCAAGCTCCAGAAGTGCTCCTAAATTGTTCAGGACACACTCCTGCAATTGATATATGGTCTCTTGGTTGCATACTCGGCGAGATGATGAAAAGAGAACCTTTATTTCCCGGAAGAGATACTGGTCAGCAGTTTATGCTCATCACAGAGGTATTTCTGATCAAACAGTCCAAACACACATACCATCTAAATTGACTATGTTTTGATACAATATTCGCTGTTATTTTGTTAGCATCAATGTTCATTCTTTATTAGGAAAAAAATATATTATGCGTACACTCGTCCTTGTTCATTTATTTACATCATCCGAGGAACATGACAATATTTTGTCAAATAACACTGGAGGTTATGCTCGTCTCTACAAATCCTGGTAGCACAAGCATGATGTGCTTCTGAATATTTCTGCATTAAGTATAATTCAGTTAATTTACGTTGATATGGTAGTCTGCCAATAGTTTGGAAAACCGGCAGTGAATATAGCAAGATCGAGTATGGAGTTAGAAACTGCAACCTTGCTATCTCATTCTCATAAAATTTTCTTTTAAATTACTTATATTATACTCCAGTTTCATTTGGAATGCTCCATATTCCATTTTGGGTCGTCTCATTTCCATTTCAAGCTGAAATTTGTGAGCCCATACATCCTTTTAAACATTACACATGTGGTGGGACACCACCTAATAACCTATCTAACATTCTCTCCCAAATAAACATTCCCAAAAGAAATGAGACATTTGAAATGGGATGGAGGGAGTATGTCTTTAAAGTTCTGTGTCTGTTTTAGTACTGATGTTGTGTCTGTCTCTCTTCATCTTGTGAAGCTAATTGGCTCTCCAGATGATGCCAGTCTTGGCTTTCTTAGAAGCAATGATCAACGACGCTATCTTAGGCAGTTCCCACGGTACCAAAAGCAACAATTTTCTGCCAGATTCCCGAATACAGCTGCTCCTGGAGCTCTGGATTTATTAGAGAGAATGCTTGTGTTTGACCCAAACAGGCGCATTACAGGTATTATCGGTAGAAGTTTCGTTATGTAATACCTCATGTATCTAAATATTGTTTTTGTCCTATGATTTCTGAATTTTCAGAGAAAATTTATTATAGCTTTATTTCTCCTTCATCGAGAGATATATTTGGCATTTGTGAAGCTAAGACTATCAGGAGACTTCAAATCATCAGTATGGCATATTCTTCTCAATTTTGAAAAATGACTGTGTAGTCTAAAGAAGCCCCTCATCTGGTGCTAGTAGCATAGCAGATTTTTTCCTAAAGTTTTGTTCATAATCATGTTCTGTGATTTCTGGCTCTCTACTATATACTTGTATTGAATGGAGACATCTTGCCCGAAACATTTTGGCATGCTTTAATGCAACTTGAAAGCTCTACTTTTTTATGCTATGCCCTGTCATGTTTTTGTTTATTCTTGCCCCCCTCTCTTTGCATTAATGCTCTTATATTCTTGATCACTTGCAGTCAATGAGGCTCTCTGTCATCCGTACTTCGCACCCTGTCGTGATATCAACAGTGAACTTGTTTGCCCTAAACCGCTTGCCTTTGACTATGAGCATCCGACAGTTACTCAAGAGAACATCAAGGAATTCATGTGGAGGATGTCTGTGATATTGAATCCCAACTTACATCCCCTTTAGGTGGAGATATGCCGCCATGAAGACAACTCTTTTTAGGTCATATTGTTACCACCAGTTACTGACTTGTGTCTTCTGTAAAATTCAAGATTTCTCGTCGCTATGTCAAAAATTTCATCTGAATAACATCATCGTGCATATATGCATTGCTAGTTTCATTTAATTAGATCATAGTCTTTAAGAACTAGAGTTCTACAAGGAGTTCTTCAGGTAGGAGCGCCCTTTCAGCTCTAGATCGGGTAGCAGACTACACTCGTGAGCCTCTCAACTGCACTGCACTGCACGGCCACAGATACTTCTTGGCCTTCTTCACCATCACCGGATATTCTCCTCCATCACGTCCCTGTTGTTGATCCTCTCTTGATTTCCCATAACACACTAGGGTCATAGCGACTGTCCGCATGAGAGCTTGTAGTTGCCAGTCATCCAAAACACCCATTTTGCCCTTTAAAATAACAATCAGATCGATATCAATATTGATCATGTGAAACTAATTCCAAATGTCTCCTACCATCTTGCATAGGCGTTTGCTTTACAGTTTCACCTTGATTCCATACTGTCACTCTCAAAGTCACTTAGTAACACCAAAACATTACATGAACAGATCATAAAAAGAAGCCAAGAATGTACAAGATCAGAAAACCTACTCTCTTAACATTTAAAAACACTACTCAAATCAACCACTCTCTCTCTCTGTCTCTCTCAAGCTAACAAACTTCTAGGCGTTTCAAAACCATCACCACATGCCTGTTATATACATACAATACACTGATCAACATATTCAGCAGTAGACCACACAATCACCCATGGCTGCAGCGGTTGCCATCACCATAAAGCAACAAGTAAAAACATATCTACCACACTAACCAATCTTGGAACATAACAAGCTCTTAAGGTTCTTCAGATAATGCCTTTTGAGGACTCTATGCAGACGGGATCTCACTCCCAGCACGGACATTTTCAGTTGCTATTTTATATGAAGAGAGCAACTTTCTCTGTCAACAATAAAGGTCATACGATAATAAGGACACGATAGAGTAAAACGACTAATTAGAAGTTAATCTGTGATATCCAAGACAAGAAGATTTCATTCAGAATTTCAGCTAGCAGGTCACTGTTGGGTTATCAAGACGTATGATGTTGTGCTTGTAACCAAGATTGAGGGAAAAGTTCAATCCACTTAAAATAAAACCCAAAAAATTCCCTAGAGTTTTTAGTACGCAAAAGCTGAAGATATGAACTGCAAATAGAGAACATGAAACTCACATGATTCTCAAATTCAGGGGTCACCAAATTGACGCAGAGGTTCTTCATCAACATCAGTACCTGCAAGATTAACGGTTGTTAAATTCTATCTGAGTGTATCGGATTAACAATAGATATAGTTGATATCCCCTCGAATATTCAAATTAGTAAACAAAGGCTAAGGATCAACTTTATAAGCATAAAATTGTCCAAAACACTTGTTCAGTTATAGAGCAGTTCAACCCACCGTCTCAACATTTATAGGCTCCATTTTCCTTAGCCTTTGCAATTGATCAGTTGTGGTCGGATCGAAGACGCTACCAATGAAACCATAAACTTGAGCAAAATCCGGCATAGCTGCACTAATAAGAAGCCAATGATAAGTTTTAGTTATGTGGTATCAACAGAAACAATAGTCTGTTTTTTGTTTCAGAGTCTTAATAGTAATACTAACATTCAGGTGCTAATTAATATTAATTAGATTAAAGTCTAATTTTGGTCCCTTACATTTGCCCAAAAATTCTTTTTGGTCCCTTACATTAAGTTTGTGACCTTTTGGTAACTAACATATTGTTTTGGTACTTTTTGGTCCCAAACATATTGTTTTGGTCCAAACTAACCATTTTCTGTTAAAATTAACAGTCAAAATGTTTGATCAATTTAATAACTTAATTATAATCTAGGACTAAAGTCCAATTTTGGTCCCGTACATTTTTCATAAAATTCTTTTCGGCTCCCATACATTAAGTTTGTGACCTTGTTTGGGACCAAAATATACCAAAACAATATGTTAGGGCCTAAAAGGTCATAAACTTAATGTATGGGACCAAAAAGAATTTTAGGGCAAATGTAAGGAACCAAAATTGGACTTTAGTCTTAATACTGTAGTAAAAAAGAACAACACTCATGTAGTCTAATACCAACGCTTCCAACATGGAACACACAAGTGCAGCATACATAACTTTAAACATGGATGATTCAAACCAAACAAAACAGGTTTTTCTGCATTTTTAACCAGTAATGTTGATTTCACAGACTACAAATGCTAATAACAGACGTGAGGAACAGAACTCGTGCTCTGCTGCATTATCATCTTCACTTCATGGTGCATAACTAAATCTTTGTATGATGTTTTTATTTGCCACATTTTTCTCAGGTACGTTCAAACTAAAAAGTAAAGTTACAGATTGTAGGGTACAGACCTCTCTTTGTGTTGCACAATGTTGCTTTTAATTCATGATCCATCTCATTAGATTTCCACATGCACGGATTGCTATCATTGCTGCTGGTGCAATAATTATTGGCAGCACTGGCTAATCTGACATCATCTAAAACACCAAGACATATTTCATCAGTGACATCTTAAAACAAATGGCAGATCAAGGTGTTCGGCAGTATAAAAAAATCACCTTTTGCAACATTTGACAAACATCCTGCTGGCACAACATTGTAGTTCCATGAAGACAAAGGTGAACCACTGATAGGATTTCTGGGAGTTGAAAATGGATGGCGCCTTACAGCGTATCCAGTCTCCACTCTAGCAACCGAAGATTGCACAGGACCTGCTGTTCGAGGTAGAACTGCACAGAACATAGGGGCACCAATAAGTCACTGGATGTGCTCCAAAGGAAAAGGAGAGAATAAAATTCACAGGAAAATCAAAGATAGGCAACCATTTTTCGAGGCCCTCTGTGGATAAGGATGAGCTGACTTTCTCTTTGGACGCGGAGGAGGCACATGCTCGCTTGTACCATTCTTCTGGACTTTCAGAAAATACTTTTGGGCATGGCTACGTATCTGAAAGATGACCTCTGTTTAGTTTCAGGAAAACAAAGTAGTGAGCAAAACCTCCTTTTTCAAGGGAGTCTCCTATGCTTCACCTTAGAGCATAAATCATTTACAATAACTCAAAATATCGGTTATCCAGGTAAATAATTTGAAAGTTGATGAACTCTAAATTACAACATATCATCTAAAGTGTAGTGTAAAACTTAATTAAAATTAACCTGGATAACTGTCTTTGACCCAATAAATGCTTCAATCTTTTTCCAGTCACGATCAAATCTAAAATTGAAGAAAGTAAAATCAGATATCGTAAGAGAATGTACTCAATAATTTATCAAAGACTCATTTTCCATTTCAGCCTTAGTCTAACAATAAATTACATTGAAATTTTCGAAAAGAGAACCTCAATAATTTCGGCATACAAACATTATCAATCTTAAACAATTAAACAAAATTTCTTCTTAAATCTCATTATCCTCAGCACAGCAATTAATTTTCGCCATTGCTGGATGCTGGCCAAGATATTTGTCACTCATCCAATAAAAAACCAAACCACACAAGGACGGGACACTTACAACTGAAGCGCTTCGAGAAATTTATCATGCTCTTGATCACTCCAGCTCTCTCTTGACTTGGTGATCGTGTAAGGCTTTCGGATTTTCTTATTCGGATCATCCAAACCCGAGGACGCATTCGCTTCAGCGGCCATCGGAAGTAGATTACTATCCGCCGCCGGAATTTTCTAGTGATCACCGCTCATGTACAAATGCGAAAAGTCCTGATCCGGCGGTGGTTTCCGGTGTACCGACACCATGTAAGATCAAACACACTTCAAATTCAACTCCGGAAATGTAGAGACGCAGAAAAGAGTAATGAAACAGAAGAGGAAAGCAGATATGACAGCGTGCGGATTGTATAAAGGAGAAGTCCAAGCTCTGGTTTCAGCAAATCGGATTTGAAATGAAATTTGGGGGTTGGGATTTAGGTGGTGAGAGGGGAGATGGAAATCATGGATTGCGATTGCGACGGGTTTATGGAAATAACTTTGTAGGGGGGAGAAGAGGGAAAAGATCTGAGCCGCACACGTTTCGGTAAAGGGGTGATGGGTTGATACTTTTAGGCGATGAGGTGTCAGCCTCTATTTCGTTGGACACTGCTATTCCATCCTCAAAGTCATTCTTGAAAACGCCGCACATGTCCTAATTCACAAATTTATACTCCATCCATCCAAAGGACTATTAAAATTAGGCAGGGATTACATGGTACATGGTCGTCCGGAACAGTCACGTCACAGTTATAAAAATTTGTCCACATTCATAAAAAATTCTTCCGTCACATCATCATAAGACCATCCACTACGTGTCTCGCCGGCGTCTCGCGTCCCGTCCCGGAGAGACGGGACCCCGACGCGACGCGTTGCAGCTCGCCGTCCCGCGTCTCGTCCCACGTCGCGTCCCGTCGAGCCAAGAGACGGGCTGTCTCGCCACGTGCCTAAGCGACGTGGCGCGACCCGGCGTCGTGCGTGACGCCCACTCGCCGGCCCGCGAGTGGGCGTCGTCACGTGCTGACGCAATTAATATTTTTTTAAAAAATTCGAATTTTAAAAAAAATAAAAGAAAAAATAAAAGAAAAATTTTTTTGTAACGGTAATAATACCGTTTTTTTGTTTTTTTTTTAATTTTTTAATTTTTAATTAATTTTTTTACTCTATAAATACTCCTAAACTCATCCTCATTTCACACACAACTACACATCTATTCTTCCTTTCATCTAAATTTTCTCTCAAATTTTCATATAACAACTCAAGATGTCCGGCGACGGCGACGGCAACTACGGCGGTTCCGGCTCCGGCGGGTGGGATCTCAACGCGTTCGGCGATTGGGAGACCATGATCAACACATTGGGCGGTTCCGGTTCATCAACGCCGGGGACCTAGGGTTCGGCGACGCCAGGGGGTACCAACCACCCAATTTTGACATTGATGCATATGTCCGTCCCTCCGCCCCGCGGTATTCGCAGGGATTATCCCAGATCCGGGAGGATTTTCCCGTTGATCCCACGCCGGGAGTAGGCCGAGGCAGTGGAGGTGGCCGAGGCGGTGTACAACCCCAGGCGGGCGAGGACGAGGAAGAAGAGGAAGAGGATCTAAGCCGGCATCCGTACAACAACCTCGAAACGCTGGCGGTGTACAACGCATGGATCACCGTCTCGTACGATCCCATCGTCTGGAATCAACAATCTCGGAAGTGTTTCTGGGAAAAGGTCTGCGAGGTCTACCACCAGATAAAGCCGAAAGGCTCCCGCAAGCGCAAATTTAAAATGCTCCGCTCTCACTTTGACCGAGTCGACCGATAGGTCAAAAAATTCTGCGGCATCTACTCGGCCGAAGAGGCGCGCTACCAAAGCGGCGCAACGGCAACCGACATTTTGACGTCCGCTTTGCGCGCCTACTACCAGGACGAACGTCATCAATTCAGATTTGTTGATGTTTGGCAGGCCGTCAAGGATGAGGAACAGTGGGCCGGCGGTTTTCGCTCCAGCTCGGGCTCAACCTCGAAGCGCACGAAGCATACGGCGAGTGGCCAATACTCGTCTGGTGGTGACACCGCTGAGGGCATCAGCCAACCTGAGGCTGAATCCCAGGAGTTTGCGGGTACGGTCGGCGATGCTGGAGGATCCGCGAGTGGGCGCCGTCGGCCGCAAGGGACGAAGGCGGCGAAAGCGGCTAGAGCAAGGAAGGGCCGAGGCGAATCAAGCCAGCCGGCCTCGGGATCGGGCTCGCGGGGAGGCTCGGACACACTTATGGTGGCGTACATGACCGCCACAATGGCGGACACTTCCCGCTTCTCGTACGCCCAATTCACGGCCTGGTGGAACGGAATTGTGTATATGGCAGCACAACTTGGCCTTCCGACTCCCCCTCAACCTCGACCGCCTCCGGAGGATGATTAGCCGGCGGAGTAGTTTTTTTATTTTTCTTTAAATTTGTATTTTAAATTATGTTGTGTGTTTTTTAATAAAGTGTGTTTTTAATAAAGTGTGTTTGTTTTAATTGAATTGGGTTGGGAAAAAAAATAAAAAATGAAATTGAATAAATAGTAATTAAGAGACGGAATAAGTGACGGTTAAGGGACGGAGCGTTGCAGGTTCCGTCCCTTAGTTAAGGGATGGAGGAAAAAAGAACAGTGGGGCCCTCAAATAGTGGTCAAATAGTATTTAAGGGACGGTATAGAGACAGCGTAGTGGATGACCTAAAATAAATTTTTTAAAAAAAAAAAGAAGACCGCAGCGGTGGAGGCCGCAACTCACAGTAGGCCATCGCAGAACCACCGAAGCCACCGCGGCGCCCCTTGTCCAGCAATAGACCGTCGCCGGCGGGCCTATTGTGGACACTCTAACAAATTGATATTTAAAACTTAAAATAAAGAAAAATAATTATATTTGATAAAAAAGATATATTTTCTTTCTTTATAAAATGGATTAGTTTTATCATTTTAGGTCATTCACTAAAATTAGACCAATTTTAAACATGAAATTTTTTAACCAATTACACACCACTAATAATGTGAATCTCACAGTCCACTAAGACTACTTCCACTGTTTTTTTCCATCTTTCGTACTTTACCAATTGTAATTAAAACGATTATCATTTACAAGTTTATAGGTTTTTTTCGGACGGAGAGAGTAGTACAAATGAAAAAACGGAAATAAATTTTTTTTGGTTGTTCTATTAAAAAAATGTTTTTTAAATTGGAAATAACATCATCTCTATTTTTCTCTCTCTCTTACTTTACTTTCTTTTCATTAACGCACAAAATAACACTACATAAAATCTCGTATCGAAAACCATATATTTCGTAAAGTAGTATTTAATGGGACGAAGGAAGTAATTTTCTTAAACTAATTTGATCTGATGCTAAATTGATGTAATAGTAGTAATATTTTTAATCAACAGTGTAGTGACTATGATCTATAGACTACTATACAAAAATATGTTTAACATTCATGATACAAGCTTAGAAAATGATTATATAGGACTTGTTAAATTTGATATTCATTAGGTATTCACAAATAAATTTTGCTTCTATGTTCTTATGTAACATTAATCTCATATTGGAGTATAGTAAAATTCATAGTATAACTTTTATGAAATGTAATTTTCCAGACATGGTCACCTTAAACTGGACATTTTTTTTCTTTTTGGTCAACAAAAACATTATGGCCGTCGTCCCAATATATGAAGTTCTTTTTTTTGGGAAAAGAAAATGTGAAACGACAACGCTTTAATAAAAACGAGTCTCATTCCCTTCTTATTCGTTCACTATTTTTAATTACTCCATGCTTCATCCAAAATTATATAGATCCACCGTCGAAGAGAGAGAAATGAGATACAGATCTCCCAAAATAGAAACCCTACAACTCAAAGCTCTATTTCAACATGCAATCCACGATATATACCACCTTCACCAAAGTATAAATGAAATAAAATGCAAATCTTTAACTAAGAATACAAAAAACATGTACGCTACTCAACCTAATTATAAAAAATAAAATATCAATACCAAAGCACGTTGCATATGATGCTACTAAGCAAGTCACTTGGGCTAAAATTCTTTGAAGGATATTCGTAATTAAATTGATATGTGATGTTTTTATAGTTATTAAGGTATTTTTGTAATTAAACCAAACCTGGGGAGTGTTATTTGTATAATCATCCATGAGAAGCAATAAATGTAACAACATGGTTGGCTGAATACCTAACTCCATTAATCCTTGGAAATTTCCTCAAAAAGAAACAAGAAACATAAATAAATACCAATACATGTACTTGTATACACATTAATAGAATGAGTATTCTAGCATGACTGGAAACTGAAACCAAAACCTCAAATATCTAGTTACCTAATAAAAATATTAAGTAGTACTACTACTATTATTAATAGGGCATGGAACTCATTAATTTTTAATTAAATGGTTAAGTGATCAAACATTGCTATGGAGCATACTAGATCTATCAGTAGATACTCTTTGTCTCATAACCAAAAAAAATATTGTGTATAGTAAAAATCATTTGAAGACAGGAAAAATCTTAAATTTTTTACATCATTAAATTTATAGCATACATCAAAAGGCCACGCTTTAATTCGATGCTCAAATTCACCAACAAACCAAAATGATAACTAAGTTAATCAATGAGGATTAGAACATGAATTAATTAAAACTCGAACTAGATATATCACGAAGTCAATTATAGGGGTTCAAGTCAACAAGTCATTTTCCCTAAAAAATTCCTAACGCCAAAAATCTTGAAAAGGTAGAACTCCTATCTCCCTCCGGTTTCAGGTCCCTTTTTAGTTTGTCTTACTAAAAATATCACATTTTTACTTTTGAAACAAGTTCTCTCTTGTGTTAATATGAAATTATATTTTCCCCCTTTACTTAATACACAAAATAAAACTTCCTAAAATCCCGTGTCTAATCCACAAGGTTCGGTTTTAGAAACCAAAATGTGATTGAATGAGCTTTGAGACAAATCACTCAGTATATTAGACGTCAAAATAAGCATGCAAATACTTGAGAATTGAATTGCAATAGGCCTATGTTTCCAACTACAACAATATTGTCTCATGAAGATGATTCGTAAAAAGGAATGCATCCATGTAATGCGTCTTTCATGTGTTAAAGGACTTTTAACATTTGTACGTCCAACAGCTAATCGAGCCAGCGAGTGATGCCGTCTTCACCTAGAGCAGCAACGATTTCAATGCGCACATCCAACACAGCCTGCAAATTACCATATTTGCTATATATCTTAGGGAGAGAGATAAACCAGGTTTGACAGCTTCTCACTTTAAGAAAAATTTTCAGCATAAGTTTGCGCAATAAGCTCTCTAAATATCCTAGTGCCTGGAGTTGGATCATTGCAGTTATGGTACTGAGATTATTGATCAAAGGCTCTACATTGCAACAATTAATAAATCTAATTATACTGAGCCAGAGCGGACGTACCAGAGGATTTCTGCAGTTCACCAGCCTGCACTCTTCGAGAGAACCCTCAACTGTCCAACTTTCCCACACGTCAAAGCTATGACTGGCAAATACGAATTCCATCCTTCTATTTATCTGTAAAGTCAACATGAAAGCTCAAGCAACAGAAACTGCATCTATTTACAAAATGTGTAGCCAATGTAATAACAGGAGAGAATATTTGGCTTATATTAAAACATCAAATGCTTAACCACAGCCTAGTTTACATAAGCACTTCAAAAACAAAGATATGGAACCGAATATTCAATCATGGTTTGCTTGAAATCCTGTAAAACTGTACCAGACACTGCTGTTGTTGATAAACCAACACACGAACTATTTTCAGTAGCATAGAGCTGCAATCTTTTATATATTTAATAATTCAAACCCTTCCCACTTAAAACAACCATTAAAGAAAGTGGATGACATAATCAAGGAGCCTACCTGTAATAACTTTCCTCCAGCAGTAAATGATCTAAACCCAATCGTATCCTGCAATTAAGAGCAAACGAGGAAACTCAGGAGCCATCTTCATGTTATTTTTCTCACCTGATATCAACCTAGGACTAGCACTAGTTCCCTTTTTATTTCACTAATGAATCTCAACAAAGCAAATGAATAATTGATGAATGGGATAAAGTAAAAAAATGTAGCTTTTGATCTAAGTACCTTGTTTCGATACACAACCAGGAACTGGGCTGCAGGGTCTCTTTTTGTGACATTTGACAATGTATCCAGGAACCACCCACCACCTTTGACTCTTTGCCTTGAGACATGAAGTGCAGGATGGTCTCTTGCGTGTAAAGATACAATGAAGCCATCTTTCAGCAGTTCACCCGATTTTTTAACAAGTTCTCGGCTTGAGTTTAGCGGCAGCTCTGGAGTTAATTCTGCTTTTGAGTCAACTGGTGTTTTCCTATTCCTTGAATCTTCACTAGAACTCAGAACTTGATCTGTGCCACTCATAGTAGCATCATCTTCTCTATATGAAGAACTTTCTTTCTCAAATGTCAATGCGCCATCTGCTTTATTCTGAGATTTTTGCCGGCCATGCTTCTTCTTAGCCTTCTTACTTGATCTGTTTCGCTTTGTTTCAGATCTATTCATATTACTTTGAGACAAAACAGAGCTTTGATTTTGGGGAGAATTATCTTTTGACTGATTCAAAACTTTTTTCTGGGAACTTTCTGCCTGTAGCTCACTCGCTGAACCTTGGAATGAAGTTTCGCTCTCCAGCATGGGACTATGTTTGTTCTTACTCTCCAACTCACTTTCCTCCTCATCTTCCTCATCAGATACAGCATTCTTTGGAATGGCATTACCAACGACGAATTGCTGTAGTATGGAAATTGCCTTTTCCCTAATCTCTATCCACACTTCTTCACTGTAGTCAGCACTGCGAGGAAGTATTAGAACATTGGGCATCTCCCTTAGCTGAAATCAGATCATAGAAGTATCAGTTTGGACATTAAACAGAGATAAAACAGTAATGATAGGATCTTGGAAGTAATTTTTCTAGCAGGATCAACACCTACAAGGAAATGAAGATGAGACCTTTGAAAGAAAAAGGAATCGTGCATAAAAGCAAGCAAGCAAATAAGAAAAATGTAGTGAACTTCTGAACCACCCTATAACATTATTCATCATACCCAGGCTTCCATCCATTGTGGACCTTCAGCACCATCAAGGGCACAGCCTGCAAGCGTGCCATCAATCAAAAGTTGTTTCACAGCACAATCATCCAACAGCTGGCTGCTCCCAGTATTTACAAGAAAAGCCCCTTCAAAGAAGTATTAACTCATAAGAGAGATATTCCAAAAACAAAGCTCTGAAAAAGCCTCATGAACAGTAATTGATATTTACCAGGCTTTATATGCTGTAAACAATCTGCATTGATGATTTGAATTGTATCATTAGTCAGAGCACAGTGAAGGGATATTAGGTCACTTGCAGCAAGCAAGTCATTAAGTGTATCCATTCTTCTAGCAGCAGCGGGAAATGTTAAGGAAGATCTACTTATTTTACCATTTCCCTACATACATATGTCAGGAACAGATGGTTGATCAAATATTTAAACCATATGTCATTATGTCACAAGTTAACTTTAACTACCCCAAATCAATACCACCAATATATTTAATTAACCATAAAAAAAGTGCCGTGGAACTCTGAGACTCCAAATATGATAATGCTACTATTAAGTTGAACAGTCTAAAAAGATCAGCTAATTGATCATGGAACACATTCTCTCCAAAGTGCAGGACTAATTTCATAGACTAGTGCTTACGACAATGTAGATAACACTGATAAAGAGAAACACACAACAACTATATAACATGGAGTAGTATAAACTTAGTCGCTGGAAGCACATGTAGAATCAGAGAGCAAAAAACATTATCTAGAAGAGACAGCAAAACATTTTAAGTAATTTACAATCTTAAGAATCTTCTAATAGCAGCACAGCTCAGTAATAGGGGGTATTACAATTTCCATAATTCGAAACCAAAATCATATAAAACCCCAACTATGTATAAGTACTATATGTCAGTATGAAAAACAATCTTCCAAATTCCATCTGTATGCCAACCATACAACTTTGACAAACAATACAAAGCTGCGTCCATAAGCTTTATTTTATTGAAATTGAAACATATGTTTACAACTTAGCATACCTCTTGAACATCAAAGTACAACACACTCATCTTAAACGCCAAGCTCCTATTAGCCAACGACGTCGCAGAGGCGGATCTACCAACAATCCCCAAAACCAATCCACGACACCGTCGCATTCCACGGCAGAGCGGCTGTACCGAGCCGAGCCACCCGGAAGCCGAGAGCGTGTGCCTCGAGAGGAGATGCGTCCGCCTCAGTAGCCCCAAAATAAGCGCCATCACAGTGTCCGCCACCTCCTCGCTCCGGCTCACGTCCACATGGATCAGCCGGTTCAGCCCAAGTTCCGAGGCCAGAGCCGAGTCGACGGCGCGGTCGGACGATCCGAGGCACAGAATCAGTTGCCACGGCCGGAAGCGGCGCTGCGCGGCGCGTGGAAGTAACGAGAGCGAGTGGATTAGCACAGCCGTGGCCGATTCGATCCGCGACTCCGCCAGCCGGCTGAGCGACACGTGCTCCACCTCCGCCACGCAGCTGAGGCATTCCTCCTCCAAAAGTGTGTCTTCGATGCAATTGAGCGTCACGACTAGAGGGAGCGGCTGAGATTTGGCGGCTGCGCCGCCGCTTTGAGGCATTACTGCCGGAGATCTCTCACACACACATATAATTGAGAGACAGTCAATCTGAAGTATAGTAATTTGGCGGAGGCGTAATTTTTGGCTGGTATGCGTGAAGAAAGGGGGGAGCTTCAGATATTCTTTTCGAAAATTTGGGAAAAATGAGCAGTTGGAGCTATTTATAGAAGAGTTGATTCTTTCCAGTTGGGAGAGACCCCACTCAAGTACTATCACTCCATCTGCGTGTATTTTCACTTTTGCCACTTCACCCCCAATTTCCGCTAATTTTCGTTTAAATAATCGAGTGAACTACCTAAAAAAAGTTTCTCACATTTTCATTTGTTACACTGCAGGCTCCTGACAAAAAAAATATGCCACAAGAACTTTGACCTTAAACATAATCACATATCATATTTTTGTAGCCAATTTTTGGACTAAAAAACCCTTATGCCTTGCAGGGCATTTCAGTCATATTACTCTTTCTTGCAGGCCTACTCTGCACACAGCTGCTCTTTTGCAGACATTAGCTCTGCACTTTTGTCAAATCAAAGTTGATGTTTCCCATGTTACCCAAGGCTGTGTACTGAAATTAATTTAAGTCTCTGAAATTAAGTGTCTATAATTTAAGTGTCCGAAATTAATTTCTCTTCTCTCACTGTAATTTAACCTTCCATTGTCTTTCTTCGTTTGATCTCTACCGTCGTATACTTTGTTGTCAGATCGCAATTTAGGTAATTTCTCTTCTCGCACTGTAATTCATCCTTCCATTGTCTTTCGTCGTGTGATCCCTACCGATTTGGGTCGATTTTTTGGGTGGAATTTGCAGCTGAATTTGGTTGTATTCAATGTAGGGTTTATGTGTGTTAGGCTGGGTCGTGCAATTTTTTTGGGATTTCATTTCAAATTAAAGTTGATCTTTGAATTAATCTGTGTACTTCCCTCTACATTTTAAGGGTATGAAATTAATTTCTCTTCTCTCACTTCAATTCATCCTCCCATTTTCTTTCGTCTAATGCGTGTGATCCCTACCGCCGTATACTCATTTTTCAATTCATTCTCTATAGCTAAGCTTGAGCTCGCAATTTAGGTAACTTGCACTCTGACCGATTTGGGTCGATTTTGTAGCTGAATTTGGGTGGATTTTGCAGCTGAATCTGGTTGTATTCAATTTAGGGTTTATGTGTGTTAGGCTGTGTCGTGCAATTGTTTGGGGATTTCATTTCATAAATAATGACGTATAAGTTTTTAATATGTTTTGGGTTTAATTTCCAATTCAGGTCGTTGCAATGTCTTCTTCAAGTTCTCAATCGTTCGGGTCAAGTTTCAATTGGGATTGGCCTCGTCCACAGATTGTGAACTGTATTCATGATCTTGAGGCTGAGCTTGTGACATCTAAGACGGCTGTTAATCCTGGTCGACGTTACTATCGTTGTCCAATATGGAAGGAAGATGATTGCAGATTCTTCCGTTGGTTTGATGCGGGTCTATCGCCAAGCCAAGACACTTACTTTCAAAGAATCAAGCTCGAACGAGACAAGTTTGAAGAACAACTCTGATGCGAAGCATATTTCCTACATTTTCCCCCTTAGACTATACATCTTTATGTTAATTACGACTCATCATATCGTGTTTCCATCATTGTTTAGGATGTAAAAAGCTAGAAGTTCACCAGAAATCCATCGGAAATGACGCCCAATGCTCCGAACAGAACCACCTTCTGCAATTTCACTCGGCAAAGCCACTAACCCGCCCGAGTAGATATTCCAACACCCGCCCGGGTGAGGTTTGTAAGGCGTGGAGACTCCAGAGAGTATCACCCGCCCGGGTGGATTTGTTGGTTTAAAAATACACCCGGTCGGGTGAGATTCGACAAGCATGCGAAGTCCAGACGAAAACGCCCGGTCAGGCGATTTTCCCTTTTAATTTCGCCCAGCCGGGTGAATCAATTTCCAACTGCAAATTGGCAGTTTCTCGGCAGTTTTGCTGGAAAAAAAAAGAAAAGGACGTTTGGGGAGAACAGAGAGGGGTAATTGGAGAGAAAAGAAGGGAGAAGAGGAAGAAGAATGGAGGAGGATCCGGCATCCAATCTTCATCATCTCGGGGACTGACTACCGCCGGCTATCGGAGAACACCATTAGTCTTACGGTTTTTCTTCTTTAGCATGTGTGGCTAGTTTTTCTTCATTGCTCCTAACACTAGTAGGATGAATTGATTGTAGAGATTCTATATTTAATTATTTGCTTTGGTTTTCGTCTATGGTTTGCATTTTATATATGCTATGTTATGATGCATCTAATGTAGTATATTATTTGCCTCTTTCTAATGTCTCTTCAACTTGAAAATTGGATGATAACATAGATGAAGAACTTATGAATTTTACCTTGTTCAGAGATAATGCATAAGTGAATATTGATGTAAAAAAGTCTTTGGAGTTGAATTATTACTTACTACGCATCCGTGGGAGTTTAGTTTGTGAGAAGATGTTTATGTGTTAAGTGTTCAGCTAACCATAATATTTGTTGGCTTTGAGAAGTTAGTCTAATATTTACTGCGCTTTCGCGGGAATAATAGTCTAATGAGTAGGTACTTTTGGCTATGTGTTCAGCTAGCATTAGTACTATAATTCTTTAAGTATGTTCAATACTTTTAGAGTGTAAAATTGGTCATCGTTCTCAATTGCTTATGAACTTGAATATAGAATCAATACAATAGTGATTCATCCGAATGTTGTTGGGAGCAATGTTCTTTATCTCTTGAGTTTCTCCATTTTCGTACTTTAGTTCTTAAATTTAGTTTTTTAATCTTCTCAATTCTTGTTAAATAATCAAACGCCTCCTTGTGGTTCGACACTCTTTTACTACAACTACATTTGTACTCTTGCAGAAAGGTTGTAATTTTAGAGCTAATTTATTAAGCTTGTGTGTTATTAGTTCATTGATATAAAAGCTCAAAAAATACACATCAAACTCCGATGCAAGAATATTGTGGAAGGTGTTCTTGAAGATAAATTGCACATGAAAAGTGACGAATGTGAAGATCTGAAGTTAAAATTGAGCATGAAGGCTGAGGAGTGTTCACGTCTTAATTTAGAAATTGTTAAAAGCAAAAAAATGTCCTGAAATATGAAGATTGTAATATTGTTGTTATGCGTAATTATTTTCCCAATGTAATGGTAACACTTTTCTTCTTCAATCAGTAAAGGGGATTTTTAGGTACTAACCCTTTGAAATTCCACTGTAAGTATAAGGGGTAAATAAGTGACACTTTAATTATTGTACACGAATGAAGTTTTACAATGACGAATGAAGTTCCCGAATAGGTACATTAAACTAACACTCTGAAGTTTTATAATCACGAATGACGCACGCATTTTTTGGTGAAATACCACCCTAAGTACAAAACTTTTTGTTGAATAACACCCGACGCACAAAACTTTTTGTGAAATAACACCCTACGTACAAAGTTAAAATATGCAGTACTCAATTACTATACGTATAGGTAGATATCAACAAATAAAGCATACACAAAAGTATAGTCATAAAATACAGACAAAACATACAGTTAACTACAACTACATACAAGAGCCTTGTCATACAGCATAGACAAAAACATAGTCATAATGTTTGATCCCTAACAGGCATAGTATTTAATATCTGAATACAAGGGTCTTCCCATGATGATCCCTAACAAGCATAGAATTTAATATCTGAATAATGTTTGACCAAAAAAAGGCTTCAAGACACTAACAAAAACCAACACCATTGTTTACACTTTTAAGGTTCCCAACATTGATCACCGCAATTATTCAATCCTGATCCTCGCGACTGCCACAGCGTTGCGGCTCCGCACTCCACTGTTGTCCTCCGCTACCTTCACCAGACTGCTGTCCAGACCCTTGTGGTTCGGTCTCCGGCTCCGCACTCCACTCTTGGCTCCTGTTCCGGTTGTTGTTTCCTATATAATGACTCGTAGTATGAGGTAAACATCTGTTCATCGCGACACATGTTGGCCAACGAGATAAAATGGCCGACCTCATCAACATCATAATCTTCATTACTCCCCTCATTATGAAGATGACATCCGTCGGGAACATAATCGAACGAAGGACAATAAACATCATCTTCAACAACCTGATGGGGTACTTCTCCTACAACTGGTACGGGTTCTTCAGACGCTGCTTCAGTTGGAGCTGACTCTTGCACATGGGTATCAGCTTCGGACATGAACAATTCATGGGTAATGTCCTCCACGATTGGAAAGAATTCATTGTCTACCCGTATGTCCGGCTGTGGTTGACAACCACCGTCCATGACCGGTTGGTACACGTCTTCATCTACAAATGCTCCTGTCCTATCCGAATCTGGTTGGTGAACTACAGATTCAGATTCGGTTGCAGGTTCATCAACATGGACACTTGGACCAATCGGATTGGAATGGTCCACATATGAAGGTCTGGCTACATCCTACAATACACAAAATCACAAATGAGAGACTAAATCACATATGAGGTACACAAAATGTACACAAAATCACAAATGAGGTACTAAATCAATTATGTAAATCACAACTCATTACCTCTGGTACGTGTGCATGGGAGTCTCCACCTCCAACTTCTCCAACATATCCTCCTCCAACTTCTGTTATAGATTCAACGTCTAGTGCTGCTACTGGTACTTCTCCAACCTCAGAGATCGGGGCTTCGGATGGTACTGATTCGGATGATACCGCTTCAAATGCTTTCGCCTCATTTTGACTAGCTACCTCCACGTCCATCTTCCTCTGAGCACGATCATCTTCTAAACTCTTTGTAAGATATTCCTCGAACTCAACATCCCTATCATACCAGCCAACCATCAAAGACTTACTCCGGTGCCCTTGAAACTGACCCATCTGCCTCATCTTCGTTCTGGGTTTTTGCTTTGGCATATTTGGCTCGGTTTCTTCAATCTCTTCAATAATGACTCCTGGGGTTTTCGACGCCCTGAATCTGAGAAGCTCTTGCGCTTCATCCTTCATTTTTTTCAATATAGCGTCAGCCCGGGATATCTCCACAACGTAGATGTGAACTAACTTTGTCGTAGTAGCCGCCACTTTAAGGAAATCCTTTAGATGTGTATCCTCAACAATGGGCAACAAAGGGCCGCCAATTAAAACCCCCTCGCAGTCATGATTGTACTCTGGATCACAATAATACAACTCACATATCATCTTCCTATCATACTTCAACTTTAACACCATACTCGAGAGGTCTATGAGCTCGAAATGGTTTATGTTACAGAAATCGAAGTATGTCAAATACCCACCAACATACTTTTTTCTCATCTTTGGTAAAGAAGAATGAACCTCCATGATGGAAAGCGACTGAAAACTTTCCAGGTTCTTCCCCTGTTAAGGAAAACAATAATCGGATAATCAAAAATCAAACCAAAACATCCAAAAAACAATTCACAAAAAATTCAATTTCCGGAGCCCTAAATCACAAACCGAGGATTAAAAATCAATTTCCGGATGACCAAAAAATATTCACAAAAAATCAATTTCCTAAACCCTAAATCACAAACTGAGGATTAAAAACATAACTTACTATATTCATCTTCTGGGACGAAAAAATCCAGCCGAGGATCTCGGATATCCCAGGTTTCTTCATCCACATCTACGACCATCGGTGCATGTCTCGGTGGTGGTCGCCAGTGTGGTGGCGATGGCGGGGGGTGGGCTCCTTTTTACGGCGAGACGAATTTCGTGACGACGATGCGCCTGAAGATCCAGAAGCGCTTCCGTTTAGGCGCCATTCACGCAAGATAGATTTTTACAGAGGGGAGCAGAGAGAATGAAGAGTGAAAACAAAGTTTGTTAAATTTTTAGGCGGGTGGGAGAGTGAAGAGTGAACTGCCTTTTTTGTGAAATTTTAGGCGGGGTTGGAGAGTGAAGACCGAAAATAAGGGTTGTGAATTTTTTGAAATTTATTTGATAAATCACAAATGGAGTATTGTATATGTGGCGTGTATATGTGGTGTAACTGCATACAAACCGCCGCTGATGCATAGACATCATAACTGACGGCTGACGCACAGACGTCAAATCGCGACAGGTTGCAGGCTGCCACTGCAGAACTCCATGTGATATGACCATAATGTCCTTTTAGGGCTGAAGGGTCTTTTAGTCCGAAAAAACATGATATGTGATTATGTTTAAGGTCAGAGTCTTGTGGCGGTATTTTTTTTATCAGTAACAAATGGAAACATCAGAGACTTTTTATGTAGTTCACTCTATATAATCCTTTATTCTAGTAATGTAGTGGGCCACAAGGCCCAAGAGCATCCACAATAGGAAGGACTTCCCCACGGACTAGCACTAGGACTTTCCAAAAACACCTTCTGCCACGTCACTAGGACTTCTCACCCCACTGTCACATCACTAGGACAAGCACTAGGACTTCCCAACAAACAAATTCACATTTTATATACGGAATTTAAATACGGAATTAAAATTTCAACTCGGATACAGATAAAATGCGAACATTTTATGAATAAAAAAACATCCATAATTAAAAAAAATTACATAGTGAAATAAAAAAATACATAGTTCAAAGAGAAAAAAAAACCATCCCAAAGCTTCGACACACGCACCCCCCCTCTCACTCCTCATCGTCCCCTAGGCCAGTCGCGGCGGCATCGGACTCCCCAGATGCTCCCCCACCGCCGATGGGTGGGAGCCCCATATCACGCCTAATCAAGTCGATGACACCCTGTAACATCTCTTTGTGTATGGGGTCATCGGTCGCTCTCCACTCCTTTATGGTTTCTATCATGTTCGTATGTTGTTGGATATTCACTATACGGGAGAACTCGGGGGTCGACTGGACTGCTATAGGGGCTGCCGATTGGACCTCCTGGGACCCGCTGCTGGTGCCTCCCCTAGACATCTGCATTGCCGTCTTTTGCCCAATCGGGCGACGACGGCGGTTAAACGAGGGAGGGGTCGGGATATCTTCGGCATCTTCTGGGAGGTCGGTGGAACCGGCACTGCTGCTGTAGTCGCCGTTGATGTTGATCTTCTGCCGCTTCGGCCAGCCAGCGGCAACACCCGCCCGAAACTTTGCTGACTCCATCAGCACCACATAGGAGTTCCAGTGGTTAAACGAGCCGTGTTTGCCACGCTCGGGAAACTCTTGCATCGCCATCCTCTTCGCATCCTCCATGGTATAGCCGCTGCTAAGCATGCGGCCGTTGTTCTCGTATAGGTCGGCAAATTGGGAGACAACAGTCTTCAGTCGGTCCCATGTCTTCCGACACTCTTCAGCCGTGTGAAACCTTCCATCCGCCGGTTTAAACGCACAGTAGGCTTGGGAGATGAGGTTCCACATGTTGTCGATTCTCTGGTTGCTCGAGCGAATGAGATCATCGCAGACATTAATCCAAGCTTTCGACAACGCCACATACTCCTCCTCACTCCAAACGGTCTGCCGTTTCTCCTCCTCATCGTCATCCGCCTCCTCCGCCCCAGCCCTCGCCTGCGAGGACTCACCCGCCACCCCCTTGCCCTTACCGCGACCCCTGCCCCTGCCCTTCTTCTTCGAACTACCCAGACGTCCTGCAGCCAGTGGACTCTGAGTGGGAGGCACCTTAACCGGAGATAGACCCAACTCCTCCAGTGAGAATGTCTCAGCAGAAGTGTACTGAGACTCCAGTGGAGTATAGGTCTAGGAAGCCCCCGTAAAAAAATCAATAGTGGGGCGATAGACATTCTCCCCGGGCGACCCCTGCATCATCCCGCTCATTTGGGTCATCATCTGGGGCATCATCCCACTCATACGGGTCGTGCCGGCACTCATGCCCGCCATTTGGGGCATCATCCCTGCCATCTGGGGCCAAGAGTACATGTTGTAGTTCTGTGGCATTATCTGGGGCATCATCCCCGGCATCTGGGGCATCACGCCTGTTCCACTTCCAACCGGGAACGTGGTAGTTTGCGTTTCACTAGTGACTGGGGAGTCGCTATCGTGGTGCTCCATTTATCTTGAATAGAAATGAGAGTAGAGAAAGAGAAACTCGTTAATACAAGTGGTGCAAATGAAAATGAACCGAAACGAGCCGTATATATAGAGTTTTTTTTTTTTAAAAGGCGCTAGTCCGTCGAGGTGTCCATCGGGAGCTCACAATAGCGGACGAGCCGACGGACACCGGACGAGCGCCTTATACGACGGATGAGGGGTCATCCGTCTTGCTTGTCCGTAAGCGGGACGCCAGTTGCAATAGTGGACGAGCGCGATGAACAAGCGGCTCGCCGGTCGCTCATCCGCCAGCTCGTAGATGATCTAATGTTGTATTGCATATGTGGTTTGAGGCCCAACCCCGAACATGGCTGTGTTGCGGGGTGGTGAACTGTAGCAAAATTCACGTGGAGTTCATTGCTAGGTAGGAGTACTATTTACTGTAGCAAAATCACGTTGATAAATATATATGGATTTAAATCGAATCACATGACTCTTCTGTCTTATCACAAGATTTAAATATAGCCAAAACTGTGGCTCCATTATGACTCTTTAGCTCGAATTTTATAAATTTACAAATTCAATTATTTATATCGTTAATTTAATACTCCGTAGTCTATGTCAAAATTTATGACCAGCCAAAGCAAACACCGGTTCGAAAATCCGAGTTACAAGCTCTTATTCTTGTTAGCTTTATCCGGTGAAAAACTTAATGTGCGCTAGTAAATGAACAACAGAGACAAATAAGTGTTACCTAGCGCTTCAATATCATTATGCAATAGCTATACGGTCCTTACATGAAGTAAAAAGGCAATGATCTCCAACAACACAAACAACTCTACACCAATGCATTACAACTCTACAACAAAAGCAGCAACGACCTAGTACCGCAAAATCTGCTAACATGTCTGTCTGGATTTGCAGAGAGAAAAAAAGAAAAAAAAATAACTACACAAAAATGATCTGTTGGGGGAAAAGACGATATACAGCAAGAGGGAAGATACACAAAGAGTACTTCTTCACACAAGGCCCGATTATATCACATTCGCTACACTAACATTTCCCAGTGGCACACACATTGTCAAACGACGTCCTTTCTCAAAGCAGCAGCACCCTTTCTACAAGACACAACTATCAAACAACCCTGTGATACGCTATATACTATAGAGCTTCTTACTTTTTAGCTGTGTTATGGCGGTGGTATGCTTCCATCTCCAATGATTTGATTTCCTATGTTTTTTCCCTAAGTGAGGATGACCAGATTAAAAGAACCTCCTCCTGAAACCCCTAGTCGTGGCTTGGTATGATCTCATCAGCAGCCCGACACCAATTCCAACACCAAGGCACATCCCTAGTCCTATCCCCACACCAACCCTTACACCAGCATTGAACCACGAGAGCTGACCATCTTCACCAGGGTACATATCCTCGGAGTAATAGCTGTATGCAACTTTCCCCTCTGACTCCTCATCATCCATATTAGCCGCCATCAACTGCAGAACAAAACCCACCAATAAAATATTAAAGAATAATATCAAGACACGGTTTCTGTTCTGCGGCATAATAGAAACAAGAATGGAGTAAAGACAAGAGTTCTTCTTAAATCTCTCTACAAAGTCATCTATGTGCTTCTGTTTTGTCCAACATTTCACTCCACAGCTCCACTTACTAGTATTTTGCCCGGACATGTGCAGGAGATACTTGCAGTGCATATATTCAAAGGTTTACGAGTTGACTATAATTAACCTACAGGGACCAGATTTCTTATGTTCATTCCTAACAAATTTGTGCTCAAACTCATGTGATCTCTGATGTTATTGCACCATGTAAATGAGAACGTATGACAGTATGAGAGATAATCCAAACTGTAAACAAGAGCACAGTTCTACATCTAGTTGCCTTTTAATTTAAAGTAGACGACCACCCCAAATTCATTACTATTGCTTACTAATTTGGAAGTACTACAAAATAAGAATCTATTAGGAAAATGGAAATTATCACCCAGAAACTACCCTCTCCAGTAATGGCCAGTTTACAAATTACAACCACTACATGGAAAAAGGTGTGAAATACATAAAAGCAAAAATTTTGAGCCCTAATCAATTACAAATTGTACACAGAATCTTGAGACAGGGGGGTCCTGAAGATACCTATAGAAGATAAGTTACACTTTTGATTAGCTGCGGCGAATAATCGTTAAATTATTAACTAGTTCTGCAGATCCTGAACCACATTGTTGATGGATAGTAAAGGTACAGGGTTCCTCAATCATTTGGAAAGTCTGATAAAATGATAAGGTATAGAGCATACACTAAAACTTTTATATAAGTAGAGTGGTTGTGGGAGAAGACCCTTTACTCTAAAGCACAAGTATTCACATAAGCTCGATGCTGTACTCACCTTTTACCTAAAATCAATAAATTTTAACAACTGTCCTTATCCAAAGCTCATTTTCTAGGTTGGCTTCTTGCAACCAATACACAATTTATTGGATCATGAAAAATATTGGTCTACTCTTACAGCTATGCTGATAGCCAGGAAATTTTCCATTAATCAATCTGTAAGAATACATTATTTCCAGGATGTAACAATGCCAAAAAAGAAAGTTTGTACATGCAGGTCTCAACAACAGAACTATTTGTCGCTTGAAACATCCATTGAACAATGGGAATGTTCTAAAAAGGCGCTAGTGACAGGCTACGGCCAAGCAACCTAGGCAAGTTTAGTCCGAGACAATTTAGGAATGGGCAAGGGATGCCCTGTGCCTCAATGGGACTAAGGCGCCTACCCTGGGGGTCTCTCAGAGCCCGGCAACAGCAAAGTACAAACCAGAACGAAAGATATATGAAGTATGTTCACTTTGGATGATAGCTTGGATTTACAATACATATGATTGGGTATTTGAAGGATTACATGGTCCAAAAAGTTCAAAGTTGGTTCAATCCATGCTATCACGGTATCACCAAAGTACACCCCTCCTAAGAAGAAAGTAAGACTTATCTGTTGGGTCATGAACTTCTGTCTTCCTTTTCTTATACGTGGTAGTAGATATTGAAAATTATTTTTTTATTATATATCATGACTAAGAGACGACATAAACAGAGTTTCCTTCAACATTAAACTATTAAGATAATTACCAGTAGTATATACTATGAAAATATTTTTGCCTTCAGAAAGAACATCCAAAAAGACTTGCCAATTGAAAAAAGCTGGCCATAATCACGGGATCATAGTTATAACCTGCCCTATGCTCAGCCCAAAATTAAGTTTCAGTTTCATGAGGTACACCGCTTAAGATGCATCATCAGGAAGTAAATAAACAATTTATAACCTGATTGTAGGAGAATATATCAAACTGTAGAGTCCCAACTCATACCCTACTCATTCATAACAGCCCACTCTAATTTTGTTTTCCCTATATTGCTTTGCAAGTAATTGCTTCAGCTTCAGCCTATCAAATTTGCTACAGTACATTCCTTTACACACTGAACAAATGAAAAGATATCCTAGATCATTGAATAAAAGCAGAGATTCACACCAGCAAATTAATTTTAGCTTAAATACCCAACCAATTTTTTTTCATAAAAGAGACTCTCAACTCCAAAACATTAAGCCTAAATCTAAAATTACCTGCAGTTTTCGCTGTCTCACCAGCCCATTACACAAATTTCCTTGTTCCTTCCCCATCACCTCATCCTCGGGAATTGCATCAAGCATCATTCCTTGCCTCGTTTTCCTGCGCGGGCTAACCAACACCGTCTTCATCAAAATCACAGGCGTTCCCGAACAACACCCGGCTACATACACCTCGATGGATGGAGAGCCTCCTCCTTTCCTCGGCTGCAGGATCGCCGAGCTCTTATTCGTAATAGGTGTTGCCGCGTAGCACTCGATACTCCACCCCGATTTCGAATCGTTATCCAGCGCGGTCTCATTGCTCCACGCGTGAGCCTTCTCCAGCGAGCCACACAGAATCAAATCCAAATCATCCCTCTCCTCGCACACCTCGAACTCCGCGGGGCCCGATACCTTGACGCTATCGGTGCTGACGTACGTCACCTCGGAGGAATCCTTGTTGACGCGATCGCGGCGGAGAGTGATGGAGACGGCGTCGGAATAGGGGGCGCGCGCGCCGTTGATTTCCAGCGAAACGCCGACCTCCCGCCTGAGGTGGCGGAGCTTTAGCTGCTCCGGGAGATTCTCCACCGCGCAGGGGGAGATACGGACGTAGAAGAGGCGGATTTCCAGACACCCGCCGGTGAATATCGGCGGCCTATAAATGGATAGCTGCAAATCGTTCTCGTTTTTGCCCATTCTCCAAAAACCCTAAGCTTCGAACAATCTAATTTGGAAATTCTCTAATAAAAATCACAGTATTTGGTTCATTTGAGGAATCAAGGAATAACCAAATTGTTGTGGAATTTAGGGTTCTCTTGCGAGGGTAATTTGAGATTGGGAAGATGAAGAAAATAGGGGGAGGTACAAGGACAAGTGGAGCGTGGCGAACACACGCGTCGAGCGCGGGTGGGAGCTGACAAGATTGCGGGAAAATCTAAACGCGCCCGCCCACGTGGGCCTATATTGAATGGACAACCGGGTCAGGCTGCGACCATGATCCACGTGGCATTCGGGTCACGGGTCGATTCCTTTTTTGCAACCTCCTCGTGCGGATCAGGTAATAAAGGACCAAATTTTGTACCACAAAAACTAATTTATTTGAAAAAAATAAATTTATTTATGCATTTAATTAAAATATATAGATGCATATATACTACATGAAAAGTGCATAATATTATGGTCATATATTTATGATTTGTGTATAATTTTTTTACTTTTTTGGAACCATAAATGTAATTAGTGTATACTTTAATTCAAATTTTAAAAACAATAGAAAGGAAATTCAAATATAAAAATAAAAATGAGGTTAAAGGCTAATAAGTCTTTTTAACTTATCCACTTGCTACATTTATTATTTAAATATATAATTAATACATCAAAAACTAATTTATTTTGAAAAAATAGGTTTATCATTTAACTTATCCACTTACTACATTTATTATTTAAATATATAATTAATACATCAAATTATTAATATAACCTTATTTTGGTTGTACAAAATTTAGTTGTTTATCATCACTCATAAATTTATCTTACTATAATAAGAAAATTATTTCTTGCTTTCTGTAAATTTAGTTAAACTGCCGTTTTGAAACTTTAATCTGCCATTTCATGTTGCCTTTCCAATTTTCATTTCACTTTTCTTTCTTTCCTTTTGAACTTCTTGATATATTTTCCTCTTTATAACACTTTAAACATTAATCTTTTCCTCTAACATTTCAATTCCAGTCTTTTTCAGTAACTTTCATATTCTAGTCTTAATTATGACATTTTAATTTGACTAAATAATCTTAATTTAGGTTATAAATGTAGCTAATGTCGGAAAAGTTGGTCAAAAATAGAACTAAAGTTTAATTTTATAACCATTAATTATCAAAAGATTCTATGAAATCATTGAACTGCCGAAAATTGTGAGCGTACATAGTATATGAAGTGGTTTAATAGTTCTTTAATGAAGAGGAAAAAAAAAAGATTTGAAGATAAATTGATTCAGTTAAGGATCTCTAAAGTAGGAAGGTTATAAACAAAAGTAGATAAAAAGTGGGAAATTTCGAATCAAGTAACCTATATTAGTCCTGATTTTGATTTAAGGTCACGGGTCATGGCTGCCCGATTCGATTCCGGATTGTGTCAATTGTTTATCCAACTTATTTCAAATAAGGTATGAATATTTAGCATTAACTAACTTTCGCCATAAAACAAAAACTTTTGAAACTAGTTGGACTGTATGTAATCCAAACCGGACAATATGTTTAAAGCGATATCGGATGTGTATTTTTAGGCTTGATCGTCTAATGAGCCCGTGTTACTTAACGATGAGTGATGACAACTTCATCGTTAACATACACTTTCTCCGTCCTACGAAAATATGAGATCTATTATCCATTAACAATATTTTAATTTTTTTTATCTCTCTCTTTGATTTTATCAATTATGTATTAAAACTCATGTTCAATCAAAAGTGTATATTCTTATGGACAAGGGTTAGTTACTATATTACCACTATGAATCTTATCGCCTACTCTATGTATATGAAATTATGAGTCTCGGTTTGCTATTGTAGTTCACCATTAAATATGAGTTCCAATTTATTTTACTAAAAATAATAAATAAACTCCATACTTAGAGTAATAATTATTTTGATTATGTATATCAAATAATTTTATTTGGTATGTCCTATTAATTAGTAATTTTTTTATTTGTGAAATTATATTAGAACCCCCTTCCAATAGCTACCCACTATGGCAAAAAGAAATTCTTATGGCTTATGAGGTAAATAGAGTAGTTAAGATTTCATTAGTGACCCTCTCGAGGCTCAAGGCTTATTTGATATCGAACTAATCTACCAAATAAAAAAACGATTATGAATCTGTGCTACAACAAAAAAATAATACCTCCACTGTATACGTAATCGTATATTATTGAATAGTTCCATACTTCGATTAGTTAACACATGCACACTTGAAAATTAATTGCTGGTGCCTGGTAGGGGCCAGCCAAAGTCAATAATAATTATTAATACTAGGAGTATTATAATATACTCGGAATACTCCTATATAGAGATTGAGAAATGTCATAAGTTATACTAGTATTAGAGATTGAGAAATGTTATAAGTTATACTGATGTATCCGAATTAGTTATTTTTTTCGTTTTATCCATCTAGTTTAATTTTTTAAAATTGTTAGAAATATAACTAATTTACAAATTAAAAAAAATTAAAGTTTAGTTTGTTCAGTTTTATAACTTCAAAATAAATAAAGTTACACATCTGGTATTGATTTTTATATTATTTGTAATTTGGAATATTAATGATGTTTATAATTATTTATAAATATTAATATAAATCAGATAAAAAACAAAAAATAATATCAGTATAAACTAAATGAAAATAATGCTCAAATATAATGGTTACATAAAGTATACAATAAAATATTTTGTTATGAATACTAATAAAAATACACCAACTGCCAGTACTACCAACTTTGAATGTGATAAAAAAATGCACAAACTTTCAATATATACTCCCTTGATCCAGTTCAAGATGTCTATATTTTTAGTTTAGTTTGTCTCACTCAAAATATTTAATTTTTATATATAGAAATAAATCATTATTCTCCCTCTTCTCATTAAAATATTCAACAAATTTTTTCTCTCATTTACTATACCTAACAATTTCTCCTTAAATAATGTGCCACTCATGTGGATATCTTGAATGGGACGGAGAGAAAACTCAATTCTTTTATGATCAAGTATTCTAGCAAAATGAGATATAAGTGACAAGTTCAATGGTAATTGCAAACGACGAGAATGAGATGATTAGATCATTTTTGAATGAGGAAACATCTTTTTTGGTCCACGAACTTTGCCAAAGTATCATTTTAAGTCCATGAACTTTGAAAATATCATTTGAGGTCCACCAACTATAAGTTAGTATCATTTGAAGTACTTTTTACTATTTCCAATTTTTTTTGGACGAAAATACCCTCAATACCTTAAAGGGTGTATATTTTTAATAAATTTATCATATACTCATATTTTTTTTATAAATATCTTTACAATATATATTTTATAAATTTTATAAATATAATTTGACCTTAAATATTACTTAATTTTGTGGCATGCAAGTAAAATTGCTTCTTCAATTTTTTATATTATTTTTTTTAAATTGAATAAAGAACTTTTCTTTAATAATAAAAAATTGAATAAAGATCTTTTCTTGCATGTCACAAAATTAAATGATAATATTGAAGGTCAAATTATATTTAGAAAATTTGTCAAAAATATATTGTAAAGATATTTTTAAAAAATATGAGTATATAATAAATTTATTAAAAATATACACCTTTTAAGGTATTGAGGGTATTTTCGTCCATAAAAACTTGGAAATAGTAAAAAGTACTTCAAATGATACTAACTCATAGTTGGTGGACCTTAAATGATATTTTCAAAGTTCACGGACCTAAAATGATACTTTGTTAAAGTTCGTGGAACAAAAAAGATGTTCCCTCTTTTTGAATTGACGGGTCAACACATTAAAATGATGCCATTTTAAAGATTAATTGGATAGTCTTATCATATGTAATTTGATTTTTTATGTAACTTTTTAAGAATGATGCATTATTTGTCTAGTTAGGAGTTACGAACAAGCCACACATCAGACCAAAATGACATAGTTTTGGATGTTATAACATGCCACCTTGAATTTAATTTAGGTGAAATTTGATTTTATAAGAAATTGACTGCAAGCTAAAAATTCATACTCCTATATTTCACTATATTTAAAGTTAGTGGTAAAGATTTGAATTTGCCTACAATCAGTAGTATATTTTTGGCCATTAGACTATTTTATAATATTATGTATGTATATAATACTTCCTAAAAAAATAGTTAATGGTCTAATATAAGGGTGTCCACTATAGGGGCGGCGCGCCGGCCGCCCCCATTCCGCCGCCGCCCCGAGGCGGACGCCATTTTTGGGGCGGAAGGCCCTCCGGCGAGTTTTGTGCGAGGATGCGCAGGGCACCGGTCGTCGCGCCTAAAGGCGCGTCGGCCGCCCCATAGAATTCGGAGGAGAGGTGGAAGAAGGGGTTGGAGTCAGAGGGGGTTTGGGTGGCTGCGGATGCAGGGGAGGGTGTGGAAGAGGTGCGGGAGCTGCTGGACCTTGATGTTTTGGATTGTGAGGTGGTGATTTTCGCCGCCGGCGACGGTGGTGGCGGAGGAGGCCATGGTTTTTTTTGTTGATTTTGGTTGAGAGGAGAGTGTGTATGTGGAAATCGTGGCATACAACTCATACAACTATCTTATACGAGTCATACTATACTAAAATCAAAGCATAGTGAGAAAAACGCTCAAAAAAACCGTTTGAAAAAATTCACACAAACAATGACGACGACATAAACATATTAGAAAATATGAAGAGTAGCATAGCAACCTAATGAAAATAAAAAAATATGACGATAACAGTATTCTCAAAAACGTCAACATAGTATGATGGATATTAACAAAAAAACCATCATACATTGGGGGTAGGATGATATTAGGTCATAATAGGCTTATATATTGGCACAGAACTAAAAATAAATAAAATATGAAAATGTGTCATACTATACACAAATAGAAGCATATCGGACAAAACGATCAGATAATATATTTGCAAAGTTTCACGGAAACGCCTACGGAGAAATAAACAGATTAAAAGATGTGAAACGGAGCATAGCGAACAAATGAAAATGAAGACAATGACCATAACCTGCATTCCCAACATCGTCATCGGAGTATGATTGATTATCTACATGCGAAGTAGGAAGAGTTTCGGATTCCATTTTTACAGTATGGAAACTGCAAACTATGATTAAATATAATCACAAATTGAACAGATTAAACTGGAACGCAAATGGAGATTTATTCTTCGAACGATGATGATATATTTTTGACGCTTGAAAATAATACTCTGGAAGTATTACACTGCAAATTTGGGGTAAGAATGGCTACAAATGATGAATCACGGAGAAGATGCAGTTGAAATAGATATAAACCAGAATTGACGTGTATTCTTTGATAGTGGTAATATAGATTGTTAGATTATAGGAGATCAATTAACCAACAAAAAATATATAATTACTTAATTAACCTTACCGTATTATAGTTGATTAAAATAAAAAAAAACCTGGAATTAACTAAGCCGCCAGATCTTTTTAAAAACAGATGATCTAATCAAATCCAAAGGCTGAAAAACGGTCTGCATTTCTTTGTTTAAGGAGATACTTGTTTTGATCAAACACCTATATATATATATGAGACCAAATTAGGGCCCTCCATCTTCTAGATCTTGTGGTTAGGATTAATTTACCATTATTTCATTATTTTATTTTAAAAAACTTGTTGAGGGTATTTTAGGAAATCAATTTATTAACTCTCCAAAAATACGTGTTTCATCTTTCTCAAATCTTCGATTGCGGATTTCTTCAATCTCCATCGATTTTCTTCATGTAATCTCCTTAAATCTCCATCGTCTCCATCGCCTTCATCGCCTCCATCGCCTTCATCGATTCACTATCTGCATCAATTCATCAATTTCATCGATCGTTTTGCAATTTCATCAATTCAACAATCGTGATCTGCATCAAATTCTGGATCTGCATCAAATTCTTCAATCTCCATCGATCTTCATCGATCTTCTTAATGTAATCTCCTTAAATCTCCATCGTCTCCCTCGCCTTCATCAATTCACTATCTGCATCAATTCATCAATTTCATCGATCGTTTTGCAATTTCATCAATTCAACAATTGCGATCTGCATCAAATCGTGATTCATCTCTGAATATAAAGCTGGAGATATCTACACAATGAAGCCGAACGTGAAGAATTTCGATTACTTCGTGAGATCAGAATTCCGATTACTTCGTGAGATCAGAATTTCGATTACTTATCAAGCTTACCTTCAGAATCTCATAGAAGAATTCTGATTATGGATGATCTACAAACACCAATTGGCACTCTTCTTCATGCAAACTCATATTAACAATTTGTATATTTTTTTATTTTTTCACGTTTGTAGTAATAAATATATCAGTATGAAGTAATAGATTATCTGAATGAAGTAATCACCAGATTGAATGAAGTAATATTAGCAGTACTGGGAGGAGGAGGAAGAAGAAGAAGAAGAGCATTAGTAAATTATTTCACCAGTAGGTTTCATTTGATTTTTTCACGCTTTTAGTAATAAACAGATCAATATGAAGTAATTTATTTCCAGTAGGTATTACTTCATTTTTGTAGTTTTTTATTTCATTACAGTAAGTTTATTGCTTCAGTTCATTATCTAATAAATTTAAAATGAAAATGTTTTTACTTTATTCTAGTTGGTTTTTACTTCATTCAAGTAAGTTCATTACTTCATTCCAGTACGTAATATATTGAAATGAACAAAATTTACTTCATTCCATTTTACTTCATTTAAATGAGTCGTTACTTCATTCAAACAGGTTTTTAGTTCATTGCATGCAGTAGGTTTTCAAATGATTTAACACATGTTTCATTCGAATTCATTGAACTAGGTTTTTACTTCATTCCAGTTAGTTTTTACTTCATTTCAGTTGATTTTTACTTCATTCAAGTAAGTTTATTACTTCATTCCAGTACGTAATATATTGAAAATGAACAGATTTTTACTTCATTAAATACTACTTCATTTAAATGAGTCGTTACTTCATTCAAACATGTTTTTAGTTCATTGCATGCAGTAGGTTTTCAAATGATTTAACACATGTTTCATTCGAATTCATTGAACTAGGTTTTTACTTCATTCCAGTTAGTTTTTACTTCATTTTAGTTGATTTTTACTTCATTCAAGTAAGTTTATTACTTCATTCCAGCATGTAATATATTGAGCTAGGTTTTTACTTTATTAAGTGTAAACAATAGTATAATTTATTCCAATAGATTTATTACTTCATTCAAAAACATAATTACTTCATTGAACTAGGTTTTTACTTCATTCCATTCCAGTAGGACATCAAATGCTTTTATGCATATTTCATTTCTGCAGTGTCCAAATTCTACGGTTGAAGATGGAGTAGGAAAAACACCGACAAATTCTGCGGTTGAAGATGGATATTCATCGACCAATAATGAAGAAGCTAGTATTGGATCAATTCTGGATGTTGAAGCTGGTTGTTTTATTACTTCATTCGGATATTTCTGTTCTTCATTCTCTTACTTCTGTACTTCAGTCTTGTAGTTTCTTACTTCATTTACATTTTGAATTTGAATTTGTTAAAACTTTTTGCAAGCTTAAAGATAATAGACTGAAGTGTTTTTATATGACTTATTTTTTCTTTATTATAATGTTTTTCTTAGTCTTACTTTGATATATTTTCCATTTGTCATTCACTCATCAATAATCAATAGATCTCAAAAATGAACTAAGATCTCTGAAATGAACTAAATATGGTACCCAATGCAGTATTACAGGCTAATATTGAACAACATTTAAAGAGGAAAATCCGATGTTAAGGCTGGTTATTCTATTTAGTTCAAGTAGTTCTGTTCCAAATTTACTTCATTCGGATAATTATGTTCTTCATTCCCTTACTTCTGTACTTCAATCATGTAGTTTCTTACTTCATTTACATTTTGAATTTGAATTTGTTTAGACTTTTTGCAAGCTTAAAGAGAATAGACAAAATATATTGTAGGAGTAGATTATTAATCTTACTTTATATGAAATGTTTTCCATTTGTCAATAGATCTTTGAAATGAACTAAGATTTCTGAAATGGACTAAATCTGTTACCAAATGCAGTAGTATAGGCTAATAATGAACAACATTAGAAAGCGTGGTACTTTATTCAATGCTCATAACAGATGTATGTCGAATACAAAATTTGATCTACTAAAATGATCATTTCTTCTTTAAATATGTTGCAATCATTTTCTCAACATCAATTTCAATGTGTTTGCTTTCCTCTTCGTAATACGCTGCTGTAACAATTTTGTTGTTGAAGCTTTCGTGGCTGTTTTCGGCTAACATCAGCGTCGAACAATATTTAGCCCTAAAGCTCTGAAGCACACCCGAATTTCTTCAAGTCACAATTCCAGCAACCTTCTCGCTCACCCTTGTACGTTTCCATATGCCGCATTAGAAATACTCCACAATCTTCAACGTTATCCTCCATGGCATTTTCAATCTCTGCATTTTGGAGTTGGACACGAGCTTACAATATGCATGGAGACCATTATTGGTGAGGAAGTGACAAAAGTATGATCTCTGCATGTACAAAACAAATACATATCATTTATAGTTATGTGTATTCATATGTATGTGCTATAAAATTCAATCATAAGAGAAGAATACAAACCAATGTTTCTGGAATGTGACCATAATTTATTGTGAGGTCATTGTCATCCCGTTTGCAGAATTGTCTATTACAGCAATAGCATTTCTCTTGAAGCAAAAACAAACAACATAATAATGCTGATTTGCACATATGAGGAACAAGACCTATTGAATGAAGTAACAAGCAACATGAATGAAGTAATAAAGTATACTAATGAAGTACTATGAACAATCTGAAAAATGAAGTAACAGGCAACATGATTGAAGTAATATAGTGTACAAATGAAGTAACATGCAACATGAATGAAGTAATAAAGTGTACGAATGAAGTACTATGAACAGTCTGAAAAATGAAGTAACAGGAAACATGATGAAGACATAAATTGGACTTGAAGTAATACTAATGATGTTGCGAATTAGCCACCAGCAAACGATTATATTTCACCCCTAATTGAACTTGTTACCCACTGATTGATGAACTAATTACGCAAAAATCAGAAACCAAAGTAAGAAAGTATGAAGTAAAGTAGAAGTTTGAAAAATATAAAACTTCAATACAGTGTATTACATGAGGCATAACGTTTTGCCGGAACGCAATCGGCGTCCATCTGAAACAGTAAATCGAAGCAATTTTAGCCATAGACTTCAAAATAGGAAGTTCAGAAAAACAATATAATATAAACCTTCACCTTCCATTGATGAATTTGGTGTCAACTATTTCAAATCGCGTGGAGATGTGGACGTCGGCTGATAGAGAGATAGAGATGCTGAGATCGACGGATATAGATGTTGAATCCGTGGTTAATCAACGACTATCGATCGACGACTTTCGTGTGTCAACCATTTTGAATCTGTGGTTAATCGACTTGAATCAGCTTGAGATGTCGTCGATTGTAGAAGAGGAAGTTGTGGAGTCGTCGATTTTGGCAGAGAAGCAGCGTTTGAGCGTCGATTTGCTGTAGAAGTGAGAGTTGATTTTGAGAAGAAGATGAGCGTCGCTTTGAAGAAGAAGATTCGTCGCTTTGTGGAAGAAAATTCATCGATTTGTAGAAGAATTCTTTGATTTGGAGAAGTATTCTTCGATTTGGAGAAGAAGAAAACGAGAGAGATGAGAAAGAAGATGAGCGGCGTGAATGAGGAGAAGCAGCATGGAATTTTTTTTAGCCTAGATGTAATTTGACCGAAATACCCCTGATTTGAAGTATATTGCTTACATAATGAAGTAGCAAAATTCATGAGACATTGTTTAATCTCATCCATTCAAATCTAGATCTAAGGGCCCTAATTTGGTCTCTAGTTCGGTCTTTAAGAGTGGAAATGTAAATAATAGGACTATATATATATATATATATATATATATATATATATAGGGATGTATTCATTTCCTTTTCCTATATTTCCTCCTTTTTCCTTCTTAATATCAGCCATTAGATTAGAGAAATGGACGGTCAAGATCAACATTGGGTAATTAATCCCGTGTTGCATTATTTGTCCTATTTTGTGCATTATGAGGGTACAATAGTAATCTAATAATGGCTGGAAACCGCTACGAATAATGCACCACATGTTCACGAGTAATGCATATAATTGCCTATATAATGCACAATATGTGAACTGCAATGCATACGAACAAGATGTGCTGTGTTATGATGTTTGACACACGTTTCTTGTTTCCCTAAGGGTTTAATAAGCTTAGGGGCTAGGGTATAGTACGTAGACATGTATGTAATCTTCACATGGTAACGAGTAATGGATATAATTGACTATATAATGCACAATTTGTGAACTGCAATGCATACGAACAAGATGTGATGTGTTATGATGTTTGACACACGTTTCTTGTTTCCCCTAAGGGTTTAATAAGCTTAGGGGCTAGGGTATAATACGTACGCATTAATAACAAATTATAAAACGATACGAATAATTCACCAAATTGTCACGAGTAATGGATGTTATTAACTATATAATGCACAATATGTGAACTGCAATGCATACGAATAAGATGTACCATGTTATGATGTTTGACACACGTTTCTTGTTTCCCCTAAGAGTTTAATAAGCTTAGGGGCTAGGGTATAGTACGTAGACATTACTAAATGCACGTATGTAATCTTCAATCCGTTGATTAACCCATATACACAATACCTCTAATAATGCATAATATACTGAGATAATGATAATTAACAGCTACATAATGCACTACCTAAACCAAATAATGCACATACGTATATTCCAATAACAACAATTTGTTAGTAATGTCTACGTACTATACCCTAGCCCCTAAGCTTATTAAACCCTTAGGGGAAACAAGAAACGTGTGTCAAACATCATAACATGGTACATCTTATTCGTATGCATTGCAGTTCACATATTGTGCATTATATAGTTAATAACATCCATTACTCGTGACAATTTGGTGAATTATTCGTATCGTTTTATAATTTGTTATTAATGAGTACGTACTATACCCTAGCCCCTAAGCTTATTAAACCCTTAGGGGAAACAAGAAACGTGTGTCAAACATCATAACACAGCACATCTTGTTCGTATGCATTGCAGTTCACAAATTGTGCATTATATAGTCAATTATATCCATTACTCGTTACCATGTGAAGATTACTTACGTGTCTACGTACTATACCCTAGCCCCTAAGCTTATTAAACCCTTAGGGGAAACAAGAAACGTGTGTCCAAACATCATAACATGGTACATCTTATTCGTATGCATTGCAGTTCACATATTGTGCATTATATAGTCAATTATATGCATTACTCGTGACCATGTGGTGCATTATTCGCAGATACCAAAATGTGGCAGTTACTTTTCTGTCAAATGTCAATAATAACCCTGTAATGCATACAACCACCTTCTATAATGCAACACGGAACCAGTTTTATAGAATCAATCTGATCCGTTGATGCCTTAGATCTAACGCGTAATATTAAGAAGGAAAAAGGATCTAAGATGTGAAAAGGAGAATAAGGTGCCCCTATATATATATATATATATATATATAGGGGCACCTTATTCTCCTTTTCACATCTTACATCCTTTTTCTTTCTTAATAATAACCGTTAGATGTAGGGAATCGACGGATCAAAATGTGTCAATAAAACTACTTCCGTGTTGCATTATAGAAGGATGGTACATGCAGTATAGGGTTAATCTAGACATTTTAACCAAATATGAACCGCCATATTTTTGGTAGTCGAGAAATTCGGGGGATTTGAAACGACCCCTTTCTACTTCTTTCTTCATTCATTACCCACTTAACCCAAGCCACTCCTTCCACTTTCTCAACAGCCGAAACCCTAAAATTCTCCCTCCCAGCGCCGCCGGAGAATACTGGTGATTTTGTCGACCGAATTTCGTAGTTAGTAGCTCTCGCCGATAACATATACTCAGAAACACCAATTCATTTCTAGTTTGTATGTGTCGACAGTGATTTAGGCGTCTTTTTTCAGTGATTTGGCAGACCCATGTTGTAAAAATTGAATCTTTGAATGCGACGAGGCGCAAAAATATCCGAAATAAATTGTTCGACAATTGGTTGTAACTGATTATCCTGATGTAGATATTGTGTTGTGTTAAATGGGGATGGATTTAGGTCTCTTATATTTCTGTTTTATGCCAGGTTCAAAATGCCTAAAAGAGGACGTCCGCGCTCGCAAGCCTCACAGGATGCAGGTAGATTGTCGTCGCATCTTGTGTTTTTCAGTATCAGTTTAGTTTATTGTGTATAATAATGGTCCCAGGTCTGTGTGTTGCTTGTGTTAACCGTGCTAGAGAATAAGATATTTAACATTACTGTGTGCATTTTTTTGGGCATATCGTGCATTATGTATCATTATCTATGCATTATATTGCTGTTGAAAAGGTGTGTTGTTTGTATTGTTACAGAGGATTCAGATTGATGATTAAATGTATATTATTTAAAAATTGATTTGACAGCTTGCATTATTTGGGTCATTTTATGCATTATGGCTAAGATTACTGTGTGCATTTTTAAGGCAATACTGTGCATTATGTATCATTATCTTTGCATTATATTGCTGTTAAAATGGTGTGTTGTCTGTGTTGTTTCAGAGGATTCAGATTGACGATTGAATATAGATTCTTTACAATATGGATTGACAGTAAGAATTATTTGGTTCATTGTATGCAATATGGCTAAGATTACTCTGTGCATTTTTGTAGGCCATTCTGTGCATTATGTGTCCTCTATGATTTATGCATAAAGTTAACCTGTAAATTTATGTGCATTATTTACTTTATTCTGTGCATTATGTAACGTGATATTTGCATTGTAGTAAGTATTTGAAGCATTATTTACGGTCATAGCTGTCGTTGTTAAGTATTATACACTAATTATTGTGCCATACGCATCATATGTTGTGGTATATGTATTAATGGTGTTATCTGTGGTGTTTAAGTTTAATTTATTAATTATTGCGACTTCAGCATCATATATTCTGCTATACATATTAATCAGTAATCAAATTCAGTTCATGATGTGTTTTTTGGTCCATTTCAGATAACCAGCTTAGAGTCGACATAGACAGTGTTGTCGACGACATTATTCCAGTGGCCCTTGCTAAAAGATTTAGGGAGAGGTTAGCCGAGATAGGCCCTGGGACCTCTGGTAGTCAAGGAGAGCCTAAACAACCTACGGGGTGAAAACAGGATCAACTATACTGCCGCGAAAAACCTGCAAATTTCAATTTCAAATGCTGGGTAGAAAATTATGGTTTGTAGTGCGTGACTCTCTGGTATTTGTTGGAAGACTTAGCATTTTAGATATTATTACAACCTTCAATACACTTAACAATGTTTTTGAGAAAGTCTTTTTGAAACAAGCAACGTGCGCCACACCGCGCAATCCAGACGAAATCTTTTTTACCCGAAACATTGCCTCTCACGAATTATGCATTATATAGAAACCTAAGTGCATTATACATCGTCAATACGTGCATTATATGCTTCGTCTCAACCTAATACCCTACATATGCCGCTACCGAATCCATGGAGAAAATTCTCAAAGCAATCAGTAATGTTATACAATGTCAACACAAAACACGATTTAATTGTTGATTAAAACCTACCCCCTACATACTACACCCTACCCCCTAGGCTTATTAAACCCTTAGGGGAAACAAGCAAGGTGCGCCACAAATCGCAAACCAGACGACCCTATCTTTTTTACCCGAAACAATCTCGCTCACTAATTATGCATTATATAGACATCTAAGTGCATCATACGTCGTCAATATGTGCATTATATGCCGAGTCTCAACCTAATACCCTACATATGCCGCCCGCGAATCCTTGGAGAAATTTCTCACAGCAAGCAGTAATGTTATACCATGGCAACAAAAAACATGATTTTACTGTTGATTAAAAATCAATTAATCAAACTAATACAACTTGTACATACGACACCCTACCCCCTAGGCTTATTAAACCCTTAGGGGAAACAAGCAACGTGTGCCACACCGCGCAATCCAGACGAAATCTTTTTTACCCGAAACATTGCCTCTCACGAATTATGCATTATATAGAAACCTAAGTGCATTATACATCGTCAATACGTGCATTATATGCTTCGTCTCAACCTAATACCCTACATATGCCGCTAGCGAATCCATGGAGAAAGTTCTCACAGAAAGCAATAATGTTATACCATGGCAACACAAAACACAATTTAATTGTTGATTAAAAATCAAATAATCAAACTGCTACCACTTCTACAGAAAGATCCGCAACATTAAAAAAACATGCTACTTCATGATTTACCTTCTTCCATTGCTTAAGATCACGCTCTGACTACCAACGACTGATTAACAATAGGATTTAGATTTGTGATAATTGAAACCTTCCAAAAAATAGTAATGCAGAATCATATACGTCTGACGCTTCTCTGCCTTCTTCGACGTGAGAGAAGAAAATAAACCGTAATATTTGCAAAGGAGAGAATCATGGAATTTCCATAACTAACACATAATTATCTACCAAATCTGCCCTTAATCGATTTTTAATTGATAATAATTAAATGGAATCAGCGATTTTTTTAAGCCACAAGATTGCTGGAATTAAAGGTTGAGATTAAAAAGAAAAAATGAGGAAATATGAGAAAAGGAAATGAATACATCCCTATATATATATATATATATAGATATATATTAGTCAAGCACCCATTAATTGCATATATATAGGCCGGTTTATTTTGCCCTACCATGCATATAGCTTTCAATATATATACTCCAGAGCTTGAATTATACTCCGTAAAACATACTGTAGTCCGTTTATGCTAGAATTGCAATTGAAACAATAACGGAAACGATTATGAATGGAGGCAGCGGCGATCACATTTCTAGAGTTAGGGATAAGGTAGGGTGGATTAGTTGTGGTTAATTAAGTTAATTTATCGTAGTTTAGTTCTAAAGATATAGTATATGTCATTAATTGAGACGACAAAGTATATTACTACATACTACTCCACTACTCAATTTAAGTTATGCACATAAACATTAATTGTGAACGTTGTTGCCACGTCCAAAATTTCTAGTACATAATGTAATTGATAAGTTATTAGTAAGTACTCCTAGGGCGAGTTCGTGGTTGTGCCATATTACTGTGGACACTCTTAGTCCCCAATTTCCTCGGTGACTCGGTGAATTCTAAGGTTTGCATAAGATTAATGAGTGATAGTACATCATCAAATCAAATACTCCCTCTGTCCTATTAGAAATGAAACGTTTTCTTTTTTTGTCTGTCCCATTAAAAATAAAACGTTTCTAAAAATGGAAACAATACTCTCTCTATTTTTTCTTCTCTCTTACTTTACTCTCTCTTCATTAACTCACAAAACAACAATACATAAAATCTCATACCGAAAAGTAAATATTGCATATTTAATGGGACAGATGGAGTAGTAATCAAATTTCGTTTTATCGATGCACATAAAATCAATGGCCAAGGAATGATGATATGTGTACGAGTACGACATACATGAAGAATCTGACGTGGCAATTGATTTCGCGCGTGGGGTTTATATTTACGTTAGCTATCATTAGTACTAGTATGCACTCAAATTCAGCTATAGCTCTTGCTGGCTCTATCTCTCTCATTTCTGCTGCACTACCATACACCCATTTCCCAGGGAGAAACGTGCACTGAATCCCATTTTTCTATTTCATATCCTTCCATTTGAGAGAGAGAGAGAGCGCTATTGGTTTACTATTTTGGTTGATTTGGTTTGTAGTTAGACCATCTCCAACGGTAATAGATCAGTCATAAGCTAGTCATAAACTCTTCCTGCCACATTATTAGGACAAGCAACTGGAAATGCAATAGGCTAACTACAATAAACAAAATTATAAAAAATAAATAATTAATAATCACACAAAATACGGAATTAAATTTACGACACAGATACAAGAAAATTCAATAATAATATTTAAAATAAAAAAATACATTAATTAAAAAAAATTACATTAATTAAAAAAAATCTAATGACGTGCAGTCCTCCGCGCCCACAACTCTTCAATTAAATCCTTTTGGAGTTGAATATGAGCATCCACTTGGCGCATGTCGGCTTGTGCATTGAGGCGGCCGACTTCATCGTGAGGTGCCCCCCTTCGTACGTTGAGGGCGGCCACGCCGTGGCTTGGGCCGGCTTCATTAGCATCGTCATTGGCCCAACTAGTCAGTTGTACACCTTCATCTTCGACAATCATGTTGTGTAGGATAATACATGCGTACATTATATCTGCAATGCAGTCGACATGCCACAAACGCGTTGGACCCCTAATTGCCGCCCATCGAGACTGGAGCACACCAAATGCGCGCACCACGTCATTGCGCGCCGACTCCTGCTGTTCCGTGAAGTAGGATTTCCTCTCATCTGATGCGAGAGAAAACTCGTTAAAACAAGTGGTGCGAATGAAAATGACGTGCAAATCGCGTATATATAGTGTTTCGAAAAATTAAAAAAAAAAATCGAGCTGGCCGATCGGGAGCCTGCAATGGCGGCTAGCCGATCGGCCAGCGCCTGAGAATCGGCGTCCGCTCGCCGATTTGGCGCTAGCCAACTCCAATGGTTAGGCGAACGGACCGACCAGCGCTGGGAATCGGCTAGCCGGTCCGCTAGCTGCCATTGGAGATGCTCTTAGAGAAGCATTCTTGGTAGTTAGTTTGCAGCACAATCCTGTGCTTTAATTCATCCTCCGTCTCTTTCTCGCTCCATCACTTTTTCATTTTCTGCCCTCTCCCTTTTATTTTTCACTTCTACACTCTCCCTGGCATTTAAGGCCATTGGAGTCTCATCTCCTCAACTGCCTGAGTGGAATTCACAACTTTTCCACCATTTTATTATTGTTTTCTCTTCCAACCATAACAATCCTTCTTCAAATGGCCAGGCTTTTTACACCAATGGCAGGAATGCGTCTCTTTCTGATCATTTGGTGTGTTCTTGGAGGTTTCATTGAATTTCTTGAATGGCTTCTTCCCCTTAAATTTCTTCACATTCAAACTCTCTGAGACCGATTCAGAAACCCTCACCTCTCCTTTCTGTAGCTCCTTTGATCTCAAGGCCGACTGCACTTCTTGAAGTGTGATGGTCTTTTCTCGGCCATACAAGATTGCATCGCGTAACTGATCATAACTGTGTGGAAGTGCATTCAATAACAAGATGGCTTTATCTTCATCACCGATCGAGACATCAATATTTTCAAGATCATCCACGGTTTTATTGAAATCCTCCAATTGCTCCAAGATCCCCTTTCCTTACACAAATTTATACGAGTATAAACGCTGCTTCATAAGCAGCCTATTCACTAAAGATTTTGTAAGATATAGATATTCGAGTTTTGACATAATACCTGTCGTTGTAGTTTCTCTCGATATTTCCCGCAGAACTTTATCACCGAGGCATAGAACTATCGTGCTAAATGCTTTCGCCTCAATTTCCTCATTCTTCTGAGTAGTCTTCGCATCAGAGGCCACTGCCTCTTTTCCATCCTTCACCTCCTTCGTCAGAGCTGAAGATAAACCCTGCTACGTAAGCATAGCACGCATCTTCATCCTCCACAGAGCAAAATCGTTCTTGCCTGTGAATTTTTCGGCTCCGAACCTTGATGTCATCTTCGGTCGCAGATCCGTTTCCAACAAGAACAATATCAGAAAAAATTTCACTCAATTTTCCCACCTGACGGCGCCAATTGTTAGAATCTATGTGAAATTGAAGAAGAACAAGTTGAGAAACAAGAATACTCTTATTGGTTTTTTGTAGAATCGAGAGGATACAATCTGAGCTACAAAACTGACTCAACAACTCTAAACAAACTTTATACATTCAATTCTAAAACACAACAGTCAGAAATGAAATCAATGGCCTGGATTAAAGATCCTAAACTGATCTAATCTGACGGCTGTTGAACACTCTGTTGAAGTTTGACAAATTTTGCCATCCCACATCGGTGGGTATAGGAATTAGTTTGGGGGAGAGTTGCCTATAAAAGGAACTCTCCTGCCCCATTAGTTAACATCCCCAAATATTGTATTCTCTTCTCCGTCTATATATAAGCGGGCTCTGCAGAGGGTGCTCGGAGACGTAGGCAATTTGGTCGAACTCCATTATCAAAGTTTCAGGTGTGTTCTTTCTTTATTATTTATTTTGTTCCGCATTTATTTCTGGGTTTATTTTCTGTTGTGGTATTGTATTCAATATTATTTGCGGGTTTGGTAGTAGTGTTTTGTACACCGACTGATAAATTCTGTTGGGAGTCTGGTATTTAAGAGCGGACAGTGTCCCACCAGTCTTTCCGGAGAATTTATTTGGGGAAGTAATTTTATCGAGTAGACTCCGTTGGGTTAACTCTGAAATTACTGAATGGGTTTATTTCACTATTTGAGAGAAAATTACCCGGTTTTCTCAACAAGTGGTATCAGAGCCAAAGGTTCGTCCTTGGTTCTATTTGTTTGTAATATTGAATACTTTATTTTGAGTCTGTAATGGCGGGTAATGATCAAGAAAACAAGGCTAGTTCTTCGTCATCGTGGTCGAGGTTTCCACTGTCAAATATGAAATTGACGGTGGAGATATTTGACGGTACTGGCCATTTTGGTATGTGGCAGGGGGAGGTTCTAGACTCTCTTTTCCTGCAAGGTCTTGACATTTCCATTGAAGAAAAGAAACCAGAAGATATAGATGATAAAGATTGGAGTACCATAAATCGGTTAGCTTGTGGAACAATTCGGTCGTGTCTGTCCAAGGAGCAGAAGTATGCTGTCAAGAATGAGACTTCTGCACATAGATTGTGGAAGACACCGGAGGACAAATTTCTGAAGAAGAGTGGTCAGAATAAGCTCCTTATGAAGAAAAGGTTGTTCCGATTTGAATACCGACCAGGTACCACTATGAATGAACACATTACTTTGTTTAACCAATTAGTAGCAGACCTGCTAAATTTAGATGTGAAATTTGAGGATGAGGATCTGGCATTGATGTTGTTGTCGTCTCTACCTGATGAATTTGAACATCTGGAGACCACATTACTCCACGGTAAAGAGAATGTGTCTTTAGATACTGTATGTTCTGCTTTGTATAGTCATGAATTGCGAAAGACAGATAAAATGAAAGGCAAAGCAGTTACAGATGAAGCTTTAGTGGCAAGAGGTCGTCAACAAGGCCGATCAAAGGAGAGAAGAGGAAGGTCCAAATCGAAAAGGCGAGTTGCCAAAGATGAGTGTGCTTTCTGTTATGAGAAAGGACATTGGAAGAAAGACTGCCCAAAGTTGAAGAAGAAAGAAAAGGCTTCGCAAGATGCAAATGTTGTTGAATGCAAAAATGATGCGGAGTCAGATTGTTCTTTGACGGTTTCACCTTCAACATCGCATCCAGACGAGTGGATATTGGATTCAGGTTGCACCTATCATATGTGTCCCATCAGGGAGTGGTTCTTTGATTTCGAAGAACTCAATGGCAGACTTGTTTACATGGGGAATGACAGTCCATGTAAGACAGCCGGGATAGGCTCAATCAAGCTACAGAATCAGGATGGATCCACTAGAATTTTGAAGGATGTGCGGTACGTGCCCCAGTTGAAGAAGAATCTCATCTCATTGGGGGCCTTAGAATCTAAAGGCCTAGTTGTGATGATGCGAGATTGAATTCTTAAAGCAACTTCAGGAGCATTGGTGATGCTGAAAGGTGTGAGGAAGAACAATTTGTATTACTACCAAGGTAGTACAGTTGTTGGGACAGTAGCAACTGCAACTTCGAGTAATAAGAAGGATGCAGAGGCGACGAAGCTTTGGCATTTGCGATTGGGACATGCTGGTGAGAGATCATTGCAAATTCTCGCCAAGCAAGGATTATTGAAAGGTACGAAGTCTTGCAAATTAGAGTTTTGCGAGCATTGTGTTCTGGGAAAACAACGAAGAGTGAAATTTGGCACTGCAATCCATAATACGAAGGGAATTCTGGATTACGTGCACTCAGATGTGTGGGGACCTGCCAAGACTCCGTCACTTGGAGGTAGACACTATTTTGTCACTTTTGTTGATGATTTTTCCAGGAGAGTTTGGGTGTACACTATGAAGAACAAAAATGAAGTCCTTGGGATTTTTCTGAAATGGAAAGCTCAAGTTGAAAATTAGATGGGGAGGAAGATCAAGGTTCTCCGATCTGACAACGGTGGAGAATACAAGAGTGATCCTTTCCAAGATGTATGCCAAGAGTTTGGCATAGTTCGGCACTTCACAGTGAGAAATACACCACAGCAAAATGGAGTGTCAGAGCGTATGAATCGAACACTAGTGGAGAAAGTTCGTTGTATGCTGTCTAATGCTGGGCTAGACAGAAAATTTTGGGCTGAGGCCATCACATACGCTCAACACATTGTCAATCGTTTGCCATGTTCTGCCGTTGATGGCAAGACTCCTTTAGAGGTATAATCCGGTAAACCTGCAACTGATTATGATTCTTTGCATATTTTTGGTTCTATTGCATATTATCATGTGACTGAATCAAAGTTGGATCCACGTGCAAAGAAGGCTTTGTTTATGGGTTTCAGTGCTGGTGTTAAAGGATATCAGTTATGGTGTTTGGAGTCTAAGATGACGATTGTAAGTAGGGATGTTACCTTTGATGAATCTTCCATGTTGAATAAGGTAAATACAAATAGTAGTGATACTTCGCAGCAGGTGGAGTATACACCGAAGCAGGTGGAGTTCGAAGAGGCAGTTGTGATCCCAACTACGAACACCACAAATGACTCTCCTACGGAAGAAGAAGAGTCAGATGATAAAGAGGTTCCACCCCAAGAACCTTCGCAGCAATCAGAGCCAATTGCAGTCAGGCGAACGAGGCGGGAAAATAAGAAACCTGCTCGATTTGCGGATATGGTAGCATATGCGCTTCCAGTTGTTGATGATGTTCCATGTATCTTTTCAAAAGCTATTGAAAGTTCAGAAAGCGATGGTTGGAAAGGTGCTTTCGAAGAAGAGATGCAATCTCTTCAGAAGAACAAGACGTGGAAGCTGATGTCATTGCCGAAAGGCAGGAAGGCAATTGGATGTAAATGGGTTTTTGCAATGAAAGAGAGATTTCCTAACAAAGATGATGTTCGCTACAAAGCAAGATTGGTAGCTAAAGGCTACGCCCAGAAGGAGAGAATTGATTACAATGAGGTATTTTCTCCTGTTGTTAAACATTCCTCCATTAGAATTTTGTTGACTTTGGTAGCGCAGTTGAATTTGGAGCTAGCTCAACTTGATGTGAAGACCGCGTTTTTACACGGTGATTTGAAGGACGAAATCTATATGACCCAACCGGAGGGATTCAAGGTTGCTGGTAAAGAAAATTGGGTTTGCAAATTGTACAAATCGTTGTACGGATTGAAGCAGTCTTCAAGACAATGGTACAAACAGTTTCACAAGTTTATGAAGGATCAGATGTACACAAGAAGCAAATACGACCACTGTGTGTATTTGCGCAGACTTCAAGATGGTTCCTACATCTACCTACTCTTATACGTTGATGATATGCTGATAGCATCAAAGAGCCAAGTTGAAATTGACAAATTGAAGGCTCAATTGAGTAAAGAGTTCGAGATGAAGGATTTGGGGGAAGCCAAGAAGATTCTCGGCATGGAGATAACAAGAGATATAGAAGGAGGCAAGCTTTGGCTGACACAGAAGCAGTATTTGACCAAAGTACTACAACGTTTTGGTATAAATGATGATTCCAAACCTGTAAGTACCCCACTTGCTCCTCATTTGAAACTTAGTTCTCAGTTATCTCCAAAAACGGAAGATGAACGAGAATATATGGCGAAGGTTCCCTATGCTAACGCAGTTGGAAGCTTGATGTATGCAATGGTGTGTACAAGACCAGACATTTCACAGGCCGTTGGTACTGTGAGCAGGTACATGCATGATCCAGGAAAGGGTCATTGGCAAGCTGTGAAATGGATTCTGCGGTATATCAAAGATACTGTAGATATTGGTTTGTTGTTTGAGCAGGACAAATCACTTGGTCATTTTGCAGTCGGATATTGTGATTCCGACTATGCTGGTGATTTGGATAAGCGAAGATCTACTACGGGCTATTTGTTCACTTTAGCGAGTGCGACAGTTAGTTGGAAGTCTACCTTGCAGTCAACGATAGCTTTGTCTACGACAGAGGCAGAGCACATGGCCATTACTGAAGCTGTGAAGGAGGCGATTTGGCTTCATGGGTTGCTGAAAGAATTGGGTGTTCGTCAGAAACAACTTGAAGTATATTCTGACAGCCAGATTGCTATTCATTTAGCAAAGAATCAGGTCTTTCATGCAAGGACGAAGCACATTGATGTTCGCTATCATTTTGTGCGGAAAATTCTCGAAGAAGAGGAAATTGTCATCCGAAAGGTTCCGACTTTGGAGAATCCTGCAGATATGTTGACCAAGGTGGTCACGAGAGCCAAGTTTGAACATTGTTTGGACTTGGTTAATATTCTGCGATTTGGAGCTGGCGCTTGACTGCGCCAATATGAAAGCACCGCGAGTGTCTGTATGGGTGGAGAAGATTGTGTTTGGTGGGATTTGAAGTTTTGCCAAGGTGGAGATTTGTTGAAGTTTGACAAATTTTGCCATCCCACATCGGTGGGTATAGGAATTAGTTTGAGGGAGAGTTGCCTATAAAAGGAACTCTCCTGCCCCATTAGTTAACATCCCCAAATATTGTATTCTCTTCTCCGTCTATATATAAGCGGACTCTGCAGAGGGTGCTCGGAGACGTAGGCAATTTGGCCGAACTCCGTTATCAAAGTTTCGGGTGTGTTCTTTCTTTATTATTTATTTTGTTCCGCATTTATTTCTGGGTTTATTTTTTGTTGTGGTATTGTATTCAATATTATTTGCGGGTTTGGTAGTAGTGTTTTGTACACCGACTGATAAATTCTGTTGGGAGTCTGGCATTTAAGAGAGGACAGTGTCCCCACCAGTCTTTCCGGAGAATTTATTTGGGGAAGTAATTTTATCGAGTAGACCCCGTTAGGTTAACTCTGAAATTACTGAATCGGTTTATTTCACTATTTGAGAGAAAATTACCCGGTTTTCTCAACACACTCTTCACTAATGTGCTTGATTTAGCTCCAATATAGCTGATCCATCAAATCCCACATTCTTCTTTCTCCTTCTCCTCTTACATTTTTTTAGATTTGCTTTTATGCAATTATCTCTCTTTTTATTTGTTCAGTAATTATTCCATTGTTGATTCCGAGGATTTCGTGTGTTTATTTCAATAAAGATCATTGCTTTATTTTTCTTTTCCTGTTTATTCATGTTTTGGCAAAAGCATATTTTTTTTGAATCCGTGGGTTTTGTTTTTTACTTCATTTCAATTCTCACACACACACATTTGAGTGCAATGTTTTATTTTGTATTACTACAATACTTTCGTTTATATAATTATGTGTGTGTGTGTTTTTTTTTTTTGCAGAAGTTTGTTCTGAAACTGGATCTGGAAGAAGACAGAGACAAAAGAAGGGCTCTCAAAACTGTGGCTGCCCTTTCAGGTTTGCTTGTAAAATTGGTTTGTGTTATTAAAACTCTATGTGCAAATAAATATTTATAAAAAAATAATTGTATAATGTCGGTGAGTTTACTATTCCCGCTTAAAATTCTAGAATTCTTATATTTTTCGTGTTTATGCATATCCAAACAAGGGAGACAAATCTGTACTCGCAACAAAATCATATTTTCATTAGGTATCATTTTCAAATATAGAGATACAATTGAGACTAATGGTGGCGATATTGAGATGGTTTTCGACATTCAATTACTCATAAATGCACTTATGCTGGAAATGAGAGACAAAACAACACTTGAATGAACATCATTATTGTCTAGATTACCCTCACACTGAACAACTCATTCATTGATCAGGTTATATTTGGGCGTGGGCGTGTCGAGTTTGATGAACTCGTGTTTGCTAATGCTCACGTGCATCTATGTTGCTCGTTTGGTGTGCGAATTTGCTGTTGCTCGCTTATGAAACTCATACATTTGAATGCATTGCATTGTCGCCTTTGAAAATGATACAAAAGTGCTATAGGAACCTGCATTTTACGCTGCCTTTGATTCGACCCCCCCGTCCTAATGCTATGTTTCACCTCACAGATATGCAGTTGCTCTATGGGTTTAGTACAGTTGCTTTTTACTACTGTTTGGTTGCAAGGGTTCATAGTTTGGCGAATAGAGAGAAGCTGCATAGGAAATTATGTTATTTGGTTTAATTATGTATGCCAAAGATCTTCTCTTGTTTGGACAAAAGAGAGTGTGAAGATATATTCATTGATTTTACATGTGTATGTTGCAAATGTAGATCTTTTATTGCACTTTCATTGACTTATATACCCTTCTTGGCTTAGGAATCGATGAGATCACCATTGACATGAAGGGCAAGAAGCTAATGGTGGTCGGTACCGTTGATCCTGTGAGAGTGGTAAGCACAAACTCCGCAAGAAAAACTGGCAGGTCGACATCATCTCCGTTGGCCCACCTAAGGAGCCAGAGAAGAAGGAAAAGGGGAAGAAAGACGAGGAGAAGAAGGAAGAGGGGAAGAAAGAATACCCCAAAAAGGAAGGTGAGAAGATGGAGAAGGCGGAACCGGACCCCGTTGTTGGCACGGTGATGCCCTTCCGTCAGTATTATCCGCCGATTAACACATACTACTATGTGCATCACAGCATGGAAGAGAATCCAAATGCATGTGCTATCCCTTAGGTAATTTTACTCTGTTTTCCCTTTTTGAATAAAAACAGAGCAACTCTGCTCATACCTGTCTAGGCTATAGTAGTCTTTTCGGGATTTTATTGTGTATATATAATTAATAATGTTTTTTTTAAATTTAAAAAAAGTTGAATTATTATTATTATTATTATTATTATTATTATTATTATTATTGTCATTCGCTCCACAGTTGGAGATCCTTGCTGTAAAGTTGATATGCTTAGTATATTTTGATAAAGACAAGGAAAATGGAATGATAAAAGTAAAATAGATTGTGGGAAAACTCATAAAATTTTATCAAATTTTTATTCAATCCCGCAAATTCTAAATATAGTCAATTGCTATATGGTAATGTTAATATTTTTTCTGAATTGTCTTATTGATTTAATTTAAGAGAATTTGTAGTATATGACATGGAAGCTGAAATCTATTGTTTTTATGCATATTTATATAACTCATAAAAGCTACGAAGTTTAATGTAAAAAGTATAGAATAAAAGAGAAGACTGATGTATTTATGCTTAAATTCGTTTACAAATTTATCTCATTCAAATTAATGGGACAATGGATAACAATATAGTTGAATATATTTGAAAGTTGTAAGATTGAGTATATTTTGACCGAACATTGTGATTTTTTTTAAAAAAAATTGACCTTTGATATATTTGTAGGATATGTTTTTTCTTAAATAAGTTATAATCTGTTATAATTATAGATTTGAATTGGAGAAATTGTCAATTCATCACAAGGGGCATGCATGAGGCTTTCTGACTTTGTTGCTATAACTTTGGAGCAATTTATTCCGCCATTTAGTATTTCCGGATTTAAATAAGGGAGGAAGAAGAAAAACCATCAAACAAAATTTCGTATCGAAAGGAATTTTTTACACATCCAAAAAACTGTAAACATCGCCTCTTAATTCCTCTCCTCAAAACATAAAGTGATGGCCGGTTAAGTAGGTCATACCAAAGAAAAATAAATATTGGTTGTGAATTTTTTCATTTGTAGTTTGAATCAAGTTGATATTAGAATATGACATTTTTAGTTTGAAGTCAATTTTACAATAATGCGAAAATGACCTGAGATTCACCCCTGATTCATTAAATTCAATCAAAGAGACATTGCGCGGCTAAATTAAATGTGCCACGCCATCTTGACAACGCTTCAATTTGTATTTCGTTTTCGTCCATTTAATTTTTTGGATAAATAATTATTTTAAAACAGTACTATAATACTACTACTACATGGTACTCATACTCATTTAGTGGTATATAACAAATGTTTTAATGCAAAATTGGTAAAAATAAGAGATAAATAGAATAAATGATTCAAATATTATTTATTGAAACTACATTAGAAAGAGAAATTTGCCAAAAAAAGATAGAGACTAATTTTGATAGTCGATCAAAAATAGAAAAAATATACTAACTATTTTTTATGGATGGAGATAAAATATTCAAATCTTGAATGAAATCAAACACTGATCCCTATATCGCTAAACCCATTAGCATACACAAAAGTTTTATTTGACATAGTTGGTAATTTCCATGCGTTTAAATTCTCTTCTCTTTTCATACAAATGCCTTTAATTTTGCTGCAAGTTTAGTTTAAAAGGAGAGAATAAGAAAAAAAAAAGAGTTTTTCAATTATCATCACATTTGAGTGGTACACGCACTTTTTATCACATGAGCTAGCAATCAATGCAACTTTATCTGGGCTAATGTTGGGCCTTGGCTTTATTTGTTATCCCAATTGCTGATTTAGTCGGTGAAAGGAATAATTGATTTAAATATTTAAAAACAAAATGTTATTGTTTTATTGTTTCATGTCCAGATAAAGTTCGTATAATTCTCTTACCGAACTTATTTCATGGTTTCTTGTCTTAAGCGTAGTTACTATATAAGAATATTAGTCATATTTTGGATTGCATGTTTGAGATCTAGAGGTCTGTCGCACTACAAATCTTATCTGGGATTATTCTATACTCCATCTATGTCCATTATTGAGTGATGTATTAATTTCTTTTCGGAATACGAGTTAAAAAAGTAGTTGACGTGTCCGGGGATGCCTTGCGTTAAGGTACGGACCTGTTAAAGGCTTTAGAGAGGCCGATCTCGAGGGGCTATGACATGGAAAATGCAAGAAGACTTATCAACTCTCTTTTAGGACGTATCTAGCAAGAAGAGGCAAGACTCGAGGAGAACTGGGCCTTCACGTTGATGCTCGAAGTCGAGACCGAGCTATCATGTACATAGTGCTACACTTTTTATTATTACTAAAAATAGAATGCAAATGGACAATGTATTAACACACAGCTCATATTTAGCACTGAATGGTATTCACAAAGAGCCAGAGACTAATTTGTAGGCTCTAAGTATTGCAAATAAACTTCGAACACTATTTCGGTCACATAGAATTGGCTTGGTTTTTATATTGTTTAAAGCAAAGCATTGATATATTGACCAAAATAAATTTTAGAATGTTTTCAAACCGACTAGGCAAGTGTGGAATAATGGACTCCATTTGGGCTTGCTGTTTAAATTTGCTGGGCTGATTTATTGATGGCCCAATTACAAGTATGGCTTGATCCATTCTGGACTTGGCCCATTACTTAAGTGAGCTACCCGATGGCTGCCACGTGTCACCTCCACGCGGATCATGGCGCTGAGCCGTTGGATTTGAGGTGTGTTTTCTCGGAGTCTTTATTCACCTCCTTGACTCTTCACTCTCTGATTCTATTCCATCCACTCTCACTCTCTCCTTTGAGTCGGCTCTCTGGCTTCTCTCTAGAAACCTCTCTCTCTCTCTCTGAAACTCTGGCCGTTCTTCTTCTCCGATGGCTCTTTTCTCTTCTTTTCTGTGAGGATCGAGTGAGATCTCTCAACCTCTGAGTTGATCTGGAGATTTGTGTGAGTTCGAACGGTTAAGTTCGTTCTCTTGTTGTTTCTGGGAAGTTGTTCGGTGGTTTTCTTAGATCCGTGAGTTCTAAGGGTTCTTGAGGTGTTGTGGTTGCCTCGGTGAGTGGTTGGACGCATGGGGTGGCTCTGTGTGGTAGTAATCGGGTAACCCTATCTCGGGGTTAGATTCTTTCCACGGTGCTCCCTTGTGACTTGTTGGATAAGACGGAGGAGGTCTTTGGCCCTTGTGAAGCCGTGTGTGCGACCTGAGCCATTCTCTGGACTTTGTGTTTCAAGTTTCTTTCGATTACGGTATAAGTGTTGTTTAGATCCGAGAGGATCCATCACCTGTTATTACTAACTTGTGTGTGAGTGTGCAGGTGAATTACGGTGTAGGAACCGGTGCTATTGTAAGCGGTCAAGGCTTAGCAATAGATTAGGGTTTTTGTAATTCTTGCTATTGTACTCTACTTGTCTGGTTGTAATATCTGGTTCTATATTTGGCTTGTTCTTACTGAGATTAGCCATCTCAGTTGTGATATAACAAAAGAGGTCCCGGTAATTAGTGAATCCTAAGTGATCTGATCCCTACAGTGGTATCAGAGCCACGGGGGGATCACTTGGGCACGCCGGGTCGCAAATTAAAGGAGGTGGGCTCGTCAGAGTAAAGCTCGACCTCCGGTATATGCCCTGAGGTAAGTCGGATATTCCTTAACGAAGGATATCTGCTCTGGTATGTTGGCTGGAACCCTAAAACTTTTACTGCTTTCTAGACTAGGACTGGGCAGTTGTGTCTGGTAGTTGCCATTGGCCGTGGCCTAGGTCTATGTGCTCTTGTCTTCTGATATGTTTCTTGATGCAAATACTGCTTAACTTGCTTCTGTTGTTTTCTCTGTGATTGCTTCTTCGTTGTTTGGTTCAAAGTGTGTGTTCCAGAGCTTGATCACTGTGTCTTGAGTGAATTACCTATCCACCATGTGCCTTAACCGCCTTGAGTGACCCCCTGCGCCCCCATACATTGGGTGATTGCGAACTGGGAAATCCTCCTGCCGGAGTACACGTGACAGATAGGGAGGAACTCGTTTTCTGACCAAATTCTTGAGTCTGGAATCACTTTGAGTTGTGTGAAGTTGCTTTCCTGTATGGATGTGCCTGTTCTGTGTTCTTGCATCTGTGTTTCTCTGCATGAAAAATCCCTACATATCTGTTCTAAGTGGACTCACTAAGTGTGGTGTGTTTAAGTCCACTCTCTGTGACTAGGGGTGAGCAAAAAAATCAGAAACTGAATATCCGAACCGAACCAAACCAAAATTTTGAAATTTGGTTCCGTTATTTTGGTTTTTCGGTTCGGTTCGGTTTTGAAAATACAAAAATTTCGGTTTTTCGGTTCGGTTCGGGCGAAGGAAAAAACTGAAAAACCGAATAACCGAATTATATATATATTCTATATATTTAATATATTATATTATATATAATATATAGTATATTATTTTAATAAATTCTACTATATTATATATATTATATGTATTATTAATTTTATATTATATATAAATATTCTATTATTATATATAAAATAAAATAAATTACACACATATATATATATATATATTAATATTATATTTATTTTTTTGGGTTTTTCGGTTTTTTCGGTTTTGTTCGGGTTTTTCAGTTTTTTAAGTTCGGTTTAGGTTTTTCGGTTTTTCGGGTTCGGTTCGGTTTGGATTTTGAACTAAATTTGGTTTTTCGGTTTTGGTTCGGTTTTGACAAAAAACCGAACCGAAACCCGAATGCACACCCCTATCTATGACAGTAGGGTTGTCTGCTGTGTTTTCTGTGTCACAGGAGTCTTTGTGTGTATAAAAATCTTTCTCAAAATGACTCAACCAGTTGGAATAGTACCCTTTAATGGGAAAAATGATTTTGTCATCTGGAAACAGAAAATAAAATGCATTTTGATTCAGCAAAAGGTTTTCAAGGCAGTAGAAGGAACCATTCCTGATACTGAAACTCCTGATAAGGTTGCAGAAATGAATGAATTGGCCAGGTCTATTATAATCTTAAATCTGTCTGATTCTGTAATTAGGAAAGTTGGAAACATTGAATCTGCCTCTGAGCTTTGGACAAAACTTGACACTCTGTTTACTGAAACTTCAATGTCCTCAAGAATGTATTTACTTGAAAAACTTTTCAAATTTAAACTTGATCTTTCAAAGGACATTGATGATAACACTGATACTTTTCAGAAGCTTGTCCAAGATATCAAAAGGTCTGGTGATAAAACCATTGATGAATACACTAGCATAGCCTTAATGAATGCTATCCCTGATTCTTATAATGATGTTAAAGCTGCTATAAAATATGGAAGGGATAGTGCTCCCCTGGATTTGATTATTAGTTCTTTAAAGTCAAAAGAAATTGAAATCAAAGAAAATCATGTTTTCAAATCTACTCATTCCAAGGCTATGTATGTAAGAGGCAGATCTAAATCTAGAGAGGGAAATGAAGACATTCATTCAAATGAACATGGTAAAAAGAAAGGAAAGAGTAGGTCCAGGTCAAGAAGCAAGAATCCAAAAGCAAATAGAAAATGTTTTAACTGTGGTGAGGTTGGTCACTATAAAAGGGAGTGCCCTAATCCAAAAAAAGCAGAAAATTGGTAATAATAATATGGATTCCCTTGTTAACCTGGCAAAGAATAATGATCCTGAAGGTGTTTGTTTCATGACTCATGATATTCTGTCTGTAAACTCTTCCCTGGGTTGTTCTTTCACTAAAAATGACTGGCTGATTGATTCTGGATGCACCTATCACATATCTCCTTTCAAATCTGTTTTTTCTGATTTCAAACCTGTGGAAAATACTTTTGTCTCTATGGCTAATGACAAGAAGTGTCAAATCCTTGGAATAGGTACTGTGTGTTTGAAATTCAGCAATGGTTATGTTTTACACTTGAAAGATGTGAGATATGTGCCTGATTTGTGTTACAACCTGCTCTCTTGTACTTGTTTGGAATTAGATGGGCTAGAGGGTAAGTGGGGGCATGGTATCATGAGAATCTGTAAAGGTGCTATGTGTTTGTTTAAAGCTGAAAAAAGATGTAATCTCTATGTGTGTTCTGCTCAGCCTGTGGTTTGTGTTAATAATGTCTCAAATGTGGTTAGGGTTGATAAAGCCATGATGTGGCATAACAGACTTGGTCATATGAGTGAAAAGGGTCTTAATATTTTGAAGAAAAATGAGTTATTGTCTGAAAATGATTTTCAAAATGATCTTCCCTTTTGTGACACTTGTGTTCTAGGCAAGCAACATAGAGTTTCTTTCCCAACACCAGTGTCTGAAAATATCAGTCACTGTGTTATTGAATACGTACACATGGATGTGTGGGGTCCAGCTTCTGTCTCAACCCACTCTGGGTCTGTGTATTTTCTGTCCATAATTGATGATTTTTCCAGAAAAGTGTGGTGTTTTCTAATGAAAAACAAATCTGAGGTCTTTGAAAAATTTTTAACATGGAAAAATCTTGTTGAAAATCAAACGGGAAAAACCATTAAGGTCATTAGGACAGACAATGGTCTGGAGTTTTTTAATGCCCAAATGAATTCAGTGTGTTCTCAGTTTGGAATTAAAAGACATAGGACCACTCCTTATACCCCTCAGCAAAATGGAGTTGCTGAAAGGATGAATATAACTCTCCTAGAAAAGGTTAGGTGTCTTTTGTCAAAAAGTGGTTTATCCAAAAAATTTTGGGGTGAAGCCCTTATGACCTCAGCCTACCTTGTGAATAGATCACCCTCTGTTCCCCTAAAAGGAAAATGCCCAGAATCTGTTTTTACTGGTAGAAAAATCTCTCTGTCTCATTTAAGAGTCTTTGGCTGTAGTGTCTTTGTTCATTCTAAAACTGACAAGTTGGACCCTAGATCCAAGAAAGGGGTGTTTCTTGGATACTCTGAGGGTGTCAAGGGTTATAGGATTTGGAATAGAAGTGAACCTGGTTTCAGGGTCATTATAAGCAGAGATGTCATCCTCAATGAAGATGAGTTTCCATGTCTTAGACCTGCCCCTGATCCCACTCCTCTAAGTGTGGACAATGCGCCTCATAGTGAGGTGAAGTCCACTGATAATCTCACTGAAGTGGAGGTATCTGAGGATACTCCAAGTGAGGTGGAGCAATTTTGGATTCCAAATCCTATCACCCTGAGCCTGAGCCTGAAACTGTTTTACTTGACAATCATGATGACCAAGTTGTTAACCCTGGTCCAGATTTGAGTGATTATCTCCTGGCCAGAGACAGAGTCAGGAGACACATTAATGAACCTAATAGGTATTCTGGTTTGGTTAACTTGATAGCCTTGGCTTTTAATGTGCATGAGTCTGATGGTGATGAGCCCCAGTCATATAAACAAGCAGTAAAATCAAAATTTTGGAATGAATGGAATAAAGCCATGGAATATGAAATGCTTTCTTTGAAAGTTAATTGTACTTGGTTGCTTGTCCCTCTACCTGTCGGTGCTTCTGTTGTGGATTGCAGATGGCTGTATAAAATTAAAAATGAGGTAGAAGGAATTAGGTACAAGGCCAGACTTGTGGCCAAAAGATTTACTCAACAAGAGGGGGTAGATTATACTGAAATTTTTGCCCCTGTTGTCAAATTCACTACTGTTAAACTTATGCTTGCTTTGTGTGCACATTTTAATTGGGAACTGAAACAAATGGATGTAAAAACAGCCTTCTTGCATGGTGACTTAGATAAGCCTATCTATATGAAACAGCCTGAAGGGTTTGTAGATCCCAAGTATCCCAATCATGTTTGCTTGTTAAAAAGGCCTTATTTGGTTTAAAGCAATCCCCTAGACAGTGGAACATCAAATTTAACTCTTGTATGCAAAAACTTGGGTTCATGAGAAGTACCTTTGATGCTTGCCTCTATGTGAAAAATCTTGATAAAGTTCCTATTTTTCTGTTGCTATATGTTTATGATATGCTAATTATGGGACCCTGCCTTAAATCCATTAAGTATGTGCAATCTGCTTTATGTGACAACTTTGATATGAAGGATCTTGGTGATGCACAAAAGATTTTGGGTATTAATATCCATAGGAACAGAAAGGACTCTGTGCTTGTGCTTCACCAGGAACCATATGTGCTTAAAATTCTGCATAAGTTTAACATGGCTGCTGCTAAGACTGCCTCTGTGCCCTTAGCTGCTCATTTTCTGTTGAGTAAGGATTTGTGCCCAAAGTCTGAATCTGATATCCATGCTATGAGAAAGGTTCCTTATGCTAATGCTATAGGTTCTGTTATGTACTTAATGGTTAGTACTATGCCAGACATTGCTTATGTTGTTTCTTGCTTGAGTAGATATATGTCTAACCCTGGACCTGTGCACTGGGAGGCCTTGAAATGGCTTTTGAGATATCTGAAATATACATCTAAGTATGGTCTGTGTTTTATGAAGAGTGATTGTGGTATAACTCTGTGTGGTTTTGTGGATTCCAATTATGCAAATGTTAGGGACAAGAGAAAGTCCACCACTTCTTATGTGTTCACTGTTTGTGGTTCTTGTATAAGCTGGAAGTCTCAACTACAACACATAGTAGCCCTCTCCACTACAGAATCAGAATATATAGCTATCACAGAAGCTATGAAGGAAGCAATTTGGTTAAAGGGAGTTCTTTCTGAATTTAACTTCTTAAAATCTATTCCTGCCTTATATTCTGATCGTCAGTCTGCTATTCAATTGTGCAAAAATCATGTTTTTCATGATAGAACTAAGCATATAGATGTTAGGTTCCATTTTATTAGAGATGTGGTTGAAAAACAAGAAATCATGTTGCATAAGGTGCATACTGACAAGAATCCTGCTGATATGAGAACTAAATGCTTGCCTGCTGATAAACTGCTTACTTGCATTAAAAGGTTGCATTTTGATTGTGGTTAGCATGTGCATATGCATGTCCCGGGGGGAAGACCTTGTTGATTCTCTAGACCTTGGTCTACTGAAATCTCAAGGCAAGACAAAAGTCCTACTTGACTAATGAGCTCTGTCTCTTTGGTGTCTTGTTAGGCAACCTGGTTAGTTCTTGACTAATGAGCTCTGTCTCTTTGGTGTCTTGTTCTAACCTTGTAGGCTGTGATAAAGCAACACGATGACCAAGGCTCTCCTCTGTTTACCAAATGTAGTCCAAGGTGGAGTATATGGAATAATGGACTCCATTTGGGCTTGCTGTTTAAATCAGCTGGGCTGATTTATTGATGGCCCAATTACAAGTATGGCTTGATCCATTCTGGACTTGGCCCGTTACTTAAGTGAGCTACCCGATGGCTGCCACGTGTCACCTCCACGCGGATCATGGCGCTGAGCCGTTGGATTTGAGGTGTGTTTTCTCGGAGTCTTTATTCACCTCCTTGACTCTTCACTCTCTGATTCTATTCCATCCACTCTCTCTCTCATTTGAGTCGGCTCTCTGGCTTCTCTCTAGAAACCTCTCTCTCTCTGAAACTCTGGCCGTTCTTCTTCTCCGATGGCTCTTTTCTCTTCTTTTCTGCGAGGATCGAGTGAGATCTCTCAACCTCTGAGTTGATCTAGAGATTTGTGTGAGTTCGAACGGTTGAGTTCGTTCTCTTGTTGTTTCTGGGAAGTTGTTCGGTGGTTTTCTTAGATCCGTGAGTTCTAAGGGTTCTTGAGGTGTTGTGGTTGCCTCGGTGAGTGGTTGGACGCGTGGGGTGGCTCTGTGTGGTAGTAATAGGGTAACCCTAGCTCGGGGTTAGATTCTTTCCACGATGCTCCCTTGTGACTTGTTGGATAAGACGGAGGAGGTCTTTGGCCCTTGTGCAGTCGTGTGTGCGACCTGGGCCATTCTCTGGTCTTTGTGTTTCAAGTTTCTTTCGATTACGGTATAAGTGTTGTTTAGATCCGAGAGGATCTGTCACCTGTTATTACTAACTTGTGTGTGAGTGTGCAGGTGAATTATGGTGTAGGAACCGGTGCTATTGTAAGCGGTCAAGGCTTAGCAATAGATTAGGGTTTCTGTAATTCTTGCTATTGTACTCTACTTGTCTGGTTGTAATATCTGGTTCTATATTTGGCTTGTTCTTACTGAGATTAGCCATCTCAGTTATGATATAACAAAAGAGGTCCCGGTAATTAGTGAATCCTAAGTGATCTGATCCATACAGCAAGTTCTTTGTACAATATGTAAGATTCCGATAAGTTACAACAATGTACAAGCTGCACAAGTGAACAGACGACCATATATGCGAATTGGTTAGTGGAAACCCCAAATAGGAGGATCGCTCGAGCCATGTCAATTGAAAAAATATGAGCCTCTTTAGCTTGATCTAGTAATATTCTTGTATTAAGGGACATACACCATGCCATGACCATAGAGCATCACTAATACAGTATCAATTTTACTCATAATAACTACTCACCACATATTACTAGGGGTGAGCATTCGGATCAAAATTTTGTCTAATTCTAAAATCCGAAATTTCATAAAAACTGAATCTGATTCAAATGTTTTGAAAATTTTATTCTAACTTTGAAGTTCGATCCAAAAATCCACGAAAATATGTAAAAATTCAAAATTCCAATGCCAAAAATTCAAAAATCCAAAATTCCAATACCAAATATTATTAGAACTGCCCAACAGAAAGATTTTATATTTGTTAGGGTTACTATTATAATATATTTTTATTACATAAATATTTATAAAATATATATTTCAGGAGTCATCTTCTATTGCTTATAGCATCATAATCCAAAATCAACACCAAATCTCCATCATTAGATTTCAAAATGAGTGAATGAGATTAAATCTTACGAATTTTAATAAATAGTAGACAAAATATCAACAAAAGGGTAAGATCGTCATTCTATTATCATATCATAATTTTCATGTTTTTTTATATCAACATAGTATATTACAAATATCAACACAATGACATGAGTATTTCAACACAAGTACATGAAAATATCAGCACAGTTTTATTGAGATTTTACATGCATTATGTTGAGATTTTACATGCATTATATTGATATTTTACATGCATTATGTTGAGATTTTACATACATTATATTGAGATTTTACATACATTATATTGAGATTTTTTGATGTATTTCTTGATAAAAATCTGCTTATCAACATAAAAGAAAACTAAAATAAAAATCATCAAATTGCATCATCCGAACGTCGTCGGAACATATGCAATTGAGATCTCGTTAGAATCCTTATAAAATTATCTTTAATTTGATATATTTTTTGCGAAAAAATAATTTAAATCGAGTGAGTTACATAAATTTAAATTTTTGGGATAATTTTAATAAGAGAGAATTGACATTAATACCCTTTAATTTTATTTAATAATTATTTAAATTTAAAATATAATCTACTTGGCATTATATCAACCACTAAATCTCCTAATCAAATGGTTAAAAATTGATCTTAATTTTGGATTGCTAATTAGTTAGCAATTGATCACATCCCTATATTTCAGATTTCGGATTATTTACTTCAAAATTTAAAAATTCTAATCCAAATATCTGAAATTTTTTAAAAACCCAAAAGTTTTTATTTCGGTTGTTATCTGTGGGCACTACTCGTGCTTGTTTTTTAAGATTATTCTAAGCTAAATAGAGAGTGATTTTATTCTTATTTTGTTTTGTTTTATTTTTAATTTTATTATTTATCCCAATACGAAATTTATTGATATACTTTAAGTATATAGTTATTTATTTTAATTAAAATTGAAAAATGCCTAAATCTAATCGGTTAGATCATTAGATGGCTAAAATTACGGGAGCTTCGTAGGAGATGCAATTTTGACATCGCAGATAGGCTGTTAGCCAAGAGGTGCTCGCAAATTACGGGTTATTGGAGTCGACGGGACTGGCAATCAATTCGTTTATAAAAATGTGTGAGAATGTATTCATATGCTAATAATATGGACGATGATAGAATGTGTGTATTTCACTTGCCTATAAAATGTTGAATGCTAAGTTCATATTAGTAACATTTTATTTAGTTCCAAAAAACTTGATCATATTTTTGAGACTTAAAAAACAATCGCAAATAAGAAAGAAAGGGAGTGCTTTATACTCCCTCCGTTCCATAGTAATGGAGATATTTCTTTTCGGCACGGAGATTAAGAAAAATTGTGTTAAATGAGTTAGGGCACCCACAGTGGGGCGGACGATAGGCCGCCCGATGCCTCGGGCGCGCCATCGTCCGCCACTGTGGATGCGCGGACGATGGACGATGCGTCGTCCTCGCCCGACAGATAGTCCGCGGAGGAAGCGCGGACAATAGGGCATCCTCCGCGCCATCGTCCGCCCACTGTGGGCGACGCGGACGATGCAACGCGTTTTTAATTTTTTTTTAATTCGAAAAATTCATTTATATAAATACCACCTACCCCACCTTTATTTGTAACATTTTCATTCGCATTTTCACTCTCAATTTATACTAGAAAATGGATTCCGATTATTACACTAGAAAACCTATAGGTCGCCCCTTAGGTGCCGCACTGCAGGTGGAATGGTAGGAGGATAAAATGCTGATGTGGCGGTGCATAGGGCGGGCTTTAGGGCGCCCCTTAGGGTGCTCCACTGCTTATGCCTTCAAGTGAATAAAGTGGAAAAAGAAAAAGGTAGAGAGATGGAGAGATAAAAAATAAGAGGGAGTAAAGTAGGTGTGGAAAAATGTGTTGACTTTAAATAAAAAGGGAAATGACTTTATTACTATGAAATGTATTAAAGTAATAAAATGACTCTATTAATATGGAACAGTAAGTAGTAAGTAATGAAGCATGAGACGCAGTCAGATTTTAGAGTGGAGCACCCGGCCCACGTGGGTCTGCCTCGATATGTTTTGTCGGCAACCCCACCCACCCCAAACACTAAACCGCGTAGACTCACTTTCTAGTTTCTACCCCCTTTGACATTTCCAAAGTCAACTTCACAGCCATGCCTCCTTTCTCTCTCCATTAAATAAAATACTACTATAGTATAGCCTTGTTTCTCCACCTCTTTAGAAAAACCGTCCATTTCCTCTCTCCACTCCTAAAAAAGCCAGCCCTTCCATTTTTGTCTGTAATGGAAATGGAGGATGATTGGGACCTTCACGCCGTGGTCAGAAGCTGCTCGACCTCCACCACCACCTCCAAAAACCCCACTAGTTTTGAGGGCTTTACTTTGTCCAAAGATCGCTTTCAAGGCACAAGGGTAGAAGATTTGCATCAGCTTTGGAAACAACAAATTCCACCGATTTCTCCACTCTCTGTTTTGCAGGAACTATCGTCGTCTCACCAAATTCTACAGCAGCCGCAGCCCAAGCACGAAATCACACAAATTTCCCCCAAAAAACACCACCTTTTTTCCATCGTTAGCGCCTCAAAACGCAGCACCACAAGGTCCAAAAAAAGGTAATCAAATGTCCTTTTTTTATGGATCTAGTTTCAATTTTAGTACTAACTAAAATTTACCAATTTGTTGCAGGAAACATCAGTCGAAGAAGGTGTGCCATGTCCCGGCAGAGAGCGTGTCTTCCGACGTATGGTCATGGCGAAAATACGGCCAAAAGCCAATCAAGGGATCCCCTTATCCAAGGTCTGTTTAAATTTAATTGAAGAAGGTTTTCAAGAAAAATGATTAATTAAATTAATTGTTGTGAAAATTAGGGGTTATTACAAATGCAGCACATTAAAAGGGTGTATGGCAAGGAAGCAAGTGGAGCGGAACAAATCCGACCCGGGAAAATTCATCATCACCTACACCGGCGACCACACCCACCTCGTCCCCACCCACCGGAATTCCCTCGCCGGCAGCACCCGCAGCAAGCCCGACTCTAAGAAGCCGGAGGAATCTGAGGTGGACATCGATGACGACGATTTTTTCTCCGGACTAGACGATTTGGGCGGGGAGGGCTTGCCGGAGAGCCCTGCGACGGCGACGGCGGAGGGGTAATGAATAGAATCGAATCGATGCTTTTCTTTCCGTTTTGTAGCCACCCGACAAGTTTTTTTGTCCGTTGAGATTAGCAGAGAATCTAGAAATCATGGAACTTTTTATCTTTTTTTTTTTATCTTTATCTTTCTTTCTAGGGAATAGAGTTAATTTTGTAATGATAAAGAGAAAGGGTTAGTAGAGAATCTAGAGATGTCTATGAGATGTTGGTTGTATATTTGTGGTAGTTGATGTACAGGATATTATACTAGGACCTTATCTTCCATTACATATTTATTTGTATAGGAGCATATATTTTCCATTAATTATGTCATTAACTTCTGCATTTCATTAGTACATCAGATGTAATCCACTATGACTTCATGACTAGATTTTAATGAAACCACGCATGACGCATGTACATACTTCGAATGTCAATCGTTGTTCCATTGTAGAATGGATAATTATTTCGATGTCAGGGCTATTAAATAAGGAATATGGTCATAGACACTACGCACTTTATTCTATATCTATACATGTACAGAAGGGGAAATTGGGGAAAGATAATTGATGGGGTGCGTACTAAACAAGCCCAACAGCAATGACGGTCCATCAGCCCAAAACCAAAGCAGGAGTATGAGTTCGGCATTACCAAAGAGTTCGGCCTCAGCCTACAGCTCGGTAAAAGCCAACCAATCAAGCTCTGCTCTCAGGTCGGCATCAAGCTCTACTCTCAGATCGGCAACCAAAGCAGTTCGGTCTCAGTATTCGACCGAACAAGGAGTTAGTGGACCCATACAGGATGTCCAACACACCCACTACCACGTGGTGTCAACTCAGGCCACGATCGTAGGCCATGACCTACGCTACATCCACGATCTTAGGCCATGACCTACACGACATCCACGACTTAGGGTGGAGATGCAAGCCACGATCTTAGTTCCATATATAAATAGAATTTAGATCTGATATGAAAAGGTTAAGCTCTCTAGAGATAAAACATCATATAGCAAGTCTGTGTTGTAAGCTGTAAATCCCAGATCAAGCAATACAATCTTGCCCTCCCTTCTTCCCGTGGACGTAGATTTACTTCAGTAAATCGAACCACGTAAATTCTCTGTGTCGTAATTTACTTTTACGAGCATTCATCATCATCAATAATTCGCGGATTCATCACTGGCGCCGTCTGTGGGAAGCAGAGAACCAAATTTGTGATAAAGCGAATTTTTGACCATTTTTTCCACCCAAAAAATGCATACCAGATCGCAGAGTACCCGTATTCCTGCCCGTGAGAACCAGGAGGAAGCCAATCCATCCCATAGGTCTGGAAAACAGCCTAGGGATAAATCCACCACCAGTTCTCATGGCGGAGGAACAAGCCGCTCCAAAAATCGTCCCACTGAGTCTTCCCAGCAGCCCGATTTGAACGAGGCTGTCAAGCTGTTTTTGGCTGAAAAGCAGGAGGAATTCTTAACCTTCCTGCAAAAAAGCCAAAAGCAGCCGGAGACGAAAACGGCGGATTCTCCCTCTCCCTCCATACGAGACAGTCACTACCGCAGTAGTGTCATGTCTTCCAGGAGAAAGAATCCTCGGTACCGGAATCACAGGAGAACTCCATCTCCTCCATACCGAAGAAATGTCGGGTTCGCAGTGTACGGAGCATTGAGGACTCCGTTCTCGGACGATATTACCCGAACTCCCCTACCACAGAACTACCGAACTCCGTCGATAACCTATGACGGACTCGTGGATCCTCATGATTTCTTGGGACGCTATCAATATAACATGGCGAACCAGGGTCTCAACGAGGTCCACATGTGCAAGCTGTTTCCCGAGCTGCTCATCGGGAACGCAAGAAGGTGGTTCGATAGCCTCCCCCAAGGCAGCATTAGATCTTACCGAGATCTAATGGATGCATTCCATAGGAGGTTCTTTCAGAAAGCGGAAGTCCGAATCACTTCGGCTCAGCTGCTTTCCATTCGTCAAGGTCGCGACGAAAAAATCAGCGACTTTATGACAAGATTCCACAAGGAATGCCTGCAAGTAGACGATCTCAACGATCTGCTTGTCATCTCGGCATTCCAAAATGGAATCCTGCCCGGAGCTCTCTACAGGAAGCTCGTTGAGTGCGGTCCGCAGACAGCTCAGGAAATGTGGGACATTGCGGACCAGTACTCCCGGGCCGATGAGGCAGACCGTCGCAAACGGTCGTTAGACAGCTCATCGTCCCGAGGAGACAGAAGGAAGCCCGATCATAGCGATCAGGGGCATCCTCGCCGGACTCCATTTGAAAGAATTCAAAAGGCTCCGGTACAAGACAGATTGGGACCCCGTCTCAATCCCGAGAAGCCGCCCGCTCAGTTCGTACCGCTGAACAAGCCGAGAGCGGAAATTTTCGAACTGCACTCTGACCTGTTCGAAAAGCCAAAGCGGATGACGAAATCAGCCGCGCGCCGACCCCGGGATAACTACTGCTCCTACCATCAAGACCACGGTCACGATACCGAGGAGTGCAGAAACTTGGCTGCAGGTATCGATGTTCTTGTGAAGGCAGGGACATTGAAAAAATACCAAAGCAAGCAGTCAAAGAAGAATAAAAAGCAGAGAGGTGCGAACTGCGCTCCTCCAGATCCGAAAAGGCAGCCGGATCCCGAAGACGATGACGAGCCGCAATATGATGGAGTAATCCAGACTATCGACGCTCTCCCTGCCGGGAAGACCAAGTCGTCCCTGAAGTCAGAGCGCAGAGGCTCCAATCGAGAGGAGCCAACGCATAAAAGGCTGAAGCAGGACGAAGTGATTACGTTCTCGGATGCTGATCCCGTCCCGGCCATCTCTCCTCACCAAGACGCCATTGTCATCCAAGCCGGAGTGGCAAACAAACTAATCCACAGGGTGTTTGTGGATACAGGAGCGTCGGTTAGCATTCTTTTTAAAGAGTGCTTCGACAAACTAGAAGTGGACCCAGCTCGGCTCAGTCCGGCTCCGCTTCCCCTGAAGAGCTTCGCCCAGGAGGACACCCGCCCTGAAGGTATTATCAGCCTTCCGATCACGGTGGGGAAAGCGCCTACTAGCTCCAGTACGATGATTGAGTTCTTTGTGGTAAAAGCTCGGTCTCCATACAACATCATCCTGGGAAGAGACTGGCTCAACGCAGTTCGGGCCGTTTGCTCTACTTATCATCTCACCATCAAGCTCCCCACTAAAGGGGGGATAGCGGTCATCCGAGGTGATCAAAAGAGAGCAAAAGAGTATCTGCAGATTGCGCTTAAAAGTGCCGAGCAATCAGATCGGCATCATCAAGCATAGCAATCACAGCAGCCGGAGTCAGAGGCAAGCGAAATTACCGAAGTCACACCAGAGCCGAACTCAATGACCGTTCAGTTATACGAAGATGATCCATCCAGAACGGTCAAGATCGGTTTCGCGGGAACGCCTCTACTTCGGGAAAAAACCATCCAGCTCCTCAAGGAGTACAAAGACGTCTTTGCATGGTCTCCGTTGGACATGACCGGAGTGCCCCCCGAGGTAATCACTCATCGTTTAAATATTGATCCTTCGGTCCGGCCGATAAAACAGAAGCAAAGACTCTTTGCGGCAGAATGAAGTCAAGTCATCCATGACGAAGTCCGTCAATTATTGAAGGCGGATGTGTTATTCGAAGTGAAGTATCCTTCGTGGGTAGCCAATCCTGTCATGATCAAGAAAAAGGAAGGAGGATGGCGGATGTGCATAGATTTCACCGATCTAAATAAGCACTGTCCCAAAGATTGCTATCCCCTTCCGAACATAGATAAAAAAGTAGAAGCTTTGATAGGCTTTGAAATTTTTTGTTTTCTTGATCTATACAAGGGATACCATCAAGTTTTAATGGATGAGATTGACGCTTCAAAAACGGCCTTCATTACTGATTTCGGCATTTTCGCTTATAAAAAGATGCCATTCGGTTTAAAGAATGCCGGAGCCACTTATCAAAGGATGGTAGACAAGCTTTTTCGGCACCTGATTGGAAAGGAGGTCGAAGTGTATGTTGACGATATAGTCGTCAAAAGCAAAAGCACTTCGGAGTACGAGCACAACCTCAAGTCCGCTCTCAACGTGCTCAAGAAAGCCAACCTCAAACTTAATCCCCAAAAGTGTACCTTTTTGGTAGATTCGGGAAAGTTTCTGGGTTGTTGGGTTTCAAAGGAAGGACTCAAGGCAAACCCCTCAAAAGTTCAAGTCGTTCAGAACATGGCGATGCCGAAGTCCATACATGACGTGCAAAGGCTAACCGGATGTCTAGCCGCACTGAATCGATTCCTTTCCCAAGCAGCCGAAAAGCAACTGCCGTTCTTCAAGGTGTTGAAAAAGGCACCAAAGTTCGAGTGGGGAGCCGAGCAGAAAAAGGCCTTTGACGAGCTCAAAAGTTATCTAGCCGAGCTTCCTATTCTCTCTGCTCCAACCGAAGCCGAAGTAATATTCTTATACTTAGCGGCATCGGATCAAACCATCAGCGCGGTGCTTGTACGAGAAGAAGGCCTAAAGCAGCTTCCCATCTATTTTACAAGCCGAGCATTAAGAGGTCCAGAAACCAGGTATCAACCTCTGGAAAAGATTGCTCTGGCATTAGTAAATGCAGCAAGGAGACTGCGGCCATACTTCTATGCTCACAAGGTATGCGTCTTAACTGATCTGCCACTTCGGCAAGTGTTGACCAAACCAGAAGCATCAGGCAGAATCGCCAAGTGGGCTATAGAGTTGGGAGAGCACACAATTGAATATCTACCTCGGAAAGCCATCAAGGGACAAGCCTTGGCAGATTTTCTTGCAGAAGCAAAGTTCGATCAAGCAATTCCTGTTATTGCCGAACAGAAGAATTCTGCCAATACCGAACTAGCACAGCCCTTGGAATCCGAAGTAGAGCCGCCGGACTGCTGGAGCGGATTTGTAGATGGAGCTTCAAACAAGATGGGAAGTGGAGCTGGTATTCTACTTGTCGCTCCCGACGGACACGAGGTAACCTACTCACTTCGGTTCCTATTTCCCACTACTAATAATGAAGCCGAGTACGAAGCCCTCCTGGCCGGACTCCAGTTAGCGCAAAGTCTGCTCGTCAAATCTCTCAAAGTCCATTGTGATTCACAAGTCATAGTAAATCACATGTTGGGTACAAGTGAAGCTCGTGACGAGAGAATGAAGAAGTATTTGGACAAAGCGCAAAACATCAGCCGAAGTTTCTCCTATTTTCGGATAATCCGCATTCCCAGAGCGGAAAATAGCCGAGCAGATACCTTAAGTAAGTTGGCCTCAGATCCGAGCTCAAAGGTGGAAGAATTAATGCATCGAAGCATTGATGAAGCCGAGGTACATTCAGTATCCAACTCGCCGAACTGGATGACGCCGATCTTGCGGTATCTGGATCAAGGACAATTGCCCGAGGATAAGAGAGAAGCTCGGAAGATCACGTGCCGAGCACTTCGGTACGAACTTCATGAAGGAGTCCTCTTTAGAAAGTCTTACCTCCAGCCGTTGTTGCGGTGCGTAGGACCAGAAGAGACGGACTACATCCTCAGAGAAGTTCATGAAGGATCGTGCGGTAGCCACATCGGAGCCAGAGCTTTAGCTACAAAAGTTCTGAGATGGGGATATTATTGGCCAACCATGGTACAAGAGGCAGTGCAGCTCGTCAAGAAGTGTGCGAAGTGCCAAATTCATGCAAATGTCCCAAGGATGCCGCAGACCGATCTATACACTATGCAAAGCCCTTGGCCTTTCATGCAATGGGGCATAGACATAGTGGGACCACTTCCTCAAGCTCCTCGGCAAATGAAATTCCTTATCGTTGCCGTGGACTACTTCACGAAGTGGGTGGAGGCTGAACCATTAGCTACGATAACGAGCTCAAAGGCATTGGACTTCGTCTGGAAGAACATAGTGTGCCGATTTGGCATACCCCACATCCTCATCTCGGATAATGGGACTCAGTTCACCGACAAGACGTTCAAGAATTGGTGCCAAGAGCTGAACATTCAACAGCGGTTCACTTCGGTCTCCCATCCCCAAGCAAACGGACAAACGGAAGTAACGAACCGGATTCTGGTGAAAGGGTTAAAAGCTCGGTTAGAACAAGCCAAAGGACAATGGGTAGAAAATCTCCCTCAAGTCCTATGGTCCTACCGAACTACACCCAAAACCTCCAACGGTGAAACTCCGTATAGTCTGGTGTACGGCACTGAAGCCGTAATTCCGGTGGAGATCGGCGTACCCAGTCCCCGAACTCTAAATTTCTCCTCAGAAATGAATGACGACGGACTGAGAGCAGAACTAGATCTCGCCGAAGAAAGAAGAGAATTGGCGTGCATAAAAGCAGCCAAGTATAAGGAGCAAGTAGCCCGGTATTATAACCAAAGGGTGAAAAAGCTTCAATTTCAAGTGGGAGATCTCGTCTTGAGAAACAACGAAGTAAGCCGAGCAGAAAAGCTGGGCAAACTCGAACCCACATGGGAGGGTCCATATCGGGTGTCAGAAGTCCTCGGCAAAGGGTCTTATAAATTGACTCACATGTCAGGAGAACAAGTACCCCGAACATGGCACATCTCCAACCTCAAGAAGTTCCACTTGTAAGAGACAGTCCGGTCAGTCCGTCTCGTGTCTAGTTCGGTCATAGGGGTATATGTTTTTATTTGTTTGTTTCTTACTTGCACCTTTTACTTGTCGTTTTTTAAAAAAAAGTTTAAAGTTTTTTTTCTTTCATCTTTTTCATTTTTTCTCTATGTGTTTTGTCTCGATGTGCTTGTCGTCTCTTACAAATGGTACCAAGGTATATCGTTCTTTAAAGACTGATCCCCTTTTTTAGATCGATTATTAAAGACTATTGTGAGTCCAAGCTTCTAAGGAGGATATAAGACCACAATTCAGCTTAACAGGCAGTCCGTCTGAAACGAACTGCAATAAGCCAACGATTGTGAGTCCAAGCTTCCAAGGAGGATACAAGACCACAATTCAGCTTAACAAGCACTTCGTCTGAAACGAACTGCAATAAGCCAACGATTGTGAGTCCAAGCTTCTCAGGAAGATACAAGACCACAATTCGGCTTAAGAAATAAGCACTTCGTCTGAAACGAACTGCAATAAGGGAAAGTCCGATCCACGCGATAAACCTCGCCGAATTAGGACGACCAAGTTCGGTCAAAGAAGTTTAACTCATAAGACCGGGGACGACCATGTCTAGTCAAAGAGGTTTACTGCATAAGACCACTTCGGTTAACTGGGAAAGTCCGATCCACGCGATAAAACTCGCCGAATTAGGACAAGGGAAAGTTCGATCCCGGCGACAAAAATCGCCAAATTAGAACACAAACCAAGTCCGGTCAAAGATGTTTATTTCATCAGACCAAAGACGAGTCCGGTCAAAGATGTTTATTTCATCAGACCAAAGACGAGTCCGGTCAAAGATGTTTATTTCATCAGACCAAAGACGAGTCCGGTCAAAGATGTTTATTTCATCAGACCAAAGACGAGTCCGGTCAAAGAAGTTTACTTCATAAGACCAAGGACCAAGTCCGGTCAAAGAAGTTTACTTCATAAGACCGAGGACAAGTACGATGAAATTTTTTCGCTAAACTGTAAATACAGTGTTAGAAGCGAAAACAAAATTTCATTTTTCAAATCTTGTTCGGCATACAACTCCGCTACCCTACAAAATGGCGTTACGCTATTACAAAGGACTATTCTACTGTCCAGGGTTGCTGAAGTTAAGCCACCTATCTGCAAAATCCTCTGGAAGCCGAGTTCGGTTGTTCCGAGCAGATGAAGAATAAGCAGGTCGACGAGATGCTATCCTCGACCCAACGCCTCTTCCCCGAGCCCGAGAAGTCCTAACACCTCGGCGATGAAGAGTCTCTGCAATAAGCATCTGCTGATCTTGCTCGCTCATAGTCACAACTCCTCGGCGAATTTCAGTCCGTCCCTGTCTTGACGATTCCGGTTGCTCCTGAGCCCGTTCTCGTCTTGACGTTTCCGGCTGTTCCGGAGTTCGTTGTTGACTGGGAGTAGGATTTTGAACAAGGGAACCAGAGGTTTGATCTGGAGTGCGAGCATCTGTTGGCACGATATGCCGAAGGAATCTTTCTATGGAGGGGCGCCGAGAAAGAACAATGTTGTACCGAGAAGCCCAGCGCCGCAATGATTTCACAACTTGTTGGCAAGCCGAGCTCTCCAGCGCATTGTTCCTCCGGAGTACATGATATTCCTCCCACAGTTCGTCAACTCGACTCTGAACATCTGATATGGTCACTCCCCCGCGCACACGGATGTAATCCTCGTACGCAGTCCTCTCAGCAATGGTCGTATTCAGCTCGGCCTCCAGATCCTTCTTATCGGACTCTAAGTCCTTATTATCGGCCTCCAGCTTCACTAAACGACCCAGAAGCTCGTCATTCTTCGTCTGATCGGCTATAGCTCTTTTCTCAGCTTCGTCTAAAGCCGAAGAGTACAGCCGTTTCCAGTGAAGTATCTCCATCTCCTTGAGTACAAAGCAACTATATTAGTTCGGCAGCTGTACCGAGCAGATAGTAAAATACAACAGGAGTAAAGGCGAGTACGAAAAGCTATACGAAGACAAGTGTAGAGAATTTTTCATTCACAAGGAAAATTTTTTACACTAGGAGGGCTTCAAGGCCATTTTACAAGGAAGAAACCAGAGTAAGAGAAGGGAGACGAAATCATACTCCGCCAGCTTCGTCTCCGGCTCCTCGCTCTGGTTCAGCTTCTTTCTCCTGAGCTACCTCAGCCTCGGCCTCGCGTCCTGCCGGCCTCGCCTCCGCCTCCTGATCGACTTCCTTCTCCGGATGCCCGGCCCGCTCGACTTCGGCCTCCGGCTCCAGCGGCTCGGCCTCACCCTCTCCGTTGTAAGTCGAAGCGGGTGAAACGGGTCCCACGGAGGCAAAGATAGCCTCCAGGTTCTCGTCCCGATCAACTCGACAACTCCGGACTCGGTCTGCAGAAAGCAGGACCGAGGATGAAGCGAGCTCCTCAAGGAGTGGCAGATTCTGAAGCCGAGCTGCTATCTCTCGGCTGTACAGAGGCAGCACGACGTCGGCCCCCTGCTCGCCCTTATCGGTAATTAGCCTTACCAGACTACCGACAAAGGCCGAGAACTGGCTGCTCAAAAAGAGTTTCTCCGTGTAAACACGGAGAGCCTCCCCCTGGGCAGCCACGGCGGCAGCCTCCTTCTGAGCCTCCCGGTGCTTCGTCTGCTCTTGCAGGATGATGAGCTGGTTTTTGGCTGACCGGGCTTCATCCTGAGCCGATATACTAGCAGCTCGGGCCCTCTCAAATTTGGCCTCAGCCTGTTCGGCCAGACTACGAGCAAGATGCAACTCCTTCTGCATCTCCTCGTAGTCGTGGGATGCTTTGGAGAGCTCCACGGAGACGAGCTTGGCTCTCTGAAGATGAACAAGGAAAAAACTCAACAGAATGGCCATCAAAAAATGTGGAAAAGAAGCCAAGTCAGAAAGCTTACCTCCACAAAATTCGTCGGCCATTGAAAAGGCTCAGGGACGTGTTCCGGGATGTCTGCAACCACCTCGGAGATGACCAGGTCTTTCCCCGGCACTCTTGGGGACTCATGAAATTTCCCCTTCCCTTTAGCCGAATACGACTCCGGCTCTTTCGGATCCGAAGAAGAGGTTTTTTGCCTCTTCGGATCCTTCTCGGCTTCAGACGCCGAGCGAGGGGCTCTCTGCCTCTCCGGCTCCACAAGCTCGGAGGACTTTCGGATAGCCTTATTCAGCATGTACACTGCCAAAAAGCAAGAAAGCAAGGTTAGTTTTCTTCGCTAAAGCAGTAGAGCATAAAGATAAAGAGAAATCCTCACCCTCGGCCTCTTCGTCCGAAGACGAGATGTCGAACACGACGTCGCCCTTGACGAGCTCAGACTCCGTGTATTGTTTCCTAACTATGGGAATCTTGTTGAGCTCGCCATCGAGCTCGTCCAACGGTTCAGGCCGAGGGTGACGGATAACGGACTTCGGCCCTCTCCAGGGAAAACTAGGAGCCGCGGTCCTATCATAGTAGAAGAAGCGGTTTTGCCACTTCGGCCACTTCGTTTTACAAAAGGCCCTAAAGGGCTGTACAGGGATCAAGTAAAACCAAGACCCCTTCCTCTTAAATTGAAAGAATTTAAGGATCGCCTTCAAAGACAAATCCCTTCCTAACCTACGGAGTTCGGCAGCGAAGGCCGACAAGTGCCTCCAAGAGTTCGGAGTCACCTGGCCTAAAGGAAGCTGAAAAAAATCTAGTAAATCTATAAAGGCAGAAGGGAGGGGGAAACGAAGCCCGCATTCTAAGCAGGCCTCGTACACGGTGGCGTAACCCTCCGGCGGGGAGTCAGCCCTATGATCACCGTCAGGTACCACCGCCTTCCCCCCAGGAAAAGAGTATTTTTCGTAAAGGGATATCACAGTATCCTTACTCAAGATACTGTGAAAATACTCTACGGTCTTCTCCCCGGATTCTTTCCGGCTAGAAGACCCCTTACCCCCTTTTCTACCGCTACCAGACTCAGACGAAGAAGAAGCAGACATGGTTCTTACTCTTTGAAAGTTTGAAGAAATCCTGAGGAAATTTTCGAAAGCGGAAGGAAATTTTTCACGCAAAAGATAGAGAGTGCAGAAGAAGCCAATAGCAAAGGTGTTCAAATGATGAAGAAAGGCGGTATTTATCAGATTTGGAAAAGATTTCAAATCATCGCACCGTTTCATATCCCACCTTTTCAGGATTCGACGGCCGGATTTTACTGTCGCATTTAATGCCGCATTTAATGCAGTCACGCGCAGGGCACGTCCCCTGACTTCAGCCTCCCCCGTACCCTTTTCCAGAATGCCGAAGTGACTCGCTTCGCCGAAGTGATTCACTTCGCTTTTCGGGGGGGGTAGTGATGGGGTGCGTACTAAACAAGCCCAACAGCAATGACGGCCCATCAGCCCAAAACCAAAGCAGGAGTATGAGTTCGGCATTACCAAAGAGTTCGGCCTCAGCCTACAGCTCGGTAAAAGCCAACCAATCAAGCTCTGCTCTCAGGTCGGCATCAAGCTCTACTCTCAGATCGGCAACCAAAGCAGTTCGGTCTCAGTATTCGACCGAACAAGGAGTTAGTGGACCCATACAGGATGTCCAACACACCCACTACCACGTGGTGTCAACTCAGGCCACGATCGTAGGCCATGACCTACGCTACATCCACGATCTTAGGCCATGACCTACACGACATCCACGACTTAGGGTGGAGATGCAAGCCACGATCTTAGTTCCATATATAAATAGAATTTAGATCTGATATGAAAAGGTTAAGCTCTCTAGAGATAAAACATCATATAGCAAGTCTGTGTTGTAAGCTGTAAATCCCAGATCAAGCAATACAATCTTGCCCTCCCTTCTTCCCGTGGACGTAGATTTACTTCAGTAAATCGAACCACGTAAATTCTCTGTGTCGTAATTTACTTTTACGAGCATTCATCATCATCAATAATTCGCGGATTCATCAATAATAAATTGTCATGATACAGATTTGGATCATAGTTTATACTCCATGTATAATTTTTAAAATGTAAGTAATTTAAATTTTAATAAACATAATGCAAAATGGAGGCAATCAAGTTGGAGAAGTGAAAAGATTTTTTTTTGGGTTCTTGTAATAATGGGAAGAAGCTTAAAGAATTTGAAAGAGGGAAAACTAAAAATGTTTTAAACGAAAATAGTAATACTATTGTTTTGACTATAAATAAGTATGTTAGATGATATTTGGGTGCTGTAAATCCACTCACTGAGCAAGTAATTTCCTATTCCATTTTTCACTCAATTTACAGCGAAAATCTCTATCAGTTTTAGTTATTCTTTGGCTTCTTTATCAACATTGTTTTAATAGTATGAATTAAGTTTTGTGGCTTTCTCAGCACTTGTATTCATTCTATTTTGATTGCTATATTATTATATTTCAGTTTAGCGTTTGTTCCCTTTATTGAAAACCTAATGTTTTAACATGAAAGAGATTCTATTTTTTGAAAGTGAAATATTTGATATGGCTGTTGTGTATAATATTAATAACACCAAAAATGAAAAGTGGCGTTTATGTTTTTATGTTGTTACTATATACTAGAAGAAACTTGACACCATAACACAATTCTTCATCTTGATTAATGATCCGGATCTTTCTACAAGTTTTTATTACAATGAAAAGTGTATTATTGATTATAAATAATGAACAACACATCATTACAATAATATCTTTATGAAATAAGAAATCACGTAATCATTACATCATAGTCAAAAGTCAAGATAGCCACACACACCACACTCAGTCAATGAAGGACATAAACTACACTCGATTAACTAATTAAGGATTGTAGAACAGGCTGTCCAAGGCCATGTATCTTATTGGGCTACTAAAATCTAAACCTATTCCAAGCCCATAGCCCATGGGCCCAAGCAGTACTGCAGTAGGCCCATAGTTCATTAATTTGCTTTTTAAAGTGTCTGGAATGTGTATGTTTACACTTATAAATGTACTTTGTTATTATTCCTTAAATATAAATATGCGAGTACTACTTTTCTTTTATGAACTACTTTTTCTTAAGTACACTATAATAAACTAATGTACATAGTTTCATACGTTTATTTAGAGTGTAAAATATGAAAAAACTTACGCTGAACGATACCATAAGGATTATGGAGTATAAAAAAAAGGCTCACACGCGTCAAATTCTAAATGCTTTGACTGCTGATATCGTCAATTAATCGCAAATGCTATTTAAAATTCCAGAAAAAAGAGAGTAGATTTCTCGCTTAGAAATAAATTAATTATTATAGGGTCATATTCACTAGGAAAACTGTGATTTGTCAGCATATAGAGAAAGCTGTTGAGAAAACCGAGTAATTTTCTCTCAAATAGTGAAATGAACCGATTCAGTAATTTCAGAGTTAACCCAATGGGGTCTACTCGATAAAATTACTTCTCCAAATAAATTCTTTGGAAAGACTGGCGGGGACACTTTTCCTCTTAAATACCAGATTCCTAACATAATTTATTAGTCGGTGTATTTATCACAATATAAAACACCCAAACGAACCGTACAAAACACTACTACCAAACCCGCAAATAATATTGAATACAATATCCCAACGGAAAATAAACCCAGAAATAAATGCGGAACAAAATAAATAATAAAGAAAGAACACACCCGAAACTTTGATAACGGAGTTCGGCCAAATTGCCTACGTCTCCGAGCACCCTCTGCAGAGCCCGCGAATATATAGACGGAGAAGAGAATACAATATTTGAGGATGATTTACATAATGGGGGTGAGCTCCTTTTATAGGAAGCCACACCCCCAAACTACCTACTCCCCACCGATGTGGGATGGCAAAATTTTGCCAAACTTCAACAAATCTCCACCTTGGCAAAATTTTAAATCCCACCGAACACGAATCTTCTCCACCAAAACAAACGACTCGCGGTGCTTTCATATTAGCGCAGTCAAGCGCCAGCTCCAAATCGCAGAATATTAACCAAGTCCAAACAATGTTCAAACTTGGTTCTCGTCACCACCTTAGTCAACATATCTGCAGGATTCTCCAAAGTTGGAACCTTTCTGATGACAATTTCCTCTTCTTCGAGAATTTCCCGCACAAAATGATAGGGAACATCAATGTGCTTCGTCCTTGCATGAAAGACCTGATTCTTTGCTAAATGAGTATACTTCAAGTTGTTTCTGACCAACACCTAATTCTTTCAGCAACCCATGAAGCCAAATTGCCTCCTTCACAACTTCAGTAATGGCCATGTACTCTGCCTCTATCATAGACAAAGCTACCGTTGACTGCAAGGTAGACTTCCAACTAACTGTCGCACTCGCTAAAGTGAACAAATAGCCAGTAGTAGATCTTCGCTTATCCAAATCACCAACATTGTCGGAATCACAATATCCAACTGCAAAATGACCAAGTGATTTATCCTGCTCAAACAACAAACCAATATCTACAGTATCTTTGATATACCGCAGAATCCATTTCACAGCTTGCCAATGACCTTTTCCTGGATCATGCATGTATCTGCTCACAATACCAACGACTTGTGAAATGTCTGGTCTTGTACACACCATTGCATACATCAAGCTTCCAACTGCGTAAGCATAGGGAACTTTCGCCATATATTCTCGCTCATCTTCCATTTTTGGAGATAACTGAGAATTAAGTTTCAAATGAGGAGCAAGTGGGGTACTTACAGATTTGGAATCATCATTTACACCAAAACGCTGTAGTACTTTGATCAAATACTGTTTCTGTGTCAGCCAAAGCTTGCCTCCCTTTCTATCCCTTGTAATCTCCATACCGAGAATCTTCTTGGCTTCCCCCAAATCCTTCATCTCGAACTCTTTACTCAACTGAGCCTTCAATCTGTCAATTTCAACTTGGGTCTTTGATGCTATCAGCATATCATCAACATATAAGAGTAGGTAGATGTAAGAACCATCTTGAAGTCTGCGTAAATACACACAGTGGTCGTATTTGCTTCTTGTGTACATCTGATCCTTCATAAACTTGTCAAACCGTTTGTACCACTGTCTTGAAGACTGCTCCAATCCGTACAACGATTTGTTCAACTTGCAAACACAATTTTCTTTACCAGCAACCTTGAATCCCTCCGGTTGGGTCATATAGATTTCCCCCTTCAGATCACCGTGTAAAAACGAGATCTTCACATCAAGTTGAGCTAGCTCCAAATTCAACTGCGCTACCAAAGCCAAAAAAAATCTAATCGAGGAATGTTTAACAACAGGAGAAAATACCTCATTGTAATCAATTCCCTCCTTCTGGGTAGCCTTTAGCTACTAATCTTGCTTTGTAGCGAACATCATCTTTGTCAGGAAATCCTTCTTCTTTGCAAAAGCCCATTTACATCCAATTGTCTTCTTGCCTTTCGGCAATGGCATCAGCTTCCACGTCTTGTTCTTCTGAAGAGATCCAAAGCACCTTTCCAACCTTCGCTTTCTGAACTTTCAATAGCTTTCGAAAAGATACATGGAACATCATCAACAACTGGAAGCGCATATGCTACCATATCCGCAAATCGAGTAGGTTTCTTATTTTCCCTCCTCGTTCGCCTGACTGCAATTGGCTTTGATTGCTGCGAAGGTTCTTGGGGTGGAACCTCTTCATCATCTGACTCTTCTTCTTCCGTAGGAGAGTCATTTGTGGTGTTCGTAGTTGGGATCACAACTACTTCTTCGAACTCCACCTGCTTCGGTGTATACTCCACCTGCTGTGAAGTATCACTACTATTTGGATTTACCTTATTCAACATGGAAGATTCATCAAAGGTAACATCCCTACTTACAATCGTCATCTTAGACTCCAAACACCATAACCGATATCCTTTAACACCAGCACTGAAACCCATAAACAAAGCCTTCTTTGCACGTGGATCCAACTTTGATTCAATCACATGATAATATGCAATAGAACAAAAAATAAGCAAAGAATCATAATCAGTTGCAGGTTTACCGGACCATACCTCTGAAGGAGTCTGCCATCAATGGCAGAACATGGCAAACGATTGACAATGTGTTGAGCGTATGTGATGGCCTCAGCCCAAAATTTCCTGTCTAGCCCAGCATTAGACAGCATACAACGAACTTTCTCCACTAGTGTTCAATTCATACGCTCTGACACTCCATTCTGCTGTGGTTTATTTCTCACTATGAAGTACCGAACTATGCCACACTCCTGGCATACATCTTGGAAAGGATCACTCTTGTATTCTCCACCGTTGTCAGATCGGAGAACCTTGATCTTTCTCTTAATCTGATTTTCAACTTGAGCTTTCTATTTCAGAAAAATCCCAACGACTTCATTTTTGCTCTTCATAGTGTACACCCAAACTCTCCTGGAAAAATCATCAACAAAAATCACAAAATAGTGTCTACCTCCAAGTGACAGAGTCTTGGCAGGTCCCCACACATCTGAGTGCACGTAATCCAGAATTCCCTTCGTATTATGGATTGTCGTGCCAAATTTCACTCTTCGCTGTTTTCCCAGAACACAATGCTCGCAAAACTCTAATTTGCAAGACTTCGTACCTTTCAATAATCCTTGCTTGGCGAGAATTTGCAATGATCTCTCACCAGCATGTCCCAATCGCAAATGCCAAAGCTTCGTCGCCTCTGCATCCTTCTTGTTACTCGAAGTTGCAGTTGCTACTATCCCAACAACTGTACTACCTTGATAGTAATACAAATTGTTCTTCCTCACGCCTTTCAACATCAACAATGCTCCTGAAGTTGCTTTAAGAATTCCATCTCGCATCATCACAACTAGGCCTTTAGATTCTAAGGCCCCCAATGAGAAGAGATTCTTCTTCAACTGGGGCACGTACCGCACATCCTTCAAAATTCTGGTGGATCCATCCTGATTCCGTAGCTTGATTGAGCCTATCCCAGCTGTCTTACATGGATTGTCATTCCCCATGTAAACAAGTCCGCCATTGAGTTCTTCGAAATCAAAGAACCACTCCCTGATGGGACACATATGATAGGTGCAACCTGAATCCAATATCCACTCGTCTGGATGCGATGTTGAAGGTGAAAGCGTAAAAAAACAATCTGACTCCGCATCATTTTTGCATTAAGCAATATTTGCATCTTGCGAAGCCTTTTCTTTTTTCTTCAACTTTGGGAAGTCTTTCTTCCAATGTCCTTTCTCATAACAGAAAGCACACTCATCTTTGGCAACTCGCCTTTTCGATTTGGACCTTCCTCTTCTCTCCTTTGATCGGCCTTATTGACGACCTCTTGCCACTAATGCTTCATCTGTAACTGCTTTGCCTTTCATTTTATCTGTCTTTCGCAATTCTTGACTATACAAAGCAGAACATACAGTATCTAAAGACACATTCTCTTTACCGTGGAGTAATGTGGTCTCCAGATGTTCAAATTCATCAGGTAGAGACGACAACAACATCAATGCCAGATCTTCATCCTCAAATTTCACATCTAAATTTAGTAGGTCTGCTACTAATTGGTTAAACAAAGTAATGTGTTCATTCATAGTGGTACCTGGTCGGTATTCAAATCGGAACAACCTTTTCTTCATAAGGAGCTTATTCTGACCACTCTTCTTCAGAAATTTATCCTCCAGTGTCTTCCACAATCTATGTGCAGAAGTCTCATTCTTGACAGCATACTTCTGCTCCCTGGACAGACACGACCGAATTGTTCCACAAGCTAACCGATTTATGGTACTCCAATCTTTATCATCTATATCTTCTGGTTTCTTTTCTTCAATGGCAATGTCAAGACCCTACTGGAAAAGAGAGTCTAGAACATACCAAAATGGCCAGAACCGTCAAATATCTCCACCACCAATTTCATATTTGACAGTGGAAACCTCGACCATGATGACGAAGAACTAGCCTTGTTTTCTTGATCATTACCTGCCATTATAGACTCAAAATAAAGTATTCAATATTACAAACAAATAGAACCAAGGACGAACCTTGGCTCTGATACCACTTGTTGAGAAAACCGGGTAATTTTCTCTCAAATAGTGAAATGAACCGATTCAGTAATTTCAGAGTTAACCTAATGGGGTCTACTCGATAAAATTACTTCTCCAAATAAATTCTTTGGAAAGACTGGCGGGGACACTGTCCCTCTTAAATACCAGATTCCTAACAGAATTTATCAGTCGGTGTATTTATCACAATATAAAATACCCAAAAGAACCGTACAAAACACTACTACCAAACCCGCAAATAATATCAAATACAATATCCCAACAGAAAATAAACCCAGAAATAAATGCGGAACAAAATAAATAATAAAGAAAGAACACACCCGAAACTTTGATAACGAAGTTCGGCCAAATTGCCTACGTCTCCGAGCACCCTCTGCAGAGCCCACTTATATATAGACGAAGAAGAGAATACAATATTTGAGGATGATTTACATAATGGGGTGAGCTCCTTTTATAGGAAGCCACACCCCCAAACTACCTATTCCCCACCGCTGTGGAATGGCAAAATTTTGCCAAACTTCAACAAAAGCAACATGTTTAGTCATATTAGCAACTTTTTCTACGATCCATAAATATTTAATTCTGAAGTATATGAAGGAAGGTTCGATTTCTAGTATACTATGCTTGGAATATGTTGAAAGGCTTTTTTATTTTCATTCAACTTGTTAATCTCTATGATTTACATTCCTTTATATAGGATATAGACTATACACAATTAAGGTAAAGATTTACCCTAGTCCTCAATCACCTATTACATGGTAAGAATCAATTACGGTATCAATTTCATATTCCCTTGATTTGCCTTGATTTGTTTCCTTGTGACTTGAAATCTTTCCAACACTCCCCCTCAAGTTAAGTGAGGGGATCTTCCATACTTAACTTGCCCAACACTTCATGAAAACTTCTTGAGTCCACAGCCTTTGTCAGAATAGCTGATCTTCGGATCTAACAAACGGCAGCTCTATGATCTTTTCCTCTATGTTGTCTTTGATAAAGTGTCGATCTACTTCAACGTGTTTTGTTCGATCATGCTGCACTGGGTTCTCGGATATACTGATGGCTGCCTTATTATCGCAGAACAGTTTGCAGGGTCCTAAGGGAAGTAACTCCAACTCGGTCATTAACCGCTTTAGCCACAGGATCTCTGTCAGTCCGCTTTGGATCCCTCGAAATTCCGCCTCTGCGCTTGACAAGGCTACTACCTTTTGTTTCTTGCTTCGCCAAGTAACCAGGTTGCCTCCAACAAATGTAAAGTATTCTGCAGTTGATTTTCGATCATTCGGGTTTCCTGCCCAATCTGCATCTGTGTACCCACATATGTCCATGTGTCCGTGCTTCTTAAACATTACTCCATGTCCTGGTGTTCCCTTCAAGTACCGGACGATTCGCATTGCTGCTTCCCAATGAGTTGTCTGAGGCTTATGCATAAACTGACTCACTACTACGACTGCATATGCTATGTCGGGTCTAGTGTGGGACAGGTAGATCAGCTTTCCAACTAAGCGTTGGTATCTTGTACGGTGAGTGGATTCAGCTCCTTCAACTATCTGCAAACCATGATTTTGGACCATAGAGGTGTCTGCTGGCTTGTAGTCCAACATTCCAGTTTCTGCCAACAAGTCAAGGACATACTTTCTCTGATTTATGAAGATTCCCTGTCGAGACCTTAGTACTTCTATCCCTAGAAAATACTTTAGCAGACCAAGGTCCTTCATCTCAAACTCCGAGAAAAGATTCTGTCTCGATCGTTTAATTTCCTCTTCATCATCACCAGTGAGGATCATATCATCCACATAGATAATAAGACATGTAATCTTTCCTTCCCTCTTTTTCAGAAACAGAGTGTGATCGGAGTTACTTTGTTTATATCCGTACTTCTTCATTACCTCGGTGAATCTCCCAAACCAGGCACGAGGCGGTTCTTTCAATCCATACAACGTTTTCTTAAGCTTGCATATCCTACCGCCTTCAAACTCCGCAGAGAAACCTGGTGGGGCCTCCATATAGATTGGTTTAGAGAGTTCACCATGCAGGAAGGCATTAGTGACATCGAACTGGTGTAAAGGCCAATTCTTGTTTGCTGCTATGGAAAAAAGGACTCTGATCGTGTTCATCTTGGCAACTGGAGAAAAAGTTTCGGCATAATCGACTCCATAAGTTTGAGTGTACCCTTTTGCAACCAACCTGGCCTTATATCGCTCAATCGATCCATCTGGTCTCCTTTTGATGGTGAAGACCCACCTGCACCCCACAGCTCGCACGCCGTCTGGTCTGGCACACACTTCCCATGTTTTGCTCTTCGTCAGTGCTTTCATTTCTACCATCATCGCCTTTCTCCAATGAGGTGTTTGCATTGCCTCCTCAGCGGTTTGAGGGATCTCTTCTTCTTCATACAAGGCTGTTGTGAAAGCTCTAGCCATTTCTGTGAGGTTGGCTTTAGCGAGATTTGCCATCGAGTATCTACTTTTACTTCCGATCCTTTCTGGACTGTATCTTTTAGGTGGGACCCCTCGAGTGCTTCGTGGGAGGAGAATGTAACGGCCAGTGTCCCCATCAATAGCCGTGACCTCATCTATCTCAAGAAGGTTAGGAGTAATAACTGTACTCTCAGGAATGGGTTCAGAGTTTACCTCGGATATCACTGGAAGAGGATTGGTCTGAGGCGTGGCTTGCTGAGGGGGGTCCACAGTGGAGGTGACCTGCTCGGCGGTGGCGCTAGCTTGTTCTGTTGGTTCCACTTCAGAGTTGCTTGATTGAGGCACCAACCAACTTAGGGGTCCACTTATATCCCTACTACTCTCCCCCTGACCGCTAAGTTGGGTTTGATAGAAGTATTCACACTCAAGGAAGTTACAATTCATAGTAGTGACTATTTTCCTAGAAGACGGATCATAACATCTATACCCTTTTTGATTAATCCCATATCCCAAGAAGACACATTTCACGGCGCAAGCAGAAAACTTAGTGCATTCATGTTTTGGTACATGCACATAGACAGAGCACCCAAAAATCTTTAGTGGAAGAGTAAATGGTTCGGGGACTTTTGTTAAGTTTGAGAGAACTTGAAGAGGTGTTTTCATACTAAGAATTTTTGTAGGAAGACGGTTGACCAAGTACACAGAGGTAGCTACTGCTTCAGGCCAAAGAAATTTCGGAACATTGGAATCAAAAAACAAAGCTCGAGTTATTTCAAGAAGAATTCTATTTTTTCTTTCTGCTACCCCATTTTGTTCTGGTGTATACGAACAAGTGGTTTGGTGAATTAACCCATTTTCCTTAAAAAATTCTTCCATATCTCGATTGACAAATTCCCTCTCATTATCTGACCTAAGAATTGAGATAGTTTTGTGAAACTGTGTCTGAATCATTTTGAAAAAAGTGGTAAATTTTTCGAAAAATTCAGATTTATGTCTCAAAAAATATACCCACATCATTCTAGTGCAATCATCGACAAACAGAAGAAAGTATTTAAAACTATGACCACCAGTAATAGGCGCAGGGCCCCACACGAACAATGGAAAAAATATCTTTAACACGCATATTACTGGATTTAAAAGATTGTCTATGATTCTTAGCCAAAACACACGACTCACAAGAAATGTCTTTAAGATGGGAAAACTTTGGAAAAAGTAATTTGAAATAACCCGCGGAAGGATGACCCATTCGACGGTGCCACAACCAAGCTTCTCTATTAGCAGATCCGTGAGCAAGCATTGCGGCGCCCCCTTGGTTAGCTATCTCATCCACATAATAGAGTCCCTGACGCTCAGTGTCACGCACAATTATCCTCCTCGTCCTGATATCCTGTAAAACACAGAAATTTGGATGCATCAATAAAGTGCAGTTTAGTTCCTTCGTCACGTGACTAATAGACATCAATTTTTGAGACAGTTTTGGCACATAGAGGCAATTTTTAAGTTTCAGACTTGGGGATATTTCAATAGTTCCACTCCCATTCACAGAAGTCAATTCCCCATCAACGGTTTGAATTTGGCTTTTCGTTGCATCGTTAAAAGTGGTAAAGTCACTCTTATCATAGGTCATAGTATCTGTAGCCCCACAATCAAATATCCACACACTCCCAGTATTACCCTGTAATTTTTCTGCCACGCATGCAATATGGGTATTTTCAAGAGGTGCAAAATAATTGGGGTCAACAAACGATTTTTCTAAAGCTGGGGGGTAAGTTTTTGTGTTTTTAACTCTAAGAAGACTCAATTGCACATTAGGTTCAACATGGGGTGTTTTATGTAATTGTCCAGAATTGGAGGGTAAAAAACATGATTTATCAATTTCGGGGGGCTTAATAGCAATTGACAAAGTAGGGTTAAGGTTTTTAACCATTAACCCTTTACCTCCACAAGACCCGCTGCCAAACGACCCTTCGGCTCGTCTGAAATCGGCGATCGCCGCTTCCCCGACTGCACCACCCTTGTTTTCCTGCCGACCGTGAGCGTCGGCGGCCTCCTGGTTGCCCGCTCCGGTTGCCAGAAATAACCCTCTCCCATTTTCGCATATTCCGGTCGCCAGCTTCGCCTTGGCTTTCTGGTTCTCGTCCCACCATTCCGGGAAGCCGACAAGGAGGAAACACGTCTCCTTGGTGTGTTTGTGTTTCCCGCAGTGCGAGCACCATAGCTTCGATTTGTCTGGTCTGAAGGGTCGGCGATTTTGGGGGTTGGGTGCACCGGTTCGATGCGGTGGTGGTCCACCCCGCTGCTGACTCCGAGCCGCGAATCCAAGTCCGATACCACCCGATGATGCGACGTCGTTGGTTGCGCTGGACGATTCGGTGGAGATTGCCGGCATGATTTTAAGCTGGGCGGTCTCCCTCTTAATCCAGCCGTATGCGACCTCGGCTGAGGGCCATGGTCGTTCCTTGAGCACTTCCCGCTTCATCTGGTCGTATCTCGGGTTGAGTCCGGTTAGGAACTTGAATAACCGTCGGGTTTCGATGTATTTCTGAAATTGGCTGACCCCTTTGTCACAACATGTGACTGGCTGTTCTTGGCATCGATCCACATCTATCCACGTCCCATGTAAGTGCCGCCAATATGTCTCCAAGCTTTGTTCTCCTTGCTTGACATTTTCTGCCTTTTCTTCCAGATCGAAAAGCAAGAATGGATCGGATGTGCTTTCGAAAGTCACGGCTAGGCTTTTCCACAGAGCCTCTGCCGTTTGATGATGGGCAAAATCAATGACAATATCGGTTTCAATGTTGTCTAGAATCCACGAGAAGACGATTAAGTATATCTCCTCCCACTCCGTGTAATCAGCCGCCCCTGGTTCGGGTGGTGGCGGATTGCCATTGATGTGTCGGAGTACCCTTCTACTCCTGATCTGGATTTTCATTAGCCGCGCCCATATCGAATAGTTGGTTCCATTGAGCTTTACGGCAACAGTAACATTCTTGCTAACTCTCAGTTTGTTATCATCTGAGAGTTTGGGTTTGGTTCTGTCTTCGTCGTCGGCCATGGCTTAATTTCTGCCCTAGGTCGAGAAACGGTAAATCTAGGCTATGATGAGTTTATTTCTGAGCCTTTGCTCTGATGTCATGTTGAAAGGCTTTTTTATTTTCATTCAACTTGTTAATCTCTATGATTTACACTCCTTTATATAGGATATAGACTATACACAATTAAGGTAAAGATTTACCCTAATCCTCAATCACCTATTACACGATAAGAATCAATTATGGTATCAATTTCATATTCCCTTGATTTGTCTTGATTTGTTTCCTTGTGACTTGAAATCTTTCCAACAGAATGTAATATTTAATTCTGAAGTATATGAAGGAAGGTTCGATTTCTAGTATACTATGCTTGGAATGTGTGAATTTTTTATGAAAATCAGTCATAAATATTTAATTCTGAAGTATGAAGGAAGGTTCGATTTCTAGTAGTATATATTATGCTTGGAATGTGTGAAATTTTATGAAAATTTGTATGTTCAACAGTTGAAAGATGGTTCTACTAGTATATTTATGCTTGTGACGTAGTACTATGAAACTTGATGAAAATTGAAAATTATTATATTCAAATTTTTATAAGTCGAATGAAAGGTGCAGAGTTTGAATGGGCCTTAAAAAAATACTACTCCCTCTGTCCCACAGTAATAAAGACATTTCATTTTGAGCACTCATTTTAAAAAAATGATAATAAATGGTTAAATTATAGAAATAGTAAAATAATATAGAGACATTTCATTTTGAGCATTCGACCTGTGGCTGGTTTATTGATTGGTTGGCGTAATAATTCAGGAACTTCCAACTCAACGAAAAATGAAAAAAAATCCCAATTGATCTTTGACAATAAAAGATGGTTTGTTTTCATAGCAATTACTCGTGTATTATATAGTACTCCACTATATATATGTCACACCCAACGACTACTTACCAACAAACAACAAATTATTTGACCAAAATTAATTTTTTAGGCTCAAACGTCAAAACCTTTTCTTTATTTGAAATTAATTTTCTGTATTTTAAGTCCGAGTTTTTATTTAATTAATTAACGGCAAGGACTGCATTAATATCTTTTGTGCACACCGATGCGGAAATTATAAACTTCATTATTCTTTCTATCATCATTTTTATTTTAGAAATTAATTTTACTATAAATTATACTCCTAATACTCGATAATTAATTAAATTACTAATCAATTCATTTGTTTTCAATTATAATAATAATGCAATTATTATTATTAATATGATTTCCTGTGTTAGCATAAATTTATATATAATCGCCCACAGTATAATCATATTACCAATACCTTGTATAGGCAAAGTCGAGCATAAATTTGGACACCGTTTATAAAAAAACGCCCCTATAGTTAGATTATATGGTAACCAAGACAAAAATGTGGTACTAATAAAGAGAAAAAATGGAGTCGTGAAGAGACACAATCCTTTCTACAAGAACCAACCCAATACCCTAACTAGCTAGAGCTTCGCCAACACCGATTAACAAGCTCACTAAGGCTATCCACAATGGCGCCTAGCGCACCGCCTAGCCGAGCGCCGGCGCTAGGCGAACCATTGCAGCTTCCGAAAACCGTCGAGCGGTTTTTCGGAATTAAAAATCGCCTAGCGCTAGGCGGTCGACGGGTGCTGGGCGATCCGCTCCACGCCATTGCAGCGTCGGGATCGCCCAGCGCATCGCCCAGAGGTTTTTTTGTTTTTTTTTTAAAATTTTCGAGACACTATATATACGCGATTTGCACTTCATTTTCATTCGCACCACTTGTATTAACGAGTACTCTCTCTATCTTAATTTCTATACAAGATCAACACCGAGAAATGAGTAACGCGGGTGATGGTAGTGGAGGTAGTGGGGGGAGGCTGAGGAGTACGAACGTCGAATGGCCGAAGCGTTTGAGGCATATACCAACCGCGGGATAGACCAATGGATGCAAAGAGCCTTGCAGCCGGCGGTACCTCGACCTCGGCCAGTTGTCCATCGCCGACAAGCGATTAATCGTGATCACGTAGCTGCACATCAGCGCCTATACGAAGACTACTTTGCAGAGGAGCCGCGGTTCAACGCCAACATTTTCAGGCGACGTTTTAGGATGAGCAGAGCCATGTTTATGCGTATTGTTAACGCCTTGGAGCAGCGATATTTGTATTTCCGCTTCAGGCACGATGCTGCTGGCAAACCCGGCCACACACCAATTCAAAAGTGCACTGCGGCAATCCGGCAGTTGGCTTACGGAGGCGCGGCAGACATGTGGGACGAGTACCTCTACATCGGTGAGACGACTTCCCTGGAATGTTTGAAGTATTTCTGTCAAGCCGTGATTGAAGTATTCGGTGATCAGTATCTCCGAAAGCCTACCCGCGAAGATTGCCGGGACCTGCTGAGGATGCATGGGGAGCAGCATGGGTTCCCGGGAATGTTAGGCAGCATAGATTGTATGCATTGGGAGTGGAGGAACTGTCCCGCTGCCTGGAAGGGGTTCTACACGACCGGCTACAAGGGAAAGAATCCCACGATGATCCTCGAGGCCGTAGCTGATTACCGGCTGTGGATTTGGCATGCGTATTTTGGGATAGCCGGTTCGAACAACGACCTTAACGTCCTCAACTCGTCGCCCCTATTCAACGAGCAGTGTCAGGGCGTCGATCCGGCCATCAGTTTTGTCGCCAACGGCAACTGGCATGATATGGGCTACTACTTGGCGGATGGGATATACCCTAGGTTGCCCGTCTTTGTGAAGACGATCCGATGCCCAGGAGATGAGAAGAAGGCCTACTTTGCGGCACGGCAGGAGTCCGCGCGCAAGGACGTGGAGCGCGCATTTGGTGTGCTCCAGGCTCGATGGGCGGCGGTTAGGGGTCCAACGCGTTTGTGGCACGTCGACTGCATTGCTGATATAATGTACGCCTGTATTATCATGCACAACATGATTGTCGAAGATCAAGGTGTACAACTGACGGATTGGGCCAACGACGATAATGAAGCCGGTCCAAGCCACGGCGTGGCCGTCCCCAACGCACGGAGTGGGGTACCTCACGATGAAGCCGGCCTCCTCCAAGCACATGCCGACATGCGCCAAACGGAAGCTCATATTCGACTCCAAAAGGATTTAATTGAAGAGTTATGGGCGCGGAGGACTGCTCGGAGTTAGTTTTTTTTATTTATGTAATTTTGTAAAATGTACTTTTTTTAAATGTAATTTTTATTATTAATGTACTTTTTTAAAATTTTAGTACTTTTTTAAATTTATTGTACTTTTTTAATTTATTGTACTTTTTTTAAAATTAAAATAGTATTATTAATGTTTCCCGTATATGTCTCGTAAATTAAATTCCGTATATTGTGTTATTAGTGATGTGGCTATTGATGTGGCTGGGCTATTTATGATATGGCTAGGCTATGGCTAGGCTATTTCTGATGTGGCAGGAGGATTTTTAATATTGATGATGTGGCAGGAGGAGTTTGTGGCTGGGCTATAGCTGGGCTATTGCTGGGCTATCACCACTGTGGATACCCTTAAATCAAGTTCTTCGAAGCTCTTCGATCGGCTATTAACATAAGTCCAAGCCTGATTCACAAGCAGGTCAAATAGCATAAGGTTGTCTTTGTGAAGGACTAACTCACCATACACATAATGATCATGATAGAAAGAACACATAAGATCCCACATAGAGAAAGAGAGAGCATGAAGACTGGAGCGATAGAGAATGCATAAAGGTGTCGTTTGGTTGACATGACTCATTATTATATTATTATCCATATATGATTAGTTAAGTTGTAAGATTATTTTAGTTGGAAAAGAGCGACTATAACTCAGTGGTTGATCCATGATTCGGAAACGGATCTAGGGGCGGAATATATATTATTACTAGCTTGGTTTGGAGCGGATATGACTATTTTTTCGGTCTTCAGGGTGACGTCGGAGGCAAACGAAGGGTGCGGACACCCCTAGATCCCGTCATATGACTAATTATTATAAGACTATCTATCTATGATTAAACTGTGAGATTCAATTTTATGAAAAAATTATAATGAACTCTCACACCAAATAGAAGGGTGTAGAAGGTCTCCTCATTTCTCATGGGTTGGAGCACCAGATAGGACAACCGGGTTTGGGTATCGAGTTTTAGATAATAAACCGATTTGGGCTACAATAATAAATTGGCCTAACAGGTCCACACTAAATTAATTCCTTTTGACTATAACTTCAAATGAACAATCAACACTATTATATATTCTACGTGTAATTCTAAAAAGTATTCTCAGCTGGTAGAATAACTAGGTGCAAATATAAAAATTAGCTGCCTGATCGTTCCTTAAACACTAGTTTATCACCACCTCATGCGATGCGTGGCATGAAATTTATAGAGTGCTATTATAAATTTTTAAAATTAAAATAAATGACATAGTATGCTTTATTAAACAATACAAATGATTAAAATGAATCGAGGCAATAGTTGTTGCATTCTCTTTTTGCAAGACAAGATTACAGTATTTATTCGTGCGTATGGAATGTTGCGATTTGTCCCATAGTCTCATAGATATAAACATCCAAGTGAACTCAAGGCATTGCACGTACGAGCTCGATGATCTGTAAAATCAACTCGGGAGTGAGTACGATGATCCTATTACTTGACCTATTGTTTAATGTGAATTTGAATATAATTTTTTTTTTATGTCCATCATGGAAGTTCTATAATTCTATTTGTAGTCCAATGTTGATTGTTGGTGAATTTGGAACATAGTATGGATTTGGTAGTTATTGGGTCAACTCCATATTTACCCAATCTAATAAGGTCAAATCTTAATCCAACCCTAAATTATTGGTCACAGCCCAAAAACGTTGTGCGTGTTCGTACAGGTTAATGTGTCATACAAGAAAATGTCGGCCTTAATATTAATGATAGCTAGTAAGTTACTATACAATTTAGCTTGACATGGCATGACATGATAAATATTAGAACATAACAAACCTGATATTAGACAGTTAAAACACATTATAACATGATTAAGAGTTTAATACAATTTAAATCTAAATAATTAAATTAAATTTTAATATTGTTTAACTAATTCAATTATTAAAATAATAATTTTATTTTCTTAACGGATAATTTTATTGGGTGAACTTTATAAGGACCTAAACCCAAAAATTGCGCGTTTATGTCGAGTTAATTTCATGCGTGTTCATATCAGATTATTGTATCGGGTTAAAAAATTGTCGAGTTAATTTCATGCGTGAACTTGATATGACAAACTTAGTTGTAGTGGGATAATTTAGTTTGATTCTAATACATTAAAAATATTATTAAAATTTTTAATTTCACAAAATTCATACTCCCTCCGTCCCTCAAGAATATGCACTATTTCCTTTTTAGTCCATCCCACGAGAATATGCACTTTCTAATTTGGAAAAGTCATTTCTCTCTAATAAGGTGAGAGATATAGAAATAAAAGTGTTAGTGGAAAATAGGTCCTATTAGAGAGATGGAAATTTCTTAAAATAGAAAGTTTCTATTTTTAATATTCAAACTTGAAATACTATAAAGAGTAAAGGCCAAAATTGGCCATCAACTACTTTTTGGCTATTTCCAATATTTTCATGACCAAAGTACTCTTAAGGCCAATGAGGGCAATTCAGTCTATTTATCCTCTCATTTTCATTAAAGTAGTATGTAATTTGGGGTAGTTGATGTAACAAAAAAGATGTTCCCTCTAATTTTAATTTCAATATAAAAATATCTTAATGATATTAATATTCTATTCCTATTAATTATTTAAGTTTAGTTTTACTTATTTGTAATATTTTAAATCATTGTACTATATTTCATATTAATAGTGAAATAACTTAGATATAATATATGTAAACATTATGTGTATACAATATTTTTATATAAAAGTAGTTCAATTTATTAGATGGAATATTAATTTTTCAATCTTAAAGCTATACATAGAATATGTTATTTTTAAGTACAATACAAAATTGATGATTAAAAATAAAATAAAATTTATTAACATACATAGAATCTTAAATAATTCAAAGAGCCAAGTTTTATTTTATCTACTCTTGTGTAGTAATTGTAGTCTAAAAAATAGTTGAAATTATCAATAATCAATTTAATAAAAAAGATAATGACATTCTTAGTTGAATATTATCATTAGACCATTTACAACATTATGAAACTGTTCATAATTCTCATATCTATTCCCTTGACTATTCGTGAATCATAGTTTTTCTACTTTATTAAATTTATATTTCAATGTAGTATATATTATATATTATGATTAACTTAAATTTTCAGTTTAATAAAATTACGAGATTCATTAAAATAAAATATTTATCTTAGTGTTATCTAAATAATTGAGAATGTAACCATATAAAAGTATTAACTAGCACTAGAAAATAATATCATAATATTCAATTAATGTATGGTATATATTAGTAATAATAGTATAATTATCTATTAAACTTAATCCCAAATAAATTAGAAGAAAGTAAAAAGTGAATGAATAAATAGATTGAATTGTCCTTCATGGCCTTCAGGGTACTTTGGTCATGAAAATATTAGAAATAGTAAAAAAAAGTTGAATTGATATTAACATATAGTTAATGGACCTTCAAAAGATATTATGAAATGTTACGGACCAAATTTGCTCATTTGAGATAATTGTTATACTCAAAAAGATGTTCCCTCTTAAAAAAAATTATACTCTACTCCTTGATTTGTGTATAAATTTTTAAAACGCCAAATCTTAGTAGAACAAATGAAACTAATATAATATGATTCGAATGTTCAAATACATATACCTACAAAGGATCATATAGTTTGAGTCATTGAGCCAAGTAAAAACTACAAAATCGAAATTCCAAAGTCCAAATCGAAAAATCACAATTTCCCAAAATCCAAAGTCCAATATTTTAAATATGTATATTTATAATAGTAAAAAACATTAAATAAAATGAGGCCATGTAGTTGACCCATTAAATGAGTTCCTCTATTTCCACACTGAAATATTAAATGCTGCATCAACGCCCAACAAACCAACCCCAACCCCAACCCACCCCCTCATTCAGATGGCATTTTCCACCCCCTTTCTCTCCCAATGTCCGCCTCGCCACCACCTCCTCCGCCGCCGCTAACCGCCTCCCCTCCCTCCGTCTCCAAAAATCTCACCTCGATCGGCCTCGGCTACGCCATCTCCATCGCCCTCGGCTTCCTCGTCTTCTTCTCCACCGTGCTCCTCGCCTCCTACATCTGCTACCGATCCCTCTCCCGCCGCCGACGCCGACGCCAATTCGGAAACCCTAACCCTCAGAATTCGGCCGAGAACAGCATCTATCTGCCGCGCATCATCTTCGTCGCCGAGGACGACGACGGCGGGGAGCAGAACGCGGTGGTAGGGCTGGAGCAGGCGGTAATCAACTCGTATCCGAAGCTGGTGTTCACCAAGCGGAGCGGAAATTGGGAGAACGACGCCATTTGCGCGATCTGCCTATGTGAGTATAGGGAGGGGGAGATGATGAGGATGCTGCCTGATTGCAAGCACTGCTTCCACGTTATGTGCGTCGACGCATGGCTCAAGCTCAACGCGTCGTGCCCTGTCTGCCGGAATTCGCCGCTGCCAACGCCGCTCTCCACTCCGCTGCAGGAGGTGGTGCCGCTCTCTCTGTACGCCGATGGCCGGAGACGGTGACGGTGACAGAGCGATTGGGTTTTGACCATTTGTTTATTTCGGGGGTCCAAGTGTATTTTCTCGATTTTTTAGGGGGGAAGAATGTAAGATTACGAAATTATTTTATGTGAAATTAATTACCAACAAAATCTCTCCAAATTCTCGATTATTAATACTATTGTATAAGCAGTGTTGGGTAAATGCGTATTGTATTGGAGATCTAAAATGAGATTTCAGTTTTATGGTGAATGGTAATGCCTAAAACAAGAAAAATTTTATTCAATAGAATAGTTAGAGAAACAGACATATGTATGAGTAATGACAAAATTAAATTTTGGGTGATCGATGATGATAGTGAACTTTTTCAACAATCAATCATGTATGATTAGACTTTTGTTCTTTGACTGAACTTATGTTCACCCGTTCATAATCAAAGAAGAAAATAGATCTCGCGTACAAGAAAAGGGACTTCACACAGGAATACCAATCCATTTTAATTACGGAGTACTACACACTGTAAAATTGAAAATACTATGTTAGTGATACATATAAAAATGATACTATATTTTTACTGATTTACCAACTAGAAAAAGGGAAGACCACCATGCAATATTTTGTACAATCCGTCCACACATAAGTTGTACTTTTTGACATATGTTTTGAGAAATGAGTATGAGTTAAAAAATTAGGGGAAAATAAATACTCAATTTTATATTAGTTGCAGCAAAAAGGGCGATTCCGTCGCCTTGGCGGCCCCCACACTCCGGCCCGACATCATGTGAGGGGTTCAATCAGGGTACGCAGTAGCCCGTTACGGGGGAGGCCTTGACCCACTGGCTGTCAGAAGCCCATCTCCCAATGCCTCACACTTGTGCCTGAGAGATGGAAGCAACTACACGACAGAAGTGAGATTCAAACCCATGCTCATTGCAGCAAGATCTGCCTCTCCGTTGCCAACTGCGCTACGCCCCTGCGGGCCTCAATTTTATATTAGTGTTACAATGAAACCTGAGTCTAGTGAGTTAACAGGGTGTGAAGCTTAATTACCATTATAGTAAGTGAAATAAAATATACTCCCTTCGTTCGTTAATAGGAGCCTCATTTCCTTCCGGTACGGGTTTAAGAAATGTTAAGAAAAGTTAGTGGAAAAAAGTTAGTGGAATATGAGTTTCACTTATATATATTGGTTTTAAAAGATATCTGAGTGGAATGAGTTAGTGGAATATATGACCTCTTTACCATTTATGGTAATTACGAACCGGGACTCCTATTCGCGGACGTAGAGAGTATTACGTAGTACTTATTTCTTGACGGACCGGACCGAAATTACAAAAAGAGATTCCTATTGTCAGCCAAGGAGATAAAAATCATCCGCAACTCATAATTCTCTCATACAGTCATACTCCACCTGTGTCACGTCATCATTTCGCACGAGTTATACGTCGATGCTTGACATCACAAAATATTTTCATTTTTTATTTTTTAAAATTATTTTCAAATTTATACTCCATTTATTCTTATCTTTGTTATACATAAACAAAAAGTTATTAAAATACAAAAAATTATATCATTAATATTACATTAATTGTATACTAATTACATATCTAAATCTCTTAAAATTAATTGTACATTAAAATTACAAAATCTAGATTTCAAATATTTTAAAAAAAACATTTTTAAATTAAAAAAATTCTTGCAATCTAGCCTAGAGCCCCATAGGATGCACCGAGTGCCAGAAAAAATCCACAGTTCCATATCAACTCTCCCAGTCATCCAGCAACACCATAATACCCTGCTCAATGTCAAATTGTACCCTACAACGCAGCGAACTGCACCGGGCACCCAACTCGCGATCAAGCCCCCCTTCGATTGATGCGTGAACATGGCCTAATAACATAATAAAAATTTGTAAGAGACAATTTATGCATTTAATAATTTTGTAATGTGGTTTAAAAATTCGTATAATATTTTTGTTTCGTTATACTCCTATTTCAATATAGATATTGGTTTGTTATAACAAAATGCCTATTTAGAGTAATTGGCATACCTATCATTTTAATATTGTAATGTGGTTTAAAATTTCGTATGATATTTTTGTTTTGTTATACTCCTTCCGTCCATGAAAAATAGGACACACTGTGAATGATACGAGTTTTAATATGGAATTGGTTAAGTAAGAGAAAAACAAGAAAGTAAGAGAAAAGTAGTGTTAGTGGAATGTGAGGTCGTGGACAATTAAAAATGGCAAATATGCTATATTATTCGTGGACGGAGGGAGTATTTGAATATGAATATTGATTTGTTATAAAATTGGGCTTTAAGTAGGTTAATTGGCCTGGCCCGTTAATCTATCAAACTAACGCAATTCTATATAAGTGGTGAAAGGCCTAGGTGTATCAGAATCCTAATATTTTTCTCATCCCTCATTCAATTTTTTTCTTTTTTTCTCCCTCCTTTTATTAATATCTCTCAGTTTTTGTAGTAAGCATCATTGCTGCAGCGTGAATTGTACTATTTGGTTCGTATTCACTGAGCAATGTGTTCATTTGTTTTCTATCAGAATCGATTTGAAATTCCAATTTGGATGCTAAATTTGAACAATCAGATCGAAGGACCTATAGACGAGAGGCGATTTTTAAAATGCCGATTCAGTCAAGTTTACCTTCGGAGATGGATATTAATCTTCTGAATTTTGATCGCCGAACCGGATCTGTTTGTTCCGGTTAGGTTCTCCATATCTTCAGATATTACTCCTATTTGTTAATTAGTTAATACTCTATGGAAATTTGTAAGGCGAAGGTTCCCAGCGGAGAGGAAGCTGTCTCGAACGACACCTCTCTAACACTAAATTCAAACTTTCGCATAAGGATATCGGCCATATTCAACGGCGCTTCTGGAAATTTTAATTTTGGATGCGTTTTGAACCCTTTGGCTATAATTTTATTCATATTCCCAATTTTCACTTTAAGATGAGCTGTGCAATGATGCTTCCTCTAGTATTAGTTCATTTTAAATGTCGTTGAATGATATTTCATGATCCCTCCTTTGTAGGGCTTAAAGCCATCCACAACGCAGGATGGGGAAGATGGGCCGGACCGCTCCTGGTGTCCGTCCGCGACTGGGACGTGCCCGTTTGTGGCCGGTCCTGGCGTTGGGCCGCAGCATTGAAAATCCGCCTGTTGCGAACTTTCGAAGTCGATTCGAATTTTAAATTTCAAGTCTTTAAATACATCCTCTTCTTTTCTTTTTAATTCACTCCTCATTCAATTTCTACCTCTTTCTATTGAGAGTAAGGCGGTTATGGAGAACTCTACTGCTAGTGCTTCGCTGCCCCCATCCGACTCGTCTCTCCCTCTTTCTACGGAGAGTAAAGCGGCGAGTGCTTCGCTGCGCCCATCCGACTCGTCTCTCCCTCTTTCTACGGAGAGTAAAGCGGCGAGTGCTTCGCTGCTCCCATCCAACTCGACTCTTGATAGAATTTCCGAGGCTGTTGACAGCATCAATCATAATATGTCTGCCCGAGATTACTTTCAACTGCTGGCTAAAGATGAGTCGGTGATGACCGAGGCCGCCCTTCAGGGGAGGACGCTAGGCTTAGAGCATCTACATCCGTGTTTTTCATCCGTGTTCTTGCCAATGAACACGGATGTGGGCCCGACCCCACTTTATCTGTCCTCTTTTAGGCAAGAGCACAACCCCTACATCCGTGGACGAGCAAAAGAAAGGGTCCCACCATTCCATTATTCAATTTAAATAAAAACATTTCTACAAAATTAAAATACATAAAAAATACCCGGAATAATATTACAAATTTAAAAAAATTAAAAATTACATAATTACATTCCTAAAAAAATAAAAATTACATAATTAAAATACTAAAAAATAAAAATTGCATAATTAAAATATTAAAAAATAAAAATTACATACTTAAAATCCTAATAAATAAAAATTACATAATTAAACTCCTAAAAATAAAAATTACGTAATTTAAGCGTAAAAATGCCCCCGGGGAAGACTAGTCATCATCCGGCAATACCCCCAACGTTCTTTGGAGACCCCGTATCATAGCCACATGCGATTGAAGTTGCTCGGGGGTCATATTTGACCTATCGACTAAATTGAGTTGGGCCAAAACCCTCCACAACGAGTTGGTGGGGGATTGAGGTGGCACATAGGGAGGGGGAGCCGGTTCGGGAGCAGGGGCGGATGGAGTTGCGGCGCGAGGCAGTTGGCCGCCGCCTTCTTCCTTCCTTGCGGTCGGCGTTGGGAACTGCTCGGGCTGGCGTTGTGGCTACCCAAGTTAGCTTCGACAAGTTGGCTACCACGTCTTCGGAGCCGGCGTCGGATAGGGATACCGACCTTGATCGTTTGGAGGAGCCGCTAGACGAGGATGTTACGCCTCCCCTATACTTCGGATGCGACCGCGTCTCCTGCCAAATGTTGAGGATGTTAATACCCCTGGAACTTTTGGATTTCTTCGTTGGCTATGTATATGGCGTTGCGCTTCATACTCTCGTTGCGCTCGATTGTTCCAGCCGGCCGGTTTTCATTGTACCGGCGACAGATGCGCCACCAATAATGATCGCCGGATTGGTTCGTGCCAACCTCAGGATCTTCGGAGATTGACAAGAACCCTTTGAACAATTGCTCCATCTCCGCCGGAGTGTACGGTGTGCGGACACCGCGAGTAGGAGGAGTCGGAGTTTGGGAGGGGCCGCTCGACCTCGCTCAAGGCTCGGGTGTCCACCCGTATTGCCCTTCGGGGGCATCTTGGCCGTCGATCGGGTAAGGCCGGTAGCCACCCGAAACTTCCGAACCGTGGGTTTGAGGAGGGGCCGAATATTCCGTTTCTGGACTAGGAAACGGTTGTGAACCGAACCAATCGGGGTTCCAACCGTGAGAGCCGGGGGGTGATTGTCGTGGCCGGGCATTGTTTTGTTGTAAGAGTAAGAGTTAAAGAAAGATTGAGAATTGAGAATGGAAATGAGAGAATTTAGATGAGAATTGTGTAGTGTAGTGTGAATTTTTGGTGTGGAAGTGGGGGTATTTATAGATGAAAATGTGTATTTTTGGGGAAAAAATTGAAAAATAAATTAAAAGTGGGTAGAAAACGGATATAATTTTTTGGGAAGTGGGAAAATATTTTTTTTTATTTTTAATCGGATTTTTTATTTAAAATCCAATTAAAAAAATTATATTGCCAACGGCATAGCCGTTGGCCAATAGGAAGTTGTCACGTCGCCTGCTCGCTGGCACGAAAGTGCTCGATGCATCGAGCAGCGCCGTGCCAGCGGTAAGAGCGCAGCGGCGGACAGCTCATCCACGCCGCTGGCACGGACGGACGGACGAGCTTGTGCTCGCCGATGTGGATGCTTTTAAGCCCTTACCCAATTTTCATTTTTTGTAATTTTCTACCTTTAAATTTTTTAAAATTTTGGAAATTGATGTTAAGCCCTTACCAAATAATGCTACAGAAGAAAATGTATAACAATTGAAGTTGAGTTTTATTTTTTTAGTTAATGATATAGTCTTTTTGTTATTTTTATTAGATATATTTTGGACTAGTTTGTAAATATATATGCATTTTTTTATACAGTAGTTGTTAGGATTGCGATTGACGATTTTTTTCTCCTTTTCTTTTACTTTATTATTTATAGGTTCCACTATATATGACACAATTTCAACTATTTTTTCTCTCTGTCTCTTACTTTATTAATTATGCGTAAAAACCTTGTCAATCATAAATAACTTATTTTTATGAGACTTAGGGAGTATATATATATAGTGGAGCCTAGCTCCTATAGCCAATTTTTTCTGCGTCCGCCCCTAGTGCCCTTGAGCTTCACAACTTCATGTTGTCCCTTCTAAGGAGAAGCTCACCACAACATTGAGTAATGGTCCCAAAATGAGTGGACTTAATTGTTTTTTCATTCTAATTTCACACACTCTCTCATAAACAAGTGTATGTCTTGAACCTCTTGAATCACATCCTCTTGCAGCCTTTTGCTTCATTGGCCTCATTTGTGCCTCTTGGTGTGTTTTTTCAAGTGCAGAAAACAAAGGCTGAACGACGACCTTCTCCGACATGCTTGCTTCTCTGTCTCTGGTCCCCTAATCCCACCCAAGACGAGTCCTTGTTTGCACCCACTCAAAACGTGTAAACTTTGATTTTTTTCTTTTATAACTTGTCTTCATGTTATCTTGGCTTTTCTTTAGCCCAAATGTCATGAACTCGGTGTGTTTTTTTTTTTGTACTATGAGTTTAACATTATGCTTCTATATATTATTATTAATTTTATAACGCTCAACAAGAATTATTCAACACAAGTAGGAGTATATATATGTAAAATAATCTGAATGTCTTAAAGAGTGGAATATTTGTCAAATATGTTTGTTACGAATTAAAAATCATCAAGTCAGGATGGCCGAGTGGTCTAAGGCGCCAGACTCAAGTTCTGGTCCTCTTACGAGGGCGTGGGTTCAAATCCCACTTCTGACATTTGTTATTTTGTTTTTCTTTTTGTTTATAAAATACTAACTAGTACTACTACTAGTAATTTTTTTATTTTGTTTTCTTTTGCCTTTTCTTTTTGTTTTAAGATATTTTTGCCGTGTCAACCAAAATGTGAATGAATGTGTATATTTGTGTGGCAGTAGTATTTGAAGTAGTAATTGAAAAGTTTACATAAAATGCTACTGTAAAAGAGAGAAAACGAAAACAATCAGTCGCAAACAAGCTGACTTACAATGCAAAGTTGGAAGTATAAATATTACATTATAAATTGAAACAAGAACAGAGTATGTGTTCTACAAATAATTATACAATCTAAAGTTAATAATGGTTGGGCCAGGTATAAGCTTTGCTCAAATGCTTCCAAATTTTCTAGAGTTCTAGACTATCCCACACCCAAAATACAAGAGATTGCTTATCCGAATAAAATGGAAGTGAAATGACACACATATTTACTTCTACACAATAAACAATTACATTAGTGTTATACAGTATATTTTAAATAACTAACAATTCATATGTTAAGGACCTGAAGGTGTATTATGTTAGTCTCAGAGCATGCTGAAGTTGGATTTTGAAGCTTCGAGGCACTATAATTAGTTATTGGATACGCTACTGTCGCTACCGACAAACTTTACAGGAGTTATGAGAAATAGAATCAACCAATCAATGCTCCTAAAGATGCTCGTGGGCATAGAAAGATTTGTTGCGTTTAAAAATTCCATAGTATTGTGCTTCTCTCTTTCAAAATTCACGCCTATTTATAGGTTCCAAGGAGGACTTGATTACAACAGTTGAAATGTCAAAGGGCATGGTCAACTAACTGTCTTTGAAGTTGAAAAGCCAAGATTATTGACCGTTTTCATTGGACTAATATATCTCGAGAAATACAAAATTAAATTAACACATAAATGGTTAATGTATTCCTCGAAACATCAATAATAAGTTAATCCTCGAAAACTCGATGTTGTAAATTTTTTAAATGCGAACTACTACTATCTTACAATAAAAGCTGAAAATTCGAACTAAATTTGCAACATTTTCTTCGTCACGATTTGCTTTATTTTGCATATTTGTTATGTGGAGTAAAATTAGGCACAATTAAGCCAACGTGAGTGAGAAAATGATGTAATAACATTTAGCTAGGACAAGTAGAATGTATTGGAGGGGTTGGTTCCCCTATCTTATTCATGGCTAGTTTTTAAATACACATGAAACATCAAATCTTAATTAGTAGCTGTCCTGCCCTAATTCCATATATACGATTGCAGTGGCGGACGCAGGAATTTTTTTAGTAGGGGCTTCACTATATAATACTTTTTCAGTCCCTAAAAATGGAACTCTTTTCTTCTTTGTCTGTCACCTAAATATTTTTAAAAAAATTAAAAAATTCTCTCTAATAAGTTGATACCCATTTTATACTAAAACACTTTTTCTTTCTATATATCTTTTACTTTACTGACAAACTCATAGTTTAGGATGTTTAGGTGGGTGATTAACACAAGTTGTTGAGTAATTTGAGGTATAAAGTTTAGGTTTCATCCACTTGTTTGCTATTTTAGAGCTAACGAGAGTGTCAAAGTGTTGATGCAAAAACATGTCTAAAACGAGCTTAAACGGAGTTGAATGGGCCAATATAGAGAGTTTTGCCCGCTCGGGCATTTTCTAGGCGAAGAAATACTCGCCCGGGCGTTCTGGTTGGAAATGCACATAGAGAGACAGAGAATTCGCCCGGTCGGGCGTTTTTCATCCGAAGAAACGCCCTCCCGGGCGTTTTGAAGCGAGTTGCGAGTTCCAGACAAAACACCCGGTCGGGTGTTTCGACGGTCACAGATCACCCAGTCGGGTGTTTTTGACAGCTTCCTTATTTTGCTCATTTTTCACTCCAAATATAAAAGAGACTTCACACATTCGAGCCCTAGCTCCTACTTACCATGATTTTGAGCGAAAACAAGAGAATGAAGAGGATTTGAAGGCCAATGAGCTTCTCCTCTCAAGAGATTGAAGGAGAAGACTCCCCACCATCAATCCCACCAATAGGGAGTTCTAGTTTATCTTTGTGCTATGTTTTCTTTCACTTCCTTTGTATTTCATTTTATTTGACTTTGTTCATGTTTAGTTAAGTTTCTAGTAAGGATTTGGTGAAGTTTGAATGGATTGTATGGATTGAATCTATGGTTTAATGCTTATCTATCTTATTTTGTTTGTTTTGTTGATTCTTGAGCTTTTAATATCTAATTGCTTAGCTACCAATTAGATACATCATTTTTGCCTAATTGTTGTCATTGAGAAATGTATGATTAGGATAGATGTGTAATCAACAACTCCGTGCATTACATGTGATCGAGAGATGCATGAGCTAGAGAGAGGGCTTGAGTCAGTTGTTCTTAGGAGTCAATCTCGAATTGTATGGAGGGGGACTCCTACTCTAGAGATTGATCCACGTATTAGATGCACCCGAGAGGGGGTCTAACCAACCTTCCCGACTTTCCTAACCACAATTGCGGCCCAATAGATGAGCATGACCCTTAGATGACATCCTTGATCCATTCTGACGGATCCATTTCTCCATCCTTTCCTAATTTATGTGAAAACCATATTTTATTTGCTTTATTTAGTTAATTGTCTTTACTTACTTATTTGTTCTTCATTATTAGTTAAGAAAACCCAAAACCCCCATCATTAGTCTAAATAGTGTTTGACATTGCATCATAGTATTCATTCCAACATTTTAGCCCTTGTGGATTGATAATTTAACTTGCCACGTGCTACATATCCATACACTTGTAGGTGACATTTTGATTGCAAAAATTAGCATGAGTCAAGTTTTTGTACTTTAACAATTTTGTATTAAAACTCGTGTCATTTCAAAAGTTTTTATTTTCAAGTGGTCGGAGTGAGTACATAGGAAAAAAATACTACTTTTCATAGTGACTTGTTTTCCTTTTTGGACGCTCCATTGAAATTAACATTTTTTTAAATATAAACATTATCATCTTTAATTTTTTCTAATTTACTGTCACACTACTAAAATCTCACGTCTAAAACAAAACTTCAATTTAACATGATGAAGGACGACAACTATAAAAATGCCTAAAACTAATCCAACGCTTTACCAAGTCAAATGATTAAAGCAATTCATGTTATATTTATATTTGCGTTGCTAAAGCGACTAATATTGAATTCTATGTGTTTTAGTGGAATGATTTACATATTTTCCAAAAAATGTAAACTTCCAAATAATTAACTTGAACAACTTAAACTCTAACCTAGCATAAAAAATTAACTCTAACATATTAAAATCGAGTAAATTAATCATTTTGTCAATATATCACAAAACTTTATATGAATTACTAAAAAGGAAAATTTTGAAGAATTGAACATACTCCATAATAAATTTTCATGGATTATATATGTTGGAGTAAGTTGGAAGCTACTAAAATATCCTACGAGTAACTTTTTTGTCGACCTCAATTAATAGTATGATTTACTATAATTTTAAAAGGACTTCCAATTTACTGTTTTAGTGAATAGAAACAGGGTAATGTCAATTGGCGCAGCACAAGTTTCAAAAAAAGCAATTATACATCACTGTTTAAAACAATATTTTATAATATTATAATTGTCATCTTCTTCCTCCAGACAATATACATGCATACAAAATTTGAAGCGATGGTATTGTATTGGCATATCATGTCTGCATGGACCCCGCCTACCTAATTGTCTTTCGTTGTTTTTCTCTCAACCCAATTATATTAATTACGTTTGTATTGGCTGAGGATTTAGAAATCATTAGTCTATCACTATGGTCTACTACTAATTAAATATTTAAACATAGTTATCCAATTTTTGCTCTTATTAGTCTAAGCTAGCAATGAACCAAGAATGATTTTTTCTGTTTAAAACTACGCATTTCAAACTAATTTGATGATTAAAAGAGTCCCATTATTCATTAAAACTGAAACATGTAACCCCTCTCACCATAAATAAATTGCAATATCAATATAGAAAATGCCAATACGTTAGTTATCCTATCGAATATGAAACTCATCCCTTCTTTTCACAAATGATGTTATCCTTCTCCAAAACCATCTCAATTATTTCCAATTCAACAAATGGAAAGCAAAAAATATACTCCACAATCTACTGCTATTAATAGTATTCATATGTTCGAAATAAAATAAAATAAAATTAGGATCGACAATATATCAATCTCTCGAGTCCCTAATTTTCAATGCATGCATTATCTGGAGTAATTCTTACAACTCCGCCTTGCACAAATCTCCTTATTTCTCTGAAAAAAAAGAAAAAAAAAACATTAATATGATAGCGATAAATTGGAGACATGATAAGAAATCTTGAGAAAAAAAACAAACCTATTGATTTTTTGCAATAGAGAATAGCTTCCGTGATTGAGTTGTCATCTACATCACAACAAACTGAAGCACTAGAGCGGCATGGGCTCATTGAAGTCGGAATCTTCTCTATTTTCAGACAATAAAAATCATCACAATAATCAAAATCGCCAAACTCCGCAGCTGAATAAGCCGACGAGCTGCGCCTCGGCGAAGCTTCTAGAACCTTCCGTTGAAGATCATCGACTCGGCTTGTCTTCCTCGAGCAACGTAGTCTCCTATGCACGTACCATAACCACTTGTGCAAGATCTTCTTGGACGATCTCCGCCACTTGGCGAGGATGTAATATCGGTTTCTCCCGGGAACGGAGGCAGCCTCCGTTCTCGGTGATTTTCCCGAGGCATACACAGGCATGATTTGCCCATCCGAGAATATGTCGCCCGCATTCACAAATTCGGGAGATGAAGGGACGACGAAGCGGAAGTTGTCGTCGATTTGTCTGAGGTTGGGAGGTGGTGGTGGTGTGTCTGTCAGCCAGCTGTAGGAGAAGCTCTCTGTGGCTAATGAGTTCTCCATTAATGGAAGCTTGATTTGTCTGAAGGGATTTGTTGAAGATGAATGATCAAAATAAGACAGGGTCGTGAGGGAGTGATATTGGTATATATAGTGAGTTGAGCAACACCACATGGCATGTTGATTTGGATTTATTGCTATTTTTATCGACATTTGACAAAGATATATTGTCCATGTCAGTAAAAAAATATTTGGAAGTTAATAAAGTATATAGGCAGGGGTCAAGATTATGCGCCTAGAAAGGAAATCGAGCCTTGCTAAATGAGGTAATTAAATTACATCATTTGTGCCATGGGGTTTAATTAGAAATTGAATATGCCTTTCTTACTTGTGGAGTTATAGTATTATACTTTTTTGGTGTGATAAAAAAAGTAATATACTTTTTTGTCCCAACTCAATGAAGCATACCTCTATGGATTCTATACGTGATTTTCAAAATTGGCATTAGAATTATGATCAAGTAGAAAAATAAAACGTGACTTAATATATGCTATAATTAAGAGTTGATTAATTAATATATGATATACTACGTTTATCGTTAGGTACTAGTTCAAATTTATAAATGTTTGTCAGAGCTGGCTACAATAAGAACTCCAACAACCCAAATTTTCAAACATCATACTTTAACAATAATATATGTTATGATCACAGAAGAAATTGATGGGGCATGGAGAAGATATTTGAATGCATATAAACTATAATAATGATGCCCATTTATAAAATATTAGTAAAACTAAAGGGCCATCCATGTCTATCATAAAACAAATTATCATTTCCAGGAGGTTTTATGGGAAGAAAGATACTGTCAGAATAAGCCAAGGACCATGCTCCAGCCAATGGATTTCTGTGCCTCAAAAAATATCAGAAGCTGCCATTTTACATGCTGCCAAAAATTCACCTCCTTTAATTAAACAAGGTTTTACAGCTGTGTCTCAACACATTGATGTTGGTTTGAATAAGCCAATGGCTTGGTCTCAAACCCTAGATAGACTCATGACCCTAGCTAAACCATGTTGGTCAGGGAGAAATGAATATTGGTATATGTATGTAGATCAGAGAAAAATGAATATTTTTATTTACATTAAGTTAGATCATTGATGGAAATAGTCTTACAACGTGTTTGTCTATCGCATAACATCATCCCACAAATCTTGAAAAGTTTGTCTATGTGACTATTGATTGATTGCTAATATTAATCCAAATCTTGAGACAAGAGAGAATGGAGACAGAGCAGCAAACCTAATTTATATGCTATCTTGTCCAAACAAGCAGCTGATTAAGCTTATGGGATTGAACTATCCCCATGGACAAACATGGATTATATATATATATATAAAGAAAAAAAATAAAATTCAAATTTCAAATAATTTTGACAGAGAAAACATTTTCGGCATCGTTGACCTTTTAACTGCTGGAACTGCATCAACTTGTTTATCTAATGGTGATTAAACACAAAAAATGGGTATTGTTGAACACAAATACGTGTAAAGTAAACTCATGAATAAGACCATCACATGCATGAAACGCATTTGAATTATTATCATTTTGACTACCAAGACGTTACACAAATTTTCTAAATTTTCATGTGCATACAATAATATTAAAATAGTTGAATTTTGAATTTCAAAAGTGTGAGCAGACAGGGGTCCCTTGAGATGTTGGGTTAAGCACAAGAAAACGCCAGGAAAGGTACTAGGACCAACACAATTTAGTCGGAAAATTAATCGACAATAATAATATTATAGATATATAAAGATAAAGGTCCCCTCCTATAAATAAATCACCATTCTTAACCTAAGATGTGTATGTAAATTTCACCAAATATTTCTGCATCAACTTTTGTTAAAATGAGATTCGATGGAGTCACTGTTGAGTAAAGAGTGGTGATCAAGAACTAACTGGAATTGACAACATCAATTACTGGCCGTTGAGAGTTGCATATTTTATTGTTATCATTGTAGGATAATATCGAATCTATTGCCCTTTTTGGATCTATTAACTAACATGGTTGTTTTATTTAAATACACTTAGGAGTTAGGACATAAACATTTTATACATATAAAATTAATAATGAACCTATTGTTTTGGCCGTTATTCACAAAATGTATGTCATGTTTCTAATCTGATGACATGATTAATTATATGAGATATTAGGAGGTAATCTTTTGCAAACAAAAGAGGTGTATATGAACTAATTTTGTTTTAGCCTCATCAAATTAAATCGAATAAACCATGTATAGAAAACATAGGAATGAAGACTTTTCAGATTATTTCTTATATCAATGACTTAAAGCTATTGAATATAAGTAGTAATTACATATGCAACAAATATGTATAAGTCTTTTCATTGCTTTGAAGAATTCCAATTAAAAAAATCTATTGATTATAAATAGTAATCACATATGTAACAAGTACAATGAATGGGTCTTATCATAGCTTTGAAGAATTCTAAATATATAAGAATTATTTTATATATAGGAAGATGTTAAAATAAAAATACTACTATGGTCTATAATAAAAATTTAGAATATTTTTCAACTAATTAAATAGTGAAGATCTAGGTATCAGATGCATCTTAATCGTTATAGTACTACTCCCTCCTTCTACAACAAAAGTCCTACTCCCTCCGTTGCATAGTAATAGAGGCATTTCTTTTCGACACAGAGATTAAGAAAATTGTGTTAGGTGAGTTAAGTAAATGAAGAATAAAGTGGAAAATGAAAAAGGAAAGAGATGAAGAGAAAATAAAGTAAGAGAGAGTAAAGTAGGTGTGGAGAAATGTGTTGACTTTATACAGGGAAATGACTCTATTACTATGGAACGTACTAAAATGACAAAATGACTCTATTACTATGGGAGTATTATTCAATGCGAGTAATTTGCAAGTCATTTAAATAAGTATTTTTTTATTTTAATCCACACCCTATACGTTATTTATTAAATTACTAAATAAAATTAATGTAGCCATAATACACACTTTTCAAATTTATAGTACAAGAACTGATATAATCATATAAATGCGGGCCTTTATTTATTCTTCAATGTAAAAGTAATTGGAACAAGTTCAACTTTTATTATGACTTTATTTGTTTATTATACGTTAATCATCGAAATCATAAATATGTAGTGGTTGAATTAATACAAATCTAGTATCAGATTTCGGTATAGAAATCGGTAAAGTGGCTAACAGTACATGGACGTGGTAGAGAATAAACTAGAGAATAAAGTACGGTACTAGTACTATAAAATAGTGAAAATAAAAATTATAAATAGAAAATAAATATTATTAGATATTTTTGGGTTGATTAAAAATTAAAATAATGTTGCGAGGGGCCAAACCGGCCTGAACGTGACAACAAGAACACCACATCTATTCCATATTCTATCTGGCACATTGAGGGCCACGATTTTGATTTCAACAGTTAACCAAAATTAGCTGTTGCCTTCACCTTTTCCATCCACATATAAACCTTTTGTTTTAAGTCGTCGTTAAATTAATTAATTTATCCTACCGTCAAAATTTATTTATTAGTACAACGTCAAACTTTTCTTATTTACTTTCCGCATTAATCGCCTACTTAGATTTCGTTAGATTTCGATTATTAACGTAATTTCTAGGGTCAATATTACATAGTACTATTTAAAAAGCAGATTATTGTTTGTTATTATCGTCTCAATTTATAACTCACTCCGAAAATCCGAATAGGATAAAAGAATAAAAAAAGTACTCCTTGTAAATAGGGGTGTTGTTAATATCTTTAATTTATTTTGAAATAAAGGCATATCCCTTTCTACTTAGGAAAAGAATAAGAGAGATTATTCGATTTCTTGTTTATTTAGTGAGAGGCAGGCTGTGTAGAGCCCAAAGACTTCTACAGCTTCCACCACTTCGCCGCATGCTTCGCTGTCCACGCGCATTCCACTATCATACGACCTCTTCTCTCCTCTCTCTCTTTCTCTCTCTCTCTCTCTGCATATTGATATTAGTAATCAATCGATTTCGTTTCGGCATTCCAGATTCAAACGCAGACGTTGATAAGCTCTTCAATCAGATACTGGCGGTGACTGTGTTTCACAACGTATAGCGGATTCAAAATAGGAGGAGAGAGAAAGTGGATCTGCAGTCGGTTATCTGATTCCAGATCTCGTCAGGTTGCGAGAAGTGGCGCATCGATCAACAATGGCCGCCGCTGATGAGAAGAAGTACATCACCTCCGAGGAGCTAAGCAAGCACAACAAATCCGGCGATTTGTTGCTCTCAATCCAGGGCAAAGTCTACAACGTAACGGATTGGGCGAAGCAGCACCCCGGCGGCGAGGTTCCTCTCCTCAATTTAGGCGGACAGGACGTCACCGATGCGTTCATCGCCTTCCACCCTGGCTCCGCCTGGAAACACCTCGACACTTTCTTCACCGGCTACTACCTCCGCGACTTTCACGTCTCCGACATGTCTCGCGACTATCGCAACCTCGCGACGCAGTTCACCAGATCCGGAATGTTCGAGAAGAAAGGCCACGGCGTGATCTACAGCCTCTGCTTCATCTCGGTGCTCCTCGCCACCTGCTTCTACGGCGTCCTCCGCTGCGACGGTTTCCTCACACACATTCTCTCCGGAGGCCTCCTCGGATTGATCTGGATGCAGGTCGCCTACCTAGGGCACGACTCCGGCCACTACAACATCATGATTAGCCCTAGATTCAACAAACTGGCGCAGATCCTCACCGGTAACTGCCTCACCGGCATCAGCATTGCGTGGTGGAAGTGGACGCACAACGCGCACCACATCGCCTGCAACAGCCTCGATTACGACCCCGATCTCCAGCACCTCCCGATGCTCGCCGTCTCCACCCGCTTCTTCACCAACCTCACCTCCAAATTCTACAACAGAAAGCTCGAATTCGATCCAATCGCCCGATTCTTCATCAGCTACCAGCACCTCACCTACTACCCTGTGATGTGCGTCGCCAGAGTCAATCTCTATCTCCAGACATTCCTCCTCCTCCTCTCCAACCGCAGAGTCCCCGACCGAGCCCTAAACATATTGGGAATCATGATTTTCTGGACATGGTTCCCTCTCCTCGTCTCCTGCTTGCCCAATTGGACCGAACGCGTGCTCTTCGTGCTAGCCAGCTTCTGCGTCTGCGCCATCCAGCACATCCAATTCACGCTCAACCACTTCGCCGCCGACGTCTACGTGGGCCCGCCCAAGGGGAACAACTGGTTCGAGAAACAAACCGCCGGGACCATCGACATCGACTGCCCTTCTTGGATGGATTGGTTCTTCGGCGGGCTGCAGTTTCAGCTGGAGCACCATCTCTTCCCCAGGTTGCCGAGGTGCCATTTGAGGAAGGTTTCCCCCATCATTAAAGAGCTCTGTAAGAAGCACAACTTGCCCTACCGGAGCTTAACCTTCGTCGAGGCGAACAAGTGGACGCTGCGAACGCTTAGAACCGCCGCGGTTGAGGCCCGCGATTTCTCCATGGCTCCCAGGAACTTGCTGTGGGAAGCTGTCAACACTCATGGATGAGAGATTTCAACCACATTTTGTTTTTGTTTTGAAATTATTTTTTAAAGAAAAGCTGATCAATTATCTCGAACAGCTTGTGATAACCCTATGTGTTTGAAGTTGTTCTTCGGCATATTTATACGTATTTATATCTTTCTGCATACATCTGTTGCCAGTATTCATATTTAGTAAATGTTTCGTTGGTTTACATACAGAGAGTAGTCTAAATATGTGTGATGGGTGATGACGAGGAAGATTGCAAGTAAGTTGGTTTAGGGGTGGAGGGGGCAACCTATTAATTGAATGAGTTGCTCGCTCCACTGTTAGTAGTTGGTGTTTTTGGGGTCCATTTACAGCGATGTTGTCAACTTTGTGCTCATAGATCTTGCCATCTTTGTCAAGCTTGTACTCTGAGGTGCCCTCCAATCTGCTGCGGCTCTTTCATGGAACTCGAGGGATGCCGTGAACGATCCAACGCACCATGATCGTTTTCTTCTCCACGAGCTGCCACACACTCACTATGTCGACCCACAGAGCCCGGAAAAAGATCCTCCCGTGAAACCTCAAACCCCACAACATTGATTTGTAGTTCTCGATGCCAGCAAGAGCGTTCAGCGGGTCTCTGAAGATGATATCATCCCTGCGCAAAACACAATCAAGACTTCATATTTGTCCAATTTTGAACTGTTTGGATTGGAAAAACTGAAACCACTGTCCCTTGACTTGGCATATGACAGAGTGCCACAGCAGCAGTGACAAACATTGAAAACCTAGCAGCAAATTTATTCATATAAAATGAGTTTGGTAACGGTAGGAAACTGTATAAAAGCTAGCTTTCAAAACCCACGCAAAAATACCTTTTTCTTTAACTATCAACCTCAAAATTTGGCTCTAGAAAAAAGAAGTAAAGAAGAAGCTACTACAATGTCCAATCACTTTCACCCCTCATAATTCTACTACTTTTTTCATCACCAAACTTTGTCGAACTAATTCAGGTAGATGATGGCCTCACTTTATTTCCATTACTATCCACGCAATATATACTTTTACTTCTCACTTGTCTATATTCCTTTTCCAAATGCCCCATTACACTTGGTTTGATTTCAATTTGGGTGTTTACACTACGATCAAATCCTAAATAATGGTATAAAATGAGCAAGTGAGGTGACATAGAAATGAAACAAAATAAAGTAAAAGCAAATAAGAGTATAAACCGATAGATATGAAAGCTAAGCTCTGAGGTGAACAGGTCCGGAATCTGGTGAGGGAGGGTCCGGATAGGGTAACCCATATTAGATAATAATCCCGCTTGTGTTCCTCCTCCGCCATACCCTTAAACGGCGCCGTATCCCTCTGCTTCGCCTTCACCCCATCCAAAACCGCCATTTCCGAATCCCTCACGGAACACATTTTTTCTGCTTCTTGTTTGTGGACTCCATCGAATTGGAGCTCCTCTTCCAGTGAAGGAAGAAATTTCCAGCAGCAGAGCCATTGGAGTAAGATCTAAGTCTATCTGCATTTGCATTTGTTTGAATTTCTTTCTTACTGTTTTTTTATTTTCCGAATACTCGGCCATACCTTGTTGGTTGGCAGTGCGAGGGATGAGGATAACTTTTTGGATTTTCGATAATTGGGATTATATATGAAGTATTGCTATATACGGGAGTAATTTTTTTTGGTTGGGTGCACCGCCGATTTGTTGTATTCTCTCGTATTACTCTCTCCGTCAGTAAAATGTTGTACAACTTTATCATTCTAATCCATTCGTAAAAAATTGTCCACTTTGCTTTTCTACTATTTTTGATGAATAGACCTCACTTTCCACTAACTCTTTACACTCACATTCTATTATAAAACTAATATATAAGTGTGAGACCTTCATTGCACTAACTTTTTTAACTCATTTTTCTTCACATTTTTTAAAATCCGTGCTGAGTCAAACTTGGACAATATTTCATGGACGGAGGGAGTATATGTTATACGTACATTTCTTTAGAGCATAAACATTTAGGTAATCGTATTCAATAGTTAAATGAAAAGAGAGAGAAAAATAGAAGTGAAAAAAAAGTAGAGAGAAAAAGTATGAGAGATGATAAAGTAAGAGAAAAATTGAGTGATGCTTTTAGGGTTAGACTGCCATAAAAGAAAATGTCTCACTTATAATGCGACTGTCTAAAAAGGAATACGTCTCACTTATAATGAGACGAAGGAGGGAGTAGTATATTTCATGGTCCATGAGTTATACTTCTTTTTAAAAATACTATGAACTTTTGAATGTATACTAGTTTTAATGTACAATTAACAATGTAAGAGAGATAAAAGTAAATTAAAGTATTATTAGTGGAGATTGAGTCCACCTTATTAGTCGTTTATATTTTCCTAACAAAAAAATATATAATTTTAAGAAATAAATTAAAATAGAAATAATTTATTATTTTTAAAGACAAATGGAGTATCTACTGTATAATATTTCGTGGTTTTTAATGATTTTATGAATTATTAGTATTAATTTAATATTTCAATGAAATATTAATTGAATTTGTTGGAAATAAAAATAAAAAAATGAAATTGAATGAATAGTTAAAGGATGAGATGATTAAGAGATGGGGTAAAAAATGCAGTGTGACCTATGAATAGTTAAGAGATGAGATAGTATTGAGACGGTATTGTGGACAGCCTTAGACAGCTAGAACGAAATTTGTGCTTGGGCTGAAAAGGGTAAAATGGGAAAGAAATAATGTAATAACAAATCAAATGAAATAAGTCTTTGTACTGAGTTCTCAAATGCTAGTATTTATTTTTGCTAAGTACTGGACATATGGAATCTATATTCTCTATTTACTCATATTAATTTAGATGATACCGACATTGATGTGTCAGCTGAAATCTATGTGTGGATAAAAGATGAGAAAACAAAACGGAGTCGCGTAACGTTTTACCAAATAAATGACCATGTTTTGTCCAATTTTAGTTGATCTCACATCTTTCAAAAAGTTTATTATAAATCACTAAGTTTGAAGAAAATCATAATCATTCCATATTTCTCAATTTGATTTAAATCGATGTTATGTGTCAACCAAAATATCTATCTGGTCAAAACGTTGAGAAGATAAACAACTTTATTAAATAGAGTAATGATAAACAATCAAATTTTATACAATTAAAATAAGATTATATTAGTAATTTTGATATATTAATTATATATTAAAATAATAAATATAGTTAGTGGACAAATTAAAAAGACTTTATTAGTCTTTGGTCTCATTTTCAATTTTTTATTTTTATATTTGAATTATCTCTCTATTGTTTTTCAAATTTGAATTAAAGTATACATTAATTACTTTTTATGGTTCCAAAAAAGTAAAAAAATTATACACAAATCATTAATATATGACCATAATATTATGCACTTCTAAGTATTATATATGTGTTCATATATTTTAATTAAATGCACACAAACACTAGTTTGTATTCAATAACCTTAAAGCTAAAACTCATCAATTTTGGTCAAACTTTTAGTCCATCCAACATTTTTCAAAAAGCCTATATATAAATCACCAAATTCGAAATTCACAATCATTTCATTATTCTTCGTTTGGACAAAACTAATGTTAATGTGCCAACCAAAAATATTTATCTGGACAATCGATGTTTACTCATAGTAACACGCAAGAAACAATGTTGCATTTTGTTATGGTTATTTTCTTTGCCTTTCTTTTAATTTTTTAATTTATTACCACAGTCTCTTTATGATTCATTTATATTTTTCTTTATTGATAATGCTGGTTAAGACTTGAGAGATAGCAACAGAGTATTTCAGGTAAAATAGAAGATGGAGAGAAAGAGATATCAATTTTATTTGAAATTTTTCTTTAAAAAAGTTATAATAATAAAATTATAAAGATTTCTGCATCATTAAAAGACGTTGTTTTAAACATATATAAAAGATGTCACTTGGTATATAAATGTGAAAATAGAAAAAATAAAATTTAATAATTTAATAATTTATTTTAAAATCTTATATAATATATTATAAATTGATCATACTACTTCATTATTTAAATGACTATCTATTACGTAATACATAGTATATATCTCATGTTATTTAAATTATATATGTGCGCACCATGTCATTATAATTTACTACAGTAGGCCTTTGAAAAACTCTAGAAGGGATGGATGAGAAATATTCGAAGTTAATGTACAAATCTATTTTTAAAAAGTACGAAACTAGCTAGATTTTGACCAAATTTAATAATTTATTTGATAATTTACTCTCAATTTTAATACCTTGAAATTTTTATTGACATTATTATTGTTATAAATTACATAGAAATCTGAATTCAATATGTACTTTTATTCATTTATTCTACATTATGAAGAAATAGATAAATTGATATTTGATTTTTTTTTTATAATTTGTAAATTCATCACTACATAATTACATTTAATTGAGGATCCTAAATTTAGTTGAAGTTGAAGATTTATATCACCAAATCATCAAAATATTACCACTATACACCAACGGAAAATAATCATTTCTGAATTCGGGCTTCGCATAGTTGACAGCAGAATATTACCACTATATTTTAAACATATTTTTTTTCTTATAGAATGGAGTTTTATATGTTAGCTTAGTAGCTAGAGGTGAATCTTGAATGTTTAGATTTGTGTTCTTATGATTATGACTACTATCATTACATTGACATGAGAGAGATTACGATTTCTCGTTCAATTGATAACATTGATTAATTTCGTACTTAAACACTATGAATAATATGATATTGCTACGTCATTAATTAACATATTTATATGTTCAAACCAAATTCTATCTATACATAATTTAAAATCTCATTTTGATTTAATGTGAATTTTTAAAAATATAATAGAATATGAATCTTATACTATATTTATATATTAGTTTTACTAATATATTAGTTTATTTATTAGTTTATATATTAGTTTTACTATGATATGAATATAATAATTTAGTGGAGGGTGATCACTATAAAAAACAGAAAAAATTAAATAAAAGTTTAAATCATAAACATCTTTTAATGATAAAATAAGATATTGTTTCCTGGATAAGGGAGTAATAATTGCTATTCCATATATCCTAAGATGAATAGGGTGTATGAGTATATTTTATTGGATACTCCATATTTCTATCTTTGTAATAAGAATCAACTTTTATTTTTCAAATATTTTATTTATTTATTGTTTTTCTACCTTCCTTAAAAATAATATTATAGTATTTTATAGACGTTTTAATGTAAATTTAGTCAAATATAAAAAAAAAGAATATTAAATGAAGAAGTGTTCATGAATAGTAAGACTGAACCTAAACTTATAACTAGTGTAAGGTGCGGTGATTTTTTAAAAAATTTGATTAATTCTGTGAGACAATCTAAAATAACAAAATGAGATTATTTTTTAATGATTCATATTTTATTAATCATCATATATTAGTATTATATTTAATTAAAATTATTAAATACAGAGTACTTTTTCTAATTTCATATCATAATAAAGTGCACCACATCATGTGAACTTTCGAAATACAGTACTACTACTATACTAATATAGTGACGTGTTAAACGTCTAAATACGTCGTATCAATGGTTAGTAGGTCAACCACTACACAAACTAATTAATGAAAAATACTATAGCTTAGGACATTAGCAGTTGGGCGCCCTAAGGCGCACCCTAAAGCCCGCCATATGCATCGCCATGTCAGCATTTTATCCTCCTACCCTTTCACCTGCAGTGGGGCACCCTATAGGTTTTACTATTATTTTGTTAATTAGTTTAAATGTTTTCAAATATATAAATGCAAACTAATTAAAAAACACAACGATTAACTAAAAAACGGCAAATACTACATTGATTAAAAAAAATTACACAAGTTAGAAATAATAAAAAGTTGACTACCCAACTTCTGGCGCAGCTCATCGATCAACCACTAGCGGTATTCGGCTCTGGCCGGGTCCGTACACTTCATGAGGGCGTTATGCGTGTCCAACAACGTCCACGCCATCGAGGCCGTTGCCAACTCCGCGTAGGCAAGTGCCGACGGAGTCGGGGTCGGGATCGAGGTCGGGATCGGCGATGGGGGGCGGCCGCGGCTTGCGAGGAGGGTGTCGCCTTCGTCTTCCCCTTGTTCTTCATAGCCTTGACGCCTACGGGACGCCGGGAGGACATCAGTGTGCCGGAACTCTCATCCTCCGTGTACGTCCGGTTGAGCTCCACCGGATATGCGCCGCTTTCGCTGCTCGTGTAACCACCAGTGTCGGTGGTCTTCGTCCTCTTTGTCGCACCAGTGTGCAGAATCTCGCCTTGGAACTTCTGCTTGTCCTTCAAGAGCGCCCAAACATTGAAATGCTTGAAGTCGCCATACATGGACTGGTACGACAACAGTGCTCTATCGCGCACATCGCTCAGGCTCTCGCAGCTTCCCTGCTCCCTCTAGCACTTCTCGTACTCCGCCGCGAACAGGTTGACTTGCTTCTTAACCTGATCCCGGTGCTGCGGAGCTGCTCCCTATGGCGCTTGTACGCGCTCGGCGGCTTCGCCTCATTGTAGCGCTCGACGATGCGCTCCCAGTACGCAAGCAGCTTTTGGTTGTACGCAAATACCGGGTCCTCCGAGATATCCACCCAACACCTCGCCAAGACGAGGGTTTCATCCGGTTGGTAGTTCGTCCTCCCGGGGGCGTACTCTTCATTCGTTGCCGGAGGTGGCAACTTGTACGCCCAGTACTTGATTCGCTTCTTTCTGGCGGGGGCGGCGGCCGAGGCGGCGGTGGGAAGGGGCGGCGGGGCGAGTTGGAGACGGCTCCATGTCAGACAGACCGTACGAATCCGTACTGAATCGGGATCGTACTGCGTGTCGGAGTCGAACGACCGATATTCGTCAGGTTGTGTACCCGGCCAACGTGCACCACCTCCAAACATCGGGCTATTAGGACTTGAGTAATCACCGGAATCCATTTTCTAGTGTAAGTGAAAATGCGAATGAAAATGTTACAAATGAAGGTGGGGTAGGGGGTATTTATATAAATGAATTTTTTGAATTTAAAAAAATAAAAACAAAAACACGTTGCATCGTCCACGCCATCGTCCTTGTCGCCCACAGTGGGCGGACGATGCCCTATCGTCCGCGCTTCCTCTGCGGACTATCTGTCGGGCGAGGACGACGCATCGTCCATCGTCCGCGCACCCAAGTGGCGGACGATGGCGCGCCCGAGGCATCGGGCGGCCTATCGTCCGCCCCAATGTTGGTGCCTTTATGGCCTTATTTTTTAATTGAATTACAAATATGATCTTCATAATACTTGTAATACCCCGACTTTTTTACCTTTCTATTTGTTCTTGAAGGGACGTCGTTTGTGCATCTAAAAAATTTGCCTTCAATTCTTTTCGATATTGATAGAATGGGCTAGAGTGTTTATTATTGAATTCGGGCTTGGGTCTTTTTCTTTATTTGTATCAAGCCCAATTCTTCGTAACCAACTTTTGGAAGTCCTCTTCAACTTCATTTTGGGCCTAGAGCAATTATTCTTTTTAGCCCAATTTGAAATCCAATTGTTATGAGCCCAAATGATTTATTAATTTATGCAAGAATTTAAACGGGAGATGACTCTCACTCAATTTCTGTTCCACAACATCCGGAAGAAGAGAACAAATCGGTTTCTACTCCCCATTCAATGAAATCGGTTTCTACACATATATCTCCCCATAATCCCACGTTCATCACTCTCAGTCAGCATCATTTTATTTCACCAGTTTCAAGCTTTAGAGTTTCAGAGAGAATTAGAGAAAGAGAATGTGAGAGAGAGTCGATGGAGAGATGGTGAGGGATTGGAGACATGAGTGAGCCTCTAATTTCGTAAAATATTGGAGAAGGAAGTTGAGAGTGAGAGTGGGACTGTTTTAGAAAAGAAGATGGAGATGAGAGATGGGTGTTTCTCTGATTTTGGGAAATTTAAAGAAAGAGGAAGTGACGGCGGCTGTGCCTGCGAGGGCGGCGGCGGACAACACCGGGCTGAACTCAGCAGCAGCAGACACGTCTGCTCATGACGAACAGGAAGTGGCTGCTCGGCTGAGCGCGGTGCTGCAGGGCGATTAGCGGCGGCAGCCGCTGGTGCAGAGGAGTAGCTAGAGAGAGAGATAGTAGGCGACGGATGAGAGAAAGAGAAAGAGAAAGAGAGAAGTGATGGATGACCGAGGAAGGAATTGGACATTTTCAAATTCCATTTTTGGAAGTTAGGTAATGAGAATAAGAGAGGTGAGTATGGCCCCTTGTTCCATTTAATATAATTGGCCATAAGATATAATTCAAGCAATATTGATAAATAGTAGTATGGGCTAATGATCTAATTAGGAGGGTGGCCATTGTTTATTTGAGTTGGACTAGAATTTGTATACGAGAATGACGAGAGCTCGGACGGAGTCAATAGAAGGATGAATACGATGTGCTAAAGTCACTGAAAATCTTAGAATTTTCTAAGGGGGATCGAAGGTAAGATTTATACATGCATGTATTGTTGGAATTAAACTATTTCTTAAAGTCTAATTTTTGCATATTATGTTATTTTAAAAAGGGATTTTGCATGCTTTTTGACGACGGAACCGACAAGTTGAGGCGTTAATCTTTTGAAGTGGACTTTCTTTTTAAATAAGGACTATGTCCTAATTATATTTATTTTTCAAATGATGTGAAATATGTTTGTCGTGCAATGTTTTTGTTTTGTTATGTGACCTATCTGAAGTGGCTTCTGCCATGTATGTTTAATCGAATTCGGGTTCCAGTAGGGCCGCAAACCCTACTCGGACTAGTGTACACCCCGTAGATCGTGCACTATCTCTTTGAGTTGCCCGGTCTAGTGACTTGGAATGTGGTCACATTCTTTGTCATGTATGTTCAGATATGGTATGGTGATGTTGAGATGATGGTGGTGTTGATGGATGGTACGTTGAAATGTTTTTGGTGACTCGTGCCCTTTCTAAAGTTAAAACCCCGAGGTCACTCGTTAATGGCATGATAAATATTTTTATAAAATGTTTTCGGCATGAGTCCACTGAGTGCATCAAATACTCAGCCTTGCATGTGTTTTCTCTATGTGCAGGTTGAGCTGTGATGAGCACGGTGAGTGTTGAGCATAAAAGTGAGGAAGATGATAAATAAAATGTTCTGAATATATTATGTCTTCATGCATAATATTATTCTTCTCTCGAATGCTTCCGCTGAATGTTGTTTCTTTTGATTTCAAGTATTTTTGAGATACTATTCGTTTCGAGTTGTTGATTGTTGAAATGATACTCTGATTTTTATTCGAGCTATACCCATTTATTTCGAGTTTTGGTCGAGTTGTGTTGATTTCCCCTTTCTTCCCCGCTTCTTTAACCCTCCCCTAGTCGCAACTGTCGAATATTAAATTAATTTTGCAAATATTGTAAACTTATTCATATTGGATTCGAGTTTTTATGTCAAAATTTGTAGACTATTGTCTGTTTATTTAATCAATCAAGAATCTACAGTTAGGCAGATTTTGCATCCCAATTTCCATCCATGGCAACCCTGTCAACACAGTAGTATTTCAATTATTGAGGAGTAAATGATTATTTCCATATGTATACACTTGTCTTTATTTGTAAAATGTAAGAGCATCCACAATGGCGGCGAGCGGACCGGCTAGCCGATTCCCGACGCTGGCCGGTCCGCTCGTCGAACATTGCAGCCGGTGAGCGGCAAATCGGCGAGCGCACTCTGATTTTCGGGCGCTGGCCGATGCGCTCGCCGATCGGCCAGCCGATTTTTATTTTTTTTTATTTAATTTTTGAAACACTATATATAAGCGATTTGCACGTCATTTTCATTCACACCACTTGTTTTAACGAGTTTTCTTTCTATCTTAATTTTTGTACAAGAGCAACAACGCGAAATGGAGCACAACAACGAGTCTACTCCAGTGACGAGCGGCTCTCAAACTCTCACGGTACCCGTGGGAAGTGGATGGGGTCCGATGGCCGGGTACTACAACATGTACCCTTGGCAGCAGATGATGTCCGGGATGGCATCCGGGGGTAGTATACCGGGATGGCAGGGGATGCAGGGCGAGCCGGCGATGCAGGGCGGGCAGGGGGTACCGGGGATGCAACCCGGGATGCAGGGGACGCCGGGGGGGGGGACAACGTCTATCGTCTCAGTTTTGATTTTTTAACTACTTGTTCGCACACATCGACCCCATCAGAGACGCAGTTCACTGGGTGTGATATTTTCTCCTTAGAGGAGTTGGGGATAGATCTCGGGGATGCGGACACTCCGGTTCAAACGCGAGGGGGGTGGGGGGGTTAGGGCGGGGTCGGGGCTCGCCAAAGAAGAAGAAGGGCAAGGGGACGGGCAAGAGGGTGGTCGGCGAGTCGTCGTAGCCGGCTGATGATGACAACCCGACACGGAGGAAGTGGACGGATGCGGAGAACGTCGCGCTGTCCAAGGCGTGGGTGAGTGTTTGAGATGATCCCCTCGATTCGAACAATCAGAGGATCGTCAACTTGTGGGCTAAAATATCAGCAGCCTACAAGGCATTTTGCCCGGTGGGGAGGCCACACAGCGGGGAGGAGTGTCGGAAGGGGTGGGACCGAATCAGGGCTGCGGTCTCCCGATTTTCGGGCTTGTACACCAACGCCCTCCGCATGTAGATCAGTGGCCAAACTGACGAGGACTGCAGGAGGATAACGGAGAAAGCCTTCCCTATGCCCGGGCTTTATAAGGAGTTTATCTACTAGAACTGCTATGAGATGCTGATGGACTCTGAGAAGTTTCGGGCATGTGTCGATGCTGGCTGGCCGAAGAAGCAGCGACTGAACTATACCGGTGATTACAACGGCAGCAGCGGCGGTTCCCACGACCTCCCCGAGGATGATCAGGAGTTCCCGTCCCCTCCCGCGTTTACTCGCCGCACTCGCCATGTTGGTCAAAGGCGGGCGCAACGGGCTTGCCAGGGGTCCCAGGAGGTCCAGTCGGCATCCCCCCTGTTGGCAAGTCGACAGCCGAGCTTGCCTTCTTCGCGCGTCAACAAACACGGGCTCAGATGTACAAGATCTTAGCTGACTGGAAGACGGCAACTGACCCGTGGAGAAGAGGTTTCTTCACTCAATGCTCGAGAGTATGCGGGTCGATTTGGATGCCGCCGCGGCACAGTTGGGGGGCTCTGACGCGGGCGGCGACGACGGCGGCGACAACGGCGACGGCCACGACGAGTAAGGCGGAGGCAGGGGCTCGTGCGTGGAAGAGGGGTTTTTTTTAAATTAATGTAATTTTTTTTAATTAATGTACTTTTTTTAAATTTAAATGTTATTATTGAATTTTCCCATATCTGTGTCGTAAATTTAATTCCGTATTTTGTGTGATTGGTAATTATTTATTTTTTATAATTTAGTTTATTGTAGCTAGCCTATTGTTTGTCGAGTTATTTGTCCTGATGATATGGCATGAGAGGTTTTTAAGTGCTGATGATGTGGCCGGGGGAGTTGTGGCTAGCCTATGACTGGCCTATGGCTTGTCCAGAATCGTTAGAGATGTTCTAACAGCTAAATATGTCTGATATATATTGTTTGAAAAAATTAGTTAATAAATAATTAACATTCCATACCTTCTTTAAGACAAACCCATCTCTAGATCTAGGTTTTTCCTCTCCCTATTGGCCAATAAATTAATGTTTAGTAGTATAAATTAAAAAAGCTTGTTTTCTCTCCCATCCAATAAAAACACAACAATAAAATAATTACTATTCGATAATTATACAGCACGCGTATGAGTAAGAGCATCCACAATGGCGGCAAGCGGACCGGCTAGCCGATTCCTGGCACTGGTCGGTCCGCTCGCTGAACAATTGCAGCAGGCGAGCGCCAAATCGGCGAGAAAAACGGCGAGCGCACGCTGATTCCCGGGCGCTGGCCGATGCGCTCGCCGATCGGCTGGTCGCCATTGCAGGCTCCCGATCAGCGAGCGATCGACCGACCGATTTTTTATTATTTAATTTTCGAAACACTATATATACGCGATTTGCACGTCATTTTTATTCGTACCACTTGTTTTAACGAGTTTTCTATCTATCTTAATTTCTGTACAAGAGCAACAATTCGAAATGGAGCACAACAACGAGTCTACTCCAGTGACGAGCGGGTCTCAAACTCCCACGGTACCCGTGGGAAGTGGATGGGGTCCGATGGTCGGGTAATACAACATGTACCCTTGGCAGCAGATGATGCCCGGGATGGCATCCGGGGGTAGTATGCTCGGGATGGCATCCGGGGGTAGTATGCCGGGATGGCAGGGGATGCAGGGCGGACCGACGATGTCGGGTGGGCAGGGGGTACCCGAGATGCAGATGATGCCGGGGTGGGCACCTGGGATGCAGATGATGCCGTGGATGAAGGGGACGCGGGGGGGGACAACATCTATCGCCCCAGTTTTGATTTTTTGACTGCTTCTTCACACATATCGACACCATCGGAGACGCAATTCACTGGGTGTGATACTTTCTCCTTAGAGGAGTTGAGGATAGATCTCGGGGATGCGAACACTCCCGTTCAAACGGGGGGAGTAGGGCGGGGTTCAGGGCGCGCCAAAGAAGAAGAATGGCAAGGGCAAGAGGGTGGTCGGCGAGTCGTCGCAGCCGGCTGATGACGAGAGCCCGACACGGAGGAAGTGGACGTATGCGGAGAATGTCGCGCTGTCCAAGGCGTGGGTGGGTGTTTGCGATGATCCCCTCGCCTCGAACAATCAGAGGATCGTCAACTTGTGGGCTAAAATAGCAGCAGCCTACAAGGTATTTTGGCCGGAGGGGAGGCCATGCAGCGGGGAGGAGTGCCGGAAGGGGTGGGACCGAATCAGGGCTGCGGTCTCCCGATTTTCGGGCTTGTACACCAACGCCCTCCGCATGTAGATCAGTGGCCAAACTGACGAGGACTGCAGGAGGATAGCGGAGAAAGTCTTCCCTATGCACGGGCTTTATAAGGAGTTTACCTACTAGAACTGCTATGAGATGCTGATGGACTCTGAGAAGTTTCGGGCAGGTGTCGATGCTGGCTGGCCGAAGAAGCAGCGACTGAACTATACCGTTGATTACAACGGCGGCAGCAGCGGCGGTTCCCACGACCTCCCCGAGGAGGTTTAGGAGTTCCCGTCCCCTCCCGTGTTTACTCGCCGCACTCGCCCGGTTGGTCAAAGGTGGGCGCAACGGGCTCGCCAGGTGTCCTAGGAGGTCCAGTCGGCATACCCCCTGTTGGCAGGTCGACAGCCGAGCTCGCCTTCTTCACGCGTCAACAAATGCGGGCTCAGATGTACAAGATCTTAGCTGACTGGAAGACGACAACTGACCCCGAGGAGAAGAGTTTTCTTTACTCAATGCTCGTGAGTATGCGGGCCGATTTGAATGCCGCCGCAGCACAGTTGGGGGGCTCAGACGCGGGCTCAGATGCCGCAGATTTGGGGGTACCGGATAGCGGCGACAACGGCGGCGGCGACGGCGACGACGACGAGAAGTGAGGCGGAGGCGGGGGGCTGTTGTGTGGAGGAGAAGTTTTTTTTAAAATTAATGTAATTTTTTTTAATTAATGTACTTTTTAATTTTTAATTTATTATTGAATTTTCCCGTATTTGTGTCGTAAATTTAATTCCGTATTTTGTGCGATTGTTAATTATTTATTTTTTATAATTTTGTTTATTGTGGCTAGGCTATGGCTGACCTATTGCTTGTCCAGTTACTTGTCTTGATGATGTGACAGGAGAAGTTTTTAGTGCTGATGATATGATAGATGGAGTTTTTGTCTAGGCTATGACTGATCTCTATTGGATATGCTCTAGAGTAAAGAATGACTAATTTCTGAATAAAGAAGAATCCAAATAAAACTTAAAAACAGAAAACTCGCTTCAGTCCACTGGAATTCTTGTGAAAGAGGAGACGAAACAAGAAAATAGGCAATCCACAATTCCAATCCAGTCAAAATATAAAAATACAGCAAACCCATCATTTTCATCATCCCAAAACGCTGTTTCTTTTTCTCTTTTCTGCTTATTTTGGGGGTAAATCTTGCGAACCGACATTCTTGAAACGAGTATGTATATGTGGAAGAGATTTGAGCTATAAAAATTTGAGTTCTTGGTGCTTCTCTTTTATGGAAGTGTAAATGGGTTCACTTGAAACTGCGCCTGCATTGAAGAGGGACTATAATTTACAACGTTCTTCATCTGCTAGAAGCTCTAACAGTATTGGATTTTCGGGGCAAAGGAGCAGATCAAGATTTGCAAGAGCTTTCTTTTTCAAGAGAATTGATTATCTTCAGTTGATCTGCGCGGTTGCTGTTTTCTTCTTCTTCATTTTCTTCTTCCAGATTTTCTTCTTGCCGGGCTCGGTAATTGAAGATGGAAACAAATCTGGGATAGCCCATGGCTTGTTTCGGAGGAATTCTGGTGTAAATTCCGAGGAGTTTTCGTTCCTGAAAGAGTTGGATTTTGGTGAAGATTTGAGCTTTGAGCCTTTGAAAATCGCTGAGAAGTTTCGGAAGAATGGTACTGTTGCGAATGAGAGTACATTTGTGAGATTTGGATACAGAAAACCGAAGATTGCTTTGGTGAGCATTGTAAAGATTTGATTTTTAAGTATTTTATTTTGTACGGACTTCGTGAATTTTATTCCTATTTGTATTGGATTTCCTTTTTTTTGGTTGACTGTGAGCATGTGTGTTCATGTTCTTTAGTTTTTGTGTTTGGTGAATTGAGCTATTAGCTTGGATGTGTAAGCAGTGTAGTACAAATGGGACAGCTTTGACAACAATGTGTGTGTTTCGTAGGTTTTTGCTGATCTATGGGTTGATCAACATCAAATACTAATGGCTACTGTTGCTACTGCTTTGCTGGAGATTGGATATGAAATTGAGGTGATGATTAATTTTTTATTTGCATTTTATACTTCTTGTAATCAAATTTATGTGTACAGGAACCCGTGGAGTTCTATGTTATAAATTTGTAGTAATCAAGATGGAATATAGATGTCTTTGTGCCTATGCCACTTGAATGGAAGTAGAATTGACCCTGGTCAAATTTATCGTAGATTATACAGCAGCAGTTTTGTCTGATTATTTGAGCCTTTTTGCTAATAAGATCGTTCTTACTATGCATCAAGAAAAATGCTGTAAGAATTTCGTGCATATGTTTGCTCAGTAACCTTATTGAGCTGAGATGGAGATAAGATCAATAGTATTACTTTGGATGATCTATGTCAACGATGTATTCTGACTAACCTAACCTTAAATTTATCTGATGCTTCTGAGTATGTTTCTTGAAACCTTTACGGCTCTACTTATTCTATTTTATGCTTACTTGTATGGAAGATATTTTTGTACTGAATGATTGCAGCCTCTAATAGCTTTAGAAACTTGCCAGTTTGGAATTTGGTCTATGATAGAATCCTTTTCTCGGACAAATAATAAAGAATAATACCATTGTTTTGGAAACTTTTGATTAATTGGAAGTTACTCTGTTTTGATTTGTCCGGAATCTGCTTAAAGTTCTGTATTGAGCCCTGGTGTTGGAGGGAGTGGAACCTCGGGTTCAATATTTTGGCGTATGAAATCAACTTTGCTGAATATCATCATATGCTTAGGTGGTAGTTTGGATAAAAGTGATAACAACGCCACAAAGAGAATCTGAGATGAAGGAACTAGAAATCAATATTTGTGGATTTATGTCTTATTTGTAGTTGTCACTGTTTCTGTTGTTTCCCTTCAACTTGTGTCACAAATTGAGGTGAAATAGCCATTAATGTACCCTTTCTTTTTTCAGGTATTCACTCTGGAGAATGGTCCAGCACATGCTGTCTGGAGAGATATAAATGTTACTGTCAATGCAGCTGACAAGGATATGAAGTTTGCTGTCGATTGGCTGAAGTATGCAATTTCCCTCATCTTTTCATGCCAATAAATTCTTTTGTTCTGGGATTCAACTGCTATAATATTTGAAATTTATGACTGTAGTTAAGCTTGACTCTTCCTACCATTCCAATGTCTCTAAAACAACTTATTTTTGTGTTCTCCATTGGCAAAGAGATTCCCCATAGACAAATTTATATTGATTATATATTTTCTTGCATTTTTCCTTTCATAAATCACTCTTCATGAAGTTCTAAGGTTACAATTTATATTTGTTGTTTTATGTAAATATAAGCCTTTGGGTTAAGAGCTTTCTTGTTGGGGTTTAATATATGTCCTCTACATTCTTGGCCCATTTTACAACTTACATTCCCCAACTACCTGCTTACTTATTCAGCTCGAGTCGTAAAAGGAAATTTAGGGATTTGGGTGAGAAGGCAAAAGATGATGGTATACGTTCTAATCTTTTGCTTCTTTTGTAGCTATGATGCTGTTCTTGTGAATTCGATTAATGCTGTGGGGTTCTTACCTTGGTAAGTGACATAATTTCATTTTCTCACCTATTTTAATTTATTTCTTTACGACAGTTTGCCTTTTTGTCGTTGACTATATCTTTTGCCAATGACATAAATGGGTTTACTCCTTACAGTCTTATGCAGGAACCTTTCAGAAATGTTCCTGTTGTATGGACCATCCACGAACAAACACTAGCCGACCGATTAAGACAATATGTTTCAAGAGGCCACAGTGAGCCGATTGATATGTGGAGAAAATACTTCAGCCGGGCCACAGTTGTTGTCTTCCCAAACCATATCCTGCCGGTAACCACATGTTACTTGTTATCTTTGTGTGGTATGCACATTTGTTTTTTTGGTTATTATGTACCAACTTCTTTAGACATAACTAGGAGTAAACTTGTAAGTTTCCCCGTCTCCAGAAGTTTTCGGTGATACAACGCCTGAGAAGAATTTGTTGCCATGTTTCTGATTCTCATGAATACAAATTGTTGTTGAGTGCATCTATGAGAGGATGTTACAGTGATTTACTTGACCAATGTTTACATACAATGCAGATTGCATATTCAATGTGTGATCCTGGAAATTACTTCGTCATCCCTGGCTCCCCCGAAGAAGCTTGGAAAGCTGATAAGCAAAAGGCTTTAGGTAGAGAAAATATACGTCTGAATATGGAATATGGACCAGATGATTTTGTTGTTGCAGTTGTGGGCAGTCAACTATCATATAGAGGATTGTGGCTCGAGCATGCCTTTGTTTTAAAGGCTTTATACCCGCTATATATGGACTTTGGTGATTCGCGTTCTCGTCTTAAAATCATAATCTCAGCTGGCGACTCCACTAGCAACTACAGCAGTATTGTGGAGGTGAGAGTATAATTTATCTTCAAACTACTTTCCCGTTGTAACTGAAGTTAGCATTCATTGAAACCATGCAAGGCACAAGCACCTACACACGTAAAACTAGAGAAGTTACAGGCACACTAATGTAAAACTGTCATCGTTGAAATGGAGGGAGGCTCCCGTTTTTTGGTTCCTTGTATACTAATGGACTGAATTTCTTGCTGCAGACCATTGCTCTAAAGTTTAGATATCCCAATGATACGGTGAAGCATGTTGCTATGGACCAAAACATAGATACTGTGATAAGTACAGCTGATCTCGTAGTATATGGATCCTTCCTTGAAGAGCACTCTTTTCCAAGTGTTTTGCTGAAAGCTATGTGCTTCCAGAAACCTATAGTAGCTCCTGATCTACCTGCAATAAGGAAATATGTAAGCACACTCAATATGATTGAATCTATGTGGTTAATAATAATATAACATGAAAGCTTGCTTGTTATCATATTTATCTTGATTGATGGATTGAACAAAGTATATAATATATAAATAAATATATATTCTCTGGTTTGACCTTCTAACTGGATGCATGAATATCTTAGGTTAGTGACAAGGTAAACGGCTACCTTTTCCGAAAGGATGATATGAGGGCTCTGACACGGATCTTGTTGCAAATGGTCTCATATAGTAAACTCTCACTCGTAGCTCAGAATGCTGCATCAATTGGAAAACATACAGCTAAAAACTTAATGGTCTCGGAAAGCGTGGATGGATATTCTTCACTATTTGAAAACATCCTCACTCTCCCGTCCGAAGTAGCACTACCCCAAGCAGCCAAAAGCATTCCCAACAAACTGAAAACTGAATGGCGATGGTCTCTTTTTGAAGCTGTCGCAGACACCCATTCTCCTAGCAAAGACGGTGTGGAATCTGTGGACAAGATTGAGAAGCTATTTAATCATACCAACGGAGAGAACTCTGTGGCTTTGATTTTACCAAATGAAACTTTTTTGTATTCCATATGGGAAGAGCAAAAGTACATGGATATTGCTTACATGAGAAAGAAAAGAGAAGATGAAGAGGTAAGTAAATCTGGTTTTCGCCACCTTCTATGAAATCAGGCATGGTAGATTATGGTGTTTGAGCTTCTTTGGTTTGATGACTCCTTTTTTCGGTGAAACTGATGCAGTTGAAGGATAGAACAGATCAGCCTCGAGGCACATGGGATGAAATATATCGAAGTGCCAGGAGGAGTGATCGTACGTTGCATGAAAGAGATGAAGGAGAACTTGAAAGGACTGCCCAACCACTATGTATTTACGAACCTTACTTTGGAGCAGGAACCTGGCCCTTCTTGCACAACACTTCATTATATAGAGGGCTTGGGCTGGTGAGCATTCGACTCATGCACAATGGAGTTTTTCATGTTTCCCTAGCTTACTAATATTCACCTGATGCAATGTTTGAATGCATTGTCTAGTCCTCGAAAGGTAGAAGACTTGGAGCTGATGATGTTGATGGGCCTTCTCGTCTCCCTTTGTTGAATAATGCCTACTATCGAGAGGTCTTAGGAGAATATGGAGCCTTTTTCGCAATTGCTAATCGGGTTGACCGCATCCATAAAAATGCTTGGATAGGATTTCAGTCCTGGAGAGCAACAGCACGCATGGTACCTTTTATTCTGCTCTTTAAGCATAATGTGGCTAATTTTTTCACAACTCTAGATTAACCAGAAAGTACTTCGGTTAATTGGAGACACTTATCATCGTTTGTAATTGTTGACTGTCATGCAAAATAACTTGTTCGATGGTATCCATTGAAATGATGTTCCAATTAGAAATGGAATAAATGTCTAACACATAATATTTATGAAGCATTTTGTGTGGTTTTTTCCTCAACAAATACCGACCCATGTCTAACACGAATAACGTAACAGGTATCTCTGTCCAAGAATGCTGAAAGATCATTGTTGGACGCTGTAGAAGCACGAAGGCATGGGGACACTCTGTACTTCTGGGCCCGGCTCGACAAGGACGCAAGAAACCCATTGAAACAGGATTTCTGGTCATTCTGCGATGTTATAAATGCCGGGAATTGCCAGTAAGTATTTTCGTGTTTACTTTATCACTCAAGTCCATCTCATCCCAGGCGAGGCAGGAGAAATAATGTGTTGAACTGAATGTGATATCGGATCACTCCCACCTTATGTTGGCACGGGGTTAAATTTGTATGTGTGTTTGACCTGATTTAATTTGTGTTGTGGCTATTAGGTTTGTGTTCTCGGAGGCTCTGAAACAGATGTATGGCATAAAACACAACTTGAGTTCTTTACCTGCCATGCCTTCGAGTGATGGCACTTGGTCTGTCATGCATTCGTGGGCTCTTCCTACCAAGTCCTTCTTGGAGTTCGTCATGTTTTCAAGGTTCGAACTCTTTAATTCCCATTCTGGTAAGGTTCTAATAAATGAACATATCTTTTAACAAACTATTGTTTTGCCAATTTACAGAATCTTCGTGGATGCACTTGATGCACGATTCCATGAGGATCACCAAAAACGAGGGATCTGTTGTCTTGGCATATCAAAGGTACTTTTCCTTTAATCACATTCAGTAAAGAAACAGTGAATGCTTTGTTGTGAATATCCTCTCAATATATATGTTATCTGAAATGTGTCAGGACAAGCATTGCTACTCTCGTTTGCTCGAATTACTAGTAAATGTTTGGGCATACCATAGTGCAAGAAGAATGGTTTATGTCGATCCAGAGACGGGTTTTATGCAGGAACAGCACGTGCTAAAAGGCCGGAGGGGCCAGATGTGGATCAAGTGGTTTCAGTTCTCCACTCTTAAAGCCATGGATGAGGACTTGGCCGAGGAATCTGACATTGACCGCTCATACAAACGACGGCTGTGGCCATCAACTGGTGAAGTAATATGGCAAGGTACCTATGAGAAGGAGAGGAATCTGAAAAATAAAGAGAAGGAGAAGAGGAGGCAACAGAGTAAAGATAAAATTCAACGAATACGGAGACGGACACATCAAAAAGTGATCGGGAAGTATGTGAAGCCGGCGGTGGATGCGTCGACGAATGCAACGGTTCTTGGTCTGAGGTAGCACTAATATTTTCATACTAATTCTTTTGGGTTACCATTTGTTTCTATTCTTTTAGGATCAAGATTTGTGTCCAAGATAATAGATTGCATCATTTTGATTCTTTTCTTTCTCTTTATTTGGTCATTTTTTGTGGCTTGTAAATGGTAGTTTAGTTTATAACTACATTCTATATTATCAACTCTCCCTATCTTGGAGATTTGGTATTTGTTGTACCTTTAGAGAAAATTTGAAAAGGGAAATTCTATTATTCTAGGCTGCTTGTGTGGTAATATATTAACTTCTCTTTGTTTTTTGTGCTATCGAAATTTATGTATCGTGTTAGATCTTCTTTAACTAAACCAAGCAAGCATGAGGTATAAGCTAAACTAAAATATGCACTCAAGCTTGTTATAGAGATTAAGAAAATCAAAGTTAGTAGTACGAGTCTTTAGGATTCATATTTTTTTTTTGGATGAGTAAATGAATTTAATTTAAAGGTCGTACTACGAAACATTCGAACATGCATTAACCTCTCTACCCCTGGTGAACTTGGACACTCCATTTGTTCTTTTCTAGCATGGCAATATTCTCCTCAGAATTAATAATTTCATACTGTATCTGATAATGACAAATAATTTTATTATTTTATTTTGGACCAACCAACAAAATTAGAGTACTTGAATATCTATTTTGGGAACGCTTTTTCTCTACAAAAGGCTCCATATTACATAAAATCAACAAATTTTCTTAACTAATTCATCTTAGAAAATGTAGCAATGTGCATTAACACAAAATGACAAAATATAACACAATTACAAAAAAGATTAAAAAAAAACTCAACTAGCCTAAAAAATAGTTAACCAAGAACGAGCTATGAAGTGAAAACAGAGCTGTCTGATCAAATTCAACATGTACAAACAAGACGACTTTTATAACATCAAGAAATTAAAACTCTTCGACATCCGCTCCACGTTTTATTGATGCATAACAAGGAAAGATTGGATGATATGATAGGGCGAAGTGCTAGCTAGTAAACGATTGATTAAAAGAAGATGTCCACATTCACAGCTTCTAACCAGATGAAACCAGATTACAGGAGTTAAACGCCTGTCCTCAATTTTGGAGAAGTACAGTTAAATATAGAAGATTGTGGAGTTAATTTTACATGTACCCGTTGTACAGCACACCGTGTTTGCATTTCTACACTTGATCTCATCCATGCATTCTCTTCAATATCTAGCCGATAAAGAATAAGTTTGACAAGATAAACACTTCTGCTAGATAATGTTACATTAACCAGAGGAACAAGTTCCTCTGATATTTGCCTACCTAACATGTTGACAGCTGCTGAAGTTTTCCCATATGTTGGCGAGTTCTCATTACTGAAAAAATAAGCATATATTATCAACATTTGGCGTTTCACCACTTGTTGTTCAGGTCGAGTATTTATAAGTCACGTGAGACTAGGGATGTCAGTATAGCCCGAAGCCCGTCAAATTTATAGGGTTAGGGCCGGAAATTTCTAGCTCGATAAAATCAAAACCCGATTAGCCCATACCTGATTAACGCGCAACCCGTTATGGCCAGACCCGAAAACCTGATAGACTGGCCCGAAAACTCGGTAAAATTTCTATTATTCTATTTTTTTACTCCTAATTCGACAGTTCATTGATTAATTTTATAATATAGATAACTAAAAAATTAACAATCAATTTTATATTAAATATACAAATTATATATTAAATTTTTATTAATATAATAATTGATAAATAAATTATAAACTTCAAATTCACTAAAAAAATTTTCTAAAACGTGCATTAAAATTTCACCAAATATCTCAAATATTAGTATTTGATCATGTTTATGATTGAGTTTAAGCATATATCTCAAATTTATCATAATTAAATATTTTACATTTTACGAATATAGCTAATTTTCATCATTATTTATTGGATTGATCACATGCTAATCTTATCGGTAGCAACCCGATTAACCCGCTGGGCTAGCCCGAAACCCGACATTTTAGGGTTAGGGTTGAACTTTTATAACCCGAAAGAAATCACAACCCGATTAGCCCGCACCCGATTGACTCGCAACCCGAGTAAGGTTCGCCCGAAATCCGATGGACCGACACGATTGACATCCCTAGATGAGACTATAACAAAAACTCTAGGACAAACCTTATAATACCACGTACAGAGCCTTTAGAGTCGACTTGGTTTCAGATGCTAAATGCCAAGAGAGAGTATTCGCAGCTCTAGCACCTAATAAAATATGCAATATAGACAAGTTAACCTAGCGATAAAATATGCAATATAGACAAGTTAACCTAGCGGTTATATATATTCCACAGCTAAATGTAATAAACAACCATTAAATGCAAAGAATATCAGCCACCTGGAGGATAAAGACTGGCTCTTGCTAGTAGGGGCAGATCTATATGTTATTAAAGAGGGGCAATTGCCCCACCTCATGTTTTACATCCCATGTATTTATATACCCATTTTAAATTAATTTCTTTTAATCTTCTACTAATTGCCCCTCCTCAAAATTTTAAAATTCCTTCATATGTAAATTTGTCCCCTTTACTACAAATTTCTAGCTCTGCCCCTGCTTGCTAGTGTAGGTTGCCTAGGATCAGTTTGTATATGTGGGTTAAAGTGCACCTTCTTGTTCACAGAATCTGGCCCTGGTAAAGCCAAGGAAAATTAATAGGGAGAATGAAAAGGAATAGAAACTTAACAAATACAGTTATTGTAGAATACGGTTATTAGTCTTAGAGCATTCGCAACGGCGGACGTCCGATCGGCGTACCGGAAGTCCGCGCGGGACGTACGCCATTAGGCAGCAGGGAGGCAAACGCGGACGTGCGTTGCCGACACCGGAGTTCCGCGACGTTCCGGGGACGTCCGTCGTGACATCCGCCATTGCGGTGCCACGACGGACGTCCCGATTTTTAATTTTAAAAAAACTCTATATATACGGCTCATTGAACTTCATTTCATTCGCACCACTTGTTTTAACGAGTTTCTCTCTCTCTACTTTCATTTCTTTTGAAGATAAATGGAGCACCACGATAGTGATTCCCTCGTCACGAGCGAGTCACAAACGCCGACTTTTCCGTTAGAGTTGGGGGAAATGCCGGCGGAAGTGCACCGATGTCTGGGATGATGCCCGGAATGGCGCCGATGATGGCCCAACCCAACCCCAAATGGCGGGGATGATGCCTGGATACTACAATATGTACCCCCTTGGTGTGGGATGATGCCCCAAATGCCCGGGATGATGCAGGGCATGCCTGCCGCTGCGGGGGGAGCAGGCAGGGGGTCCCCCAATCACCTGGGGACAATGTCTATCGCCCTACATGGATTTATTGTCTAGTGATTCCCCTCAGAGTACTCCTCTGGAGACTCAGTTCACCGGCATTGAGACTTTCTCTTTTGAGGAGTTGGGGCTATCTTCGATCAGGGAGTCTCCCACTGAGATGCCATCGGCGGCAGGGAGGACGCGGAAGCAAGGGAGAGGGAAGGGCAAGGGAACTACCTCGTCCTCGCGTGGGGGGAACGAGGGTGGGGCGGGGGCCGAGGAGGAGAGGGATGAAGCCGGCGGGAGAAAGAGGACCATCTGGAGCATAGGGGAGTGCGTCGCGCTGGCGAAGGCCTGGATCAGTGTAGTCGAGGATCCCTACGTCGGGGCTAACCAACATATCGGCAGAATGCAAAAAACTGGGGCTGTGGACAAAAAAGGGGCGGGGCTATTGGAGTTGTCTGCCTTGTAGTGGACACTAAGGGTGTCCACTATAAGCCAGGCGCAGCTATAACCCCGACCGGGGCGATCACGGGGCTATCTATAGTGGGGAGAACGTACGCCCCGAGGCGGACAAAATTTCCGGGGCGGACGGTCATCCGGCGTCTTCGGGGCGAAGACGCGCCGGTCCGGGGCGGACGCGGCGAATAGGCGCGCCGGTCCGAGGTGAATTTTTTTTAATTCAATTTAATTTACCTATAAATACACCTCATTCTATTCATTATTTTCACACCATTTCAACTCTTAATCACTTAAACTTCCTCTCACTAGAATTTGTGGATTGAAATGGACAATTTGTGGAATGACGCGTGGAATTCTCTGATTCAAGAGGTGCAACACCAGGCCTCCCAGGAGGATGCGGCGCGCGCGGCGGAAGCGGCGGAGGCCGCGATCCCTCGGGCGATTACTCATCGGCGGACCATCCAACGAGACCATAGCGGAGCGCACCAACGTCTAATGGCGGACTACTTTGTGGATAACCCCTGTTATCCACCCGAGATTTTCCGCCGGCGATTCAGAATGTCGCAACGGCTCTTCAACCATATAGCGATGAATTTGGCGGAGCGTTACCGGTGCTTCACCCTCCGACATGATTGCGCTGGCCAGATCGGGCTGTCTACGCATCAGAAGTGCACCGCTGGAATCCGGCAGCTTGCCTACGCCGGACCAGCCGATATGTTCGATGAATACCTACAGATAGGTGAGACTACTAGCCTAACGGTGCTTAGGTAGTTTTGTAAGGGGATCCGGGAAATATTCGGTAGGGAGTTCCTACGAAAGCCCACCTCTGATGAGTGTCAGAGACTGCTGGATATGCACAGTTCGATCCACGGGTTCCCAGGAATGTTAGGAAGCATCGATTGCATGCATTGGGAGTGAAGGAACTGCCCGGTGGCCTGGAAAGGCCAGTTCACAACTGGATTCAAAAGCAAACATTCATCGATGATTCTGGAAGCCGTTGCTGACTACCGTTTGCGGATCTGGCATGCGTATTTCGGTGTGGCAGGTTCGAACAACGACATCAATGTTCTTCAGTCATCGCCGCTCTTCAACAATGAGTGCCGGGGGGGAGGGTCCAGAAATCAGCTTCGTTGCCATCGACACGCAATACAGTAGGGGATACTATTTGGCAGATGGGATATATCCTCGGTAGCCCGTATTCGTCAAGACAATTCGCCAACCGGTTGGACCGAAGAAACAATATTTTGCGCGCAAACAAGAGAGTACTAGGAAGGATGTTGAGCGGGCTTTTGGTGTCCTCCAATCGCGGTGGGCTATTATACGGTGTCCGGCACGAGTTTGGCACGAAGATGATGTCGCGAATATTATGTTAGCATGTACCATATTGCATAATATGATAATAGAAGATGAAGGATTTGCGGCAGAGCGCTGGGCACCGGAAGAGGGCGCAAGTACAAGTCACGGTGTTGCCTCCGAGCCGATCAAGATGGGCGTACCACAGAGCAATGAATATTTGATCAAACGTTTCACTGATATGCGCAGGACCACAACACATACCACACTCCAGGCCGATTTGATTGAAGAAGTTTGGGCACATAGGGGAGGCGGCACAGTGTGAACACCTTTGTGATTTTCAATAGATTAAATTTTCGTTGTATAATTTTTCCTGTACTTACGAAAATTTAGTGTTTAATTTTAATTTCTTCACGTATAGCCGTTTTCTTCTAAGTACGTATAGTCCGATAAATTTAATTATAACTAAATTAACATAAATGAAAAAAAGCTTGGGACTATTGGAAGTGTCCACTATAATGACGGAAACAAATTTTGAGGCTGTGGACAAAAAAATTGAGGTTGTGGACAAAAAAGGGGTGTGGCTATTAGAGTGTCCGCGTTATAGTGGACATTCTAATGCCTTCTTTTTCGGTATATATTTGACCTGTCAGAAGTTGCTACAGAGAAGACACAAATTTGAGCCTCAATAATGTAGGTAATTATTATCAATAGAATCTTCTCCTATCTATCTGATTTAGACATGTAACTTTGAGGTCCATTGATGAGATGTTCGATGTCTGTTGTTCCAGGATATCACCCAACTTGTAAGCAACTGTACCAAGGTGGTCGATTGCATTCACTAGAGCCCGTACAGTATGATTGTCCAACACCCTTAAGCAAAATAATACTTCCTCCATTGACAAACGAACAAAACCTTACCTGCAATGAAGTAACAAAGCTCTTATTACTTCTCTCCATTCACACCTCGTCGAACTTGAGGCTCCGGTTCTCCACTCGAGCTCCCTCCGCCTCCATTAACAGCACAGATTCCACGCAGCTTTCGAGAGACTTCTCCTCAAACTCAATCATCAATTCCTCAACACACACACACAAATATAAAAAGTGATTGTTCACCGCCAAAAAGAACCCCCGCAAACACAAAATGCTAAATTATTAAGCAATGATTTGTGAAACAAGTGGAATCGGTATGATTGAAGGCGTGTGAGTGTGAAATTTTGGTGAAGCAACGGTAGTTGAACTGAATTCAATGCCTGCGAATTTTAGTCACTTTTTTCTCCAACTATATTATAGTAGTAAATCATTAATCATCTTCTGAAGAGAACAAAATTTGTCTAGTGTTTCATGTGCTAAAATTTGTTAACAAGAGATATGATAATATCTAAAAATATTAAATTTAAATATTTGACATTTTTATGTTGTCAAAGTAAGAGTCATACCCGGAGGGTGCAATTGGTTCGAGAGACGATTCTTGAACCGTAATTGGACCCTAAAAATAAAAATTTAAAATGACATTAACAAATTTTGATGTGTTAGAGTCAGAACTTAATGAATAGAGTAAAGTAAACATCTACTACATGAACAATGCTATATTATACATATAACTATAATTACTATGGAATAACTGATAACAAATTCAAACTTAATACTAACAAGACCAAAATTAGGCTAAAATTTATGACTTTGTTTTGCCAATTTATTCATATTTATTGCTCTCTTATCTCAGGTCATTCTTAATTTGTAACTGTATTTTATGCTAAAGAAAAGTCAACTTATAATCATGCAATAAAGAAAAGTTCCTTACCATCTCACTAGCCCATGCTTAAAAATTAAATTTACTTCCTCACTTTATTAATATTTGGAAAATATATAACTATACATGTTAATAATTTATTTATTTTATTTTTTATACTACATATATTTAATTTTGTTACTTCGTCAAATCGTTTGACTGATTATTTTAACTTCCAAACTTTTCTTGTATCTATATATATTTAATTTTATAATACATGATAATGATGCCATTGATAAATAAAATGTGGTTATACTATTTATTTGGATGTAATAAAATGTAAACTCACGGAGTGTTATATTGTTAACTCAATACTTAATTGCTAATTATAATTAAATAATAGCAATTAGATATTTAAATTAAGGGCCTAGATCATTAGTCCCGGAATGCCAATTGGATAAAAAAAACATCAATAAGGGTATTAAGGTCAATTTACAACGAATTAGTTGTAACTAACTTTTGAAAAATATCACATAACTTTAAAACGCATATAACTTTCTCGATTTAAATTATTTTTTCGCACAACATATATCAAATTAAGGATAATTTCATAAGGATTTTAACGAGATCTCACTTGCATATGTTCCGATGTCAAAATTTGAAAAAAAAATAAAATTTCAATTTTTTCGTACAAATGTCAACATGATATATAAAATATGTCAATATAATACATGTAGAATGTCAATATAAGCAATGTGTTAATATTCTCAAAGCATTGTGTTGACATTCTCAAAGCATTGTGTTGATATTTTCGAAGCACTATATTGACATTTTCATCCAAAACCCTAATTTGGTAGTTTTTTTTTATTTTTTTCGATTTAATTAATAAAAATGAAAATTACACGTGATAAATCGTAGATCACAAGTTTTCTAAAATCCTATGGTCTTAAATTAGTTGTAGTTAGCAATTAAATGATGAGTTAGTAATTGATCACTCCTCATGTAAATTCTATATATTGTAGAAATTTCAAATTCTAAATTATAATCTGGATCGTTAGATTTCAAGATTTAATGTCAATAGATGACAAATAACGTCAATTGAAAATGTCAACACAACGTCAACATTGTCAACGGATTGATATTTTGTTGACATCTTCTGTTGACGTTATTTGTCATCTGTTGACATCAAATCTCGAAATCTAACAGTTCATATCATAATTATAGTTTGGAGGTTGTAGGAAAGATACGATTTATATTTAATCACTACCCATGATTATTATCTATATTTTAATATTCTTTTTATTAGCATGCTCTCCTAATGCAATTTATAATATTTATTGCAGCTTATTTCATACTACTAAGTGCAAAATTCATCTATTTCACTACAAAAATAGCAATACAATACGTCAACAGCTATGCAATTAAGGAAATAATTACTTATCTAAATATAATATATTAAAAAATAAGTCAATACCTGAATTTGGACTATTCATTAATTGTGGCACTCGGAAATTTTCAAATCTTATAGAAGTCAATAGATACTTTTTCTTTTCTTTTTACTGAAAATGAATGAAAACGATGAAACTAAGCTTTATTTTATTAAATATAAATTATATATATGTATTTTATCATCTAACATTATGTATAAAATTTAATTATATATGGAAAAAGTTATCCCTAAAAGCATCCACACATAGTGGCAGGTTGCGAGTGGACAGGGTCGGGTGTGGGAGACATGAGGTATGCCCTAGGTAGGGCACTGCACTGGGCGCTGGTGTGGCGTGGTGTGCTCGGGGCCGTGCATTGTGGAGCACAGCACCCCGCCACAACATATATATTTTTTTTAATTTCTAAATCTATAAATATCATCCCAAATCTAATTCATTTCATAAATATTCTCACACCTATATAAATTAAGCAAAAATTACTAAAAATTATTTTAAAAAAATAGCCGTTATGTTGACTGCTTGTGAAATCTCCTTAATACAAATTTTAAACTCGTAGGATTTGTGTTTTCCTTTCTGGATTTTAAAAACTCTTCTTGGATTGTTATATACTAATATTACTGTGAGACACCTATATAAGCGAACCGTTCCCTTTCGTCTTAATGTCTTCAGATCCCGTTCTATCAAGTGTTCATTTCTTTAGCTTGAGACCTTTTATTTTTGAAAGATTATATTCCAAGTATTTTCATATGAAAGAGATCAATTTTCATTCTGATTCATCCTTTTCAGGTAATATATGAATATAATTCTTGTCTTCTAATCGATTCTTTTTTTTCGATGATTCAATGAATGTTCGGTTCAATTGTATCTGCATACAAGATTTAGGTATAATTAATCATATATATTTATCGTGTCGGATGATATTATCTGTTCTTATGGATCATGTGTTTATTGGCATTCGTGATTTGAAATGGTTGAATGAAGTTGTGAAGTTGATTTAAATGCAATTGATGGAATTCCTTTAGTGCTAAGAATTGTTATATATGAAGTTATATAGAAACCAGAATTTTAGTATTGTTATACATTTTCTTTTTCAGGCAAGTAGAAAGATTCAATGCCAAACATGATGTACATGACTATTTTCATTGCTAGTTTTTCTAGACATGGGGGATTAATATATGATAGAAATAGATATCATATTATGTCCAAACTTTTGAGCTATATTTCAATAATTATAAATTGATACCAATCTTTCATCATTCTCACAATTATCTCCTGAATTCCACACGGCACTTTGGGTCTGAAATGTAAATGCTTGTGTTAATTCCACATGCATCCAATGGTGTGCCATGTGAGATTTCAGGTCCAGGGCAAGACGGTGGGTTTCAAATATGCAATGACTGCAGAATTGGATAGTTTATTATTTAGAAGTAAAAAATAATGATTGGATAAAACTTTATTTTAAATATACTTATTCTTCTAGGATGGTGTTACAATAGCCCAACACACCAAACTTGGCTCCTTAGCAGCTAGAACAATTTAGGTTCCCCGAAAAGAATGTGTAATTCTATATCCTTATCCTTTGTCTGCCCTTATTCCGTCCTAATACTTGATATGTCATGTGCCAGAAATGATCCGAGACATCTTGAGATCTTCTCTAGAAGGAGTTTTCCCACATTTAATTTGGGAAGGGAAGGTGCATTAAGCATAATTATAGTTCAAAATGGCCGAAGAAGTTCCAAGGACAACCAATAGTCAAGCTTTGAGGCGGTTGTCTTCAGATCAAGAGGATTGGGATTCAATGAAGCGAAGCAAGAGAGGAAAATGCTCTTTTCTGAAGCCACAAGATTCTAGTTTATCGATCTGCAAAAATCCTGCGTGTGAAGCAACACAATCCACTGTTCCTGGGTTGTGCAAGAGGTGTTGTTGCTGTATTTGTTGTCGATTTGATAACAATATGGACCCAAGCCTTTGGTTGAAATGCACACCTGAGTCTGGTTCAGAAGGTTCCTGTGGCTCTTCCTGTCATGCTGAGTGTGCTCTCTCCGACATGGGATGGTCGGCTATGGCTCCTATATTTGTGCTACATGTGGTAAAGTTTCCTCAGTAATTAGGTAAGATTTTCTGTATCAATATTTTCTTACAGTAACATAACTTTTCTCATTCCATCTTTGTATCTCATTCCACCATATCAGTCACACCCTGGGCCTTGGTCATATTTGTAGTAGTCTTACTAGTAGGAGCTATCTTTGGTGGGGAAACCACAGAAGTTTTCTCACTTATGTCTTTCTGTTTCACTCTTTCCTTCTTTGTTTGTGCGGCGTGCGTGTCAAACAAGTGCACATGAAATCACAGTTAGCTCATATTTGTGCGTGAAAATTGCAATTATGTGCATGGTCTGGTAACTAAGTACATTATTAGTTATTTATTTTTATTGTTCCAATAATCGTTATCGTGCTTCATAAATGACTTGCCTTTTTAGGACTTGACATTACGATTTGTAATTAGCTTATCTCCATATTTGGAATTTCGTAATCTTACAGACTACTTTCTCTTACACCTAACTTGTTTTGTGATTTCACACTTTACCATATACCGGGGCTTCTTGATCTGAATGACTTGCAGATTCTGGAAGAAGCAGTTAGAGATAGCTATGGATTCCAAGCATGTTGATATCCTGTGCTATAGGATATTCTTGAATTACAGGCTCCTCAAGGGTACATCCAGGTTTTGTGAGCTCCACAAGTTCATTGAAGATTTGAAGGTCGCGTTAGAGAGGGAGTTCGGTCCAATCAATGAAGCAGCGCTCAAGTTTCCCCCGTGCACGCACTGGAAGACTTAACAAATCTGTGCAAGCTCAGTGCAAGCTTGCTATTCAAAAAGCTGAAGAACTTCAGACTTCAAATTCCAGCTCACTTTTAAATCTCAGTGGTATGTATGTATACAACATATCTTTAGCATATCTCCACGCTGAAAACTAAAACATCGTTAATAAGTAATCTCCGTTGATCTAATAGCAGAGGGTTCGGTTTCTGATTCCGTACATCGATACAAGAATAGAGCAGATGTCGAATCAGATTCTAGAGAGAAGCTTGTCCAGAAAAGAGGAAAAGAGCCTCAAAGTGGGGGAAAATGCATGGGAGTCGGAGGTGTTGAGGCCGCCGAGACTCTACAGGTAGACTGCCAATTCCTGATCTGAACGAGGAGTTTCAAGCGCCCGATACAAAGACAAGCATAGCAGCAGTGGAGAAGAGCCAAGGATTGGATGAGGACTTTGAAAACATTGTGAGGATCATCCGGGGGCTAGAGCATGGTGGCCATGTCAGTATGGAGTTCAGGTTGAAGTTCCTGACATGGTTTAGCTTGAAGGCTAGGGAGCATGAACGTCGAGTTGTCAGAACGTTCATGAAGACTATGATCGATGACCCAAATGGTCTTGCTGGTCAGCTAGTCGATGCTTTCTCAGCAATCATATTCTGCAACAGACCTTGAAAGTTATTGCCTTTAGGGTCTGCTGTTTGAGAATCCTTGCCTTTTTTTTTGTAGATTTTATTCTACTTTTGCTTGATCTTCGCCTGTTATGATTATGTACATTTATGCTGTTTGAGTTAGTTGGCTGTTATTATTGTTTTCATGTTGCATTTCACCGTTAATTGACGGTGCATGTGATTCACGTGCGGCAGTGTGGGTTTGTGCGTGTGATTCACGTGTATGTTAGTGCGCATTTCTCTAGTGCGTGTGTCGTGCAAGGGGACAATGGCGTATCCAAGATTCCAGTTTGAGTGTACGACAGATAATTATAACAATAAATTGATAGAAAAAATTCAAAAAGAGAAAAGAAAAAGGAACAGCTTGCGGCTGCGATCACCATAGTGGCGCACGTGACGACTCCCAAACTTGTGTTACCTGGACAGATAGCATGTTATACTCCCCACTCGTCTGATTCTCCAATACCCAATATATTCGATATTTTAATTTTGGTTCTTTTACGTCTGTAATTTATAAGAATAAATATCAATAGACATTGTTCAAGCATTCTTGGATATTTTTTATAATGCGTGCCCCTTTGGATAAATGATGAACAATTGTGATATTTGAGATATATTTTCCAGAAACTGTTGCAGGCAGAATTTGAAAGAATTATGTGCCCAATATAAAACATCTACAATTAAATTATGGAGTAGCAGGCTGGTAATGCTGCTTCATAAATCTGATAAATGCATCTTGTAATGAACAAGCAAACTAAGGTTACACTACTATGCATTGCTGATGAAAACACACAACAAAGCACAAGGGAACTTCATCTGCGAGCTTTGACCTCAGAATCTTTTAGATCCTCCGCTTCTCTATTGCAACGGCGGGTTCAAGCCATTAATACAGGCAAGCTCGGTTCTGCTAAATGTTGTACCACGTGAAAAACTCATTTATAAAGGCTCACCGGACTCACTATAATCTGCCAAGTGGGGACTCAGTAGCATATTCGTCCACCAACCAAAGACCATAGTCACGAAATCGCTTGGTCTTCTTCTCAAAACCAATTATGTAGTTATTGTGAATGATTACATGCATCCCTTCGGTTTCACGTGCCCATGTCTTGTTCCTGAAGTACAAACCACCTGTGGGGAATGCTTTTTGCGGCAGCAGGTACACATCCACCTGAAACGAGATCAAACCTCACAAATAAGTCAATGGCAACATAAGCGATTTGCCTTATGATTAAACAGATAGTGAAAAAAGCAAAAGATCCAACCATTTTTCGAGATCATTTGAGACTTAAGTATTTAAACCCTGCAAATTTGATAAGCAAAACAACAGAATTTCTATTATCTCTTCCTAGTTTCTTCTGACCATCCACGATTCACAAATGATTACAGTGTTATCTGATATGACACATCAAATATGCTAACATAGCAGTGTCCTACATCATCACTACAATGAACAGGACATCATTGTCATTGTGCATGATACTTTCATGCACACAAAATTGGCTAACCATCAAGATTCAGTGGAAAAATCAGTGATTATTCAAGCTAAAGAACAAGAAATTAATGATAGATAAAGATGTGAAGTCAAATAACAAGCAAGAAATAGTTTCCTAATAATAGTGTCCTGAGGTGAATAATTGACTTTGACATTCATTGTAACAAGTTGGCTTTAACAGTAGCATCTTAAACCTCGGTAAAATGGTGCAGCTACTAATAAGTAGCTCCTCTAATTTCTTCCAGTCTAATATGGTTCTGAGCGCTACTTCAGCACAACTTAGATTGACTATCTGCCTAGTGCTTAAAAGAGTGAGAGAGAAAGAGATGTGAACCTTGATTAATTTTTTAAATATAATATTTTACCATGCTAACCAATAACCTCACGAGGTCGGATAAGTAACACTAACAGATTCCACCACAATGCATCACCAAAAGAAATGTTGGTCAGTCCTACACCCTCTAAACTCTCCCTAACCCGGGTTCGGAGAAAAGATTAGGGTGGACAGAATGGATTGATGGATTTATATGCATGGTGCTTAGAGCTATCAGCAACTGTGTAATGATGTATTCTTACACAAAAACGGGAAATTGTGGTAGTAAAAGAGTGCATATCTACCTGCCCAGCAGTTTTATTCAATGCCCAATTAAAGGCAGGCTGGTCGTTAGCTTTTTTTGCCCTAGACCAAGGTTGGTCCTTTAGTTCTTCAATCCACTTATTCATAAGTAATTTTGCTCCAACGGTAGGGCGCAGATAAATCAGGCAGCTACAGATGTATGTACGACCCTTTTTCCCTGGAGGCGGCAAATCATGAGAATGATTAAGAGGTTTCACCTGGCAGTTTCATTGGGAAGAAAACGAACACCATTAACATATAAGAAATAGTTCTGTTTGATACTAAGTAATTGTAGAACGACCTTAAGATAATCATTTTGACTTTTACAATATCTATCTATTATCTTGATCAAGTAAACACTAAAGAAATTATTATAGGATTTGTCATAAGATGGACTTTGGATTGAACGATCATGTCAACCAACCACACAAAAATTCCTACAGGAAAACGATAACTACTCCTTTAGTCCTTAGAGAAGGTATTCAAAGAGACCAATTGAGAATAGGTCAAAATCTAAATCCGGTTAGCTTGCCACAAACTGACAGAATATGCTTTTAAAACTGATAAACTTGAACCAAGAAGCAGAAGGTATACTTACATAAGCCATGTCATCCATGAAGTACACATCATGCTCGCCCTCAAGATATGGAAATGGATCTGCCAACCAAACCATATCAACATCATTGTACATAACATTATAGCCAAGTTCCAGAATTTGCAGGAGATGCTGGGGCCTTCGCGCTGTAAAATTGAAGAAGCCCTGCACAAGAAATGATGTTACATAGGGCACAGAATAAACATGAAAAGCAGCATATAATACACAGGAGCACCATAAGTCCAAGGAAATGCAAAATCCTATCTCTCAATTTAGCAGATCACCAGGAATCAGTAACTAGAGATTTAGCAAGCCGCACTCATTTTAACTCTCATGAATCTAGTATAATGACCCTTAAGGAACTAAATCATCAATCACTTATCACTTATCAGCTAAACAAACCTTCTTTTTGCATCGACACACACTAATCTACTATTGCAACATAATACCCCCACATATACATACCAATGTTTGCAGTTTTCTATATGCAGTACAAATTCATATCAGTATCGAGCTAACGGATTAAATTATTCAGCAATCCAACTGCAACAAAAAATACATAATCGAGTTTACTAGTTCGATTTACTCACACAGCATAAGTTTATTCGGAAATGGACCAAAACATATCAATTTTTTTAACACCGAACTTCAAATTCGGCCACAAAATCAAATAAATCACCTGAGATCCAAACTTATGGGCCGCCGCCGCCTCTAACGCCGGAGGCACCAGCACTGCGTGTCCTGGCCACCGCTCATTGACCTTGAAAAGCGTAGCGTAATCCTCAGCAATCACCAGAACTTTATCATGATGCTTCTTCCGCGCGATGCTGATGAGCCAGTTGTTGAGGAACGACAAATAGGCCTCGCTGACGGCGCAGACAATCAGCGAATTGTTCTTCGCCACGTAGGCAGCCGCTTCGGAGAGCGTGTAGCTCCGCCACTTGGAATCGGAGCTCCTTGAAGTGAAGAAAATGAGGGAATTGGGGGAGTGTACGAAGGGAAAAACGACACCAGCGATTATGAGCAGCGAGAGGAGTAGGAGGACCAATGCTGGGCCGCGGCTGAGAAAGGCGGCGGCGGAGGAGGTTTTTTGGTGATCATGGCGGGATCTAGGGGATAAATTGTAAGATTCCGGTGAGCTGGAATAGAGTGGTCTCTGATGCAGAAACGCTGACATTTTCTTTGACATCAATTACGATTGTGCCTATGGATTTCAAGTTAACTGAAATTCAATTGAATTCTCAGACTGTAAATCCGAGAGGAGATCGAGCTACAGAAATTCAATTGAATTCTCAGACTGTAAAACCAATTGAATTGGTTTTTGTGGACTTCCATTTTGCGAATATGGAGAACATAATTACATATACTTACATCAATTACTAATATTATTAGTTTATTAAAATGTCGATGTTTCATAAAACAAATGTCTCAAATTTCTCTTACGTTTCAAACGTCCATTATAATATGATATGATAAATACCTATACATTGGATATTGAGATTATCATATTCTTCCGCTAAAATTACAACGAGAATCAATACGACATTGATACTAATATGGAACTAGAAAACAAATTACACACATGTTATAAATAAGATTTATTATACTCCCTCCGTCCCGCTTTAGCAGTCCCGGTTGAGTCGGGCACATGTTTTAAGGAGTGTTTAAGTGTGTAATAAATAAATGATGTAGTGGAGATTGGGTCCCACTTTTAAACAACTTTTTTGCTTCAATTTTCGTCACCCAAGTGACTCACTGTTCACTTGCAATCTGCCAAAATAGTGGGAAAAGAAGATTAAGTGGAGATTGGTACCAAATTTAAATTTTCATTACCAAAATGGAGGGAATACAATCTGCCAAAATAGTGGGAAAAGAAGATTAAGTGAAATCAACATTCAATTTTTCATTACAAAAATGGAGGGAATACATTTTGCCAAAATAACCTCTCTAAATTTTGGGAGGGAAATTTTGAAGTTCTACATTGAAATTCTAAGTACACTAAACACAATATAAATACATCCATCACCTACATTTGCTCCTTCCATCTACCACTACCATCAAAAACACTAAAAACACACACTGCATTAGTTTCAAAATAGGAATCCCTCAGAAAAATTTCATCATCGGGAATGGCGGAGCAACGGGTGAATCAATACTTGACCACCAACATGAAGAACAACATTGTGCAGCATCTACTGAAGAACAGCCAAGGTGGTGTTCTTCGAAAAGGAGCAGTGTGTGAGGCAGCCGAAGCTTTTGCTGTCAATAGGAAGACTATTTCCAGACTTTGGAAGGCAGCCACAGAGATGATGGAGAATGGAGAACCTGCACACATGGTTGGAAAAGTTAAAGGATACAAACGTGGAGAAAAGAAAAAAGTTGATGAAGTAAAGGTTAGATCACTCTCTGTCCTTGAAAGATCCTCCTATAGGGTGATGGCACCAAAGCTTGGAGTTAGCAAAACTACAATTTGTAGGTGGGTAAAGGATAAACAGCTTAGGCCCCATACTAGTGCAATTAAGCCACATTTAACTGATCTAAATAAGTTGGCAAGACTGAAATGGTGCCTCAGTCAGCTTCAGCCAAACATTATTGCACGTACGGTTGCATTTAATGAAATGCGCAATGTAGTTCACATTGATGAAAAGTGGTTCTACTTGACAAAAAGTGCGGATAGGTACTACCTATTGCCGGATGAAGAAGAGCCACAGAGATCATGCAGATCAAAGAGATTCATTACCAAAGTCATGTTCTTGTGTGCCGTTGGCAGGCCACATTTTGGCCCAAATGGGGAAACTCTTTTTGATGGCAAGTTAGGCATTTTTCCTTTCACAGAAATGGTACCAGCACAGAGGAATTCCAAGAACAGACCAAGAGGCACATTGGAGACAAAGCCCATTCCAGCAGTGACACAAGCAGTGACAAGGGAGTGGCTCATCAACAAGGTATGCTCATAATTACTCTATCAAACCATCAGAAAAATTTCATCATAAGTCATCATTTAGGTAACCATTATTCACATTGTACAGATTATACCAGCCATTCATTCCAAATGGCCTACAAGTGCATCCAAAGAAATTTACATTCAACAAGATAATGCCAAACCACACATAAGCACAACTGATCCAGAGTTTGAAGAAGCTGCCAACTCAAATGGATTCAAAATCCAATTGATTTGTCAACCACCTAATTCCCCAGACACAAACATATTGGATCTTGGTTTTTTCAGGGCTATTCAATCATTGAAGGATAAGAAAGCATGCAGTAATGTGGATGAATTGTTGCAGAATGTGAGTATGGCTTATGAAGAGTTGACACCACAGACACTGAACAAAGTGTTCCTTACACTACAAAGTGTGCTGTCAGAGATCTTGGAGGTGCAAGGTGGGAACAATTACAAAATCCCCCACATGAACAAGGATAGGCTGGAGAGAATAGGGGCTTTACCCAATGTGCTGGAGGTGGAAGAAAGGGTGGTGAGGGATGTGTTGGAGTACCTAGCACTGCCTCAGAATAATGATGGTTCTTCCTATGACATTGGGGATCTGGCCACTGCATTTGGCTACTAGGACAGAGATCACCAGGCTGCATTTGGTTTTGTTGCTTTAGTTTTTTTAATGTAATGCATTGAATATGTAAGGAACATCTAAGTAATGCATACTTTTTGTAAAACAAGAATCCCATCAGAGCATTCTCATCATTTGGTAAGCAACAGGAACCAAAACGCAGCAAGCAATCAACAATCATGAAGCACAATGCAAAAAACCAGGTTCCCTCAGAGAAATCTCATCATTGGGTAAGCATTCATCCTCCAACAAATTAACCATCACACATTAATATCATAGGCAGTAACCATCACCACCATCAAACCAAAAACACCACCAAGGCAGAACAATCACCACATAGTGTATAAACCTCCAAACCCAAAAAAATAGGGGTGGCTTAAACACAAAACATCAGAAAGGTTGCAATTTTTCATCACAGGGATGCCCGAAGGCCAATCCCTCAAAATGCATAGAATTGAAAACCATACTCACAGATTTAGAGGAGCTTTAAAAAACATGGGAACTGAATGGCCATAAACCGAAGGTAGCGCTCCTCTTCCTCTGTGTACCGAGCCTTTAGTGTCGTCGGTGGTGTTTCAGGGACAACGCCAGAAATTGGGAACGGATCGACATCACTACCAAGGTCAACCGACTCCACGTTTGAGTTAAATGATAGATCGGTCGACGGAGAGAGCGGAGGGAGAGGGGAACAACTAGGGTTCACAGAGAACTGAGTTTCAGGGACGACGGTGGACATGGAGTCCGTTTTCTCCCACAAATACGTTGGAATAGGGGAGTCATGGGTGGCGATCACACTCTCAATCGACCCATAGCTTTGGTCGAATGACCAATAGACCGGCGGAGATGGTGGTGTTGGCGGCGGAGATGGTGGTGTATGTGGAGATTGTGGGTTTAGGGTTCCCATTTAAGCACGAGAGAGGGAGGATTCAACACAGGGTTCGGGAGTGGGGCGGATCTCGTTCTCCAGATCTAGGGTTCTCAGGGAAGGGGGCGAGTACTTTCAGAGAGAGAGAAATGAGGGGTCGAATAGTTGAAACGTGAAAGAAAGAAATGAGAGAGAGAAATGAGGTAAGAGAATTTGCTTCCTGATTTTAAAATTGTAATGACATCAATTTTTATGTTACCGAGTTCAACCGGGACTCCTAAAGCGGGACACCCAAAATTGATCAACCGGGACTGCTAAAGCGGGACGGAGGGAGTACTAGTTTAAATTTTAGTTCAGTTATTTATAGCTGGCGAACAATTTCAATTATCCAATTTTGAGAAGACTAAATGCCTATTTTGGTCATTAACATATTGCGATTTATTAATTTTGGTCCAAAATATTATCTTTTGAATTATTCGGTCCCTCACAAATAAAAACGGGTCACATCTTTTGAAAACGCAAGTGAGTTTTCTGACTGAATTAACAATTTATTATTAGAATTTTAAAATTATTTGGAAAATAATACTCCCTCCGTCCAGCAATAGCAGTCCCATTTCAAAAGGCACGGGTTTTAAGAAAGTTTTGAATGTGTAATAAATGATGTGTGATAGTGGAATTTGGAGCCCACGAATGAGAGAGATAGAGAGAGATAGAGTGAGAATGAGAGTGAGTTACACAGGGGGGGTGTTTTTTATGGTAGAGATGTAAATAAGTGAGAAGGGGAAGGGTAATTAGATTGTCCAAATATAGTAAGTAGAACCGGGACTCCTATTCCCGAACGTCCGAAAACGGAAAAACGGGACTCCTATTGCTGGACGGAGGGAGTAATTTAGAAAATAGATTAATAAATAAAATAAAATAGAAAATTAAAAAACAAGAACATAGATTAATTCTAAATTATTTGATATTATTTGTTTTAATCAGACCCCCCTCACTCGACAACCCACCACCGCTGCCGCTACCGCCGCATCCAACCCCCCCAAACGCCAGGGCCGCCCCAGCGTCTGCCTCGGCGAGATCGGCGACGACATCCCTCGCCGCCAAAATCTCCAAGACCCGACTAAAACCTCCACCTGGCCGCCCCCTCCCCGCCCCACTAAAACCTCCACCTGGCGCTTCCACAAAGACCCATCCCTCGCCGCCAAAACCTCCAAGACCCGACCTTTAACCAACCTCGTCAACGGTGTTGCCGCCGCCGCCGACAATTTCCACGATTCGCTCCAAATCTCCAAATCTCCGAGAATTTCGCCGATTTCGGCCACTGCAAGCCCAAAGTGAAGAAGCCCACGAAAAGGGCACGCACCAATTGGAATCGGAATTGAGAGCACGAGCTTCCTTCCCGAAGAGAACGATAACAACAACGACGAGTTTCGAGAATTCGAGGGGGAGGGTTCGGAAAGCCCTAATTTGAAAGACCAGCACCAGAGCCCGATCAATTCATCGGAGAATGGGTTCCCTAAGGACGGAATGCGCGCAGCCAATTGTGAAATTGGAGAGGTTTAAGGATAGGCAGGAGGGAAGGGTGTCATGGTATAGCTTAGCGACGAAGCTAGTTGTAACATCCCAAAAATTTGTGATGTTTATTTAATAAGTTGATTTGAAATTTCAATTATGAAACTTTTGTTTCTATGCGATTAAGTGAATTATGTGAAATAATTGTCGTGGGTGATGTGGAATGAAGTGGTTGATATTTTTTTCTATATATTTTCCAATGTGGGGAAATAATTTAATAGGATCATGCATATATTTTTTCCGAGCCAATTCATTGGAATTTTCGGCCCTTCCTAATTTTTGGAAATAGTTGAATTAAGAGTTGAATTATTCCTTGTGGCTAATTAAGCCAATTTTCGGCCCCCCCTCTATTTTGTAGAGGAGATTATAATTGTTACCTAATTTATGGGAATCTTTTCCTATAAAGAAACTACAAAATTTAAATCCTATTCTATTTAATTGGGGATTTAAATAATATTCTTGTGCACACTCCATGGAATTTTCGGCCCCCTCATTATTTTTCTTACTTGGAGATTTAATTTATTTTGTTCCCTTGTTTATGGAATATTCATCGTTTTATTTCCTAAATTGTGAATCTATTTCTCTCCAAGTAAATACCAAATAAATTCCTTATTGAATTTCTAGCCATAATTTTCGAAATACTTGCCTTCCTTTTAATTGTGGGATTTTATTTATTGGCCTCTATTTTATTCCTCCACAATTAATTAATTAATTAATGGGATTAAACCTAGGACTATATATTCACCTAAACTAAACCCTAGCCCCCATCTCCCTCATAAATTTCGTGCCTCTCCTCTCCCTCTCCATATTCTCCCCAAAAATCCTCCATTCATCCTTGTTCTTGCATCCGTTGGAGTTTATTTTCAAGAGTCTCCGACGAATCGCCTCCATTCTTGTTTCTACCGTTCGTTTTCTTGATTCAAGAAGGTATAACTAAGTTTTCTTCTCATCTCCTTCATTGAAACTTTAATCTTGTATCCTACATGCATATAGAGGGTGTAGGATTGATAGATCGCAAAATTAATCGGTGGGAAAGTGTGATTGCATGAGAACTTTGATAGTTATGCGTTTTTGTTTAAGTTTATGTGAAGTTTGATTTGAATCTTTGGTGAATGATGTGGGTTTATATGCAAACATGATTATGAGGAACTTTTAAGCATGATTGTGTGTTATAAGTATGAAAAATTGGTATTTGTTTGATTGAAGAAGAAACCCTAAATTCGAAATTATGAGCCTGAAATCTGTGACGTTAGAACAGTGGCTTCTGATGTGTGATTGACCTATCAAACGATCGAATTTTGATATCAAATTTTTACTGAGTGAATTTCAAGGTGTTTTCTGTGTCTCGTGTAAATTTCAGCCCATTTGGTCGAAAAATGAAATTTTAATAAATTTTTGAAGTTGACTGCGCAATTCTGCCAGAAACTTGTGTTCTCGCCAAGAAAGTTTCGTATTCTGTTTGACCAACCAAATGACCTCCGTTTGATGTGATTCTTGAATTATATGAATATATGAAGTGCCTTCTGAGTCGTGTAAAAGTTTCAGCCTTTTTGGGCATTGGATGAATTTACGGTGAATTTTTCAAATGAACTGCGCAGTGCTGTCAGAAATTTTATGTTCCGACCAGAGAGTTTAATTATTGATTTGACTGACTAAACGACGTGATTTCAGTGTGAAAATTTGTCTAGATGAACTTGAATGTGTCTTCTGTGTTGTGATCAAAATTTAGCTTCATATGAGATCGGGTGAATTTTTAGTGATTTTTACAACGCGCAGTTCTGCCAGTTTTCTGCCTTGATAAAATGACACTTATTTTCAAGTTTAAAAGTATTATATGATGTTTGTATGTCCAAGGAACGTGCCTAATGATGTGATCACGTGTGATAAGTTGAAATATATTACGGTGTGTTTTTCCGTCTTTGTGACGAACGTTGGGTTGGGTTAATTGAGAAAAACGATGAGAGAGAAACGATAGGACATGCATAGTAGTATGATTTTTGTGGAAGGCTGACTTATGTTGTCGTTGACAAGGGTGATTGTGTATTTGTGAACTCGAGGAACGAGAGTTGCCATAAGTTGGATTGTGAATTGTTAAGCGAACGAGGTGGGCTTTCTTTTCAAATCTCTTTATTTTTCCGAAAATACTATGTGGTTTAACTTGTTATGTCATACTATGGTTTGTTTTGATTGAGATTGTGTGCATGATGCCTAGTTCGTCTGAGTTTACTCCGTTAGGCTATATGGCTGTGTTGTGAAACGAATTCGGGTCTGAGTAGGCAAACCCTATCAGGCTGTGTACACTGGTGGGATCGTGAGCCGTCCTTGCTAGTCGGCCGGTCTCGTGGGCGAATAGTGTGGCCACACTTTCGTCGCACATGGAATGATGATTGTGATTGATGGATTGTTGAGAAAGTGGGGAGATTATTTGACTGGCCAGTCTATGAAATGTTTTTGTGTTCTCGATGATATTTCTTTAGTACATATAAAACTCGAGATCACTGGTATGGATGACATAACCGTATAAATGTTTTCGGCATGAGCCCATTGAGTACAACAAGTACTCAGCCCTGCATATTTTTTTTCTTATGTGCAGGTTGAGCGGGATGTTGCGGAGGATGTTGAGTTGGTCTAAGAACTTAGGATGCGTTGTGTCGTCATACATAGGCGTTATCCTTGACTCTCTTTAAACCTTATTTCCGCTGCTATATTTTGAAAATATGTCTCAAGACTTAAATCTTTTTCGTACTGTGTTTGAGTATGTTTGGTCGTGTTAGGTTTTAAACGAGTGTTTACTTTGTTATCTGAAAATGGTATTCCCGTGAATTAAACTAAATGTTTTTCTTAGAAGATGATTGGGTTTTTAATAATTATTTCTCTTCGCTGCTTTCTTTTAAAGGTATTTATTATGAGTCATTTTTATTTAATAGAAAAGTTATAACTTTAAACTTCTTTAAACCAAAATGTTTCTCTTCCTTTAAGCTAATTTAGTTTTCATAAATGGTTATACTTGGTTAATGTTGTCCCTTGGTCGCGATCGTCGCGCTTGTTGTACCCCTAGTATGGGCGGTCGTGACACTAGTGGTTCAAACCGAAAAGAAGAAGAAAGAGTAATTTGGATTGTAGAATGTTTTTGGTGAAATGTGGAAGATGACACGTTCTTTTTTATTAATTTTTTAAGAAATATTGAAATTCTAATTCATTTGGGGTTAATATATTAATTTGGGCTCACTTATCTGCGTTGACCGTTAACTTTTAACGGTTCCGTCAAATTCAGACCAAATGTGACCCGTTTTTATTTGTGAGGAACCGAATAATTCAAAAGATAATGTTTTGGACCAAAATTAATAAATCGCAACATGTTATGGACCAAAATGGGCATTTAGTCATTTGAGAAATTGTTCCATTAACATTAATGTCAATTCACATCTTATTTTTGGTCGAGTATCGCCACAATTTGTCCTCATTGCTCGAAAAATTTGTTTAGCATTGCATAAAAAACTTCATCTTAACATGACCAATAATATAAATTGAACAACTCTTCTTGTACTCGACGCCATAGTTATTAGTAAAAAATTTCCTAAGAGCATCCACAATAGTAGACGTCCCGGCAGACGTCCGACCGGTGAGCAGGTCGTTCGTCCGGGACGTCCCTATTGGGGCGGACGAGCGTGCGAAGGACGAGTCAGACGGACGACCTCTCGTCCGTCGGATTTCTCAGTCGTCCGTCGTCTCGTCCGCTATTGTGGGTCCTCGACGAACGAGAGCATTTTTTTATTTTTTTTACTTTTGATTTTTTTTAATTTCAACTCTATATATCCGGCCTGTTCCACTCCATTTCATTTGCACTTCATATCATGCACAACGATCATCGAAAATGAAGGCCTACTAAACTTTGTTTAAATTGTTGTTTTTTTTTGTTGCATTGTAGTATTATTTTCTCTTCGAACTATGTATTTTTTTTATTTCACTATGTATTTTTTTTAATTATGTATGTTTTTTTATTTATATAAAATGTTCGCATTTTCTCCGTATTCGTGTTGAAATTTTAATTCCGTATTTAAATGTCGTATATAAAATGTGAAATTGTGTTGTTGGGATGTCCTAGTGCTTGTCCTAGTGCTAGTCCACTATTGTGCAGTGGAAAGTCCTAGTGATATGGCAGCGGAGTGGGAAGTCCTTATGATGTGGCAGAAAGTGTTTTTGGGAATTTCTAGTGCTAGTCCGTGGGGATGTCCTTGCTATTGTGGATGCCCTAAATTAAAAATTACTGAAAGTTAAAGCTATCAAATATAATCAAACCTTATTAAAGAATTAGTATAAATTAAGCAAGTTTATTTAGACCACCACACAAGGTGGTAATAGTTACACTGCGATAATACACTAGGCACGCGCATATATTTATGAACTCAAACATATGAACTCAAAACCTCTTACTAAAAATGTCTTGTGATTTTTTAGCTTATATATTCACGACTTTCATTAGTTATATGTAAAGTTCTACTACTACTACTACTACTCATTTTTCTAGTCATTTTTATTTTGAAGGACAAAGATAAACACACTCTATAAGATCTCGCAATTTATGCTAAACCATTTGAAAAGATGTGATGAAATAAAAAAATCCATTATCGCCTGTGGCTTGATCAAAAGTTGTAGCCAATAAACTCGCCATATGATCTATTCTTATAACTGAGGCCCAATCAACTGTCATCTTATTATAAACCCGCCAACATGGAATCGCCACTTCATTTCCTTCCAGCACCATTACACGTGGCAAGAAAAAAAAATAGAACACTCTCTAGACATTTCGACCCACTCCCGTTGTTGCGAGAAGCATCTCGAAATCCATCGAAATATCCAAACCATGGAAATTGCGAGTTATTTAAGCGTTTTGGATTTCCGTTTCCACAGCTCAAACAGAAATCAGCGTCCAGCCAAACAGAAATCTCGAGGTTCTAAACAAGTAATCAGTTCGATAGTCGTTTTTTGTGCCGGAAACTAAGTCATTGGGATCTGTGGATTGTTTGGAGAGATCGTTCTGCTAATCGTAAGTGATTTTACACCGCCTTCCTTTCGATTTTCTTCTGCTTTGTGCAATTGGTTGATGAAAAATTAGTTTAATTACTAATTGGTCGATAGTAGTATGATTTTGCACATTGATTGACATATTATTTGAAGCTTACGGATTAGTGCCCGAGTATGTGAACAAACTTTTGTGTGACTGATCTATTGCAAGTGATGTTATGCTTCAATCTTGTTTAAAAACCTCAAATGCACCTTTACCTCTACTTTGATTAGCTTAATACCATTATTTTGTTTACCGGAGTGATGTCATTTGGAATAGAAGGTAGTCGCCATTGGCACTGAATTAGCTAGTATTGTTGTGATCAATTGCTGATCACTACTGTCTACATCTTCATGTGCCTAACTTAATCAAGCATTATATGCTTTGCAGGAGATATCTGCTTTGTTCTGTACTTAGTCAACTGTTCATAACACAATCTACGGCTAGTTGGACTACTAGGCAATGGAACCTGTGTACATGAACATTCCACCCTATCCGCATCAGAATGGTCAAGTGTATTACAGGCCAAGCTGTTACCCTGGGACGGAAGCTCGGCTGCCGGTGAGCTACGAGAGCTGGCCTTGGGGAGGCAACTATGGCTATGCTCCCCCGGGGGCGTGCCACAACTGCTGCAACCATGCTTATATGCCGGCCCTTTGTGCATGGGGGTCTCCGTATTCTCATGTTCCTCCACATCAGTTCCCCGGGCATTATCCGTATAGTCCGGTTCCCTACATGCCTCCTCCATCTCACACTGTGATGCCCCATCCGAGATATGAATATGAAAAGAGTGTACCTATGGAGCATCATTGCTGTGGGTGTCACAATCATCCACCACATCAGAAGGAACAGAGGAACGTGAAGATTGAAGAGCAAGAACCTGAAAGGGAACCAAGGAAAAATGATTCTCTGGTTCCCTCACAATTCAAGAATTCACCTTACCCAATTGTGTGGCTTCCACCTGATCACAATGAGGGTGGGAAGGTGAAGAACACAGAGGTCAAGAAAGATACTTCTCTAGATTTGAAGGAGCATGATAATAGGAAACCTGGGGAACAGTTGCCGAATTCCTGGAATGGATGGCTCCCTTTCAATTCAAACAATGTGGTATCTTCGAAGGAACGGGGAGATGGGCGGGAGACTTCTCGCCAAGATGATGGAGAGCGAAAGTTCCAATTTCCGTTCTTCTGGATACCTTATAAGCCATATGATAAAGAACCAGAGAATCAGAAGTTGAAGGATGGCGATGCAAAACCGAGTTTGGAACCAGAGAAGGGTTCTGGTGGTGATCAGAACTTCCAAGTTGATGGAGGAAATATCGTTGCCCCTTGTACTTCAAGGGTGAAAGACATACCAGTGAAGGATGTTGAACAACATATCCGAAAAGAGAGTTCCCAAAACATGGAAAAAGAAGGGGACGCCTCTGTTAAAATTACAACTGGCAATGGTGAGAAGAGAGTTGATGAGGTTAAAAAGGTATCCCCTACAGAAGGTTCGAAGAAGAAGTCCCCGTCTCCGCCGAAATCATCCAAGCTACCACCTGTCTGCCTGAGAGTTGATCCCTTGCCAAGGAAAAAGTCTGCAAATGCAAAATCACGTTCTCCAAGTCCTCCTGGTGTCAAACAAAAGCTGGAGGTGAAGTCCAATGAAGCAGTTAAAGTTCGTCCTTCAGAGAAAGCTGAGGAAAGCACGGACAAGAAAACTATTGCAGTTGTTCATGGGAATACTTTGCTAGAGAAATCTACGAAGGTAACAACTGTTGAAACTCCTGTTCAGCCACCTGCTGAATCTCAGGATGATGTTTCAATGAAGCAAGCAGAGGAAAAACCAGAAGAGGAAACAGAACAGAACCATAGTGAAACTCATGCAGCTATAAAAGAGCAACCGGAGGATATCGTATCCACCGGAGGAGAGAAAGAAGAATCTTTCAGGGATGAGGAAGCAGGCGCAGGAAAGAAATGCAGTAAAAGAGAACTGTTGGAGGAGGAAGCAGCTGTCATTATTCAATCAGCATATCGCCGCTTTGATGTCGGAAGGTGGAAACCTATAGAGAAGTTGAGACAAATAGCCAAAGTGCGAGAGGAGATTGCCGATGTGAAGAGTCTCATTCAAAAAATGGAGTTAACTTCTGATATCCAAAGCCGTTCAAAGCAGAAGAATATTATTTCAGAAACAATAATGAGCCTTCTGCTAAGATTGGACACAATTCAGGTATGTCAACTCACCATTGAAAGTACACTTATGTTAACTCTATATTCGTTTTCACTCATGCTTGGATCTTTGGTAAAACATGTCTGATGGCACTTGTCTAATATGGCACTGCCTAGAACCTATCAACTCGATCTTTTTGCTAGAAAGTCAAGCTTTCCATGGTATCATTAGTTAACAAATTCCATTTGCTTAAATGCATTGTTGTTTTCTACTGGAAATTTTGTGTAATTTATTGTTGTTGTTTTTTCATCTCTTCCAACTTAGTATGGAAGCATCTCTTTCTCCTAAGCTATGTTTCATATAGCTTTACATTTGCACCTTCAGTTTCACTCCCGTTCATCATATTGTTTTTCTCTGGCAAGTGACGATTCTTGTTTTTGTTTTTTCTTCTAGGGACTGCATCCAATCATCAGGGAAGTCAGAAAATCTGTGGTGAAAGAACTTGTGAATCTTCAGGAGCAACTAGATACAATAATATGTGAAAAACCTGAAGATTCACACGGACAGGAGTCTGTGGTGAAGCATGATCAGGAAGATTCGTCGAGCAAAAGTATAGATGTCGTGTCATCTGAGGACAGTAATGAAATCAAGCTAGTAGATTCGCAGAGCCAGATTGAAGGGGGATCTGACCCAGAGAAGGCAGAATTTCTAGAGGTGAATCCAGTTACTGAAGCAGCAAATGTAATAACAGGGGCAGAGGTTGCAGAGAGCTGTGTTGATGAAGGTTCTAAGTCAGAACAAGACCCGACAACAAAAGATGGAGATGTAAAAAGCACAAATCCGATTGATGAAGCAGCAAGTGTCGAAAGGGGGGTAGAAGCTGCAGAAAGCCCTGTGGACGAAGGTGTTAAGTCAGCACGAGGCTCAGCAACAAAAGATGAAGAGGAAAACAGAAATGAAGTGCATGAGAATGAAGAAACCTCAATTGCTCAGGAGGATTGCGAGCCTGTCATTCTTAGGCAGGGTTGTGAACTCTCACCTCTGCTGGACGACTCCTCAGCCAGGGAGACAGATGTGGCACAAACTGAGGATCAGGACACGTTCAAAAGTGAAATGGCAGAGCTGCCCCAAGGAGTGGTTGATGACCTGTGCGCTGCAGAAGGCAAGAACCATTCAGCAGATTCAAGCAAAACTGAACTGGCCCGGCAGCCAGAGGCGGTACTCCATTCAGCAGATTCAGGCAAAGCTGATCAGCACCCGCGGCTAGAAGAAGGCACGAACCATTCAGTAGATTCAAGCAAAGCTGAACTGTCCCGGCAGCTAGTGGAGGTGCCCCATTCAGCAAATTCAAGCAAAGATGATCAGCACCTGCAGCTAGAAGTAGGCACAAACCATTCAGCCGATTCAAGCAACGCTGAACTGTTCCAGCAGCTAGACGAGGTGCTCCATTCAGCAGATTCAAGCAAAGCTGATCAGCACCTGCAGCTAGAAGAGGCACTTGCAGGGTCACATACTGTTGAGGAATCACATAGTGAAATTGTTAATGAAGAGAATCACCAGACTGAAACTGAGGAGGAAGCGGATCAAAAAATGGAAGATGCAGCATCAGAATCTAATGAGTGCACAGCTTCTGATGAAAGAGAAGTTTCAAGCAATGAAGAGCCTCAAGAAAACTCGCAGCTGCGTGATTCAACATCAGATGAGATGACCACCAGCCAGCTAGTCCAGGAAGTTAATATGGAGGAAAGAGGTTTCACGAATGAGGATGCAGTGAGCATGGCCGGAGTAGAAAGCACAACTGCAGCCAAATCTTGTGATGGAACAGCTGATGTCGAACAAGGTGCTGCTGATGCCAATCACTCTAGAGGTGTTTCGGAAATGGGAATATTAAGCAAAGAAGGTGAAGAATGCCACCCTCCGCTAGAAGATGTAGCTGAAGATGAGAATAGTGCTGCTGGAGATGACATGAGAGAGAACAGTAGAAAACTGATAGAGGAAAAGGAGCGGTTGCAAGAGATGGTGGCAAAACTGATAGAGACAGGGCAAGAACAGCTGATGGCCATTTCAAGTCTTTCTGGAAGAGTAAAGGAGTTGGAGAAGAAACTAAACAAGAAAAAGAAAGTCAGGGTGAAAAAGGCTAGAACTCCAAGATCATCACCGTGCATCACTAAATTTGATACCTCTTGGCAAGTAGGGGTGGCTGTGTAGTAGAAGTGTGTTTGGCTTTGCCAAGACTGTGTGTACTGTGTTGTTGTATCTTGTGCAATAAAATGTGTTATCGTTTGTGTTGAAGCCTCGTATACCTACTTTACCAGGCACGTGTACATGCTCTTTGTATAGGGAAATACAAGTGTGGATGAGTTTTGCGATGAATACATTTTTAAGATTCTTGATTGAACAAGATATATTGCTTAAGTATTATTGAAAAGTAACTACAATGGTCACAGTAATCGAATATCAAATTCTGTTACTCATAACGGCTATGAAGAATTCCAATTTGAATCCCTACATAACCAACTCCCAGGGCTACATTGGTCATTACACAAACTTTCCCCCGCCTTCATCCGCCACTTCACCACTCTCTCTTTCTCTCTCGCTCTAAGATTTCTTGAGTTAATTGTGTATATGCAAGTGAAATGATGCATCGATAGTAAGGGGAAAATCAAACGAAGAGATGGAGAATCAGATTCTGGAGATTAACCTGATCTCCGCCCAGGGTTTGAAGGCGCCGCCCTCTAACTTACGCAAGATGCAAACCTACGCCCTCACCTGGGTCAACTCGGCCGCCAAGCTCCGAACCCGAGTCGACTCACTCGGCGGCGAAAACCCTACCTGGAACGACAAGTTCCTTTTCCGCGTCTCCGACGAATTCGTCTCGTGCGACACCTCCGCCGTCTCCGTCGAGATATTCGCCGTCGGCTACATCAAGGATATCCTCATCGGCACTGTGCGATTCCTCCTCAGCACGTTCCTCACGCCGCGCGCCCCCGCGGCGGCCGAGAGCCCTACTAGAACCCCAGCCTTCACCGCCGTGCAGATCCGCCGCCCCTCCGGCAGATTCCTCGGCGTCCTCAACATCGCCGCCGCAGTATACTACTCCTCCGATTATCCGATTCTGGACAAGGTCCCGGCCGTCAGCTTTTGCGAATTGATGGAGAAGAAGGCGCGCAGGCTGCGGCGGCTCAGCCGCAGCGACTCGATGCGGAGCCAGCAGTCCTCCGGCGGAGAGTCGTGCGATTTCTCCGACGCCGATTCCACGACGTCGTCGTCCTCGTCGGCGTCGACGGCGCTGAAGGAGTGGAACTGTATCCGAGAATTGGCGGGAAAGATTAAGGGGGCGAAATCCAGCGGCGGTGGATTGCTGTGCGGGCTGATGGTGGCGAGGAAGATCCCATCCTGTCCGTCCAATCTTAATCTTGACACGTGGGAGGATAATCCTAAAGGGGGTCGGTGATCGACGGCCTGGATCGTTTCAAATATCGGTTAGACTTTAATTGCAGTAAATAGGTTTATTTTGAGTGATATTTTGTGAAGGAATAAAAAAAGAAACTTATGCGGCTATAAAGTGATGAAAGCGAGTTCATTGTTCAGTGATTTTCCCTCAATTGGTTGCAATTATCAGTTGGTTGAGTAATACATTTAGACTTCTTTTAGTCATAGATCAAGCTTATTTTTTTAAGCATTATTAGTATGTCTTCAAACCAAATGCTTCTCCCTCTATTAACTTTGCTGTTAGAGTAAACTTATCATCACTTAAATTTTATATATTCGGATGCATGAATTGTTGCTTTTCACTTGCCAGAACTAGCTATTGATTGTCGAGTAATTCTAAAACGAGAAAAATATTAGTATTTCGATAATGATACCAATTAGTGTTGTGGCCAACAAGTGATATTCATAATCATGTAAGAATTGGATTCCTTGCCTAAGTTGTACGGTAAATTAAAATATTTTATGTGCAAACAAATTACAGTGTCTTTGGTAGTCCATGTTTGGTCTGGTAAGACTGACTTTAAAGAGCATCGGTAATTAGCTAAAGAAGGGGTGGAGGCTGCCGTTGCCGTTGCCGTTGTCGTTGTCGTTGTCGTTGTCGTTGTCAAGGTTGAACAAATTTTGTGGGTTTTCTAGACAAACTAAACACTGAGAATGAGCAAATGTTGATAGACAATATTGTTTAACTGAAATATAAATTTGAAATTTGTTTACCGCAACTTTGTTGAGTTGGGAAAGATGAAGTTGCTAGACCCTTCAAAACCAATCTTTTTTCGTTAAATTTTCGCATGTAAATATAGATAAGTTGATTGTTATGTTGATTTGATTTGATCGGAAAATAATTGAATGGACCAGTTGAGAAATTCACACGATCTATAAAGTTGGTGGATTTTTTTCACCATTTTACAAATTGAATCGAACCAATAAGATGATATTTTAGTTGTAGCCATAGTCAAAACTTTTCAGATAAATGTCGTTAGACAACATTATTTGCCTTTTGATTATGTCAAAATTGACAATATTTAAGAAAGAATTTAACTCCGTCTCTGTTTATTCCATTAACAGCCTCTCTTCACTTGAACGTAAATGCAAATTCAAATAAGAGAGGACACCCTCCTCCTTCTCGTATCTCTCTCTGTAGCATTGTGTGAACACACACACACACATTTACATTAATTGGTATCAGTCCTCTTATTATCAGCTAAATCGACCCATTTCATGCCCTTTGCTTTCTCTTACTGTCACTCGATTTAGCCCCGTTTTCCCCTAAACGTCCAAATTTTGTATATTTTGGCCCTTCTTCGCGAGGAATCTAGACTATATCTACAATTCCGTGAGACCCATTGTGTGTTGTCGGTGAAAGTATAGTCTTTTATCATCTGGGATTGAAATTACCTTTGGTGCTTCTATGAGATCCTTTAGAGGTATGGACTACAAGTTTTTGGTGTTTCTTTCGACAGATTCATATTTTTATCGAGTTTTTTTTGGTGCACCATTGATAACGCAGCTTGGTAATTTTTCTGTTTTACCATGTTTATTAGATAATTAGGAGTAGTATAAATTAAGTTTCTTACAGTTCTGGTTTATAAATTGGGAAAATGCTTGCTTTTATTTGAACTCTTTGAAGCGGTAGGCGAAGTATGAATATTCTTTTCATTTGTTGGTCTTTTGAATTTGTGGCTTTTCAGGTTAAATACAACTAGTTATTTTGTTTTCTTTATAGGGTAGAGATTATTATGTGTTTATAGCTTCTTTTTTGGGAAAAATGTTTAAACATGTGGTTGCTTATTCTTCAAAATTTCAATTATCTCTAGTGCTGATAAACAAGGAAAAGAAATTGGTGTTCTATAAGTTCCAACTCTAGCCTTGTTCTCTTGGCAATGTGATAAGCATATTCTCTCTCTCTTGTGGTTCAAGGTGTATTTTTGTTCATGTTTTCTTGTTCAAATTCTTTTATCTGGATTTCCCTTTTTATGGCTACCTTCCAAATGTCTCCCACTCCGTAACTTTTCGAATTGGCCTCTTTCACTTAGCTAGCCTTATATCAGTGATGTTACTCTGAATTGTTAAGAATATGTAGCAATCTCAACTCAAACTCTATTTATAACTTCATAGCAGCTGTATGTATCTCTCATTGCATCTTTTAAGCTTCTCTCGAGGCTGTACAGTATGATTATGAATATATTGTTCTGGTATTTATCACTATCTAATAGTTTAAGCCTTTTAGTGTGTGCGCGATTGTTAGCGCTGAATGAGTGTTTCAATTTATAAAGGGTTTAGGGTATATCTCTTTGCATCTTTTGAGCCTCTATATATGGATGCAGTACGATGCGAATATGAACATCTTGTATTAATATTTATTACAATCTCTTAAAGATGGTAATCGAGAGAGGTGGAGAAAGATTGGTTAGTCATTTGATAGGAAGAAGTGTATAGAGAAATATTTCAATGTTTGTTTTCCATATCTTTCAAATGTTCATTCACCCTAGTATTTATAGGGTGAATGAGAACATTCTAGTACACCAATAAATGTAGTTGGTACTTTACAACACTTAGGAACTCTACACTACTTAATGTGGGCGGCATATTAATGTGGTCTTCTTTTCCAACACATGTCATCTTCTTTTCCAACACTCCCCCTCAAGTTGAGTAACGGTATCCCCGATACTTAACTTGCCAATGAATTCTTTGAATTTTGTAGGACTCAACGCCTTGGTGAGAATGTCTGCCAGTTGTTCCTCAGATCGGACAAATGGGAACTCAATAATTCCGCTTTCAAGTTTCTCTTTGATAAAGTGACGATCGACCTCCACATGTTTGGTCCTATCATGCTGTACGGGATTTTCTGAAATGCTAATTGCAGCTTTATTGTCACAGAAAAGTTGACTCCTCCGTGTCGGTGGGAATCCAATTTCTGTTAATAATCTTCGAAGCCAAAGTATCTCCATAAGACCGCTCCTGATCCCTCGGAATTCAGCTTCCGCACTTGACAAGGCAACCACTTTCTGCTTCTTACTCCTCCACGTGACTAAATTGCCCCCAACAAAGGTAAAATACCCTCCAGTTGATTTTCTATCGACTGGATTGCTTGCCCAATCTGCATCTGTGTACCCATCAATTTCCAAATCTTCCTTTTTCTCTAGGAATATCCCATAACTAGATGTTCCTTTTAAGTATCTCACAATTCTCGTGACAGCATCCATGTGATCTTCTTGAGGCTGATGCATGAATTGGCTCACAACTCCAACGGCATATGCGATGTCTGGCCTGGTATGAGAAAGGTAGATGAGTTTTCCTACTAGCCGTTGGTATCTTTCACGATCTGTAGGTTTAGCTCCATCTACAATTTTCAACCCATGGTTGGGTACCATTGGAGTTTCAGCAGGCTTGCAGTCAAGCATACCTATTTCGGTGAGCATGTCAAGTATATACTTCTTCTGCCTTAAGAAGATTCCGTGCTTGGATCTCAACACTTCGATCCCAAGGAAGTACTTCAAAGCTCCTAAGTCCTTCATTTCAAATTCTTTGAAGAGATTCTCTTTCAAATTCTGGATTTCTTCAATATCATCTCCTGTTATGATCATGTCATCAACATAAATAATCAAGCATGTCATTTTTCCATTCCTTTCTTTCAGAAATAGTGTGTGATCTGAATGGCTCTGTTTAAAGCCATGTTTGAACATTGCCTGACAAAATCTTCAGAACCATACTCTGGGTGATTGCTTTAACCCATAGAGGGTCTTTTTCAATCTGCATACCTGCCCTTTTCCAAATTCTTCGTACAGACCTGGTGGGACCTCCATATAGACTTCCTTGGTCTTCTCAAGTTCACCATGAAGAAAGGCATTTGTCACATCCAACTGGTATAATGGCCATTCTTTGCATGCAGCCACAGAAAGAAGAGTTCTTACTGTATTTAGTTTGGCCACCGGGGAGAACGTTTCCTCATAGTCTACTCCATACACTTGAGTGTATCCTTTAGCAACCAATCTTGCCTTGTATCTCTCGATTGAACCATCTGCACGTCGTTTTATGGTGAAGATCCACCGACAAGCTACTGGTTTCTTTCCCGGAGGTAGAGTACATATCTCCCATGTTTCATTCTTTTTCAGGGCATCAATCTCCTTCTTCTTGGCTTCCCTCCAGTGCTTGTGTTGCATTGCCATCTCGAAGGATTGTGGAATCTCTTCTTCTTCATAGAGAGCAGCTTCAAACGCTCTAGCCATTTCAGTAAGGTGTCCCTGGGTGAAATTTGCAACTGAGTACCTTGATTTTCGTCCTTTCCAGTCTGGAGAATATCGTCGAGGAGGAATGCCCCTCGTACTCCTGTGGGGTAATCTGCCATGTCCTGTCTCTTGTTCTGTAGGTGGCTCTTCTGTATCACTTATATTTTCCCTGCCACTGTTAGCAATTTCGGGCAGAGTACCAATGTTGGGATCAAAAGTTTTTACCTCGGGTCTCAAAGACTGGTTCGATAGTTTGGCTGGGTCCTGAGGCGACATGTTCTGTTCATGAGGAATTGGCGCTGTTGGACTCTCAATTATGATAGGATTTTCCTCCCCCTGAATGGTTTCTCCCCATAGAGGTAGCCAATTGAGTGCGTCACTATTCGGGTTACCTGGCTCACTCTCCCCCTGACCACTAGATTGGCTATAGAAATATTCACTTTCAACGAAGTCACAGTTCATAGTTACATACATGCGATCTGTTGATGGGTCATAACATCTATACCCTTTCTGATTTTTTCCATACCCCAAGAAAACACATTTGACAGCACATGGTGAGAATTTATTGCGATCATTTTTGGGTATGTGAGCAAAGACAGTGCAGCCAAAAACTTTGGGTTCAAGAATGAGAGAAGAGGGAATTGAGTGTTTGTTAGAGAATACCTCTAAAGGGGTTTTGAAGTTTAGGATTCCTGTGGGAAGACGATTTAGGAGGTAAACAGATGTGGCTATGGCTTCAGGCCAGAAGGTTTTAGGGATGTGGGATTCTATCAGAAGTGCACGGGTGATCTCCAAAATATACCGGTTTTTTCGCTCAGCCACCCCATTTTGTTCTGGCGTGTAGGCACATGTTGTTTGGTGAAGGAGACCTTTTTCGGTAAAGAAGGTTTTCATGCTAGAGTTCACATATTCTCTCCCATTATCAGATCTAAGGACTTGGATTTTGGTGTTGTACTGGGTTTGGACAAGGTTATAGAACTCAGTGAATTTTCCAAAGACTTCTGATTTTGATTTCAAAAAATAAATCCAAGTCATACGAGAAAAATCATCAACAAAAAGCAAAAAATATCGAAATCCTTGACCCCCGGTAACGGGCGCAGGGCCCCAAACATCAGAGTGAACTAAAGCAAAAGGAGTTTTTTCTCTAGTTTTGTTCAATTTGAAGGAATGTCTATGACTTTTAGCCAAAACACACGTTTCACAATTCAAAACATATGAAGAAGAAACTAATTTGGGAAAGAGTAAACGGAGATATCCTATAGATGGGTGCCCTAACCGACGGTGTAGGAGCCATATCTGTCTTTCATTCAGTCCACGACTTAGCAGTGCAGTACTATGTTGGGCGATCTCATCAACGTAGTACAGTCCATGTCGCTCAGTGCCACGCCCAACTATCGTTCCCGTCTTGATATCCTGTAACATGCAAAAACGAGGCTGCATTAGGAGTTTGCAGTTAAGTTCTTTCGTGACGTGACTCACAGACAATAATTTGTGGGACAAGGACGGAACATAAAGACAATTGGAGAGACGAAGGGTTGGTGATATATATATATAGTTCCTGCCCCTTCGACCTGTGCTAACTCCCCACTGGCTGTTTGGACAAAAGGTTTTTTTTGATTTGGATATATCTAAAAAATCGGATTTATCGAATGTCATTGTGTCAGTTGCACCACAATCAAAAATCCAATGGGAGTCTTTTGGTCCTATTTTTAAGGATGACGAATATGCCAGAGCTTGGACCAAGTTTGTATATGGTGTGGAAGGTGGAAATTCAAACTTTCGGGTGTGATTGTGCATTTTCCGAAAGTTAGGGAAATATTTGGAAATATTTGTGGGGTGGGGTGTTTTATAGGATTGATGTGGGATTGGGGGACTATTTTGCAAAAGGAGTGTTCTTCTCCTAAAAAACCCTAGCCGTCCCCCCCTTTCACTCTCCCGCTCCATTTCTGCTCCCACACCCGTCGACTCCCTCTCACGGTCGGCCTTCCCAGCCGAGATCGGAGACCGGTGGTCACCGGTCCCTCCTTCCCCCTCATTAATTTTACCTTCCATCCAGGTTTGAGTCGATGCAATTGATGCTTTGGCCACGTTGACTGGGTTTGCGCCGCCTCCGCCACCCCCTGGTGCTGCGCCGCTGTTAGGGTATTGTGGTGGTGGAGTGACGACGTTGCCGCCGCTGGATGAGGGATTGCCGAAGCCGCCGGTGCCTGTGGAGTTGCCGAAGCCGCCGCCTCCGCCGTTGACCGTGGGTTTGCCGAAGCCGCCCGCCGGTCCTCCGGTGTAGGTGGCTCGGTCTCCTCCGATCAGAATGGCGGCTGCTGCCCTTCCATTCCCGGTGCCACCTCGTTTTCCACTTTGGCGAGTTCTCTTCATCTCTTGCCACCATTCGGGGTATCCGTGGAGGTGGAAGCATGTATCCCGTGTGTGTTTTTTTCCTCCGCAGTGTGAGCAAATAAGCTTGTTTTTGTCTTCATCTTGTTTTCGATTTGGTGGGAATGGTGTGCAGATTTCCGGTGGGGTTTGCGCCGCTGGAGTTGGGCGGTTTCTGTGGAAAGCTCCTAGGCCGGCTGCGATTCCAGATGAGTATGGTTCGGGTTTGAGAACCTTCTCATTGACAGCTTCCCTTCTCACCATACCATATGCTCTCCGAACAGATGGTAACGGATCTGTATTTAGTATTTCCCGTCTGATCTTGTCGTATTTGTCGTCTAAAGCCCATATGAATTGGTAGAGTCGATGCCTCTGTGTATGTTTGTTGTACTTCTCGATGCTTTTGGGGCTTTCCATGGGATTAGGATCTCTTGCATCTATTGAGATCCATAGGTCCTGGAATTTATTCCAGAGGGATTCCAGGCTCATATCTCCTTGCTTAATTGTCATCGCCTGCCTGTGTAGATCATGTACTTGAAAGGGATCAGCTCCACTTCCATAGGTGATTGCCAGACCTTCCCATAGGTCTCGGGCTGTTTTATACTGTGAAACTTCATTCCTCAAACTGGATTCAATGTTGTTGATGATCCAATTGAAGCAACAATGATCCCGTTGTTGCCATATCGCGTAGCCGGGATCGTTGGCGGTGGGGGGTTCTGATCCTCCAGAAATGTGAGAAATCAGTCCCTTTCCACCTATAGCTCGTTCCATCAGATTTATCCAAAGGGGATAATTATCCCCATTGAGTTTGTCTTCTAAGCGGATTTCTCCCAAAGACTCCAGGTTTTGTGGTGACTGTTTTGGAGGGTTTTCTGGTTTGTTTCCGGTTTTATTCATGAACTTCATGAATTCGGCAAATTGTGCCGCAAAATCTGCCATAGTATCGGCAGAGTGTGGTTTGGTATTTTCTGTGTCAGAATCTGACATCTTTGGTTTTCGTTTTGCAGGGATAATGAAGGAAAGGCCGAGAAGGGTATGGGACTATGATGACATTGCTCTGAGTCCCCAAATAAAAATTTCCTGCTCTGATACCATCTTAAAGATGGTAATCGAGAGAGGTGGAGAAAGATTGGTTAGTCATTTGATAGGAAGAAGTGTATAGAGAAATATTTCAATGTTTGTTTTCCATATCTTTCAAATGTTCATTCACCCTAGTATTTATAGGGTGAATGAGAACATTCTAGTACACCAATAAATGTAGTTGGTACTTTACAACACTTAGGAACTCTACACTACTTAATGTGGGCGGCATATTAATGTGGTCTTCTTTTCCAACACATGTCATCTTCTTTTCCAACACAATCTAATGCAAGTCTTGTAATGTATGTGTGTCGATTGTTAGCCATGATGAGTACTTCTATTGCGATTTTATAGGATGTGTTTCTGTTGTAGGTTATCGGGTTCTTTCTCATGGAAGGAGAAACTTCATGGGCCAGTCATTGCTTCGATGACTTGACAAATGATGCTTTGCAGCTGGATTCGTTCTCAGAGCTCGACGATGAGACTGACAAAGATGTTTATGCAGTTACTTTGGATTTGATTTTGCCCAATGATCTGTTAGAAAGGATATTAGCCTATCTTCCGGGCCGGCTGCGTGTGTAAAAGGTGGCACGAGATAGTAAAATCGAAGAGGTTTTTGTGGAATAGTGCGCAAGCATTTAGCTCGATACCTTGGTACTTTATGTTCACTAGCTCATACGAACCGGCTGGCTGCGCCTATGATCCCATCCTTCGAAAGTGGTACAGCATCGACCTCCCCTGCATCGAGAAATCCAATTGGTTTGTCGCTTCATCGTGTGGCTTGGTATGCTTCATGGACAACGACAGTAGGAGCGAGCTCTACGTTTGCAACCCGATAACTAGAAGCTGCAAGTGGCTGGACGAGCCTCCGGGCCCCAAATTCTCTGATTACAACTCGCTGGCGGTCTCGGTTGACCGGACATCCGGCAGTTACAACGTTTCTGTCGTCCAATCTAAGCAAGTCCCGGAAGACTTCTTCCAGTGGACCTGTCCATCCATCTGTACGACTCGGAGGCCGCTCTGACGGAGTACGACTTTGGTGAAATAAAGCCAACATATCATTGTAGAGATTGATTGGCCCAGCATTGTGATTTGAGCAGTTAGAGATAACACCTCGGAATATAAAAATTACATCCTCCAATGACGGCTTTAGGGCACCCACAATGGGGCGCCCGATGGCACCCACTATGCGTGCCATCGTCTTCGGGCGCGGACGATGCCTCCATTGTGAGTGCTCGCCATAGGGCGCGCCCTATGCCCACGCCCTTAGCTTCAGGCGCGGAAGAAGCGCGGACAATGGCCTATCGTCCGCGGTGTCGGACACCATTGTGGGCTCGGCGGACGATAGGCCATCGTCAGTGCCATCGGGCACTATTGTGGGCTCGGCGGACGATGGCACACGTTTTTAAATTTTTTTTTCCAAATTTTGTCTATTTAAACCTCGTTTCTCATTCACTTGTTCATACGAACATCTCGCCTCTCTCATTTCTCACATTTCTACCTCTCTCACATATCAAAATGAACCACGACGACGACACTAGTTCTAGTTCCTCGGAGTCAGGTAGTCCGACCTCGGAAGCCTTAGATGCAGCCGTTGAAGAGGCCATGACGTAATGCAATAGTTATTTAAATATTCAAATAAAAGAAAATGCATAGGGCGCGCCTTATAGCGCCACACTGCAGGTGGAAGGGTAGAAGGATAAAAATGATGACTTTGCGGTGCATAGGGCGCGTCCCTAATTGCGCCCCGTTGCTAATGCTCTTAAGCTTGGAAATGTTTCCAAGTTGCCACAAAATGTTTTTCGAATCCCTCAAAAGCCTTAGGCACAACTAAATTATTAGTAATAGAATATTACAAAGAAGAAAAATAATCGAAACTAAATTAAGAAACCGAAGTAAATAAATCTAAATAAAAATCAAAACCAGTAAAATTAGATTGATATGTCCAAATATCAGTATCCAGAATTCTAACGCTTCAGATTTTATATTTAAAAGAAAATTACGAAACCAACCAAACTATCCAATACATTGAAAATTTAAAATTAAAATTCAAAATGAGTCAAATTGTCCAAAACTAAAATAACAAAATAACGTAACTTAACATTTTAGTTTTCATCCAAGTAGGTTTCGATTTTATGGAAACTAAAATTAGATAACCAATGGAACCAATCCGTAAAGTCAAATTTGAAAAGAAAAGGAGTCGAGCCACCCGAGAATCCTAAAAATATGGTGCAAACTCAGTTCGATTGTGTTTGATTATTTGAATTTCATATATTCCGCTCACTAGCAAATAAATTCTATATAAACTCGATTCAAAATGAATTAATTATATATTCTGCTCACCCCTAGTAAATAAATAAATTAAATGGTTTGTTTAAGATATGAAAGAGAAAAAGAGTTGAATTTACTTCTCTATAATTGTTGATCACTAGCGACCATGTGCAATAATCAATCATTCATTAATGTCTAAAGTGGGGAAATAATAAACTCAATCCAAACTCCAAAATGATATTAGGTGATTTAATGATAAAGAAACTCTATCAATAAATAATTCAATAATTACTATACATATCTACTTGTCTCATCAACCAACTCCACCATGGCCCAAACTCACTAGCATGCCAGTGCCTTGTGTTGGATGTTGTTATCATTCTTATATCAGCAAATAATTATTTATTTTTATAATTCCCCTTCATTATAAAACAGAAAAAAATGAATATAAAGGGAAATTTAATTTTTGTCAAGTTTTCCAAATCCTCGAGTCATGCAAGTGGAAGAAAGCTGCTGCGTCAATTCTATCAAAACCCCTTTGTATTTCATGTGTTTATATCAGCACTTGTAAATAAATTAAAAAATTCATGTAGATATATACTACATGATATGCATTCATAGAATATATACAAATTTACGTAACATAATACTACTACGAAAATGAGTTGAGTTTGTATATAATTAATTTATTTTAGACGCGCTTTCAAGCTTGAAATTCATTTTACCATTGCCACAATTTTTTTTTATTTTATTTCTTACATTTTGTGTTGGATGTACATCTGTTGATTCTTAGAATCTTAATCAAATACTTGAAATTTGTACTCCATTTTCTTATTATAAACATAAAAATGAATACACGTTAAGAAAAACAATCATAGGATGAAATCTCTTACAAAAAATTTGTAGCTAACAAAATTAAAATATGTCATAAAATATGAAACAACAAGAACCGTATATAAGTTTTTGTGTCATTAAACTTAACATAGAGAATCTAATAAATTTGATATTAATAGACAAAAACTTTAGTGAGCGCGCACGCACAATCAGTAATGGCTTAATTTATGACTTTAACTAGGGGTGTTAGGTCATTCAAAATGAAACTCCAAATTCCAATAATGACAATATTCAATTAATTACAGATGATCATATCTATGTAGATAGAGAAAATAGATATAAATAAATGACTTCTACCATTAGCATCCAAATCTAACTATTACTACTGTAATTAGCAATTACACAAAAATAGGGAACATTTCCCACCAATCATACACTTTACATTCTTCCAAAATCATTTTAACCCATCTGTTCGTAAATATATAAAGGAAAAGATAAAGCATTTGCCCTCAAGTTGAAGGCAAAAAAAGAAAGAAGACTTTGAAAGCCAGAACAGAACGCAGACGCATCCGTGACCGTGAATTCTCTCTCGCTCCTCTCTCAATATTCACTGATCTCCTCAGTGGATAACGAGAAAGGTTGGAGAGAGAACCGCCGTAATTATGAGGGATTCGTGCCAGGATCTGTTCGACCCGAGCGCCACCGTCATGGACTCCTCCTACAGCTCTTCCCCAAGCGCCAGCCGTGAGCCCGATTTCGGATTCGCCTTCAACGACAGCAATTTCTCCGACCGGCTCCTTCGAATCGAGATCGTCTCCGATTCCGCCGAGGTCGTGCCTGAAGCCGACGATTGCAAAACCCTAGCTGATTGGGCGCTGCGCAAGACCAAACGGCGTCGTAGCGATATAGCCAAGAACGAAAATGGTAAGCTGCTTTTAGTCGACGTAGCTCACTCATTATTGTTGGTATTTGATGAAATTTGTTGTTTTCTTGGTTTTCAAAGTAAAATATAAAAAAATTCACGAAATGTTTTTTTTGACTTATTTAGAATTTGGTATAGCTCGAGAAAGGAGGTATAGCATAACATCTGTGAATTAATCCGTTGTATAACATTAGGAATGCTGAAGGTGGATCTTATGAATATTGATAGGGCCTAGAGTTATCTTATTTCTTATGTTGTCTAATGATGCTAAACAAAACTAAGATATTGGTTAAAACAAGTAGTTCTGGACTTTGGAGCTTCTGTTTGTTATGTGGTATTGGAGATTTGCTCTCTTTAGTATGTTTTTCCTAGAAGTTATAGTATTTGTTGATATCATACTCCTACAAGAAATGCAACTTTACGTAATTGAGTATCTCTGCGTATTTGATTCTGGTTATGCAAATCAAATTGTCATTTCAATTAGACAAACTAGAATATATTGGTGCTGAGTATTTGTTCCTGTTATGAATGATTGATTTAAATGCTTTTATTATTAACCAACTCGTCTTCTCAATTAGACTATTAGTGACCACCATTGTATGAGTGGTTTCCTGATACCCCTGTGCACATATATTTGGTTTATACAAATTCTTATGATGGTATGGGTTGTGCTCATCTTAATCAGACATGTACCACTCGTTTGCAGCTTTGGATATCAACAATTGCCCTGAAGAGCAGATTTTAGATGGTCAGCCGGAAGCTGAAGATGTCATGGGTGATGAGAATCATGATGAGGAAGAGATTCCAATGATAGAAGATTCTCCATCAGGTATTAAACTGAAATTATATTTCTACATTGCTTACTCTTCACCATGGAACCGTGATTCAGTTGATCATTATAACATGATGAAGTAATTAATTGTTATAGCATTAGATCTGAATGGAGGATGTGAGTTATTACAGCAGAGAAGCACATAAGGAAAATGTTCTCTGGCGAATAGATCAATAACATGTTTGTGTAAAGGTACATTCAGTGTGGCCAATTTGGGCCTATTTCTCTAAAGAAGAGATTGAGTGCCAGAAGTAGTCTGCATGGCGTGCCCTATTGCTTAAAGATATAAACCGATGAAGAATTTGTTATTGTCGCAACATAAACTACCAGATCCACTTGTCCCAGATGGAATTTGCTGAACTCGTGTTTCTGTTTGCCAACTTGTCTTATCTTCATTGCTCATGCATCCATGCTAGGGATTTACTTTCATTAACCTCATATTTTTCTAACACAATCTTTGGGGATGTATGAAAATGCACATATGTTTCCATGAGTTGGTACTTATATTTTGTATCCATATCTCACAATTACAGGGGATGAAGCTGTAAATAGTGATGACTCAAATTGGTCTGAAGATGGTTCAAGAGTGATTAGAGTGAAAACTTTGCACATTAGCTCTCCTATCTTAGCAGCCAAGAGTCCATTTTTCTATAAGGTACTGATAGTTTAGTTTCTGGCATTTGCTTTATTTATAATAATTAATGTACACATTACTTAGTTATGTCATTATTTTGTAGTTGTTCTCAAATGGTATGATGGAATCAGAACAGAGGCACGTCACCCTAAGAATTAATGCCTCTGGTAAGTGATCTAGTGCATTATGCAAAAATTAATAGCTACTTCTAGCGCATCATTATTGGTTGTGATTTTGGTTCCAGAAATGTTTTTTTAACATCTTTGTTCAGTTCAAGGTGATACTTAGGACCCTCAGTTTTTCTTAGTCTTTCTTTTCATTTATTTTTTCCTTTTCCCAATATTGTTCTTGAGTTATAGTTAGTTAGCTTCTCTCTTGTATTTAGTAATAGTACAGTTTCTGGTTAGGGAGCTTATCTAGGTCATTGTTTGCACTTTGCATCTACTGCTCAAATGTATTGCGCAAGTAATATATTTCTCATATTTCTCATTGTAACAGAGGAAGCTGCACTTATGGAACTCCTAAATTTTATGTATAGCACCAAGTTAAGCATCAACACAGCTCCTGCTTTATTAGATGTGCTAATGGCTGCTGATAAGTTCGAGGTTGCTTCATGCATGAGACATTGCAGTCGTTCATTGAGATCATTGCCCATGACTCCAGAGTCTGCGTTACTGTATCTGGATCTGCCTTCTAGTGTCCTTATGGCTGATGCAGTTCAACCTCTGACTGATGCAGCAAAACAATTTTTAGCTGTACGTTATAAAGATATATCAAAGTAAGTTCCCCTGCACCCTTTTCTTTGACTGGGCCTCTCTTCAAATAATTCGAGAGAGAATAAAGAAGGATTGCATTTAACCTTTTTCATCTTCTCTTTGTCCTATCTACTTTTTGGATGGATGGATGAATATGGCAGACTTTATGTGTCTGCTATTTTAATCAATACTTCAATAAATCTTGCATGCAATATGAAAGAGAGGGGATTCTTTGTTAATCAGCATTCAATATTCTGTTAGCTATATTAATTACTATGCACCTGCTCGACATTTATTATGTTTTTAATACTGGGAGCAGGTTCCAAGATGAGGTTATGAATTTGCCTCTTGCTGGGATTGAGGCGATCCTGTCCAGCGATGATCTTCAGGTGGCTTCAGAAGATGCAGTTTACGACTTTGCGCTAAAGTGGGCCAGGACCCACTATCAAAAGCTGGAGGAGCGACGGGACATTCTCTGTACACGTTTGGGTCGCCATATCCGTTTCCCTTACATGACTTCGCGGAAGCTTAGGAAAGTTCTGACCTGCAATGACTTCGATCAAGATTTTGCTACTAAAGCAGTGCTTGATGCCCTATTTTTCAAGGCAGATGCCCCACACCGTCAAAGAATACATGCCATAGAGGAGTCATCAACCTCTAGCCGTCGGTTTGTGGAGCGAACTTACAAGTACAGACCGGTTAAGGTTGTTGAGTTTGAACTCCCACGCCAACAGTGTGTAGTCTACTTAGATCTAAAGCGGGAAGAGTGCTCCAATCTGTTCCCATCAGGGCGGGTGTATTCTCAAGCGTTCCATTTGGGCGGGCAAGGCTTCTTCCTATCTGCACATTGCAACATGGATCAAGGGAGCTCATTTCATTGCTTCGGCCTCTTCCTAGGGATGCAAGAAAAGGGCTCCGTTTCATTCGCTGTTGATTATGAATTCGCTGCCAGATCCAAACCCACAGAAGAATACGTCAGCAAATACAAAGGTAACTACACATTCACCGGCGGCAAGGCAGTTGGATACCGCAACCTATTCAGCATTCCATGGACTTCGTTTATGGCCGAAGACAGTCTCTATTTCATCAACGACACACTCCATCTCAGAGCTGAGCTCACCATCAAACGCGAGGTCCCCTCGTTGCAGAGAGGGAGTTCTTGAAATCCCTTCTTCTTTCAGCTCCAAGAAAGAAGATACAAGACATGAAGAGGCAAGCTGTATACTTGTGTGATATATAGAGAGAGATGGTGACGTGGATGATGTTATATGCTGTAAATAGGGTTGTCTGGCAAGCTGTATACTTTTTGAGTAACTATAATTTGCTTCTACAAAGATGCTTAAGCTACCATGTATCTTACTTGTACTTTGTACAACCAAAGCTTGCAAATGTCCATCTATTTGGATCGTCATTTTCCATTGATATATATATATACTTAGGTCATCCGCAACGTCGTCTCTTATCCGTCTCTTAACCGTCTCATTCCTTAACTATTCATGGGTCACACTGTACTTTTCACTACATCTCTTAACTAAGAGACAGAACCTGCAACCCTCCATCTTTTATCCGCTTCTTAACCATCTCTTAACTTACTATTCATTCAATTTCATTTTTTATTTTTTTTTTCCAGCAAATTCAATTAATAAAAAACACACTTCATTAAATAAAATAAAAATACAACTTAAAATCTTAAAAAAAATACATAATTAAATTCGTGGCAAAATAAAAAAAACATAATTTAAAATACAATTTTATAGAAATTAAAAAAACTACTCCGCCGGCGAATCATCTCCCGAAGGCGGTGGCGGTGCACTCAAGCTACCTAGAAGTGGAATACCAATTTGTCTAGCCATATACTCAATTCAGGCAAGATGGGCTTGGTATTGTGGAGGCGTCATGCGGGAAGTGTCTGCCATCGTGACGGTCAAGTACATGGACAATAGGGTGTTCGAGCCCGAGCCCGAGCCCGCCTGGCTTGATTTGCCTCGGCCCCTCCTCCCTCTAGCCGCCTTCGCCGCCTTGGTCCCTTGCGGCCGACGGCGCACACTGGAGGAGCCCCCGACATCGTCTGCCGTGCCCTCAACCTCCTGCGAGGCAGCCTCTTGTGCGGCGCTGCCCGAACCGCCCCCACTAGACGAGTATTGGCCACCAGCCGTGTGCTTCGTGCGCTTCGAGGTCGAGCCCGAGCTGGACCGCACACCGTCGGCCCACCTTTCCTCGTCTTTGACGGCCTCCCAGACATCGACATGTCTGAATTATTTGCCGGTGTCGTCGAAGTAGACCCGCAAAGCCGATCTCAGAATGTCGGCTCCCGTGGCTCCGCTTTGGTAATGAGCCGCCCTTTCTTGTAGATACCGCAGAATTTTTTGACCTCCCTGTCGACTCGGTCAAAGTGAGCGCGGAGCATCTTCAATGTGCGGCGGCGGGACCCTCTTGGCTTGATCTCGTTGTAGGTCTCGGTGACCTTTTCCCAGAAGCACTTCCGGGATTGTTGATTCCCGACGATGGGATCGTACCAGACGCTGATCCAGGCGTTGTACACCGCCATCGTGTCCTTGCGGCTGTACGGATGCCGACCTACATCCTCATCCTCCTCGGCCGCCTCCGCCTCTTCCTCCACGGCGTCGAATGCCCTGGAGCTTCCACCGCCTCGTCCTCCTTCCAGATGGGGTTCATCCGGATAATCCTCCCGAATTTGGGATAATCCCTGCGAATACCTCGGTGCGGAGGGACGAGCGTATGCATCCACATCAAAATGGGGTGGTTGGTACCCCCGGGATCGACGAGCCCGGCGTAGACGAACCGGAACCGGAACCACCCAACACGTTGTACATGCCCCCCAGTCGCCAAACGCGTTGATGTCAAACCCGCCGGAGCCCCCACCGCCAGAGTTTCTGTCGCCGGACATTTTGTGATAAAAGGTTAGATGAAAATTGGAGAGGAAATGAAGATGATTTGGAGGATTTGATGTGTATTTGTTTGTGAAATGAGGATGAAATAAGAGTATTTATAGAGTAAAAATAAATAAATAAATAAATAAATAAAGGAAAACGGTCGAAAAACGGTAATATTACCGTTTTTGATTTTTGATTTATTTATTTTTTAATTAAATTCAATTTTTTTAAAAAAATGATTTATTGCGTCAGCGTGACGAAGCCCACTCGCGGGCCGACGAGTGGGCGTCACGCATGGCGCCGGAGCGTGCTACGTCGCGCATGTCTCGGTGGGACGGACGTCTCGGCGAGACCAGGACGAGGCAGGGTGCTGCAACGCGTCTCGCCGCCGTCTCGTCTCGGCGGGACGAGATACGAGCCACCCGCGAGACGCGTTGCGGGTGGCCTTATTATCGAACGGTGATTGGTGCGTGCTGATATATGTAGGGGTGGGTCGGTACGGTATACCGTACCGACCGTGTCATACTTCATACCGTACCGGAAAGTACGGTATGACAAAATTCAATACCGATACCGTACCGAATTTTTGGTATACCGGAAATTCGGTATGATATTTTTTGATACCGTTACCATACCGTTATTACAGTATACCGTACCGTGTTTCGGTATACCGTTAAAAACGGAATACCGAAACACGGTACGGTACACCGTAATAACGGTATGGTAACGGTAACGGTATACCGAAAAAAAACCTATTCTGTACAAAATATTTAAAATAACAATTCAACTATTCAAGTGTTCAACTATTTAAAAAAGCCCAAAATAATAAAACTTCATCACAATCAAATCTTGTTCATAGCATTCAAATTAATAAAACTTCAACATTCAAATCTAAAACAATTTATGAAGTCATGATCAACAACATTATCTTCATTTCTTGCAACCACGTTGTCTTCATTTCTCAAAATTCCACAAAAAATCGTTGAAGATGACCATGCATTTGATAACCTTTATTAATAGTCGAGCATAATCACAATACACAAACAACCAAACCAAAAGAAATGTATGGAGTGTAACATCCATATATCAAAACACCTAATTATTGCAACGTAAACTTGCTCCTGCAGTTATAACTCAACGGTTAATTCATATTTTCACAGATTTAAAATGCTTTTTAATTTAAGTCTGATATTTAAATGTCAAGACAATTTATTAAAATGTCAACACAAATATGTGTTGAAATTTTAATGTGATCGTATTGACATTTTTAAGAAAATGTGGCATTTAAACGCACTCTTGTGGCTATGTGGGGTTAATGTGATTGAAAAAGTATAATCCAAAGTAAAAGGATGTCGAATATTCTTTTGTTTATCATTTCACAACTTTTATTTCGCATAATGAAATTAATATGAAGAAATTAAAATGACTTGTGCATCACACGGGAGTGACACTAGTTAGTAATTTAAATTGGACACTTATTTCTCTTTAAGAATTAAGAATGACTGATCAGTATCCTATTTATTCATCCTTCAATTTAAGTAGTATATAAAATAAGATAGCATACAATGAATTAAACACTAATTAAACGATTTGATTCATTTTCAGCTGCACATATTTTTAATTGACATTTTATGAAGTGGGACGAAGAATAAAACAAAAATTTTAATTATTTGTATATTTGGAATATGACATTACACAAAGAATCATATACTAAATGGTGTGAGTTAATACAAATTCTTTCAAATGTGCTCTGTTGAAACATATTCCCGATATCGTATTTCCAATCTTCTTTCGGTGTTATGTGCTATTGTGTTTATTATATTTAATAGGATGAGTTGATAAAAAAATAATTCAGGTTAATTTTGAATTTGCTTGAATAAATTATCATTTGAATGTTTAATTTTATTGTATTAATTGATGTATTAAAATTTTTTTAATATAATATATATAAATGTAATATATATATTACAACACATTTAATATTAATATATATATAATAATCTATCGGTATATCGGTATACCGAGGATTCGATATACCGCGGTATAGAAAAATTGATACCGTTACCGTACCGAAACACTGCGGTACGGTATCATACCGTATCGGAAACTGCGGTATACCGAAAAATCGGTATTTTCGGTATTTTTTCGATACGGTAAGTCCGGTATTACGGTATTTCGGTATAATTTCCCACCCCTAGATATATGTATCAAAATATATATTCTCCTAATAATACGAAGTACGAAGCATAGGTTTTGTGATAAAATATCCAATTAAGGAAATTGAAGAGCAAAGAGGAAAATATTCAGTGTAGAGCCCAAAGCCCCAATAATAGAGGAAAGAGCGAAGCTGAGCGTGATGATACCCACGTAATTTCGGGAAAATCGGACTTCTAGGCCAGTTGACTTTAGAAATAACAGAAATGTACCTGTTTTGTTATCTGTTCCATTTATGGGAAACACGCCAACCGCATAGGCGTTTTTATAAGTAAAACACGCCAACAACAGTGGCGTGTTTAACATAAAGACGCCAACAAAGTTGGCGTCTTTTAATTTCATCGTATTTTAGTCGTATTTTTTATAAATACAGTTTCGAGTGTAACACGCCAATGGGATTGGCGTTTTTACTTATAAAAGACGCCAACGAGGTCGGCGAGTTTAAGAGAAGACGCCAATACCAGTGGCGGCTTTCTACAGATCTGATATACTCCCTCCTCCACCCCCCAAATCGCGAAAAACTCAGCCACAACACACACACAATCTCGATTTTATCTGCTCCACGCGAATTCGCCCTCCATCCAACTATCGGTGCTATTTTCCCCCAAATTTGTATATTATTTTCGGTTAGTATGCTTATCTTTTTCATTATTTGAGTAATTGTTGGATAGTTAGCTAGGGTTTGTAATTGGTTGTGAATTGAGTTGAAATATTGTGTTGAAATATTGTGTAGATTTATTATTTAGCATATTTGATTGTTTGGATGACATTATTGTTGCTTAATAGTTGAGATATTGGTGTTGAGTTAGGGTATAAATATGGATTAACAACCTAAACCCTAGTGTTGTTCTTGCTTAAAATTCGGGCAACTTGTTATGATTTATATGAGTTTTAAAGTGTATTGCATTATTTGGGTTCAATGTTCACAAATTATTGAAATTGTTTATGTCGATGTATATTAGTTAGTTTGTTTTGTGTAATATTGTGTAGGCGAATTGTTATTAATTTTGCGTAACTTTGTGTAGGCGAATTATGGCATCATCTTCTAGTGCTCGCAGAAGACTATTATGTGGTCCTGAGGACCCATCTGTACTATATTTTCAGAGACAACACGTCTCTAACAATATATGGGCTGGAGAACCCTCACAAGACCTACGCTGCAGAAGGTACGAAGGTATCATTTGGGATGTTCCCATACATCCTCGTGTCTTGGCGATTGTAGACAGGATGGGGTTTGGCGGGATGTTGAGGTGTGGTAAACCGAAAGATATTGACCACCATCTCATCACCGCTTTGATTGAACGCTGGAGGCCAGAGACGCACACGTTTCACTTTCCAGTCGGTGAAGCGACTGTGACATTAGAAGACGTGGAGGTATTGTGGGGCCTCAAAAAGCTACGGATACCCTTCCCGATTCTGGCAGTTGAGAGTCTAGACGAATGAGTATCTTGCACAACGACATTCTCTAAATCAACCCCGAAAAATTCATCTCGCACAGAAGCCCGAGGTGGAGAATGTTGGGCATCACTAAGACCGATGTCTTCGCCTGTACCACCAGTGTGGCTGACAGAATGACGACCTCGTACTGCAGATCTTGGTGGAGGTGGAGAAAGAAAATCGTTATCGGCATCAGCAGTGTGGCTGACAGAATGACGACCTCGAACTGCAGATCTTGGTGGAGGTGGAGGCATAAAATCGTCAGCGGCATCATCTACCAACTGAGTATCCATCCTTGAAAGAGCATTCGGGCAGTTGCGCCTGTCGTGACCTGGTTGACGACAATGTTTACATCGGCGTCAGGCTCGTGGCTGGTCAGCTTCACGGACATCCATCTTATTAGGAATCCTAGTAGTACGGTATCGACCGCGACTTTTAGGCATTAACTGAGCTCGTGAACATTGCAAAGTCCATTCAGGCACGGCCCAATAATCTTGGTGTCTGGGTGGATTGAACACCGTAGAATATTGGTGTACCCAAACACTTGTGCGGTATACGGGATCAACAAGCGACAGCATGTTGTCGTTTCTAAACCGCGCAACTGCCGCTGCATGTGAACATGGAAGTCTCCACATCTGCCACTTTTGACATTTGCAGTGCGACGCCAAGTACTTTACCTTCCACTTATTAGCGCCCTTTCCACCAATTCGACGCTTTGTTCGAACCACATAATGGCATGCAATTGTGTTGGGTGCTCTCATATTATGTAATTGACCTTTTGCATCATTTTTGCACACCTTTTCATGCGCCCACGGGGTAAGTGGTGTGGCACACTGTGTTGATGCAATTGACCGGTCATTGAACCATTCTATTGTCCTCCAGAATATCATATCAATGCAAGATTTAATTGGGAGTTGTCTTGCGCCTCTCAACACATTGTTGTAAGATTCCACCATATTAGTGGTCACCTCACCCCATCTTTTGTGTTTGTCATACGCCAGATTCCATTTTTCTAACTCCACGGCATCAAGGTACTGCAAAGCCTCGGTGTTGACGTTTCGAAGTAAACGACGTCTGATCTTAAACTTGCGCTTCTTGGTAGCAATACCAATTTTCCAAACAAGTCTTTTGACCATGATACCTTTGTGATTCTGCAAAACATTCTTTCTAACATGTACCAAGCAAAATCTGTGATGACCCACATTGGGTTCTTCTTTCCATATGGGAGAATTCATTGCATCTATGATTCCCACATGCCTATCAGATATGACACATATTTCATGTTTTGCTACATGAAGTCTAATGCGTTCCATAAACCAATTCCAACTTTCTTTGGTTTCCTCATCAACAATGGCATATGCAACAGACAAACATTTCTTATTAGCATCAAATCCAACGGCAATAAGAATTTTACCTCGACATCGTCCACGTAGATGAGTTCCATCAACCGTTAAAACTGGTTTGCATAGTTGAAAAGCCTCCACAGCTGGTCCAAAAGCCCAGAATACGTACTTGAATACCTTGTTCATACCATTGCTTAATATGTCATCGTGCAACCATTCCACAATTGTGCCAGGATTTTGTCTTTGCATTTCATTCAAATAAGCTGGTAACACTTTGAACGACCACTCCCATCCACCGTATACAAGCTCAATCGCTGTCCTCCGAGCATACCATGTTTTCTTGTAACTAACTTTGACATGAAATTTATTTTCAATATCTGCCACAATTGCTTTTACCTTGTAGCAAGGATCGTTTTCTATCTGATGTCGAACACTCAACGCTATCATACCCGACGAAAGATTAGCGTGCCCATTATAGTTACGATCCCCCATGCAAGTATGAGCAGTGCTAAACACTCTAATTTGCCAGTGTTCATCATGCTTTCTCAGTGTTGCTCGGCACTCCCACAAACATTTCGGTAATGAGGTATCCTTCGGATTTCCTTGTGGCCACTTACAAACTGCATGTCATCTCTTTCCTTTACTTTCAGCAACTGTATATTGTCGGATTTTTTCCAAATGCCAATGAGTCACAGCTGCCTTCAATTCCAACTTCGTTCTAAATTTAGTATGCAAACCGACATTGCTAGGATCTTTTTCACTCCAATAATGCACACTGGGATCATCACGTTCAAAGTTTTTGTGATCAAAACTATCATATGGACCTGGTAAGGTGCGAAAATAGTTGATTCCACGCTGTGGAAACTGTGGAACTATTCTTCCTCCAACTGCCCTTCCACCAACTGATGTTTCTCCAACTGTTGTTTCTCCAAGTGAAATGGATGGTCTTGAAGCAACAAATTGTTCATCATCCGACGGATCATCATCTGAGTCTGTACTAACCGGGTCGGAATCTTCAGAATAATAAGGTGATTGTGGATCAAGAAAGTCGGCTTTATCAGGACCTATTACGTCCTCAACCGCATCACAATTGTCACTTTCCCCTAAATGCACGCCTCCAGCTTCAAAATCTTGTGTTGCAGCAAAATATGGTTCTTGGGCTCTCGTATACGTACCAACATCAAAATCTTGTGTTGCAGCAAAATATGGTTCTTGGGCTCTCGTAGACGTACCAACATCATAACTTATGACATGATGACTATGATGTTGAGTAATTGTCGAATACTCAACATATAATTCAATTAGACCTCCAATAACCATACTCTCACTAAACATTAGTTGCATGCATACTTCGTCTAGTAGAACACCTACAAACGTGACTCCGGCTCCAAAGCATATTGTACGTTTCCATATTATTTGAATGTTGTTTTCATATATGATTATCCCCATCCTTTCACAAATTTTTTCCACAAGCTCATCGTACGAAATTGTTTCATCCAACATAATGAATCCTTTAGCAAAAGGAGGATCATACGAAATAACTGCTCCGGGAATTATCTTTCCACCCCAATATAAATTGACACACCACGTCATACTATCTGCAATAATGTAAAACACAAATAAATATGTATTATTTTTATATTCATCATTATGTAGAGTGAGCCAAATATGCTAAATAATAATTCTACACAATAATAATTCTACACAATAATAATTCTGCACAATATTTCAACTCAATTCACAACCAATTACAAACCCTAGCTAACTAATGTAAAAGATAAGCATACTAACCGAAAATAATATACAAATTTGGGGAAAAATAGCACCGATAGATGGATGGAGGGCGAATTCGCGTGGAGCAGATAAAATCGCGATTGTGTGTGTGTTGTGGCTGAGTTTTTCGCGATTTGGGGGAGGAGAAGGGGATATATCAGATCTGTATAAAGCCGCCAATGACAGTGGCGTTCTCTTTGAAACACGCCGACCAGGTTGGCGTATTTTATCAAAACGACATTCTACCCGGCGTTTTTACTTGAATAAAAACGCCAACGAAAAAGGCGTTTTCTCTTATACACGCCAATGCAAATGGCGTTTTATACTCAATACTGTAGTTATAAAAAATACGACTAAAATACGTTGCAATTAAAAGACGCCAACGTAGTTGGCGTTTTAAATTAAAACCCGCAATTGTTGTTGGCGTTTTTACTTATAGAAACGCCAATGCGGTTGACGTTTTTCCCATAAATGGAACAGATAACAAAACGAGTACATTTCCGTTATTTCTATAGCCAACTGGCCTAGAAGTCCGATTTTCTCCGTAAGAAAGAAAAGGCAAAATTAAACACGCAACCCGCAAAAACTACATATACAAAAGAAAAGAAAAGAAAAGAAAAGAAAAGGGGAAAATCAGGATTTAGGTTTGGAAGCGATGCCGAAGAACAAGGGAAAGGGAGGGAAGAATCGGAAGAGGGGAAAGAACGAGGCTGACGATGAGAAGAGAGAGCTCGTCTTCAAGGAGGATGGGCAGGAATACGCCCAGGTCATGCGCATGCTCGGTAACGGCCGCTGCGAGGCCACCTGTATCGATGGCGTCAAGCGTCTCTGCCATATCCGCGGCAAGATGCACAAGAAGGTTTGGATCGCCGCCGGTGATATTATCCTCGTCGGTCTCCGCGACTATCAGGTCAATCAATTAATTTTCCTTTTTTATTGATTTTTGACTAGTTCATATTTTCAATTGGGAATTTTGCACCCACGTTATATTAACACTTTTTTTTATCGTCTCTTTGTTACTAGTTTTGTTTTTCTATGGAATAGGTGGCGAAAGCTGCAAAAAGCCATAGTACTGTTATCTGGTTTGTTTGTGAAGGATTTTCTTGTTAATTTGGGTTAATTGAATCTACACTCTGATTTAGGATATTTGTTTTAGGTATCATGTTTAGTAATACTTGTGGAGTTAACTTGAGTAATAGATGTGTTGATGCCCCTTGTTGTATACCAAAGTTTTCATCTTTCAATTAGTTGTGGATTTAATTTACTGTGTTTGTTCCTCTAATTGATATGTGAAATCACATGATGATGGTCATAATCATATAAAACTGCAAAAGGCCACGGCCCTCAAATTGCAATACAACAAGAACTGGTTCTAACTCAACATATTTTGCTGAATCATATAGTATATTTCTGTTTTTGATGAATGGATATTATCATATTTGTTTGTGGTTGTGATGAATGGATTGTTTTTGCAACAGGATGACAAGGCTGATGTTATCTTGAAATACATGCCCGACGAAGCTAGGCTGCTCAAGGCGTATGGGGAGCTTCCGGAGAACACCAGGCTCAACGAGGGTATCGCTGGTGGGCTGGACGAGGAAGACGATGGCCCTGGTGATGATTACATTGAGTTCGAGGATGAAGACATTGACAAACTCTAGAGATATACCACCTCTTGTTGTATGGGCCATTCCTTGCACATTGCCTCTTGTATTGTTGATGGGGGCTTTCTATCTTATGTCTCTAATGTTTTTAAGTGATAATATGGTGAAATCTTTATTTGGCCTATACGTACAATAAGCTGCACTTCTTATATATACATACACGCTTGATTTGCTTGAAATGAACCATCTTAAACTTTAGTCTCAATATGTACAGCATTATAATATTGATGAATTTCTACAACACTGGAGTCCATGTGCTTGCATTCCTTAATCTAATAACACTGGAGTATCTAATACCACTCCCTCAACTAGCTAGCCTCATCACCACTATATAAGCAGTAATGGATTCTTCAACAATTATTCTGAAATTTTTCTGTAGTAAATCAAACTAGATCATTTATTGAATCGAGCACCAAAAAATTCACGTCCTTACCGGATTAATGATGTAATCGGACTTCATTCTTGCAAATGAATTCTCAAATTAAATTATATTTTGGTCTTCTTTCATAACAATACTAGTATAAGAGTACGTCCCTTTTGCAACCAAATTAAACTGTTTTTACATTATACGCATAACGTGGAGTAGTATATTCTTCATAACATTTTAATTTAAACCGCCGACAAACATGCAAACATATCCATAACCTTTATTTATTTATTTATGTCAGGAGTGAGACAAAATCATGAACAAGCTTAAAATAGACAGTACAAGATGTTGACACACACACACATAATACTATATCACAATTCACACACAAAGCCCTCTTTTCCCTTTTCATTCCCTATTGCTTTCTCATTCTTACAGAGATATGATTTATGGATTTTCATATAGCTACAGTTCTTTCTTGACACACCTCCAATTCGCTTTTATTTCCGATTGATCAAAACCCAAGATCAATAGTGTTGAAAAGACGAGTGATATTATATTACACAACACATCAAATCCATGCAAATCTCCAATGATAATTGCATCAATATTGATGGGGTGCAATTGCAAAAGGGATTCCCTCATCATTCTGATCGCGGTAAATGCATGGCTATGGCAGCTCGTTGAGGGATCATCATCATCATCATCATCATCATCATCATCATCATCATCATCATCATCGTCGTCGTCAAATAGGGATTCCCTTGATTCATTCATTTACGATTACGCCTTCAAGAAGATCAAGAAACTCCGTTCGGGCGAGGTGTACTTGGTCCCCCCTCCGGCCATCTTCTCCGGCATGGAGCTGGCCGTCGTCCGAGTCCGCACCAGCAGCCTATGGCGCCAAGGGCTCACCTATGGCCCCTTAAAAGTCCCACCCGACATTGCCATTGCCCTTCACCAAGAGAGTTGATGTAGTTTATCAAAATCTTGGCAACTGGTCTTCACATTACTACAATGTGCCTAACCACACATTTGTTGCACCTGTGTTAGGGTTTCTCTCCTATGATTCAAATGGGAATGAGGCAGTTGAGATTAGGTCTAAGGGTGGTGAGGCCTTGATGATGGATTTCAAGACCTATGGAGGCGGTGGTGGGACGAAGAGGTGTGTTAGGTTCGACAGAAATGGGACGTTGGAGATGAGCAGCGCGGCAAGGGAGGAGGGGTGGTGTGTGGTGAAGGGTCGGGGCCACTTCTCCATCGTCGTGCCTAATGAGGGGAGGAGGCATTGGGAAGTGTGGATGGGGGTGGTTTTGGGGATTTTAGGGGTGTTTTTGGTGGTTTTGTGTGAAGAGGAAGAAGATGAGGGGAATGGAGGAAGAAACTGAGAGGAGCGAAGAGTTGGAGACTGTGTTTGGATTGGAAGAAGCAGAATGCCCTTTGCATCAGGTATTAGAACACAACCAGTTCTTGAAAATAGTTATCTTCCTTGAGAAATGAGAATGAATCAATTGATCTTGTTGATGCATGGTGTTTTCTTGGATGATGTATCCTATGTTAATGATTCATGTATAGTTGTTGTGTTAGCTTAATATCTTGTTCCATCTTTGGGATTATACTACTATTAAGTTTATTCATAATTAGGTTTGATTGGTGAAACTTTTTTTGGTTCATGATTGTTTTAATCAAGAATATCCATATAATTATTGTGATGGTGTTTTTGTCTTGATTCCATTTGCATGATATATAATGATGATAGCTAGCTCCTTGATTATTGATGGCCATAATAAATGTTGGAATTTGTTAGTGAAAAGGGTGCGGTTGGGATCAGTCACAGTTAGATCACAGCTTAAATTCATTGATTGTTTGTGTATCAATTAAACATTTAAAAGAAATTTACAGGAAAATATGGGCAGTTAAGTCTTGGACAGTAGTTTTTACTGTATTATCATTTTTGTAAGAAGTACTCAAAATTGGAGCTTAATGAAAATTGAATTCCTCTTTAAGACTTGTCACAGAAATCAATGCATGATTCAAACATTAATATGCTATGTGAAAAGCTTTTTTGAGATGACGCTAAACCAATCATAACAAAGTACTAATAAAAGTAAGTTTATTACAATAGCGAATATATATTGTGGCACGTACATTAAACTCTTATTAACGGGTTACAACTTACAAGTATAAATCCAAATCCAACCCGCGTAGTGTCTTTAGTCGATGGACCTGATAAAACATATAATATTCCCCTCTGTCCTATAAAAATAAGCCGAAATTTCTTTTTCATCCGTTCCATACAAATAATTCATATCCATTTATGATAACTTTTTTTTATATATACTTTATCATTTATGGGTTCCACTATACTAGTACATTATTTCAACTATTTTTCTTCTTCTCTCTTACTTTACCAATTATGCATTAAAACTCATGTCAATCCCAATTAGTCTATTTCTATGGAATGAAGAGAGTAAATATGAGAAGATGTTTTATGTGAATTTATATGAGTATAAATTTTCCGTCGGTAAATTTCCTGTTTTTTGTAGTGTATTTTTGTGATAGTTTATAGTATCATATTTTCGTGTGGGAATAAGGAAGTTGCTGTAATAGCACAAACTACTTTAGGTTAAATGGAAGATACACCAAATATACTGTTTTTTAAATTCCAATGCATCAATTATAGCAATTTTTTATTTGAAAAATTGCAACATATATGATGTAGCTTATCTATTCACATTCCATCTTTATCATCTGTGATATTTTTTTATTTACTACTAGTAATTAATTAAGTGATTGATTGAGTTAAAATTTATGTTGCTTCAATCATTAGCTACTAAAAGGTCAACATAACACGAGGGAGAAATATCTGATCGGCTGATCCAATGATTTCGAGCTTAACGGTGAAGTTACTTTTATAGTTTTATCTAAGTTTGAAATTCGGTCACAATCTTTTCCAACTACTCTATTATTTGTGTTTATTCAATTGTGCTGATTTTGAAAATATAATACAGTGAGATAAGTAGAGACTGAATTATGATAAAAAAAAATTGTTTAATTAGTTGGAATAATAATTTATGTGTATACAAACAATGGGATATGATCAATTGCTAACTAATTAGCAATCCAAAATTAAGATCAATTTTTAATCATTAGATTAGGAGATCTAAGTAGTTGATATAATGCCTAAATAGATTATATTTTAAATTTAAATCATTATTAAATAAAATTAAAGGGTATTAATGTCAATTCGCTCTTATTAAAATTATCGCAAAACTTTAAATTTAACTCACTCGATTTAAATTATTTTTTCGTAAAAAATATATCAAAGTAAAGGTAATTTTATAAAGATTCTAACAAGATCTCAATTGCATGTGTTCCGACGACGTTCAGATGATGAAATTTGATGATTTTTATTTTAGTTTTCTTATATGTTGATAAACATATTTTTATCAATAAATACATCAAAAAATCTCAATATAATGTATGTAAAATCTCAATATAATGTATGTAAAATCTCAACATAATGCATGTAAAATCTCAATATCATGCATGTAAAATCTCAATATCATGCATGTAAAATCTCAACATAATGCATGTAAAATCTCAATAAAATTGTGTAGATATTTTCGTGTACTTGTGTTGAAATACCCATGTCATTATGTTGATATTTGTAATACACTATGTTGATATAAAAAAACCACGAAAATTATGAAATGATAATAGAATGACGATCTTACCCTTTTGTTGATATTTTGTCTATTGTATTGAAATTCGTAAGATTTAATCTCATCCACTCATTTTGAAATCTAATGGTAGAGATTTAGTCTTGATTTTGGATTATGATGCTATAAGCAATAGAAGATGACCCTACAAACAAATACTTACTTACAAATTTATTCTATTATCTTTAATAGGAGTATTCATAAACACTAATTAAAAGAGCTTGAATTTTTGTGAAAAAGTAAAGAATAAATTTATACAACCATTAATTTGAAGCTAAGATTAATTTTGTTGAAGGGGGCGGATTACTATGATTCATTTTCTTATAAGATAGTCCATCCGAGAATATATTGTGGTTTTCAATCTGATCATTAATTTGAAGCTAAGATTAATTTTGTTGAAGGGGGGCGGATTACTATGATTCATTTTCTTATAAGATAATCCATCCGAGAATATATTGTGGTTTTCAATCTGATGAACCGGACGTAAATACATATAATCTAGAGTTTCAACCTCCCACACGGAGCGAAAAGAGATTATTAATTTATTATAATAAACTATTGTTAACTCATTAAATTTGTAGATCTTGTTCACGGTTGAAAACTTTCACCTTTTTATTAATTATACTTATTATGTCGACATGAATCACATATGATACGTAAACATCACATATGATACGTAAACGACACTCACATATCTCAGTAGTTTGAAGACATAGTCCTACAATATGGCATTCATTTCACATATCTCATATACAACAAATTTCTATCCCAAAAAATGACATGAAAATTAATATAGTTGGTTGAAATTTGATTTAAGCAATGATTTCACCGAGCATGCATTCCCTGAGCCTGACTTCCGCCATATGATTGTCCATTCCAATGATGTCACAACACTCACATCTATCCATCTGAGGACAAAATATCATACTTAGTCAAATAGAATGAAGTTTAATTATGCAGAATTTATTTTCATAATTCATGCTATGATACCTGATATCGCTTAGTGGCAGGTGAGTGTAGTTTAATACGGTTGATAGCATCTGCTGAATGAGAGGAATTACAGGGCGGCAGTTGGCGAGGCCGCGCTCGAGCATACGTAGTGATCACTTCACCGCGCTCATTCTGAACCACCTCCTCCAGAAAGAAACTGTGTGGGGCTTCGCAAGGGTCTCTGGAGAGGGGCCGCGTGTTCAGCCTGTAGTAAGGGGGCTCCGGGTTTACGTCTCGGCGCTTATACCACGGCCTGAATGTCTCCAGGGGCATCTGCAGGTAGCTGCGCGGGTAGATTGTTTCGTATATTTGTGCTGAATATCCCCACGCAATCGAGATGGTCCACTTCCTTTGCCTCTCGTGGCATATGCTTTGCTGCAGCATCCTTGACTGGTCCGTCGCCGCTGCCTTCATGAGGTGGCGCGTCGATTCCAAACGGTTCTTGGACGGAAATATTGGATCCACGACGTCGAAATGGTGGAGCGAGAGTAACGGGGAAAGCGGGTGTGCTGATAGGAGACCGGATATATCGCCTTGTAAATCAATCTGACACCGATTAAAAATGTCTCAAAACTCCTATTTTATTGATTTTAAAATAGTAAGTAGTCCAACAGATTATCTATTATAATGTGGTGAAGAAGAATGAATGACCTGGTGACTCCCCATTTGGGGAGAGAGATTGACACCGATATCAGCAACACAGTTTTTAGTAGTATTATCAGAAGAATTCAAGAATGCATATCTTGTGAGACAGCCAGCCATATCCGCAGCCAAAGCTTTGGCCAGGGGATAACTCAAGATGATCCCGGCTCCACCAAACGCCTCGTCGAAAGAGAAGACATAACTCGACATTAAAAACTCCGACTGCCCCCCAAGGTAGAAATATCTGGTGTGATCGAGCCTCGCCACCACCTCCACTATATTATCCAAGAAAAAAATGGAGTCGTCGTCTCCCATCACCACCCACCTGAATTCCTCAATTGCAAAATCCCTTATGAGCTCGAGGATCCCGTGCACCATCCTCTGGGCCCGGAGATCGCGCTTGTTGAGCAGCCCGCTGAGGTCATCCGAGACTCTGTAAGGCGGGAGACTCAATGCACCCGACGGGGGTGGTTTGTCAAGGAAGAGAGCGCCTCGGGTGGCACCAGGCCGCCACCAGGACTCTGTGTAGGCCCTGCGGTGGCGCGACGCCTTTTCCGACCCCAGTATCCCGAAGAGCAGGTGGGTCAGATTAGTGGGACTGGGTGGATACGCTGCCGGACTCGGAATTTGTGTTTGTGATTCGGTTTTCAGCAATGGGGAAATGTTTATGCGTTGAATGCTGATTAGGTAGAGAGTGATGCATAGTAACAGCAGCACGGCGATTCTTGATTTCATAATTTATCATGCAATTTCAGATTCATTTTCACACACTATTATATGTATATATATATGTATATTGGATTGGAGTGTGTCACATTAAAAGATTATAAACACCCCACGTGACGTATCTTTGGCCGCACTCGTCAAATCACAAACTTTATTTAGTGAATCCTCATATTTAAAACTAATTAACGTTGCTTAAATTGCACACAGAAGATGTAAAAAAGCAGTCAAAAGAATAACATGATTTAGTGATGTATAAGCAAAACAGATTAAGGTCTTAACTATCTATATATGTGCTTCCTTTTTTAAAAAAAATTACAAATGTAAAATGTAAAATAATTGTTAGAAAATCTACCATTTTAAGATATCGTCATGGAACGATCTTTCCGGACTTGGATCCCTTCCTATAGAGGAATCACAAAAGCCTCCAATGGAGGAATCACAAAAGGGGTGTTGTGCACTCCCACCCCAATATTTTATTTATAAAATATAATATTAAAATATTAAACAATTTTTAAGACATCATCATGGAATGATCTTTCCTCACTTACACAATCACACTTTTGTAGAATGGGGCTTATATTCTTTGACTGCATATACTCCCTATGTCCCACAAAAATATGCGCTCTTTCCTTTTTAGTCCGTCCCACAAGAATATGCACTTTCTAATTTTGAAAAGTCTTTTATCTCTAATGAGGTGAGACTCATTCTCCACTAACAATACTTTAATTACTTTTTTTCTCAAGTCTCTCTTTTTTACAAATTTTACATTAAAACTTGTGTCGTCCCCAAAATGCATATTTTTTAGGGACGGAGGGAGTATTTTTCTTGGTGAGCAGACTCTTAACAGATAAAATTAATGAGTATAAGTATCACATACGGTTGAAGGTGATGATTAGAGCATCCACATCCGTGCTCTTGCCAAAGAGCACAGATGTGGGCCCGGACCCACATTTTTTACTTTTTTACTCCCTACTCTTCCCCAAGAGCACAACACCCACATCCTTGCTATTCCGCAAGGACGTGCTCAAGGGTCCCACCATTCCATTATTTAATTTAAATACTTCAATTATAACCCCGCGACCTCCAGTGCCACCAGCTAACGCTGCGGCAGGAGTCAGAGATGCACACAGACGGTGGCATAAGGCGAATGAGATGGCTAAGTGCTATATGTTGGCATCTATGTCATCAGTACTCAAGCATCAGCATTCAGCCATGGAAACTGCCGCCGAGATCATGCAGAATCTGAAGAATCTTTTTGGTACTCAGAATCGAACGGCTAAGTCTCAAGCCTTTCGGAGTATCATGTCGAAGACTATGAAGGAAGGCTTGTCTGTGAGGGACCATGTCCTCGAGATGATGGGCCACCTCAACCAAATTGAGGTCTTGGGAGGGACGATCGATCCCGAGTCCCAGGTGACTATTATCCTTCAAAGTCTTCCACCTAGCTTCCAGCAGTTCAAGCTCAACTTCAAGATGAACAAAAGGAACTACACCTTGGCAGAGCTGTTGACTGAACTTCAGTCGGCAAAGGACCTTATGATCTAGGCTAAGGCGGCCATGATGACTTCGGCGCCTCGTTTCTCTGGCTTCAAGCCTAGCCCGGGAAAAAGGCAGGCACCGAACTCGGGACCGGCCAAGATAGCTAAGGGAAAGAAGAAGAAGAGGGCTAACAAGAAGCCCACGGAGAAGTGTTTCAAGTGCGGAGAGAAGGGGCATTGGAAGCCAGATTGTCCTAAAAAGGGCAAGGCTACAGGTATGCACCAAGCTTTAGTAGTCGATTCATGTTTGGCTTCGAAGTCCACTTGCACTTGAGTTATTGACACTAGAGCCACTGATCATATTTGTTTTGATCATGACTTAATGCAGGTGACAAGACGGCTACGTGATCGTGAGATCGAGGTCCAGCTGGGCGACGCTACAAAAGTGGCGGTCGTAGCAGTGGGAGACATTTATTTGCGTTTTAGTAGTGATAGATTTTTTATTTTGAAGAATGTTTTGTTGATACCTTCTTTTAGAAGAAATTTAATTTCAGTTTCTAAATTAGTTTTTGATGGATATTCGATTTCTTTTAATGACAATTGCGTTATTAAGAAAGATGGTTCTTATATCTGTCGTGGTATCATGGAAAACAATCTGTACACAATCACATCTATACAGTTTAATAATCGCAAATCAGAACTCAATACAACATCGAAAATTTCAAAGAAACGAAATGAACCTTCAAGTTCAATGAACGAAAGGTACTTATGGCACCTTAGACTTGGTCATGCCAATGAAAGGACGATCCATTCTCTTGTCAAACAAGATCTTATTAAAGATCTAGAGGAGGAACCTTTTCATAAGTGTGAGTCATGCTTAGAAGGCAAGATGACCAAGAGGCCTTTTCAGGCTAAGGGCAATAGGGCCAAGGAAGTACTTGAGCTCGTTCATTCCGATGTATGTGGTCCAATGTCTACTGAGGCAAGAGGTGGTTTTCGATACTTCATCACATTTATTGATGACTTCTCGAAAATTGGATACGTCTATTTGATGCGCCACAAGTCAGAGTCTTTTGATAAGTTCAAGGACTTTAAGACTCTTGTGGAGAAGTATCATGGTAAGAGTATCAAAAGCCTACGATCTGATCATGGAGGCGAGTACCTCAGTGCTGAGTTTTTGGACTACTTGTCGGAGTCGGGAATTAAATCCCAACTGACTGCGCCGGGCATGCCCCAGCAGAACGGCGTGGCTGAAAGAAGGAACAGGACCTTATTGAACATGGTCCGATCGATGATGAGTTATGCACGGATACCTACTTCGTTTTGGGGACATGCCTTGCTTTCTGCAAGCCATATTTTAGACAATTTACCATCAAAATCCGTACCTACTACTCCTTATGAGTTGTGGACTGGGCGCAAGCCCAATCTAGCACATCTCAAGATTTGGGGTTGCCCGGCTCATGTATTGGAAAAGGATCCAACTAAGCTAGGATCAAGGACGGAGGTATGTTTGTTTATAGGGTACCCCAGAGGAACGAAAGCTTATGAATTCTTTAGTCTCCGAGATAAGAAAGTTATTGTGAGCACTCACGCCACATTCTTAGAGGAAGACTATGTAATGAATCATAAACCCAGCAGTGAAGTGACTCTTGATGAGCTAACTTCTGTCACAAATTTCATTAACCAAGAACGAGTACCAAGTGTACAAACAATTCCAGAAACTTCAACTTCTATTCCAAGAATTGTAGTGCCGCGCCGCAGTGGGAGGGTCTCACATGAGCCCGAAAGATACATTGGTTTGGGGGAATCTATGGATCACTCCTCAGACAGCAATGTATTAGATCCCTGGAACTTTGCGGAAGCGCAGACAGATGTCGATCATTGCGAATGAGTGAAAGCAATGGATTCAGAACTACAATCTATGATAGACAAAGACGTCTACGATTTGTCCGTCCTACCCGAAGGCTGTACTGCCATTGGGAGAAAGTGGATATATAAACGTAAACGTGGATCCGATGGACGAGTTAAAGTCTTCAAGGCAAGACTAGTGGCTAAGGGGTATACCCAAAAGGAAGGCGTCGATTACGACGAGACTTTCTCCCCAGTGGCCATGCTCAAATCGATCTGGATACTATTGTCTATAGCAGCTTATATGGATTGGGATGTATGGCAGATGGACGTTAAGACTGCGTTTCTAAATGGCGGTCTTGAGGAGGCCATCTACATGGAACAACCCGAAGGTTATGCCATAAAGGGCAAGGAACACATGGTTTGGAAGCTTAAGAAGGCCATTTATGGCTTTAAGCAAGCATCTAGATCATGGAACCAGTGTTTCGATCAAACTGTTCGCAAGTTTGGGTTCGAAAAATGCCCAAGTGAAAGCTGTGTGTACAAGAAGGTTGAAAATGAGAATGTAGTGTTCTTAGTTTTATATGTAGATGACATTCTTCTAATTAGAAACAATAAAAAGATATTGTCATCAGTACGAACATGGTTGTCAAACCAGTTTGAGATGAAGGATATGGGAGACGCGGGACACATCCTCGGGATCAAGGTTCTTAGGAATCGAGAAAAGAAGATGTTGTGCTTATCTCAAGAACCTTACATCGAAACAGTACTTAGTCACTTTAGCATGCAGGACGCCAAGAAATGTTTCTTACCTTTTAGACATTGCATCCATCTATCTCAAGAGATGTGCCCCAAAACGCCGTCTGAGATACAAGCAATGAGAAGGATTCCATATGCTTCGGCAGTAGGAAGTCTCATGTATGCTATGCTTTGTACGAGGCCTGATATTTGCTTTGTTGTTGGCATGGTGGCAAGATATCAGTCGAATCTGGGCCAAGGACATTGGACTGCCGTAAAGAACATACTCAAGTACATTAAACGGACTAAGGACTATGCTCTAGTTTACAATGCAGTCGAGCTCTGTCCTTTGGGATATTCTGACTCAGACTTTCAAGCTGATCAGGACTCGAGAAAATCTACTTCAGGATATGTGTTCACCTTAGGAGGTGGAGCCGTAATTTGGAAGAGTGTGAAACGCATCGCGGACTCGACCATGGAAGCCGAGTATGTGGCCGCTTCGGAGGCTGCAAAAGAGGCAGTATGGTTCAAGAACTTCCTTATGGATTTAGGTGCGGTTGCGAATCTGCCCAAGAGCATCACGGTTTATTGTGACAATTCTGGTGCTGTGGCAAATTCGAAGGAACCAAGAGCTCACAAAGCGAGCAAACACATAGAGCGGAAGTATCATATCATAAGGGATATAGTGCAGATAGGAGACATACAAGTGGTCAAGATTGCGTCAGAGAACAACCTGGCAGATCCTTTTACAAAGGCATTGGCGGTAAAACCATTCGAGGGCCACGTTGAAGGGATGGGAGTTCGACTCATTCAAGACCTCAACTCGCTTTCAGTATAAGTGGGAGAAATTTAACGTGTGCATACTATTTTGTATACTCGAAAGCTGTTTTGAGTATAAGTGGGAGATTGTTAGGGTTTGTATACTAGAAATCACCTTTCGAGTGATTGAATACTGTAAAACTCTAATAATTATTTTCCAATGAATGCAACAGATTATTTTTGTCATAATGTTGTTATGTTTTACATTTAATGGATGTTTATTGCATATTTAAATGTATAAGCGAACATAACATAAGTCTAAGTCTTTGTTCTAGTAGACCGGTTGTGGGCTGCGCTCAATTTAAGGTACGCGGTCAGTGCTGAACAAAGAAAAATAAGAATTTCACAACCCAGATAGACCTAGACTCCCTATCGTGAAAGGTTGCAATGTCAGTCCGATTATTTCTAAGCCTTATTGAAATATGATGACGTTGGTGTGGTATAGCACTGAATGGATCTAACAGCAAAACGAGGTCTTGATAATTAATTTCTTAATCAATGTATATTAGCATTGAGCATACGATATTGAGTATCTACTACTTTGACTTAGCAAAGGTGCGGGTTTTTCGTCACCCAACGATCCAGGTATATTGGGTAGTGGTGATTATTGTCTAGCGGTGCTAGGATTGCTATTATGTTGAATCGTGCGCGAGGAGAGTCTCGTTTGATAACATCCACAAGAGGAGCTCGAAACGAGGTTTTATTATTCGGAACCTAGCTAGTTGGAGTTTAATTACTCTATGAATAATAAATAAGAGTTTCTTGCTAAGTCCACTCTTGGAGAATAAAATATATTAATTAATTAAGTGATGTTTCTATCTTAAGCGCGGGAAATGAATTAAACAAATAAAATGAAACCCGGAATACTTGTAATTTCGGATTTGGAAAGGCAGTGCAATATTACTTCTGTAGTAGCTGCTTGTAATATTCCAATATAAGCTTATATTAAATTGTGGGTTCAATTTAATTAGTAAAAAGCTAATTGGGTGAGGCCATGTCCAAATTTTTCCTTAGATTCCTGACTGGCCGCAATATGTGACTTTATAAATAGGAGAATAAAGGAGACAGAAAACATAATTATTATAGCAAGAATTTTCGTCCCCCTCTAGAAAGAGAGAGAATTCGAAAATTGCTCCCTCCGTGAGCTGAGTTCTGTCTTCGTTATTCGAGTCCTAGTATTCTGGTGAGATTTGCCCACACAAATATCAGTATACAGTCCGGGACACCAGTCAGAAGATCAGAGGTCGAGTACTGAAGATCTTCACGTGGAGACGGAGCAAGCCATCATCGATTCTTGATTGAATCAACGAGGTAAATTGGCTAATTCCGTAGTGAGCATGTTTTAGGGATTTTATATGCTAAAGCATGTTTTAATTCAAGTTATGAGCATGATACATGTGATAATTACGCGAATAGAATTTGTCTAAATAATCTGCTAAATAGATCAATTTTATTTGATCGGAACTCCTGCACGCTTCCGCTGCCAACCCCTTCATGTACATGATGTCAGAGATATTCTTAACGTACCACAGCCGAGACGGAGCCTTCACAATGTTGAATCGGGCTTGAAGGACCCCAAAAGCTCTTTCGACGTCTTTCAGAGCTAACTATTGACGCTGCGCAAAAAGAACCCGTCTCGGGTCTTAGGGATTGCTGAACGTCTTCACGAAAGTAGACTACCTTGGGTAGATACCATCGGCGAGATAGTAACCCATGTGGTATGCATTTCCGTTGACGGTGAAGTCGATCGCCGGTGCTACACCATTCAAAACATCATTGAAGAGTGGTGAAGAATAGAGCACGTTCAAGTCGTTGTTGGATCCGGCAACACCGAAATATGCATGCCAAATCCATAGGCGGTAGTCGGAGACCGCTTCAAGGATAAGCGTTGGGCTTCCGCCTTTGTGGTCGCTTAAGTATTGCCCCTTCCAAGCAGTCGGACAATTCTTCCACTTCCAATGCATGCAGTCAATGCTGCCAAGCATACCGGGAAAATCGTGGACTGTTTCGTGAAGATGAAGCAGCCGTTGACAATCTTCGGTGGTGGGTGCCCGAAGGAATTCCTCACCGAAAACAGAACGAATGCCGTCGCAGAAATTTTTGAGGCATAGGATTCCAGTTGACTCACCCACATGCAAATACTCGTCGAAGAGGTCAGCCGTTTGCCCAGTAGCAAGTTGTCGGATGGCACAAGTACACTTCTGCAACGCCGGGAGACTTTGCCGACCGGTTGCGTCTCTACTTGATTGAAAGTATTCAATACGGGCGAACAATGTGTTGACAATAAGCATAAACAACCGTTTTGACATGCGGAAACAACGCCGGAAGTAATCTTCCTGAAACCACGGCTGGTCGGAAAAATAGTCGGCAACGAGCCTTTCGTTGGCTCCCTCCCGCTCACGAGGGATGTAGCGGCGAATTGATCTAGTTGGTCGAGGAGGAGAGGCGGGGGTGGTGGTGGCGACATAGGCTTCATAGGCGGCACGATATTGTTCATAGTATTATTGTTCTTCGCGCTCCGCTTCAGCCATGATATCGGTGAAATCCATTTTTAGAGAGGGTTTGAGTGAGAGAGGAAGATGTAGATGAGTTGTAAGAAAAATGATGAATGAGAGATAAAGAGATAAATTTGATGTGAAAAATGGATGATGAAGTGTGTATTTATAGATGATTTTGGGGTTTTTAAAAATTTAAAAAAATCCAAAAAACGGTAAAAAAAACGGCTATATTTTTGGGAATCTGAATTTTTTTTAATTTTTGGTATTATTTTCGATTTAAAAAATATAATTCCAACGGAAAATCCGTTGGCGAATAGAAACGCGCCACGTCGCCTGCTCAGGGCACAGATGCCGTCCGTCCCAGCAAGCCCCGCTGCGGATGCTCTTAATACCAGAAGTATGTCTCGAATTATCATTTGTAATATCAAAAGTATGTCGAATTATCATTCAAATAATAATGTGATTACAAAAACTGCAAATAATGTATTGGCGTACTCGATAAAATATCAATCTTAATAGTGTAAAAATAAAGAATAGGCAAAGAAAGAAAGGAATTATCTTAGCCGGTTGAACCAAAAAGCGTTAGGCTCGCCAATTTTTATTTATCAAAACATAATTGTGATTAATAAATTTAATGCAGGAATTATGAGATTGGTTGCGGTAGTGGGGTCAAAGTCAAATTAGTTGGAATATTCCGAGGATACGTGTCAGTGACGTGGAGTGTCTCAAATCTCCACTACTCTCTCTTCTTCTCCCCCGCATTTTCTCTTCCTAAAACCTCCCCCAAAATGCAATTTTAACCCTTCAGCTTTGTCCAATACCTTTCGCCTTTTCCATATATCTTCCTATAATTTTCTCAGGTACGTAACGTGAATCTCTCACTGGAATTTTCAAACTCTAAAAATTCCTCTCTCTCTCTCTCACACATGTTTTACTTTTAAATTCTAGCACTTTATGTTTTTTTTCCTTGGAATCGTTGTAGGCGCTAGAGAGCTAGAGAAACAATGAGCTGACTAATTTATGGATTATGATGAGTATTTACTTGGAAAGAAGTTTATGAAATTCGTGTGAAGATTGTAAAAGATCATAATCATATTATCGCTTAATTTGTTTATAAGGTATTGCAAAGAAAAGGGATTTAAGCTATAAACAATGTATCCAATAAGAAAAGGAATTTAATCTGTAAATAATGTATCCAGGTGCAGATTTAGAATCAAGTCATTGCATGTATTGAATTACCATATGTGACTCTTATTTGAGTATGCCTTATTCCTGATCTTCAAACAGACTGTTTACATTATCAAAATTTGACCTTTTAACTGCATATCTTCATTATTTAGATAACAGTGTACTAAAGTTAGTAGTTTTTGCTATGATCTTTGGATTTTCAAATTAATATAGAGGAGGCTACTGGATGGCCTCAGCCCTCAAGCAGTTTCCCTCTAAAACGAAGTTGTAGCTTGAGCTTCTCTTCATGTGATATTAATATCATAAGTGTTATGTGTCTGCAGGCTTTCACTATGCTGAACACTGAAGTTCATACCGACTTGGTTTGAAATTAATAGACGTTCTTCAAATTTCAATTGCTCTTGATTTGATCTGCAACTAGTACTTATCATGAGAAATAGTGAAGATGATAAGCCTTGCAAAACTGAAGAAGCATCGTCATCAACGAAGGTGAGTATGAAATAAGTAACCTGAAATCTGTTTTCTTTTATCTGCTATGAGAATACACTTTGCTGTCTCTTTACTAAAGCGCATTTCAAGACTGAACTTTGCTGTCTTGTTATGGTTCATTTCTTTCACAAAAACATTTTTAACCAACTTTCACATCAGCAGGACCAAAGTACCGCCCATGTGTATCCCGACTGGGCAATGATGCGAGTAATGAGTTCTCCCATTGACCCTTTAATCCAACAGCAATCAATAATTGGTCAAAAGTTTCTTTCATCATATTTAATGGTTTATTGGTGTTACTTATTGGTTTTTTAATCATCAGGCTTACTGTGGCCCACAATTTACTGTGCCACCATATCTTAACTCAGCTGTTGCTTCTCCTCATATTCCTCCACCATATATTTGGATATTACCTCCACAGGTAGTCTCCTACTACCAATTAAAAGGATATTCGATTTCCTTCACTTTTTCCATAACAAAATCTTCATATTTCAGTATATGGTACCTCCTTATGGGGCTACATACCCAGGATATTATTATCATGAGCGAGTTTATGGGAATCCTGGAGTTTTGATGGTAAGTTCTTCAACAAATTAAATCATAGCATGATTAGTTCAATCATTTTAAGTTTCTTTTTGTGTCCAAAAGAGAAAATGTCTGCCAGGATAAACATATTATATAAATGTCTGAGGGAGTCGAGAGTTAGCGAGGATCAGAATGTAATATTTAAATGTATGGGTGTATAGGCTGGTACCTCTTTTAGCATAGCTACACCTGCTGAGTCATCAGGAAACACAGATGGAGGCTTCATGAAGAATGAGTCCAAAGATTCTCAAGGGTTTGCAGTTCCAGTCAGGAATGGAAATGCTGAAAGTGGTGGACATGGACTAGATCTCAGACTGTCGGAAAGGTGTGTTGATAATGTCTCTTTATTGTGTTAAAAGTGATATAGACTCTGTTCCGGGTCATTTTTTAAAGATGTTAAGACACAAGCCTTCTTATCGACTTATTTTACTGAATGCCCAAAAATTGTTCTTATGATAGTGAGGTGACTGACAACCCCATTGACAGAACAAATGGAGTTACAGCAGAGGTGAGGATCAATATGGTGCCTGTGGTTTGAAAATTACCACCTTTGTCTTAATATGTTGTCATTATTATAGGCTGGTCGGAGTGGCATGAAGAGAAATCGAGAAGGATCTCCCAAGGGTGGTAAGCTTCTGTAAATTTCTATGCATTGTAAATTTGGAAAATACTCAATGGTAGAAAGTTTGTCCTAGTAGAAATCTTTTACCTAAATGCCTAGCTTTAGATGCCAAAGTTCTTTTAACCATACGTCCATATCCGGTTGTATTTTGCATTGTATTATTGAGGCATATGTGTTATGCCTTCCTAGGGAAGAGAAAAAATTTTAGGGGAAGAGAAATCGTTTTTACAAGCAGCGTGTGTCTGTTAGTGTCCTCCATTATCCAGTCAATATGGTATGTTGATCTTATGTCACTTTCTGATGCCTTGTCTAACAGAAATCAAAGATAAATATGCATAATATTCTCAGATTTGTTAATGGTAAAATTTGTATGTGTGTTTTAACCTAATGTTTTACTTTTATCGCTGCGGTTTCCGGTAAGTAGTTGCATTATCTATGATAATAGGATTCTCTACTTGGTTCATACCGTTGTAAAATAATTCAACCTTTTCAGAAACAAAAGGTGGCAAGAACCAAAAGAAAGGCAGTGCTGATGTTGGTCAAGGTTATGAAAGTATGAAACAGGCGTATAGTCCCACATACACACACTGTTCTAGGATTGGTCAAGGTTATGAAAGAATAAAAACAACAGAAAATGCAAGTACTGTTCTAGGATTGAAGGAACCTTCTATTCTGGACGTGAAGCCCGTGAAAACTTATAATCCGCGGTCATCGATTGCAAATGAAGCCCAAATGCAGGTTTAAACATTGTCTATGACTAATCTCTCTTCGTTGTCTGTGCTTGTTTATACTCAATATTAATTAGTGAAATATATGAGGAGTATTCTGGTCTTCTTAAACTGGCAATTCCAAAACTGATGGAGACACAAATCACCTTCTAAACTGCTATGGTTATAATAAAAATGTGTACCGAAACCACTCACCAAATTTGTATAAAAATACAGTAAGCATAAATTTAGCCTCAGATTGTTTAATTTTTATGCCTGTCATCCTCAACTTGGCTCCTCACTCTCCATCAGGGTACACCGGAGCAACCAGAGCTGAAATTGGAGAAGAGGAAACAGTCAAATTGAGAATCTGCTAGAAGATCGAGGTTGAGAAAACAGGTATGTCTACTACCTCAAAAAGATATCATTTGTGTGAATTTATAAGCGCGAATGTTTCGTGGAACTGTGTATTGACCATAACCTTGTAGTTAGGTGATTTGGCATATATTTAGTTGTTATGATCTAGAGTACTTATTATACATTGTCTCTTTGAATATTAAAGTGGTCTTCTCCAAAATGTCTTTTCTTTGTATTATAACTTCTAGATGACTTTGACTATCTAAATGAAATTATTTTCATATCAAACCCGATTTCTAAAGCATTCTCTATTGATAACAAAGTACATAAACAACTAAAAGTTTCAACACTACTTTCTTTCATCTAGGCTGAGGCTGAGAAACTAGCCACCGAAGTTCAAACACTAATTGCTGAGAATATGACCCTGGAATCCGAGTTAGATGATCACATGAAGTCCTCCTAGAAACTAGAGCTTGAAAATGGCACACTACTGGTATGCCTCGTTTTCGTTTCCTCTCTTAGCTTATCCCTGAGTTTGCCACCCCAAACACCTCATGAAAATGTATTGATTTTGCAGGAGAAACTAAAAGATGCTCGACCAGGAGAAGTAAACTTCCTCAAGATTGATCGTATGAGGTCACAACCAGTTGACACGGTGAACCTACTTGCAACGGAGAGAACGGATGAGGATGGTGATTCGTACGAGCAGAGAAGCCCGGTAGCAAAGCTTCATCAGCTGGTTGATTTACCTTTCTTGTCTTCACGATTGTTCTTAGTAAATCTTTTGGTTTTGGTATAGAAACCCTGAAATCTATTCACACTCTGAGTGGTTATGACTTATTTTGAGTGACTGAAACAATCACCGCTCTTTCACACAAGCCTTATTAGATACAGTAATATTTTAGATTTCAATTGTGTAAATACTCCATAAAAAATGGAATAGTTTTGCGGGGTGGCCATTATGTGGTTGAATAGTTTTATTGCTGTATTTATACCATATCAAGATTGATGCTACAACTAAATCTATAAATTTATTTGTAATTAAATTATTTTTTGTTATTTAGATTCTCTAAATTGATTCTGAATTATGAAGTAATAAAATTAGTCAACTTGGAGGGTTAATTTCATAAATGGTTATCAAACTAAAATTCTTATATTAAATTAGTTACTACAAAATTTAATTTATTTGAAATGAGCATTAAATTTATATTATTTGTAGGTATAGGTATATAAATTTTCTTTATCTGATAGTAGATCATTTTTATATTTCTACCACGACGAGTCATCTTATGCAAAAGCAAATCCGGTAGAATCAAATTTAATTTACCCGAATCATAAAATTTTAAATCAAAATGTTCTATTTTTAAAGTTAATACCATTCCATTTGTTTGATGAGAATTCCTATTCGATTACTTTAGAAGATGTTATCATATTTTTATTCTCTTTTTTGATAGGTTCTTTTAATTAGATTCGTTTAAATTTATAAATAAATCATTGGCGTGATAAATTATTGGAAGGGGGAATAAGACAAGCCCATATCAGATGAAGACAGACCAATCATTCGAGTAAAAAAAAAGGTTAAATCACAAATTATAGTGCACATTTAATATTGCATATTTAAAGTGAGGCTGTATTCACCAAAAACGAGTTTCATCGCGTCAAGATCAAGAAGGCGGCAGCTGAACAAGAACGCAAAGGCGAATCAACTGAACAAGTCTTCGTCTCTCTCCTTGGCAGGTAAATCGTCACCAAACACTGCGCGTTTTTTCCCTTGTTTATATCTCACAATTTTTCTATCTCTTTCTGGGTTTCTTGAAGATAGTCAAAAGATCGGATTTTTTCTTCGATGGCTTCAAAACGGATCTTGAAGGAGCTCAAGGATTTGCAGAAGGATCCTCCCACTTCTTGCAGCGCAGGTTTTTTTCTTCTCAATTTTGGTTTTCCTTAATTTAATTTGGCTTTATTTGGTGCGTCTATGTGCTTTTTGTTGTTTATTGATTTTTTTTTAATTTCAATTTTAGTTGATTGAGAATTCTAAGGGTTGATCCATGGCATTCGTATGTAAATGTGCTAGAAAATAACATTTTTTCACAGATATTTATTTTTTTCTTTTAAAAGTCTCCCAATTACAATTTTAAGATGGCCCGATATCTTGTGGAGTTTGTTAATGTTGTTGTTTTTGACCAATTTTTTGGCTGGTGAAAGATCTTTGTTAACTGTATAATTGATGTTGAGTAGAAGTTGAGGACTATTAAGAAGGTAAAAGGGGGAAAGAAAGACTAGATTTTTTTGGGTAAATACCAAGGTTATCCACCGGCGGGCCCAGTGACTATTTCCCGCGCTGATTTTTAGGCACCTCAATGAGTGGGACAGCTGGCCCAAGGATTTAAAGCTGCTCCATACCCAAAGGCATGGATCGATCCCAGAAAGACTAGATTTTTAGTTGTTTTTGAAAACGATTAATGATATTCGTGCCTTTTCTGTTTTCTAGAAAGGCTGCTGCTAAATTCCCAAGGACATTTGAGTTAAATCTATGCTGCTTTCAAATTAAGATTGAACTTGCAAGTTATGGAGCTATTCATAAATAATTTGATTGATATCTGTTCAAACCACCTTTTCTTGATTTAGTTGCTGTGGTTCCTAAGGGGAATTCATACTTCTTTCCTATTGTAACAGGACCTGTTGGTGAAGACATGTTTCACTGGCAGGCAACAATAATGGGTCCACAGGATAGTCCGTATGCGGGAGGAGTGTTTTTAGTGACAATCCATTTCCCCCCGGATTACCCTTTCAAGCCTCCAAAGGTGGGCTTGTTAGATTCTTTCTGAAATTGTTAACTTACCTCTTCCGAAATGACACTATATGAAAAACTATGTCTTTGTTCTTGATTAATAATTTTAGATCCTTGTATGAAGCTGGTTGCTTACCATGGAATTCTCAAGTAATTGCCTGTACAGTGTAATTTAGTGTAATAGTTTCTTTGAACGGTGTGTTGGAATAAGTCTTTTTTTCTTATGTCTCTACATCTTGTTTCTTAATGGATCTGAGTTCTTTGTGTATTTTGAGCTTTAAATTTGATGCTGTTAGAATCTTGGATATGTTCTTAACTCTCCCAACTTTTTAATGTAGTCTGGTTGTTGTTTCTCTGCAGTATAATGGTATTTTCTCTTGTATGCTCCACAAAAAATTCTTGATTTGGGAAATTATGTGGATAGTTGCTTATGTCTTGTGGAGAAAATTTGTCTGAAGAATTTGGGGATAGTCTCTCATCCCAAGCATCCCTTTAGTTTTCGTCCGTAACATGGATCATTGCAAATAATGCTTCTTGGGGATAGTCTCTCATTTCATAATGTTCTGTATGTAATGTGGATCAATGCAAATAATGCTAAATTAAGCAGGAAATTAGTGTTGAAAAGCTCCCCGATTGCTTAATGAATCTGTGACAACTTCCTTCCACATTATGCTTCTTGTTGGCTTCTCTTCTAACATCCCGAGCAATTTCACGCTCGGCTCAATATATGTCCCCTTATTCTTTTTGGTGAAATTTTGCAGGTTGCATTCAGGACAAAAGTTTTTCACCCAAACATCAACAGCAACGGTAGCATATGCCTCGACATTTTGAAGGAGCAGTGGAGCCCCGCCTTGACAATATCCAAGGTTAATTTTACATTGCTTCGGTGCCTTTTCTCTTGTCATTTAGTGAGTCACAAGTTTACACTTAAAACTTTTGTTCCCCCAAAAAATAAGTTCATGTTTACAACTTATAAGAATGATAACAACGATAGGATTGCAGTATTCTTTGAACATATCTATCCTTGCAAAGGTAAGGATAAGACAGACGCTGGGGACGCGGTCCCTTGTTCTATCCTTGTGGAGGAAGAACCAAAAGCTCGTGAATGTAAAGGAGGACTCTCGTCTATAATTCCATCCTTTTATTGTGTCTTTTCCTTTGAAATAATCATATTAATCAAATCAAACAGGATGCACATGTGCAAATCAGTAGTTTATTTGTATCTCGCGTGCTTAATGTTATATATACTTGCAGGTGTTGCTCTCTATCTGTTCGCTCCTAACGGATCCGAACCCTGATGACCCGTTGGTGCCTGAGATCGCTCATATGTACAAGACGGATAGGGCCAAGTACGAGCAAACTGCTCGGAGCTGGACTCAGAAGTATGCTATGGGTTAATCCAATCCCCTCATGAATTAGATTTGCATTTATGTAAAAAATGATGTGTTGTTTCTCTGTTCCTGCAACGGACTCACTCATGTGTAAGACCCCTCTTGAAACTGCTGCTAATGATGCGTTTGAACTGTTGATATTGAATTTCTGTTGGCTTTGCTTTATTATCATTCTTGTTGATTGTTACTCCTCCATTTTATTTTAGATAAATTTGCAATCTTCTGTGTTTTCTTGAAGCCAAATCTGTATTGTAATGACCTGAATTTTTATTTAGTTTTGTGTTAAATCCTCTAAATTCTGTCCCACATCGACTTGGTGAAGATCCCATCTAATCTATATAAGTGTGGATAACCCTCCCCCTTATGAGGCCTTTTAAGGGGTGAGTGGCCCATTTCTAATATGGTATCAGAGCGGGCCTAAGTCGATGATGGTTTTCTCTTTATCTCTTATCTACCTCACGAGTGGAAGACCGATGTCCTTTCCGGCCCACATTGATGATGGTTTCTCTTGCATTGCCTACCCACGTGATGGAAGACCGATGTCATTTCCGGCCCACACGTGAGGGGGCGTGTTAAATCCTCTAAATTCTGTCCCACATCGACTTGGTGAAGATCTCATCTAATCTATATAAGTGTGGATAATCCTCCCCCTTATGACCCCTTTTAAGGGGTGAGTGGCCCATTTCTAATATTTTGAAAAGTTTAAAAAGTTTAGGTCAATTACTGAGAGTTTGATGTCGGGTCAGATAGTCTGGTTTTGACTCTGGATGACTCTCCATGTAAGAATATAAGGGTGTCCACTATAAGGTGGACACGCCCAACAGCCCCGCCCCAGTTTTTTGTCCATAGCCCCAATTTTTTGTCCATAGCCCCAAAATTCTATTTCCGCCACTATAGTGGACAACTCCAATAGCCCCAAAATTTTATAATCAATTTTCATTTTTAAATATTTTTTAGTTTCAATCAAGTGTAATTTAAATAATCGCAGTGTAAATAACTAGAATACGAGGTAATTAGGCCGAATATTCGTTGTATTGCATACCGGTAAAATTATACAACGAATAATGAAAATAAAATACAACAACAAAACTCCGGCACCGTCTACTCGGTGTCGGAGTCGGCTTCCTCGTCTTCCTCTTCTTCTTCTTCTCCTCCTCCTCCTCCTCTCTCGCTGCTGCCGGCCGCGGTATCCCCAGGCGCATTATCAACCAACCCCAGTCGACTCTCAAGCCGATTGATGAGCCTCTTGTAGACGTTCCTGACGTACGGGTCAGTTTCCCCTACGTATGACCTGCATACGTCTTGCAGTTGTTGCATCAACGTTACGTCTATGCTATTGGCCAATACCTCGTGGGGTTGCACCGTGGGCTGTGGGATTGGGGCAGACTGGGGGATGCACGATCCGGATGCGGCCGCCGTTTGGCGGGAAGCACTTCTACCTCCTCTGGCTCTGCGGATAGAGGCCTGTTGTCCCATGGGCCGTCGTCGCCTAATGTGAGTCGCGGCTGGCTCTTCGACTTGCTCGTCGGACTGCTCGAACTCGTGCGAGCCGCTCCCACTGCTGTATTCCCCGGCAAGGTTGTGCCTTGTGCGCTTCGGGCCACCGGCTGTTTCCACCTCGTTCGCCACGATCGACCTGAATTTCGGACAATCCGCGAGGACAAGATACTCCTCCCACAAGGTGAACTTCGGCTGGCCCGTCTTGCGGTATTGGCCCTCCGACAGGGTCTTCACATCTTCTGCGCTTCTGCCACTCTCGGCGTGGCGAAGGTTGTTCTCGTATATGGACGCGAACAGCTTGGTAGCCCGCAGTATCCTACCGAACTTTTTTCGGATCTGTTCTGGGTCGCGCTTCTCGGCGCCGTCGGGCTTCAATTCCTCGTATGCCATCATGACGCGCCTCCAAAAGCTCCCTGACTCCTGATCGGTACCCACCACGGGGTCCGAAGTGATAGCATCCCACGCCTTCGCCACGGCAATGCTCTCGTCTTTGCTGTATGGCTTGCCACGGCTGGACCCCTCGGGCTGATCACCGCTACCGCCGGGGCCACTGCCCTCGCTACTCGCAATGCCGGGGGAGCTGCCCGAGTGTCCACCGACGTTGCCGGTGCCACGACTGCCGCCTCCGCCCCTAGGGCCTCTGCCCCTACCGCCACCAGAGCCCTGGCTGCCGCCACCTCCTCGGGTCGGAACGGGTGTTTCCACCCGCGCTACCGGCGTATCTGGGATGCCGGTACTGAGCAGACCCAGCATAGTATCAAATGCGTCTTGATCTGCTTCGGTGATCGGAGATTGGCTGGCTTGAAAAGGAGAACCCGGTCGCGCCAGGTGAAGCGCGTCTAGGTTGGGTCGGTAATCTCCAAAAGCGGAACGACTCAGATTCCGTTGTAAAGCGGGCGGCGTTGGTGAGGATCTCCACGACTGAGATGGAGGAAGGGGTGGACTCGATGCCCACGGTGGTGGAGATTGATTCCAACTCAAAGACTGTGACGGAACCGCATATCCGCCAAATCCCGACGGCTGAGAAGCATATCCGCCAAAACCCGATGCCGGCGAATGATGGGCCGGCGGCTGAGATGGATTGCTGTCATATCCCGATTCCTCAGTGTCGGGTGATTCGTCGTCTCCTCGGTGCATTTTGTAGAGAGTGTTTTTGTAGAAAGTGGGTGTATGGATGTTGTGAAAATGGGAGTGGGGGAGGAGGGAGAGTGGTATTTATAGATATGAAAAACGAAAAAAAAAAAAAAATCGAACAATGCGGCTATAGCCGCGGCGGATTTCCGCCACTATAATAGCCGCGCCTATACACTACACGCCGCGTCCTCGCCCCACTCGTGGCGAAGCCTCGTCCGCCGCCCTCCACCCCACCCGCCGCGTCCACCCTCGCGGCGGACACCCCATCCACTATAATCGCCGCGCCTTCCGCCCCGCCATCGCCCCGCTCACGGCGACCGCCGCGTCCACCTTATAGTGGACGCTCTAATTAGTAATTGGCAAATGACAAAAAAAAAATTATGAACTTTGGTAAGTTTGCTTTGACCTAATTTTGAAAATCAGTTAAAAAAATCATGATTGTTATGAGCTTTGGTGAGTTTGCTTTGAGCTAATTTTGAAAATCAGTTAAAAAAAATCATGATTGTATACTTGTAATATATAGTTATATTTTTCAATCAAACATTTTCATTTTATTTAGGAAGAGATAATATTGTTTAATTTATTGATGGTGTCGTCTATGTTAGATTTTTTGGCTACTATTCTATGCAATCTGACCATAAAATAACTGAGCACAAATTTAAACCATTGATTTTCAAAGTCGCGAGACGAACCAAATTTTTATGATGTTTATTGTTTTGGACTGTATTGTCGGCCTTGAGGTGTACCCAAATTACTACTACTACATTTATAAACTTTTCTTCTTATTGTTAAAGCATCGTTCTACCTCAAATTATAGTAGTAGCATGTAAAGGAAATCGTTATCATTAAATTATTCGATTAAATAAAACAATATGAATTAATTTAGGCCTCTATGACCAATCAAGAAACTTGGTTGTTTTTCGAATAAGTTGATTAATAAACTATGCTTACACGATCAAGAATAAGACATGTGGTCAGAAATGTGATGGTTTTCAATGCATGTTGATATGTTAACTTGGTGTGCAAGCACTTATATTCCAATTTAATAATGCACACATCGACAACAATGCAACTACTTTTACTGAATCTTATATTCACCTCATGTTTATGTGTCTAATTAATAAAACTTGGTGCGCAAGTATCAAAATTAATTTTAAAATTTTGCACTAGCTTTGTAGCTCATGATGAGTATTATGCGTTTTTAATCACACGAGTTAAGTAGTCCCAAAATTTCTTGAATAATTTGGAAAAGAATCTACTAGTAGTACAAGAATATATATAGCTTCGATAATAATTCAAATCCACCGTCCACATACACATACACATACACATACACATACACATAATCTAATGTATATCAATTATGTCACATTAAATTAAAGAAGTTTATAGATAGCTAGAAGTGGGCCTAATATGATTCTTATTTTCTTTTAGGGATATTGGTTCCTAAAATCATAAACTTTGAACAAATTGTAAAATTGTAAAATCTATGATATTCTATACCAATTTTAAAACTCACAAGAAATACCAAATTTTGGCTAAAATTTATGATTTTAGGGACCAATATTCATTTTTTTATTACTATTATAGTCAAATTATTTTGTGTAAAATGTAAAAAATCACACTCCCACCGTTAAGTGGAACTATAGGAAAACTAATTTATTGAAATCTTGAACTTAATATTTACAAAAGTCAATTTGTATCAACAATTATTTAATAGATAGTACATACATATACGACTTATAAATAATTTGATTTCAAATTTCTCCTGCATTATGTGGTTCCTTCCCCTGTAACGCTCACTCCTCAATTCACCAAATATTTTTGCACTAAATTCTCAACCAAATTTACTATTCTTCTTAAAAAAAATACTAGTAAATATATTATGAAGTCGAAAATGAGAGAGTCCATCAAATACAGTATCCACAAAACACTGACAACCAAATTCTACTCTCCGCCGCCACACGAAACGCCGCGTTTAGTGAGGATCTCCGTCACCGACCACGACGCCACCGATTCTCCCAACGACGAGCGTGAAAACGGGAGGCTAAATCCAAATGCCCGCCGACTCATAATATTAGTGGTCTTGACATTGATTTTGAATGGGACCTCAATCAACTATTAGAGTAAGTCCACTTCAATTAATTATTTAGGGTACATATGTTATTTTACGTTTCTCCTCTCTAACTGTTTATACATTTGTTTATTTCATGTAAATTAATAGAAACAATTTGGTTTTTACTTTTCAACAATGTACGTATTTTGTTTGTTTTTACTTTGCAATATGTAATTTCCTGTACAATCTTGTATAATAATACTGAATTACGTTTGTTTCGAGTCTAAGATTTTTTTATTTCTAATAACTTTTACTCTTGTCACAAATTGGATTTGGTCCGTTAACTATTGGACAGTGACAAATTCGTAGAATAAACCCAAATTCTTATTCCAAACAATTGACCACTGCGTGATTTAATAGAGGTGCCCAAGGTTCCAAAACCGGCGGTTACGTTTCGGAACCGCCGGTTCCGGTTTGAGAAATTGCCGAACCAAAACTGAACCGCGAAGGTGTTTCCCGGTTACGGTTTCAGTTTCGGTTCCGAACCGCTGGTTTTTTGCGGTTCCGGCTTGATTTCACGGTTTTTCGGAGGTTTTTTGCGGTTCCGGCACGGTCTCGGTTCGAAAATTTTTGAACCTTAACCGAGCCACGATTCAAAAATTGACGGTTTCGGTTTTAACCGTCGGTTCGGCAAACTTTGGGCAGGTCTATACGTACGGGCTACGGTAAGTAACTGTCGTTTATATTTTATTGTGGTGGAAGATTTGCTTTGGAAAACTAGTTACCAACACAGGTTAGAGTTAGACTAATACGTGTTCCATTTTATTATTGAATACACTCAAATTAAGGATTTTGGGGCATTCCTAATCAAGCTAGGGCTAACTTTCTCGAGTTCAATTTTAACCTCATAAATTTTCTAGCTAGCTTGTTGGATTCATGGAAAAAAATTTAAACCATGCAGGTATAGTCGTATTCTTAGTTAACCGTATTCTTAATTTTAACTAAAACATGTTTTGGACTAGTTCCCCCCCCCAAAAAAAAACCTCACATGTTTATCATTTTAGACTATTCACCATTTAAAGATACATTTTTCAGTTTAGTAGATGGACCTCATACTCCATTAACTAATTATACTCATATTTATTATAAAAATGATACTCATATTCTACTAACTTTAGAAATTTTCTTAGAACTTATGTCGAATTAAAATGTATTTATAACTAGCAGACCGAGGGAGTATAAGACATACATTTAAATTTTTTGCAATGCACATCAAATTAGAAAGTCAACATAATTTTGACGTATTTTTATTATTAAATATCTCATTTATTTTATTCTAATTTAATAAAAAAATTGTATTCCACTAATTTATTTGATTGTATAAACTTTTTTCACCCATCTCTTTTTACAATTTTAGAAATCTGTGCTGAAATTAAAGTGGGTTATTTAATTGTGAACAAAATCGAAAAGAAAAACAAAGAGCATTAATTAATCGGCGAGTGACGTAGGTTCTCCTGTCCGAGTCCTCATATGGACGCCACACGTATTGTATTTCTATTTCCTGACCTTTTTATTCTTCCCATTCCCAATATTCACTTACAATTAACAACCCTCGTCAATCAATTTCTTCATTTTTCCCAAATTATTGGAAGTTTTCGGTTAATTCATTTCACAAATACATGGTGGGATCGCCGAGACAAGGCCTACCTTCATGGATAGGATTGGCAACAGCTACAAAAAAAGTTGAATTAGATAAAAACATGCTCAATGAGGAGTCCTTTGCGCGACAACCGTCCAGGAATTCCAATGTTTCTGACGTCGATTTGAGTTTTGGGGAGAGGGCGTTATCTGCCGCCGCCGCCGCGGTCATTTCCGCCGCCTTCACCAACCCTCTCGATGTTGCCAAGGTCTTGCCTTTTTCCTTTGAATCAATCCACGTCTTTGATTTGATTCATTTCTAACTCAATTATGCTATCTTTTTATTGCTCTTTAATTGCTATATGTATATTGGTACTTGGAAGTTGGAATTATGATGCATTTGTTATTGATGTATGCTACACAATGTTACTCCTTAATGCTTGGGTCGTACTAATAATTCAATGAATATTGCTTTAATTGAGTGGCATTGATAGTATGCTCATATTTTCTTATGAATTGCAGAACTAGGTTAAGCTACTATGTTGTGACTACATAAACATTTCATATAAATGTGAGGTTCAGAGCGTTTTTTCCTTCGATTTTTGGTCTTTCCTCGTTAAGGGTGCTTAATTGATTTTGGCCTTTTAATCTAGACAAGGCTGCAAGCTCAAGCCGCTGGAGTTCAGTATGGTGGAGTATGCGAGGCGGAATGCTCTAGAAACATGGTAATCTGCCGGATTGTATCATTTTATTGTATTCTGTTTTCATGATACCATTGAAGCCACAAGGGGCTGATTATCTGATTGGATTAGAGATAAGATAATTGTTTCTCCTCTTATTAATGTAAAAAATATTTCCTATCTTTTCATGAACGTTTATATTTTGACTTACATTTGATATGTATAGATGCTGCAAGATAGAAGCTTTACGCCGTCAGCCACTCAACCAAAGTGCACTCCAGACTGCACGCGTTATAGTGGAACATTGGATGTGTTATACAAAGTGATTCGCCAGGTTGGTCATTTTGTGCTGGGAGTGTATTTGTTTCCTGTCCTATATCCTTTATAGGCGGTTTGGATTCTTGAATTATAGGTTAAAAATTATTATACTTTGATATTCTTCAATATGGTTATGCATTAACCATTGGAATTATGCAACCACTGTGTTGCTTTGAGTGAGTACATATTTTCCATCTGAAGCATAGTTAGTATAGTTTTTAACCCAGTTGTGTAGTGGATATACTTTACTGCAAGTTTCTTATTCATTTATTGCTTCATCCGGCGCAGAAAGTAGTGCACACGTTTCCATTTTAGGGTGCCTAACAAAATTGTGCACACTTGTTAACTTTCCTTTTACGGACATCTTTCTTTTATACATTACCCCCACACCAAGATCTACACTATTTTTTGCGACAGAGTATTTTTGTTGATGATTTTGATATGTGGTGAGAAAAGCTGAACTCTTGTCATTGTGAAGCTAGTCGTGACTTGTGAGTACGTAATGGTTTTGCTTCTTTTTGTCCTTGTCATTTGGGCTGGTCCTTCCGAAAAAAAGTTGCATGTTGTCTTGGGCACTGTCTCTGCACCTCATAGTCTTTAGATGTATATTTTTTTCTGGACAAATAACTAACCAAAGTGGAACTTTCCAGGAAGGATTCTCAAGATTGTGGAGAGGAACTAATGCTAGCCTAGCATTGGCCATTCCCTCAGTATGTTTTTCTTTAGATGTCATGTGATTGTTTGCTTCGCTGCCTTGCACCCACACACATTGTTGTGGAATCCGTCTTTGTCCCCTTCTTCAAAATCCTTGTGGCACTGTTTCAGGTGGGAATCTATATGCCATTATATGATATTCTACGCAACAATATGGAAGAGCTTACATCTCACAACACTCCAACCGTGACGCCATATATTCCCCTACTCGCTGGATCCTTAGCACGCTCAGTAGCATGCATTACTTGTTACCCTGTCGAGCTTGCAAGAACACGCATGCAGGTATACATCAATATTCTGAGGTCAATTTCATTGATTTCTCTTAATTGTGTAGGAGCAGATTATTTTCTATACGTTCATAGTATCATTGACGATTGGTTCTATTCTCTTTACTATTCGATATGCTTGTCAGAGGCACAATTGGGTGTTTATGTTCCGTTTAATTGAAATTTGATTTGCAGGCATTCAAACATATGCAAGCTGATGTGAAACCTCCTGGAATCTGGAAAACTTTGACAGGTGTTGTCTCTCCAGTCGGGACTTCTAATAGTTGTCAACCTTGTACGGTTACTTTCTATCTCTAATTAATAAGTAGATCCTTTATTCTCATATTATTCACTTCTATTTTGTTTTCTCGTTTGTGCTTGCTTTGGTGATCATCATATATTCTTTGTGCAAAAATGAATCAATGGCCACACACAATTGAAGCGTCATATTAATAATCCCAAATTTTCTTCAGTTCAAAGCTACCGCACATTATGGACTGGCCTTGGAGTGCAACTTGCACGTGATGTTCCGTTTTCCGCTGTCTGCTGGTCATCTCTAGAGCCTGTAAGATCTTTTACTCTACTACGTCTTTGCTTGTGATTATTTAGTCTGATTGTCACTACTTTTGTACTGCTTTATGAAGCTCCGGAGAAAATTTTTGAGCAGCATAGGTGAGGAAGCTAGTGCTTCCACCGTCTTGGGTGCCAATTTTGGTGCTGGTTTTGTGGCAGGAACCCTTGCTGCAGCTGCCACATCTCCTCTAGATGTTGCAAGGACCCGCCAGCAAATCGAGGTGATCTTTTTGTTTTGTTTACATGATTCCGATGAAAAGTGCTGTTTTGTTTAGTGGCACAAACGTCATATGAGTTTCTCATCTTTTCTTATCTCAGAAGAATCCAACTCGAGCCTTCAACATGACTATACGAAAAACATTGACTGAAATTTGGAGGTATGAATTACTACTCGTTCCAAGTGTTTTTTCCACCTCTTATCGAAATAACTATTGGGATTTCGTCTTCTTTGCTCACACGCACAGGGATGGAGGCATTAGAGGGTTGTTTGCGGGCGCTGGTCCCCGAGTCGTTCGAGCAGGGCCGTCGGTTGGCATCGTGGTTTCTTTTTACGAAGTTGTCAAGTACGCGCTGCATCATAGAGAGTGAAAAGAGTAATAAGCCCATAATGCGAAAGATATACAGAACAAGGCACAACCAACTGTATATATCCCCACACCACACCGCACCTCACCTCACCGCACCTATAGTTGTTTCTTGTCTCGTTGAAACGTATCTTTAGCTCCATACCGCCAATAAATGAGCCTTATTTTACAAATTTGGCCCTGTATTACATAGATTCTTTAATTTTTAATTTTTGTAAGTAATGTCGAAAATTTGCAAACTGGCTAATTGTTGGTTGGTTATTTATTTGGCAGTTTTTACTTTTCTCTTAAAATGTTTTTTTTAAATCTTAGTAGAATGGTACTATCATGAGGGTCATTCATTCACGTGAATTATTGTTTGTTTTTCTTCTTCAAAAAGTTTCATCGATATTTTCAGTTAATACAGTCCGTCCCAATTTGATCTTAGTCTTCATTTGACCATTTTTTTATTAACTTAAAATAATAATAAAAAAAATTGATAGTACTATTAATTATGTAAACTTGAAATTTTGTGTATCAATTTTAAATATTCGTGAATATTTTTTATATATACATATGGTGTAATTACCTCAATAAATTATAAACATCAACAAAATGGGATGAGCGGGTGAAATTCTCTAACAATATTTTTTAAGGGAACTCACATAACATGAATGGAGTATTTCACATCAAAAAATAATTGTTCAAATTGCAAAATTAGCATGCATACAAAATACTCCCTCCGTTCGTATTCATTTTTGAAACGTTCCAACATAATAATGTTAAAATTTGTGTGTAATAGACTAAAATCAAAATTTGACCTTAACGTTTAACCTTAGAAATATCACTAAATCGATTCAAATATACAATAATGTTTACTGTATATAGTGTAGAAACAACAATAATTTGGGTCAAAGTGTTTATTATATGCGTATATAAATGTTCACTGCCAAGGTCCTCTTATATTGCTTATAGCATTATAATCCAAAATTAAGACCAAATTTTTATCCTTAGATTTTAAAATGAGTGGATGAGATTAAATCTTTTTTTATGTCATGAGAATAATTTTAAAAAGAAATACATGAAAATTAAAAGCAAAATGAGAATTTATCTTTCGTAATTTGAAAACTAATTGTGCTAGTAACAATTTATTTCGTAGTAGAATTAAATTAGATCTATAAAATATACTAACTTGGAGTAAGTGAGAGTGCCCAAATACGACCATGTAGGTAGGATAATACGGAGTATTTACTTTATTAAAATTGTATATTGCACCCAAACATATGCGCAAAAAAAATAGCAGTGGCTCTACAAATTAAAAATAAATAAATTTATACCCCCTCCGTCCTCCATTAATTGTCCATTTTTACTATTTTCGTCCGTCTCTCATTAATTATCCACTTTCAATTTTTAATATAAATGGTAAATAGTTCTCATATTCCACTAACTTATTTAACTCACATTTTATTATAAAACTAATATATAAGAGTGTGACTCATATCTCACTAACTTTTCAACCCATTCTTTTTTACATTTCTTAAAAGTCATGCCAAAACTAAAGTGGACAATTATTAGGGGACGGAGAGAGTATTATTATGTATTGGCTATTTCAGATTCAACTAGTATGAATTACTTGTGCTACAAGGATATCCTACCTGTTGTCAAAGATAAGAAAATGATATCGTACCTTAAATTATAGTTGAGCATTTAAGATTCTATCATTATGTGTTGAAATGTATACCATATATCCTACAAAAGAAACAAATTAATTATTATAACTAAGATTTTGAATTTCAAATCCAATTAGACTATTAATTAAAGACCTTAATCAAATGCTAAATCTCTAAATAAACCGAGAAGCATGATTATAAAAAAAGGTACTCATTCTCTACAGAGTTCCACATTGACTTAGACCAACATTTAATCTACAATTTTCCCATCATTTCCACAGCTACAGTTTGATCACAGGCAAAAAAATATCTTCACATCTTTCCTGCTGATTTTCCAGAAAATATTGATGAGAAACGAGCCCTAGAAATTCACCAGAACTGATCTTTGTTTTTTGATTAGATCAAAGCAGCTAAAAGCGAAGATCACAGAAGAGATGACGGAGAGAGACGTGGTGGATGAAGAGTTCAACGAGGAGAGGGCGAAGATCGATGAAGATTTGGAGACTAACAGCGAAAGTATTATCGCCGTGCTCAATATCGCTGTGATCCTCTCTGCTCTCTCATCGTCTGAACCCGACGAGCAGCGTCTGAATTTGGATGAAATTGAGGAGAGAGAAAGTGGAATCAGAGGCAAAAACAGTGGATCGAGATCGGATTTCCGCCACCAGGTGAGTGGATTCAGCCGAGCTCTTGAACGGCAGCAGTCGTCAAAGATTCAAGCCAAGATCAGAGACTGCAGGTACTTCTTCTCTAAAATTAGCAATCGCTGCTTTAGAATTATAGCATATGTTACATGCATTCATTGTATCCATGTTCGAGAATGAAATCGAAAAAAATTCAACAAGTTTTTTCGTTGTTTAGATGAAAAGAAATAGGAATGTTTGCATCTGTTATAAATTTTTCTGGAACTATAAATCGGCTAATAAAAAGTGATTGTTTTTTTACAGGCACAGCAGAAGACTGTGAGGCGTGAAGGAGAATATAGAGACATGTAGATAGATCGATATATCATATATGCATCTTCGTCTACCATCTAATTTTGCATTAGATAGTGTTGGCTAGCAACCTCGTATCAACCATGTTATTTATCACCGACAAAATACTGCTCAATCGATACCAACATGTTATGTTCGCAGTCTAAATGTATTAACGACGAAGCACAGCTCAGCTGATAGCTGGTAAGATTTTTCTCCTCTAATCATCGATGTTTGAGTCAACTTGGAAGAATTATTGTGCTTGTAGCTATCAGAAAATGTATCACTCCACAATGTATGATCATACTACATGTCTGTTTCCAACGATAATGAAATACTACTTGCTTGCAAAAATGCAAAACTGATATACTAAAAAATAAATATTTCAGTCAGCTAAAAACCTCAACATATGGCATTGAGGAAAACGAAAGGATTCACACGAAACAGTATAAAACCAAAAACATAAACAGAGAAGCTATTATTGGCATCATTCATTCTTCTGCACTAATCTTATTGAGACAGCATTTCTACTGAGCAAACTATTGGTCACAGGAGATAGATATATGAACACAAGTTAGAACGCAACGCAGCTTCCCTCTCTCTCTGCATAGAGGGTCTAACACTAATTCCTCCTCTCCCCGAGACAAAAATAACAGAGTGAACGTCACAGCACTCTGACAAGACGAATCAATCAGATATCCTAATCTCTACCCCGAGCAACTCTTTCACTTGTTCGTATGTCACAAATGCAATAGCTATCGACGGGACAACCTGAAGACCAATTCGAGTTTAGTATCATGTCAGTTTTGTAGAGGTGAGGCTACAGTGTTTTAAGTGTAGAGACTACTGACCTTCACTGAATTGGGGACCAGACCCTTGTACAATGCCCTGAAGCCTTCATGCCTCACGGTTTTCCTGAAAGCATCAACCATACCTGTGTACTCAAGGGACGCCTTGCTTCTCCCATCACCAGTGACAATTGAAGAAGCATTATTCCATCCAACCATCTGCATTCTCCTACGGATGACATCAAGTGGGTAGGCAACAGTTTGTCCAACTGTGCCTGCTGCAGCCCCACATGCGAGCCTTGTTGCAACACCCAATTCATTATCTTCAACAAGCCCAAAGGCCTTAGATTTGATTAACCAATCTTTAAGGGATTCATACACAGCAAAGTTGAGACCAACATACGGAACCTGTAACCAAGTATATCATGAGATGGCCATTTAATTAACAAGCAATTGCAGGAAACAAGTATAATTCCTGAGCCTAAGTTTAACTCAGTCATATAATGCTTAAGTACTGGAATTCTGATATGGTAAATTGTTTTTCTAGTGGCCGATTTGCCAAGATTAATTTATCTCTTCTTTGGAAATGGACAAACTCTTTATGTCTCCTTGACAACCAATCTGCTAACTTAAAACTATTTTAATTCTAAACCACCAACTATCAGGCTAATTATCACAAGATAAAATATTAATTGTTTCAGCACTTACAACTCCAATAACAGAAGGAAGCCAACCCTTGTAAAGGGCACGAAAGCCTTCCTCTCGAAGCACGGTGGATAATGCATGAACCATTCCCCTATATTGATAAGGGGACACTTCTGTCTGCAGCCGAGAGAAATAAAAAGTTGTCATAAATAATTACAAACATGATAGCCTACCTATTTTTAATCTAAAGAGACTGAGGCCCCATGATACCTGTACAGTAATTCTGCCTCGAACCATGTCCATTGGGTATGTGGCAGACATGGCAATTATTCCAGCACAAGCTCCAGCACCCAGGCGTAACAGAGGAGTCAGCTGAGCATCCTCTATAAGATCAATTCCACATATTATTCAACAACTCATAAAAAATCACAATGCCAATCATCAGATAACATGAGAAAGCAAGTTACGAAAACCAGCATAAGCATAATGAACTTACCATTTCCTGTCTGTTGCCGATATGCATATAATATACCCCTGCAACGAAAAAAACAAACTCAAATGGTGACAAGAAGAAAGACAGACACTCGTTCTATGAAAAATAGCTATCAATGTTCAGATTAGGCCCAACTGTATCTGATTAACAACACAACCAATACAAAGCTACTAGAAAACTTAAGTTCAGAACTCTTTCCAAGGGGATAAGACGTGCTAGAACCAAAAAGGACATGTTGATAAGAAGCTTAACATTTCTGAACACATAAAACAGATCCTATAAATCTATTTAAAAAAATACAAAAAAAAGTGACTAATACTTCAGTGGACAAAAATAAAAGAATATATAATGAGAATCATAGCATTACTCGACAACATCTCAGGCATACTATAGATAGAATATATGAAATATATTATGAAAATCATGTGATATCACAGGAGCATACTTGGATGCTTGCTCATAGCTGAAGAATTTTACTGCTGAGTTTGGGACAATCCGAGCACAATTAGTGCCATTGCCTTTGAATAAGCCCCTGAATCCCTCAGTTCTCCATATATACTTCAATCCTTGAATAGTACCATTGTACTTTATATTCTGAGAACTTTGAACCTGACATAGAAAGAGAATAAGATTACATCATCCAGAAAGTCCTAAGAAATTAGTAAAACAAGGTTATGAAAAAGATTCTGAATTTAGCACCGCTTTACCTGAAGCAGAATTTTCAGACGTTCCAAAGGAGCTACAGCAGTTCGCGACCTGCAGTAGACATGCATCAAGGATTCAAGTCATATAGTGATATACCCACAGATGTTTTCCACCAGCACTAAAGAAGCTAGAACTACAAGCATCACTTCTTCCAACAAAGCTACTCCGAAATCATTCTATATAGATAATGAAAACTACTCCACATATATTCTATTCCCTCTCCACCTCAAATATGCTCCTCCAAAGTAGAGGAGAGCATCATTAATGTTTCAGTATTACTGAAAAGGGTTTAAAACAAAATGCTTTTAGCACGAAACCTGTTCCTTTAATGAGCTAATGCAATTTCGGTCTTATGTCTTTCATGTCACAAATAAAGAGCAACAAACAAGAACTCCAAATCAGAGTTTCTTCAAAATGAGGATCAGCAATCTAAATACAAAAGGGTTTAAAAAAACCTATTTTCGTGCAAATAGACGAAAGACAAAAAATTCTGAAATGACATTCACTGAATCAGTCAAACATATAATCAAAATCTACATCCACAAGCCAAAAGGAAAAACGTGAAATTAAAATTCAATCACAACGTATATATACATCCACAGAGATGAAAATAAAATCGAAAACAAACAGAGAACTTACACTCCTCCGGCGACACCACCAGCGACGAGAGATTTGCAGATACTGTAAACTTGATATTTAGTAGGCTTGATTTCCTCCTTGGCCAGCTTAGCCTCCTCCGCCAGATTAACAATCTTCGACACTGCCGATTCGCTCGTCTTCACATCCTCCGATGCCATCAAACCCCCGAAACAAAAATTGAAAAAATAAAAATAAGAAAAATAATTAAAAAAAAGCCCTAGGTCAACGATCGATGCGGAAACAGCAATCCACAAGACGTCGCGTGGCGCCGGCGGCGGAGAGACGGAGGCGATAGCAGTGAGAGTGTGTTTTGTGAGTGGTTGTGGTTTATGTGACGGCGCTTGTGTGAAATGAGAAAAAGGAGTGAAAGAGCCCTGCTTTACTTTCACCTGATTTTTAACGATTTATTAAAGAGCTCTCATTCCCTGCGGTTGTACCCTCGCTTACATGTTTGTACCATACAATTCGCCTATTTTTAAGATTTTTTGTAATATTTACACGTAAGCGACGTTTTCTGTTTTTAACTTTTACTGTTTATTAGTTACCGAAATGGAAAGAATAATGTTGTTATGAGAAAGTGACTTGTTTTTAATGTATTCATATTATATATTAGACCTTGTTCAATAATAGTTATAGATATATCTAATTTCAACAGGCACGGTGAAAAAAGGATCGGAATTTTTAGTTGTATTCCATAATTAATAAGGGCCACAAAAAGTTTGTTTGAAAGAAAAGGAAAGTAGATTAAAATGGAAAGTTAAGAGTGTGATTTCGAGAGAAGGAGATATGGCCATATAGCCCTTGGATTGCACAAAGGACGTGATAAGGAATGTTTAATTTTTTTTATTTTTATTTTTTAATATTGCTGTTTATAGATTTATGGGCAAAACTGTTTAGTCGTTGGGGAGATGGGCTTGGGCTAAAGTAGGCCACCGTGGATAGTATTTTGTGAGCCGCTTTTTGAGAGGGATTAGAATCTATTGATACTACATTATTCAGTGTGTGGTTTCCATTGTCTTAGCTTAGGCACATCAATCACTGTCCTAAATTTGGTATAAGTATTTGTCAAATTTTGCAATAACTGTCCGCGATCAACACTCATTTGCACTTGGTGTTACCATTATTGTTTAGAGAAAAGATAAATTAGAAATATACATGTAAATAATATCCTTAAATTTTTTATTTTAATTGAATTCAATTTAAAATTAGTTTTGTTATTAATTGTATTATATGTAACAATAAGAAAGAAGTGATGTAGAAATTTTATGTCAAATCGTAACATGATTTCGAGCTTGATTCGACAAATATTAGTAAAAAAATATTTTTTCTTAAATATATAAATATTTAAGTTAAAGTTATAATTTTTTTTTTGAATTGTTGCAAAATGATTAGTATAAATTTATTTTAAATCAATTAATGTTTATAAATCGATTTTCAATTTAAATGTTAAAAAAAGCTCGATTGTGTACGTACAATTATGTACATTTATCACTACCCATTTATTTATATTATTTATACATATGCTATCCATATTATCTTTACTTCCCTAGTAAGTAGGAGTATCTTATTTTAATATATTGAATCCACAATTAAAACGAACCATTTTGAGATCATATTCTATATTAAATAAGACAAGTACAAACAAAAAAGTGATCATAAATAGTAGTATCCACATTATAGTTGTCCACACAAATAAAGAGCCACATTATAATCTGTAATGGTATCAAATACGCGACTCAATCTTGCTATCACAACAAGATCGATTCCGGAACAAGAAGAACAAACACTCGATATGAAAATGAATAAAGCTAAGAACAACTCTCGGAGAATTAATGGAAATCTTGTATTCAATTTCTTATGGAAGATTACAAACTGATGGATGAAAAATCTTTTTCTCTCACTCCGCTTGCACAGCTCGGTTATTCACTCTATTTGACTAACACTAATCTAACAACCAAAACAAATCCAACGGCTGTCATTTAAGCTAACTAACTAATCGCATCCGACGGCTCACGTTTGTCTATGCATCAGTTAATAACAACGGCCAACACCGAACTCGACTAAGTTCGGCCAACACCGAACTCGACTAAGTTCGGCTAATACCGAGCACCAGCAAGCTCGGCTAATCACCGAGCACGATTGAGCTCGGCTAACACCGAGCTGCAATCAATCACCTAACAGTATATCAGTCCCTGCCGCGCACGATTAAGCTCGGCTAACACCGAGCTTGACTGATTGTGCAGTTTTGCCCCAATCCTCATAACAAATCTCCACCTTGGGACACAACTGGACAATCCACAGAGCATATCCATCTTCCACAATCACTCCAGCTGAATCAGATTCACCAAATCCATGCAATACTTCAACTTAAGTCCGGGTAACACCTTTGTTAGCATATCAGCAGCATTGTGCTCAGTAGCTACTTTCTCAATCTTTACTGAGCCCTTTTCAACTTCATCCCTCACAAAATGAAGCTTAACATCCACATGCTTGCTCCTCTCATGGAATGTCTGATGTTTTGATAGACATATGGCACTATTTGAATCACATAATACAGTCACAGCTTCTTGATCGACTCCAAAATCCGAGCAGATTCCTTTCAGCCACATGCTCTCCTTTACAGCCTCAGCCATGGAAATATATTCTGCCTCAGTTGTTGAGAGTGCCACCACAGATTGCAAACTCGATCTCCAACTTACAGCAGCTCCATACATGCAGAAAACATAGCCGGATTGGGACTTCCTTGTGTCAATGTTAGTTGCAAAATCAGAATCACAATATCCCAATAGAGGCTGTGTATCAAAATTCTTACTTCCATCAAACAGTATGCCATAATCCCGAGTGCCATTGAGATACCTTAATATCCATTTTAAAGCTTGCCAATGCTGTATACCCGGATCAGCCATGTACCTGCTCACAACACTTATTGCCTGGCTGATATCTGGCCTTGTACACACCATGGTGTACATGATACTCCCCACTATGTTTGCATATGGGACCTTATCCATTTCTCTTCTCTGTTCATCATCTTTAGGGCTTTGATTGCTGCTGAGCTTGAACTGTGAACTCAGGGGCATGCTCACTGGTTTGCTATGATCCATCTGGAATTTCTTGATCACACTACTGATATAATCCCTTTGAGTCAGCCATATCTGCTTGTGATCTCTATCTCTGATAATTTCCATCCCAAGAATCTTCTTGGCATCACCAAGATCTTTCATATCGAATTCAGATTTCAGATCAGCCTTCACTAACTCCACCTCTTCCTTATGCTCTGCAGAGATCAGCATATCATCTACATATAACAGTAGATATGCTACAGCAACTCCACCTCTTCTCTTGATGAACACACAGTGATCATACAAAGATTTTTCAAACCCAATCTTCTGCATGAACACATTGAACCTCAGGTACCACTGCCTTGAGCTTTGTTTGAGACCATAGAGACTTCTTTTTAGCAAACACACTTTCTTTTCATCTCCTGGCTTCACAAAACCAGGTGGTTGCTCCATGTATATTTTTTCTTCAAGTTCACCATGGAGAAAAGCAGTTTTAACATCAAGTTGTTGCAATTCCCAATCTCTTTGAGCAACTATAGCAAGTAATAGCCTGATGGAGCTGTGTTTGACAACAGGTGAGAAAATTTCATTGTAATCCACACCCTCCCTCTGTGTGAACCCCTTAGCCACCAACCTTGCTTTGAACCTGATATGGTTGTTGTTGAAGGCCTCAACCTTCTTTTTGTAAATCCATTTGCACCCTACTGTTTTCTGATCAGTAGGCCTCAGTACCAAGATCCATGTGTGGTTTTTATACAAGCTATCAATCTCCTCTTGCATAGCTAACAACCACTGATCCTTTTCAGGGCTTCTGATTGCTTCTTTATAAGATGAAGGTTCATGGTAATCCATCTGTTCAGCCACTGCCAGTGCATAGTGCATCATGTCATAATCATTAAATCTAGAAGGGAGCTTAATATTCCTCTTTGCTCTGTTTCTAGCAATCACTCTCTCTGGTGTTCTGATTTCATCTTGCATTCCAGAAGCTCCACCACCACTGACATCAGATGTAGCATTTAGATCAGTCTGAGTTACATCTGTAGTTACTCTCTGGTTCTCCACCTCAAAATGAACTTTCTGATTATCCTTGTTGAGGAAAGGCATTTCAGATTCTTTGAAGATCACATCTCTGCTAACCACCACTTTCTTGTTTCCTTCCTCACAGCACCACAGCCTGTACCCACTGACTCCCATCTGATACCCAATCATTACACACCTGAGAGCTCTAGGTTCCAATTTACCTTGCTTTATGTGAGCATAAGCTCTACACCCAAATGGCCTCAGTTTTGAATAATCCCCATAAGATCCATACCATTTGCTGTCTGGGGTCTGATTTTCAATGGCAGCTGAAGGACATTTATTGATCAAAACAACAGCAGTAGAGGCTGCTTCACCCCAAAATGGTTTAGACATTCTAGACGCTATTAACATGCACCTCACCCTTTCAAGAATGGTTCTATTGATCCTCTCAGCAACCCCATTTTGTTGTGGGTTGTGAGGGACTGTTCTGTGCCTCTTTATCCCCTTATCTTTACAGAATCCATCAAATTCATGGGACAAGAACTCAAGCCCGTTGTCAGTCCTAAGACACCTCAATGGCTTTCCTTTCTCCAACTCAACAGCTACACACCATTCTTGAAACCTCTGGAATGTTTCTGACTTGTCTTTCATTATTACTATCCAAACCTTCCTTGAAAAATCATCAACAAAGGATAAGAAATACCTGCCTCCTCCAAGGCTATTCACTGGTGCAGGTCCCCATATGTCACTGTGAACATATTGGAGAGGCTCTTTCGATGTGTGCTTGCCCACTCCATATGGCAGTTTTTTGCTCTTACCAAGTATGCACTCCTCACAAGATCCAATGTGTCTTTGTACATCAGACTCAGACATCTGAATTATGCCTTGTTTCACCAACTGCATCATCCCAGCAACTCCTACATGCCCGAGCCTTGTATGCCAATTGATGGTTTGTTGAGTTGAATTTGCAGAACCATCAATAGGCTCAGCTTGTAGATAATAGAGTACATTACTTCTGATAGCTCTCATAATCATCTGGCCATCCTTTGTAACAAGCATTTCTCCACCATAAAGGGTCAATCTATAACCTATCTTCTCAAGAAGTCCCAATGAGATCAAATTTCTCTTGATGGATGGGATGTACCTTACATCAGTAAGCTTTCGCAGTGATCCATCTTCCATCCTCAAGCATATGTTCCCAACACCCCTTACATCACACACATGATCATCTCCTAGCAACACCGAGCCTTCAGATTCCTTTAAATCTTGGAACCAGTCAAGGTTGGAGGACATATGGAAACTGCAACCTGAATCCATGATCCACAGCCTTGATAATGGACTATCCTCCACCACATTGAGAGCTCTTGCCTCTTCAATTTCCTCAGTGATAGCTGCTGTACCATCTTCTTTGTGATTTTCAGCTTGTCTTTTCTTCCAAGCAAAGCAATTTTGCTTGATGTGTCCTGGTTTCTTACACCAAAAACAACTTCTTGACTCCTTCTGATCACCTTCCTTCGCACCCCGTGGTCTCCATTTATCAGATGAGGGTTTCTTGAATTTGAATTGTTTCTTTGATGCAGTCTTCACATTAAGGCTTTCAGCAGCTTGATCGATTTGCTTGCTGACAGATTTCTGCATTCCCTTCAGCTTTAATGCAGAATATACCTCCTCTAAAGTCACCTTCGAATCCCTTCCAAGAAGTATTGAGTCTTTGAATTGCTCAAAACTCTGAGGCAGAGCATTCAATAACATCAAAGCTTTATCCTCATCTTTCATGGCATCATCCACACTCTCAAGATCATCTATGCACTTGCGAAAATCTTCTAATTGATCTGCTAAGTTCTTGGAGTCAGAAAACTTGAAATTGAATAACCTTTGTTTGAGATGCAATCTATTTGAGATCGACTTCTCCATATAGATTTTCTCTAACTTCTCCCAAACTCCTGCGGCATCATCTTCTTTTTGAACCTCCCTCAAGACTCTATCGCTGAGGCACAAGACAATCGAGCTATACGCCTTGTATTCCAGTTCTTGAGATTTCGCCGCATCCATTCCTTGAATCTCCTCCTCATCCGCCTTGGATTTGACATAATCCCAGACTCCTTGCTGCATAAGAACAGCTTTCATTTTCAATCTCCACAGGCCGAAATCATTTTCGCCGGTGAACCGCTCAACGTCGAACTTCGTGGTAGACATTGTTGAATGCGTCGTCCTTCTTCGTTTTCCCACAGACGGCGCCAATTTGTAATGGTATCAAATACGCGACTCAATCTTGCTATCACAACAAGATCGATTCCGGAACAAGAAGAACAAACACTCGATATGAAAATGAATAAAGCTAAGAACAACTCTCGGAGAATTAATGGAAATCTTGTATTCAATTTCTTGTGGAAGATTACAAACTGATGGATGAAAAATCTTTTTCTCTCACTCCGCTTGCACAGCTCGGTTATTCACTCTATTTGACTAACACTAATCTAACAACCAAAACAAATCCAACGGCTGTCATTTAAGCTAACTAACTAATCGCATCCGACGGCTCACGTTTGTCTATGCATCAGTTAATAACAACGGCCAACACCGAACTCGACTAAGTTCGGCCAACACCGAACTCGACTAAGTTCGGCTAATACCGAGCACCAGCAAGCTCGGCTAATCACCGAGCACGATTGAGCTCGGCTAACACCGAGCTGCAATCAATCACCTAACAGTATATCAGTCCCTGCCGCGCACGATTAAGCTCGGCTAACACCGAGCTTGACTGATTGTGCAGTTTTGCCCCAATCCTCATAACATAATCATCACACAAGACTTTTTTTAGATTTTAAGTTATTAAAATAGAATAATTATATAGTAGTATTATGTAAGCGTTAATTCTGGAACGTGGGCCATACCTATAGATTCTCCTTTAATGGATCAAATTAAAATTTTCTTCCCAAGAATTTGGGAGTGATCATCATGTGAAGAAAAACTGGTAAAAGAAAAGTGAACATAGATTAGATGATACTAACAAATTTTACTCTATTCTATCTAATGTAGTTGATTTTGTGTTAATTTGTCATGTTTCTTTTACAATAAAGAAATAGAGTATTTTTATTTGAATCCTTTCTATCTATATAACTTAAGAACCATTTTTAGCATGTAGACCGCGAATGCATTGTTTTCACTTATTTCACATTCTCACAATCACTAGAAAACGGTTGTATTTCGCAAGCTACAAAATGAACCCTAAAATTTAAAAGGCATTTTGCACATTTTCTGAACACAAATGTACTTGCTATTTGCTAATATATTCGCTTGCAAAATATAGTGAGCATAATGAAAAAAATGACATACAGTATATAATTGGAACATTGACTAAGAAAAAGAATCAATATTGTATGCATATCAACAAATAATTTTCTTTTCTTTGCATGACAAAAAAATTAATCTCCAACTCAACTCAAACCACACATAAAAATTTCTGCTTTAGCATCAAATATTGTTTAGTTGAACATATGAGAGACAGTCAGACGAGACCTCAAAGAAAGGAACATCAAAATCAATAAAGAAATCCAAATCTCTAACTGGAAACGTCTCTGAATCTCGGAAGCTCTGATCGATCTGACACGTGGACATTGATGTTGGCTCTGACATGATCAACGGCGGTGATGCAACATTTGCAGGTTTCAGTTGTTTGGATTCTTCGTTGGTTTCTGCACAAACGACACCGTTTTGTTTGTTCTGGTTTAGACCACAACTGTGTTTTCCTCTGTAGAGGATCCTCAAGATAGAAGGGTCGTCTTCCCCTCGCTGTACTTGTTTCGTCGCTGAACAACCTCGCGTATGGCGATAAGTGCACCGGTAATACGATCTGCCATTTTCTTTATTACTATTAGAGATGTCATTCATATTTGATCATACTTCATATTTCGAACTTTATTTTTAGTGTAGAACGGACAAATCAAATATGGATATTGTGTAGATTTTTTTAATAACGTGAAAATATACTAATTATAATGAAGAAATTTATCGATGACAACGACTTTAGTTATGGAAATATATAGTGGACAGTAAAATCAAGAAAATGACAAATTAAGAGGATATATAATGTCCCTCACTCACCTAGGATGAGTAGCCCCCAAAATATCTTTTTGTCCATATTTTCTCCAATTATATCCATCTTCAAGCTGATCTTCCGACCTTGTTCCACAACAAACATGCACTTCTTCACTCCATCTCTCCAAACTCTTTCTACAAAACCAATTTTTTAATCTAACAAAAGGTACCTGCTTAAAAAAGAACTAAAAAAAATCATGACTGATCAATGTGGTAAGAATGTACCTTTTCTTAGGAACATGATCCTTAAGGTCCTGCTGGTCAGAAACTTCACTTGTTGGACTAAAGTCAAGCAAAGTAGTCGAATCTCCGTTGTGAAGAGAATCCGTGTAATTGAGCAGTTCTAATGCATTGTTATAACAAGAAATAATTTTATCAATCAACAATTCACAATCACTTGAGTTTGAGTGATGATGAAGAAGCTCCTTTTTGAGCTTATTGGAAAGCTTTATGCCATGATTTAGCTGGCTGCTTATACTCTCCTTTCTCCAACTTTCAACGCTTTCCATCTCCAATGAATTTTGATAGTAGTGGTTATTTTGGGGTAAAGAGGAAAAATGATGTACTTGCATGATAATCAAGGATGGGATTTAGTATATGTGGAGAAAAGGGAAGAAAGAAAGGAATTTGAGAGCTTCTCAAGATTTGGAATGTGGGGCTGAGGATGGGAGGTAGTTGAAGTTCTTGAAGGGGATGATTTAAAGAAAAAAATGTGGATTTTTTAGTGGCTAGTTGGTTTTTTCATGAATACATAATATGTAGGAGTACTATTTTATATATGTGTCTTTACAATAATCATGGAGAGAATGATAAGTGATGGTCAACCATTTCAAAGTTCTAATGCACCACCTTAATTAGGGTGCAAGTGTGATTATTTTAGTAGTAAGAATTTATATAGCGTTGCCTTTTTTAAGTTCATCTAGCTAGCTAGCTTTGTCATACTAGTACTTGTTAACTCATCAGTCCCAAAAAATTACAGCACAATTACTATATTTGCCATTTGGTGCATTAAAAAAACGCTCAGTTTTAGAAGATAGTATCAAATTCTACTTTATATTCGAACATTCTAAGCACTTTTTATTTACCAAAAAATCATACTTTTTCTATATATGTCACTCTTAGTAAGGAGTACCAACCATCCATTCAAACTCTACCAACATTTGCTAAAACTTATGTCCATCACATGTGCTATGGTTTCTTAGGGATGAAGCAAGTGTCTTGTATTGCGATTAATTAAAGAGTTATTAAATGTTATAAATATGATGGTGGTTTTAGCGTTGGCTAAATAATTAGTGGATTGAGTCTTTATACATTTAAAGTATAATGATAACCTTGATAAAATAGTTTGCAAAACAAAAAAAAATTAATAAAAAATCGGTTGTCTATTTTTAGTAAAATGTGTGTAGTATTTTGTGGAGTACTATTAGATTATAGGGGGACAAATAAACATAGATAATTTGACAATAACAAGGTCATATTGCTCGGTGAATAATTAAATTGTTTTTTCTCACCAGATTGCGGGACAATGGTTACTGGTTAGGTGACCAGAAGGAAAATATACACACATTCCACTATGGTGTAATTTGTTTAATTAGTTAGATTTAAAATTGAAATAGTTATATATTTCATCGAATGATTCCGATGAGTGCTTTTTTTTTAAATTGAAATAGTTATATATTTCATCGAATGATTCCGATGAGTACTTTTTTTTTAAATGAGGAAGACAGAAAATCATATCTTTAATATTCCATACATTAATATTAGTTACTAATAATGAATCATAAATTTATATAAACTCATAAACCGATATTCAGTGAATTTTTTTTAAAGACATAGTTAATTAATCCTAGTTGAGGTGCTAGGGTTAGGGTTGGAAAAAAACATGAATGAGAGAATAAAAGATTTATTTCTGAATATTTTGACTTCTAATTGGATTCTATTGTTTATAGAATCCCGACCCTGCTTGATTCGACTCTTACAACTCAGGAAAGAATCAAGAAGAAAACTGTCAGGCTTTAGCTTTACCTAACGAGAGATAAACGAACTGAACGATCAAAAGGAGAAAAGAGACTGCGAATCCTAGTTGAGGTGCTAGGGTTTCAGAGAGAACCGTGAGTGAGAAGAAAGAATGTCTTTATTTCTCAGTAATTGACCTCTAATGAGTTCTATTATTTATAGAACCGACCCTGCTTGATTCGACTCTTACGTCTCGGGAAAGAATCAAGAAGAAAACCCGAGAAGATTTGAATAAATCTGATCCTAACATAGTTCAATGATTATGCTGAAAATAATGCAAAAAATGAAAAAAACAATTAGAAGGAATAATTCTAATGAAAACTAAAGTCCTTGTACTTGGCGGGCCGCGCGCTCTTCCTCTTGGGATAAGTCTTCAGGGCTTTGTCCTCGATCGTGTAGGGTTTGGGAGTTGGCTGCGCGTCGGCTAGGCCATCTTGCATTGGTGTGGAGGTCCTATAAACAAACCCGAGAAGATATAATTAAATCTAAACTAATTGAGTTCGAAAATATCCAAAAGATAATAATACAAATAAATAAAGTTTACAAAAAGATTTATCTATCATGAAGTAAAATCCTTATACTTCGCGAGCTGCATCGCCTTCCGTTTAGGCCGAGTGTTTTTCGGTCCTTTAGACGTGGTCTCTTTCACCGCAGGAGTTCCAATGCTGAGCTCTTGTTCCGGCTGCACCTTGGTGGGTTCCACTGTTGCTAATGTTGAGAACCTATCATATTGAATAAAAAACTGTAATATCAACCGATATCAATATATTTGGAAACTGATATAATTATGTGTCGTAAGTTGAAAAGTTCTATCATACCCATCTCTCCTAGGTCCCATAATATGAATATATTATGCTGTTATTTTTATTTGCTAAAATAGATTAATATTAATTCGTGAACTTGCAAGCATACAGATAGATTTCGATTCCTCAATGCGCTGGCAATGAGTTGGAGATGAAGGTTGCTCGTTACAACTAATTATATACAAATACAATAAGAATACAAATGTTTCTCGATTAAGTATATGTTTGTGTTGAAAAAGCCTAACTAGTTGACATATTTGCGGAAATTATATACTTACCACAATTAGTGGCTACTCTGTATCCTAAAGGCCAACAACCCTATTTCCAGATAACTATTTGAAGTAGCTTAAAATAGACAGTCAGAATCTACAATTATCAATATAAAAAAACTGTCACATATTAAGAGCATCCAAAATGGAGCGCCCTATGCTCCGCCAAATCAGCATTTTATCCTCCTACCCATTCACCTGCAGTGGGATGCCCTATAATCCGCCCTAAGCATTTTATTTATTTGAATATTAAAACACTACAAAATTGGAAAACGCGTTACATCGGGCGTGCTATCGCCCACGTCGCCCACAATGGGGCGGACGATAGCACGCCCGATGCGTGTTCCATGGCCTATCGTCCGCGGACGATGCATCGGGCATCGTCCGCAGCTATAGTGGCAGACGATAGCACGCCCGATGCATCGGGCGGATGCTCTAAATGTATGAGGGAAATCACTTACTACCTCCACGGCTAAACTAACACATTTCTTAGTCTGCACAAGATTTTAAGAGTTGTAGGTAATGGATATAATTAGAGAGAGAAAAGATGTGTGCAAGTATTAAATAGAGAGAGAATGAGAGTTGGCTTTAATTGGGGAGAGAAAAAATGGTTGAGTATTAATTGTAGATAGAAAGTTTCTAAAAGTAGAGGTACGTGTGTCATCTTAAGTGGGATGGATGGAGTACTAAGCTAGCTTACAATCAGTAATCTAATAGTCATATAACTCTTGGGTGGACTCACTTTATTTTTCTTGTGAAATTTATTTTTTTCAAACCTAATTTCATGATTAATAAACAGCTAAACTTCTTGTGTTCAATCTTTTGTACAACACAATCAAATCCTAATAACATCGTAGTCAGCAAATTATCACATCGAACCTTCATCCCCAACTAAACCCTACTCAAACTAAGTGTGCATGGAGGTACCGGTTGTGGGTTCCGTGAACCGAAAACAAAAGTTTCAGCCTGAGTTGAATTACTTAAGACCACTAAACCCTTAGTCATACCAAGTGTGGAGCATTTCAGCAATCATCTTGGCAGCGGCGGTCTCCCTCGCTGTGCGAGGATGAGACTCTACACCACCCTTTGCATGAAGCTCGAAATCTTTTCCTGTCACCACCACAGTTGACAGGTATCCACCTACAAAAAACAACCAAGACTTCACAATTTTCCAAAAGAATAAAAGCAATTGAAGTGGTGGGACATCACGAACAGGGAAAACGAAGACACGGTAAAAAGAAGTTCATTGAGAAGGAAAGGATCAGATGATCATGTCTCACCATCAGAAAATTGAATTGAATACCGTGGCTCTCTCAAGTCATTCCTCTGACATGTATACTCCAAATCCTATCAAGTGAAATACTATTAACGATGCAGGCAATGACAAGAAAAATGGCAAAGCAACACTAGTAGTTCAAATGCATAAGAAATTTTTGCAAAATTTCAAAATAATGAGTCTCAGGAATTATAAAAAGTTGCAAGTATAGGATAAGTCTCAGATGAATAGAATGGGTGGAATTTTCACAACGAAGAGACCAACTAATTTTCAGTTGCGACAAGTATAGCCTGCCTCCATAAATCAGTAGTTCAAAAGGAAAAGAAAATTCCAAATATCCAAGAGAAACAATGCTAATACATCAATTGAACCACTTCACGCCAATCATGGGAGATGCAGCAGCAATACCATTTCTGGGAGTATAGCACTAAGCATACACAACTATAATGATGTCCAAATCATATCGAATAGAAAAATACTTTTCCGGACCACTTAGGGACCAAATCACTCGAATAGAAAAAAAACATTTATGGAGACTGTCTACATAATTACATTATGTAATGCTAAGTTGGTGTCATAAGTTTCAAGTAAACACCCAAAGTTTGAATGGGTTGAGGAATTTTGAGTTTGTCACATCATCAAATCCTTGAAATGCTCTGTCTTATGTATTGTAAATCAAAGCTATCACCCAAAGTAAACACCCCCCCAATAGAATAATGATAAGCTTACTAATGCAGGATAGTACAACAATTGTTCTTGTGATCATTAACATAAGAACCTTATGAATATTGTAATGACTTTCTTTCTGCAGATAAATAAATCCCCGAAGAAAGAGACTCACTTGACATGATGACTTTCCAGGAAGATAGACTTTGGATAATCTGGTGGGATTCCCATGCTGAGAAATTCTGGTTTCATCTGGCTGGTTACCATTACGGTGGACTTGTGTTCTGTTCTCCACTAGTGAGTGAAACTTACCACTAATGATAGAATTGATACATTGACGAGCCAAATCAATGTCTCCACCTAAATTTAAAATTGCATAAATTTTACTTTTTATGTAGACAATGCTTATAGCATGGAATACCCATATACTGTAATCCATATCATAGAATTTCTAACTTACAATTTAATTCCAAAAGGGATATTTGTTTGTTTGTGCAACAAGACACAACCCTTTGCCAAATTATGCTTTCAAAAAAAAGAACATGCCTTATCCATTGATATATCAATTGCAATATACTTAAGTACAAGAACTATCAAGTCATAAATTAATTCGAGCATAACTAGGTAAAGTCAATTATTCATTTTCCCTGTGGTTAAACTACATAAAAAGTTTTAATTGGTAGCAGCATAAAATAGGGCATCTGAGGACAACCATATGGTTGCACTTGTCATATCTTTATTTATGTCATGAGAATAGTTTTTAAAAGAAACACATGAAAATTAAAAGCAAAATGAGAATTATCTCAAAGTCATAGACACAACCGCCATAGATAAAGAAGGTATAAAAGGCAACTTACCCAATATTCTGTCAAAAATATCTTCACATAATGCTAGTTCATCCACCGTATTGCAGAGTTGGAAGTACTGCCAAGGTAAGTTTTGTTACCAAAGTATCTTTGTATGCATATGAATCAGATGTCTTACGCTTATAGAGCTAATAGTTCAACTTTTAGGAGCCGTTCGGTTGCCATGACTAATTATCATATGATAATCCATCTAGGATTAAGTTGTAAGATTATTTTAGATGGAGGGGGTGGCTATGACTAATTATCACATGATTATCCATATAGGATTAAGTTGTGAGATTCAATCTCATGAACTAAACATAATGCTTATTTAATCATGAGATATAATCTTGCAAACCGAACAGCCGCTTACAAAATTATACTCCCTCGCCCCTTAAAACATTGCCCGATTTGCTAGTTTGTCTTGCCCCCAAAACATTTCCAATTCCATTTTTGGTAACTACCCCACCACTATCCCTTATGTTTTCTCCTTACTATATTTAGAATTAAATACAATACCTCAATAATAAATGTGGGCCTTTTTCCACTTATCTATAACCTTACCTAACATTTATTAAAACTCATGCCAAAAAGTAATGAACATTGTTTTAATGGATGTATAGAGTATTAAATATGGATAGAGAAGGCAATCTTTCACAGTTTAGAAGTCGTAAATACTGATAGATAACATGGCATAGCTAATGCATATTGAAAGAGAGATCATGGAAAAAATTATCAGGAGATTACCAGTTCTTGTCTTTTTCTATTAATAAGTGTTAATGCACTATGCATCTCGTCCAAAGCTGGTGTAGTCTGTGCTCCTAAATTGAGCATACAATTATCCTGAAACAGTACTAGCTGGTTTTCCTTTGCAGCAATACCAGTGTGATTGCACACTTGAAGCTGAGCTCGTTGGTTCTTAGTTGAAGCAGCACCAGTTTGGTTATCCGCGGTAGCAAGATAACCTTCATCTCCGGATACCTTCTCATATCTTCTTTGAGGCTGATTTGACCTAAAAGAATCCAAAGTACCTTGTACTTCTACAGTGTGCTTAGTTTTAGCCTCAAGCTGAGCTCGTTGGTCCCCTGATGAAGTACTACCAGTTTGGTTGCACGTCTTAGTGAGATTACCCTCAACTCCACATACCTTCTCGTCTCTTTTTTTAGTAAGATTTGACTGTAAAGAACCTGCCATATCCTCCTAGTAAATTCATTAAAGGCATATATAAGTATACTGAAACTCAAGCTCAATCTTTATTCCCACATAAAAGAGTGGGATTTATTCTTCTTTTAGGAGAATATAGGATTTGGGCACCCAAAATGGGAGCTTTTTTTTTAATTTCCGGATTTGGAATTCCCTCATTTCCGAAACTCAGGCTTTAAAGCCGAGTTTGAATTCAGTCCCGGGTTTCACAAACTCGGCTTCAACTGAACTTATAATCAAGGCAGAGGGTTTCTCCTCATTCGGGAAAGCAAAGTGGACAAATAGCAATATAATAATCACAATACATATAAATAGCAAGGAAGACAGCTTTTACCGGAGGAAATCGCCTGAAAATCAACTGAAATCACCTCCAATCTGCCTCCATTTTGCGACGCCAGAATGAAGAGAAACCCTCTGTCTCGATTATAAGTTCAGTTAAAGTCGCGTTTGTGAAACTTGGCTTTAATGCCGTGTTCGTTAAATTAAGACTAAAGACGCATTGTTCAAACTCAGTTTTAAAGCCGAGTTTCACAAACGCGCCACTACCAAATCCGGTATTAAAAAATAAAAGGTTTCCATTTTGGGAGCCTAAATCCAATATTCTCCTAAAAGAAAAAAATCCAAAAGTGTTGCAGAAGGTAGACAGATGCACATGCACAAGTGCATATAGTCACAGAGAATTGTCCAAGTATTGGTAGTGCATATAACCATCTGGACCAATTTTCATGATAGTTGCTAAAATTTCAGTCACATAAAAATTGATATGGTTAAGCATGCACCTAGACTACAGAATATCACTGAAGAGTATTGTGACACTTCAAACTACATAGAGTATACCTGTATGTTTTGTATTATGCATTTTCTATCAAATCATGTGTGAATCATCAGGTTCCGCCAAGCATGTACTGCAAACACATGAGTTTCTTTCCATTTTGATGAGCATGTATATTTTTACTATTTCAGTTAAAATGCTGCATTTAATGGAAACCACTATCACACCACATAAGAATGTACATAGTAAAGTCGGTTTCTTACCTTTAAATCTGGTACAGCTTCTTGAAGTAGTACTGTATTTTTCTTCCTCTTATGGAAATAAACTCTTATTTTTGTATTTTGCATTTTATTATCTTCACTATCAGTGCAAGTATCAGACAAGTCGTTTCTATTCGTAGTATTCAACAACCTTGGAGGGCTAGCTAATATAACCTTGCAACATTCAACTAGTTCTTCATCTAAATTTTCAGGACATATTCTCCCTTCGTTGTTTTTACCAGAATCTCCAAAAGGTTTTTCTTTGAACTTCTCTCTCAAACTGTCATCTACGGCCGTCTTTCCAAACAGTCGACTAGAGGGATCAGTTACAGGATCATCACTCACAGCATCTGCTTTTTCAAGGATTGTGCTAGCCACCTCTGTAGTAGGATCTGCAATATCACACCCTTTCTCAATCTCCTCCATGGCATTATTAACTTTTATCGGCATCTCATACAGGCCTCTCGAAGGGCTAGATGATAAACCCTTGCCGGGTTGCTCACTCCCATCAGCTAAATTCTCAAGAACTCCATTTTGATTGCTTTCAGCAGAATCCAGAATTTCAAATCTTTTGATGAACTCGCTTGTGAGATTAACATATCTTTCTGTGCCCTGAAAGATATCAATGGGACTAGCTACTTGTCCAGGAGATGAATTGAAAAACTTGTTATTGTTATAATGATTCTGCCCAGCTTTTTGGTCAGAAGAGTTCACTCCCATCTCCAATCTGTCAGTAACAATATGATTCAAGTCATGCCATTATATCTCAAAAAAATTACTGATTTTGTTCACAGCTGCTCATGATGCTTTGAGCATAGCATTTCTTAAACTGAAAGTGAAATCAATGAACATTCTCCTCCATTTGAGAAACTGAGAGTTCAAAGCTATTACCACCAACACATAAATGATTTTGTGTACTTAGTGCAAATATAAATGTCAATAATAAATTATGAGAGCCGGGAATATTTCAATTCCATCTTCACATACATCACAACAATCACTAGATGATGACAACATTGAAAAAGGTTGTAAGATTATTATGTTGCACCAAAACCCACACATGGATAGCTTCCAAACTGCTCTCTGAAACTTCCCCTCATACATAACATTAGGTATATAATGTTTAGACCTGATCACCTGTCAATACATAATATGATGCGGATCTACATGGGTTCAATTGATAAAACAAGCTATATTCGAATACAATCATTTTCAATATGCACACACACAATTACACAATTTTCATATCCATACTATAAACAGGCAGGTCCATTTATGTTAATAACAAACACATCAACAAAAGTAGAAGAAGAATGTGTGAACCGATTATCATTATCTGTACCTCGATAGCCAGCACCAGATTATCCCCATGTAAGGAAGCATGTGATATAACTTGATAAGGGGGGTAGTTTTCCACGAACCATTAGCACACTTTTCTGCTAACGGGCCCTGCACACTGAAAATATGCAAATCTGTTAGTTATCAGAATGCCAACTAACACGGTAGCACCAACCTTCTAATTAAACACAATATCAATAAAATGTTCCAGACTAACTTAACCTCCTCTCAGCAGTCCATTAGTGTCATTCATAAAGAAGAGGCATAAAGGAAGCCCATCCTCTTTGAGCTAACAACTAGAATTAAACTAAAAATTAGTTTTCCAGAGAAAATGGGTGATTGAAGTCTAACAAAGCTTACTGCATAACAGTTCTTTTGACATGGGAAGAGGCATAACGGAAGCCCATCCTCTTTGAGACTAAGCAACAGTAGCAATCAATGAATTTCCATCAATAAATCGTTTAAATATCACACCACAATGAGTAGCACGCCACTGGAAAGCACAGCATGACTGACCTCTCAAAAAGAAACTTAAGAGGAACTTGCTTGTGTCCATCGAATGATCCAGGGAATTGCATTATATAAAACCAAGCAGCTGACTTTTCTTTACTTAAGGAATATGTAACATGGGTCTCCAAAACCTCAAGTTCAGAACTGCTGATTCCTGTTCCATGTACAAAAAAGTGAGGCTTAAGTTTATCTAAAATGAAGGTATATCATGCAACCTTTTGCATTACCCATTCAGAGGCCAACAATGCATTGGTAAAGACAACATATGTGACAATTTCTTGATAAAGGTAATTTGTGAGTTTATATTTAACCATTTTTTCCTATACCTGCTTGGCTTAAGGAGTTAGTATCTTTGATTTTTCTATCCATAAATCACCAAATGATATTCATTCATTTTAAAGAATGCTGCTTCTACGAAAATCACTTTAGAAGGATATATAGCAAACTATGCAGGAGAACACTCCAAAGTGACAATAGCAGTTCAGTAGTTCAGATTAAGAATTTTTTTGTTTGACAGAATAATCATAAAAGAACATGATAATTGCCATACCAGTGACATCCTTCACAACATCATACCCCAGCTGCAGAAACTCGGTATTACTATAAGTTAACAGATTATCTCTGTTGGGTCGTGATACCGCCGATCTCACACACGCACGAACGAGGAAATAAAGCACGCAAACGATATAACGTGGTTCGGTGATAATCCACCTACGTCCACGGAGAAGATGACCGGAATCTTATTGATGGAACTCTCAATACAAGAACTTCACACTCACAATCTATCACTCTAAGCAAACGCTAGCTAGTGCAAGAATTCTCTTCTAATTGTGTGTGTAATCTGTGTTCTGCGTCTCTCACTACTGAGCTCTATCGAGCTATTTATACAAGATGCAATCAAGAAATAAAATCCAACTAACTCTATTTCCCAAAGTTAGTTATAACCGCTGCTCGGCTAAAACCGAACTGCCATTCTTGGTTAGCAACCGAACTGCATTTCTCGGCTATCAACCGAACTGCCATTCTTGGTTAGCAACCGAACTGCATTTCTCGGCTATCAACCGAACTGCCTTTCTCGGTTATCAACCGAACTGCCTTTCTCGGCTAGCTCAAAGCCGAGCTTTATTTCTTGATCTCTTCTCGGAGCTGCCGAGGCTCCACCACTCGATCACAACCGGACTCAAAGCCGAGCTTCATTTCCGAGCTCAGAAGCCGAGCTCCAGTAGTTTGCATGGACACACTTTCACAAATCTCCACCTTGTCCTTGCAAAACTCCATCAATATCTGGATTCCCTTCTCAATCCTTGTTACAATCTTCAACACTCCACAATCTCAACCAACTTCAAACAATGTTTGAATTTCGAAGTTGGCAGAGATTTTGTCAACATGTCTGATGCATTTTCTTCGGTAGGAACTTTCACCACATTGATCTTTCCACTTTGAATCTCATCTCTGATGAAGTGTCTCCTCACATCTATATGCTTCGACCTCTCATGGAACATTTGATGTTTTGCTAAACATATAGCCGAGTTGCTGTCACAGTTAATCTTCACTGCTCCCAGCTTCATTCCTAAATCTTCCAAGATTCCTTGCAACCATTTTCCTTCCTTTGCAGCCTCAGTCAGAGAAATATACTCAGCTTCGGTTGTGGACAGTGCAACCACAGACTGCAAATTTGATTTCCAGCTGATTGCTGTGCCATATAGTGTGAAGATGTAACCACTCTGAGACTTTCTGTTGTCTAAGTTAGCCGCATAATCCGAGTCACAGAATCCTTCTAGGACTTCCCTCTCCTCAGACCAAACTCCACCACCAAACTTCAAGCCAACCATGACAGACCCTTTCAGATATTTCAGAATCCACTTTAGTGCTGCCCAGTGATCCCTACCTGGATCAGCCATATATCTGCTTGCAACGCTTATGGCATGAGCCACATCCGGCCTTGTACATATCATCAAGTACATCACACTTCCCACTATATTTGCATAGGGTATCCTGCTCATCTCTTCTCTATCTTCAGCTGTCTTTGGCATCTGTTCTTTACTGAGTTTGAAGCAGCTAGCCAATGGAGTGGATACTGACTTTTCACTCCTTACCTGGTATTTTTCTACCACCTTTCTGATATAATCAGCCTGAACCAATTTCAGTTCTTTCTTCTTTCTGTTCCTGACAATATCCATACCCAAGATTCTCTTGGCTTCCCCAAGATCTTTCATATCAAATCTCTGCTTCAACTCCTCCTTGACAGACAGCAGCTCACTCTTGCTTGATCCTGCCAGCAGAATATCATCCACATACAGCAGTAGATAGGCCAGTATTAGATTTCCACTTCTCTTGACATACACGCAGCTATCAAAACTGGATCTCTCAAATGCCATCAATTCCATCTGCTCATGAAACTTCTTGTTCCACTGCCGGCTGCTTTGCTTGAGCCCATATAGGCTTTTCTTTAACAAGCAAACTTTCTTTTCTTCTCCCGGCTTCTCAAAACCCTTAGGCTGCATCATATAGATCGTTTCCTCTAGATCTCCATGCAAAAATGCTGTCTTCACATCAAGTTGATGCAGCTCCCAGTTGAAATGAGCAGTCATGGCCAATAAGATCCGAATGGAAGTGTGCTTCACCACTGGAGAGAACACCTCTGTGTAGTCAATACCCTCTACTTGTGTGAATCCTCTAGCAACCAGCCTTGCCTTAAACCGTATGCTTTCAACTTCCCCCACCTCTACTTTCTTCTTAAACAGCCATTTGCAACTGATCAGCTTCTGAGTCCCTGGATCAGTCACCAAAATCCAAGTCCCATTTTTCAGCAAGGACTCTATTTCTTCTTCCATGGCCTTGATCCATTTCTGACTTTCCTTGCAACTCATGGCTTCTTCATAGGTTGAGGGTTCTGAAAACATGAGTACTTCTGCTACACATAGAGCAAAGAAGCTCATGTCATAATCTGAGAATCTGCTAGGTAGGCCTGCATTTCTTCTTGGATTTCTTCTGGCCCCTTGAGCTGCAGCAGCTTGCTGCACTGGTGACTCCTGCTCACCTGTGTTCTGAGTATGTTGAGAGCTAGTTGCTCCACCTTCTTCTTGATTTCCTGTGATCACAACATCCTCATCAGTGTCTGTTCCAGCAGATTCTCCACCAAACTCAAGGTTTTGCATTTCAGAGCTACTGCCACCACCAGAGGGCTTCCCATCATCTTTAAATGGCATCTCCTCTTCATTGAATGTCACATCTCTGCTCACAATGATATTTCTGCCTTCTCTATCCAAATTCCACAATCTGTATCCTTTTACCCCATCTTGGTATCCCAACAACACACATTTCTTTGCCCTTGGCTCCAATTTACTCTGCTTAATGTGTGCATAAGCAACACACCCAAACACCTTCAAGGCTGAGTAATCACCTAGGCTTCCATACCATCTTTGATCTGGGGTCTCATTGGATATAGCAGATGATGGACACTTATTGATCAGATTAGCTGCAGTAGAGACAGCCTCTGCCCAGAATCTCTTTGGCATTCCAGAGTAGAATAGCATGCACCTCACCCTTTCTAGCAATGTCCTATTCATTCTTTCTGCCAGCCCGTTCTGTTGAGGATTTCTTGGCACGGTCCTATGCCTTCTTATCCCTTTCACCTTACAGAAACTATCAAACTCCGCAGACAGAAACTCCATGCCATTATCAGTCCTTAGATATTTAAGCACTGAGCCCTTTTCATTCTCATATCTAGCATGCCATTCTCTAAATTTTTCAAAAGCTTGGGACTTCTCTCTTAGAATGTAAATCCACACTTTTCTTGAGTAATCATCTATGATGGAGATGAAATACTTACCTCCACCTATGGATTCAGTTTGGGATGGCCCCCACAAGTCACTGTGGGCATACACAAATGGGGCTGATGAAGTGTGTTTCCCACCAGAAAATGGCAGCTTCTTTGCCTTTCCTAGAATGCAAGATTCACATTTCTTTAGGCTGTCTGATGCACTTAACTTCATCACTCCTTGTTTAGCCAGCTCTCTTATGCCTTTCTCACCCACATGTCCAAGCCTGGCATGCCATAGATGCAGGTCTTCTGTCTGGGCAAGATTCACAGCATCAACCACGGTTTCACCCAGCAAATAGTATAGGCTGTTCTTTCTCTGGGCCTCCATCACAATTCTGGTGCCTTTTGTTACTGTGAGGATCCCATCACCAGAGTTGAATCTGCACCCTTTTGACTCTAGCATTCCAAGAGATATTAAATTTCTCTTGATTTGAGGAATGAATCTGACTTCTGTGAGAGTCTTCATACTCCCATCCTTCATCCTCAATCTGATGTTCCCAATGCCCTTGACATTGCACACTTGATCATTTCCTAGCATCACTGATCCTTCCCAAGCTGATAATTCTTGGAACCAAGATTTGTGTGAGCAAATGTGGAAGGAGCACCCTGAATCCATGATCCAGCATTCTTCAATCTTGGCCCCTGAGTGGATATTCAAAGCTTCATTATCTTCAACATCCTGAGCCAGATCAGCAGTCTCTATGTTCCCAGCCTTTTCTTGCTCTTGTTTCCTCTTCCAAGCAAAACAATGCTTCTTTAAATGGCCCGGTTTCTTACAGTAGTGACAGCTTCTCTTCTCCTTCCATACTCCACCTTCTTCCTTCTTCTGGAACTTCTTCTTGGAACCCCTTTTATTCTGATTATTTTTCACATGCAGACTCTCAGCTACTGGATCAGTTTGTTTGTTATTAGCCTTCTGCGATTCCTTCATCTTCAATGCAGAATGAATCTCTTCATAGGTGACCTTGGTTTCTCTTCCAAGAAGCACTGCATCCTTGAAGTGCTCATAACTTTTAGGCAGGGAATTGAGCAACATCAATGCCTTATCCTCATCTTTAATGACCTCATCGATATTCTCAAGATCATCTATGCATTTCCCAAACTCCTCGAGCTGTTCAGAAATGCTCTTCCCATCTGAAAACTTGAAAGCAAGAAGCCTTTGCTTCAAATGTAACCGGTTCGCCAGAGACTTGGTCATGTACAATGACTCAAGTTTCCCCCATACTCCTGCAGCCGTCTCCTCCTTGGAAACTTCCCTTAGCACCCTGTCCGTGAGGTTCAAGATCAGGGTGCTATAAGCCTTATACTGCATATCTTGAAGCCTTTGCTTCTCCTTTTCATCAGCATCAGGTTTGCCTTCTTTAGCGTCACCTTCATTCTTCAAGATATCCCATAGGCCTTGCTGCATCAAGATGGCCTTCATCTTCAGCCTCCACAGCCCAAAATCGTTTCTCCCGGTGAACTTTTCCACCTCGAACTTGGCTGTAGACATTTCTCAAAACGAGCGGTGGGCAATCGCCAAGATCAGCTTATACAACGGAACCTCTAGACACGAACTCACCCAGAAACCAATCAATCGGCAAATCGTGGAAGTCTTCCCACAGACGGCGCCACTTGTTGGGTCGTGATACCGCCGATCTCACACACGCACGAACGAGGAAATAAAGCACGCAAACGATATAACGTGGTTCGGTGATAATCCACCTACGTCCACGGAGAAGATGACCGGAATCTTATTGATGGAACTCTCAATACAAGAACTTCACACTCACAATCTATCACTCTAAGCAAACGCTAGCTAGTGCAAGAATTCTCTTCTAATTGTGTGTGTAATCTGTGTTCTGCGTCTCTCACTACTGAGCTCTATCGAGCTATTTATACAAGATGCAATCAAGAAATAAAATCCAACTAACTCTATTTCCCAAAGTTAGTTATAACCGCTGCTCGGCTAAAACCGAACTGCCATTCTTGGTTAGCAACCGAACTGCATTTCTCGGCTATCAACCGAACTGCCATTCTTGGTTAGCAACCGAACTGCATTTCTCGGCTATCAACCGAACTGCCTTTCTCGGTTATCAACCGAACTGCCTTTCTCGGCTAGCTCAAAGCCGAGCTTTATTTCTTGATCTCTTCTCGGAGCTGCCGAGGCTCCACCACTCGATCACAACCGGACTCAAAGCCGAGCTTCATTTCCGAGCTCAGAAGCCGAGCTCCAGTAGTTTGCATGGACACACTTTCACAATCTCGCCTCCTCTTGTTACCAACTTTATTTCCTGCTGATAGTTCTGGAGGAATGATAGACACACTGAGCTCCTTTTGAAGTGACAATGCACCTTCAGTGACAGCACCAGATTGGAGTATACAATTTTCCTTCTTCGAATCAATTAGCAGCACTGTCAACTTAGATACTGGCCATCCTTCCATCTTAGGAAAATCTCTAGACGCATCTAAACCTAGAGCAATATCACATGCACTCTTAATTGCTCTCTCAGTGATTGAAAGCAGGTCTTCAGTATCATACATCACCTGCGGTTCACTTTCCTTCGTCATCATCATGAACGCAATCAGAGGAGGCCTGATGACAATGGCCAACTTGCAGAAATCCACAAATTCGAGGAATACTAGCTCCTGTTTCTGCTTCCTGTGGTGGTAATTGTAGAGCAAAACAACTGCATGAATCTGGTGCAATGAAAATGAAAAAGGGCAGATGCCATCAGAACCCATGAACGAAAGCGAAACAGATACATTAGTATAAAATTTCAAAATATTTGTATTACATAACAGTCCTATTTCAAATGAAAAGTTCAACATTTTCCAGATAGGACTACAGAAAGGCCACTGTTTATGTTCAAGTTCATGAATGTCATTGCCCTTTCATGGCCGATCACCCACCCTCATTGCTTTAGTTAATGATCTAGCTACACAATCTCATGCAAAGAGTAAAAAGAGGCAAACAGTGACCTGTTTGGCAACAGCTATTTGAACATCTTCTGAGGGAGGTACACTAGAGACTCTCAGTGGCAAAAGAGGATCAACTAAAGTCTCCAACAACGCTTGCACCATATCTTCTGTAGGGCACACCGCCCATCTTAACCCCCCCTTTTCTGGAGCTGATTCTGAACCGGATGCCATTGCAATACCTCCTATCAACACAGAAAGAGAACACATAAAGAAACGGAGAAACACACATAGAATTTTACCTAGCTCCCCCAACATAAGCCTTAAAACGAGCAAATCATTTTCTAAAGGGGGGAGGGGGTTAACCCTATAAATTGGACACATTTTCATAAGCAGATTATTAATAAGATATAGATAAACCATTGCATGCAAACACAAACATTCAAAATTAACGGCAAAATCCCCCAATTACTATATATGTGTGACTGCAAAACAACAACAGCAACAAAATCCCAAACAGCCAAATTAGAGCAATGGAAATAATGCATGACAAAAAGGGAATTACCAACGAAAGGTTGCACCAGAGCTTCCATTCACCTCTGATCAACAAGCGGCAAGAGCAAACACCGATTTACTGGGTTTTTTTAGAGCAACACCAGGTTTTTTTGAGAAGTGGAGCAATATTCAGCTGCTTTCCTTATTCAGTAAAATTAACTTTTAATAAATCCCTGCTGCTTCTGAAAATGAGGTGACTTGAGAGTTGAGAAGCATAGGATTGCAATTAATGCTTAATGTTAATTTCTGCACAATCAAAATATTAGCACTCTATTGGTGCCAATTAATGCTTCGAGATTTGAAGATATTTTGTTCCACTTTAATTTTGAAAGCTCTTGCTAAACTAAATCAAACACTATGTGAAAATATTTTTTTGTATATGCATGTTCTTATGGGTTCTTTTTATACTCTTTACTTAGATATTTGTTAATAGTCATATTTCATATTTTGTATATTGAGAGAGGTCATTTTAGAATTTTATCATTGATGCTTTTGTACTGGCATTTTTAATATAGTTTGATATTTAGAGTTAAGAATAGTATTTTAATAAATTGGAGCTCTAAAACTCAAACGGAAGCAAGAAGCTGACGAACTCAATGGAAGTTTTGTTTAGAGCATCCACGTTGGGACGGATGTCCCGCCGGACATTCCGACGGACTTCCCAAAAACACCTCCTGACATGTCATAAGGACATCTCACTGCACAATGGCGGACATCCCCAAGGACATCCACACTAATAAAAATTCACAAATTCACAAAATTAAACAATTTATGGAATTAAAATTTCGACACTAATACGGAGAAAATGCAACCACTTTATTTAAAAAAACATACATAATTATTTAAAAAAATACATAGTTAAAAAAACAACCTAAAGCTCCGACAAATGCGGCCCTCGTCTCACTTCTTGTCGTCCTCGGCATTTGGGGCATTTAGGGCATCAATCCCGTCATCGCGGCACTCCTCCCGGGCATTTGGGGCATCATCCCACACTAAGGGGGTACATATTGTAGTACCCGGGCATCATCCCCACCATTTGGGGTTGGGGCATCATCGGCGCCATTCCGGGCATCATCCCGGACATCGGTGCATTTCCGCCGGCATTTCCCCCAACTATAACGGGAAAAGTCGGTGTATGTGACTCGCTCGTGGAGGGGAATCACTATTGAAGTGCTCAATTTATCTTCAAAAGAAATGAAAGTAGAGAGAAAAATTCGTTAAAACAAGTGGTAAGAATGAAATGAAGTTCAACGAGCCGTATATATAGAGTTTTTTTTTTAAATGAAAAATCGGGACGTCCGTCGGGATGTCCGTCGTGTCACCGCAATGGCGGACGTCACGACGGACGTCCCCGGAATGCCGCGGAACTCCGGTGTCCGCAACGCACGTCAGCATCCGCCTCTCTGCTGCCTAATGGCGGACGTGACGTCCGCCTGGACGGCCGCCGTTATGGATGCTCTTAGTTTTTTTTGTTAAAGTGATCAGTTATGATACTATATCTATTTTTATAATGACTTAAACTCTCGATCTATCAGTTGGAATAGAAATATATTGCCAATTAATTTGTGAATATTTTAGTTAGGTTGGTTATAGTATGTGTCTATGATTAGCTTTTTTCAAAATATATCACTAATTCAAGTTTTCATTTTTATAACTTTAAACCTTGAGAAAAGTTCGTTTTATACTAGATTATATAATTCGGTAATGAAATTGTTAATGGTAAAAAAGTAGTACAATTGTATTATCTATTGTCATCCACTTAAAAAAGAAAAAAATATATTCTTAGTATTTCTTAAGGTGTGTGTAATGATCAAATTAACGAAAATTATATTTTGACGCCGCAGTCAATTCCTGGTAGGTTAGAGTATGATGTGAGACATTGAGTCTGGTAATAAATAAGCTAATTATATTCACCTTGACAAAGAGGGGAGTTCCTTAGGCCATCCACAGCGCTGTTCCTATACCGTTTCTATACCGTTCCTTAAACCACTATTTGAGGGCCCCACTGTACTTTTTTACTTCATTCCTTAACTAAGGAACGGAACATGCAACCCTTCGTTCCTTAACCGTTCCTTAAATTACTATTCATTCAATTTCATTTTTTTTATTTCCAACCCAATTCAATTTAAATAAACACACTTTATTAAAAAACAAACACACTTTATTAAAAAACACACAACATTAAAAAAAATTACAACTTAAACTTAAAAAAATAAAAAGCACACAATTAAAATCCTAAAAAAATAAAAGCACACAATTTTAATAATTATTGCTTCCGGGGGATTCGTCGTCGAACCAATTTCCCGCCTCGGGTCCTTCGTCTTGGACAATCATGTTGTGCAAGATTATGCACGTATACATGATGTCGACCATGTTTTCCATGAACCACGTACGAGCCGGGGCTTTGATGATGTTGAAGCGCGCTTGGAGAACCCCGAACGCCCTCTCCACATCCTTGCGAGCAGCCTCCTGCTTCTGCGCAAAAAGAGCCTGCTTTGGGTTCGCAGACCCACTGCACGTCTTCACGAAGGTAGGCCACTTCGGGTAGATGCCATCGGCGAGATAGTACCCCATTTTATAAAGCCGGTTGTTGGCGACGAAGTTGATGGCCGGCGCTTTACCATCCAAAACTTCGGTCAAGAGGTCGGACTGGTGGAGCACGTTTACGTCGTTGTTCGACCCGGGGGACCCCGAAGTACGCGTGCCAGATCCAAAGGCGGTAGTCGGCAACGGCCTCAAGTATAACGGTTGGGTGGGTGCCTTTGTGGCCGCTCGTGTAGGACCCCTTCCACGCCACCGGGCAATTCTTCCATTGCCAGTGCATGCAATCGACGCTGCCGAGCATCCCGGGGAATCCGTGCACTGTTTCGTGAAGGTCGAGCAGGAACTGACAATCGGTAGTGCTTGGCCTCCGGAGAAATTCGCCGGTGAAGGCTGCCCGGACGCCTTTGCAGAATTTGAGCAAGCACATTCGCCCAGTGCTGTCTCCGATGTGGAGGTATTCGTCGAACATGTCGGCCGTTTGTCCAGTGGCAAGCTGGCGGATTGCTGCAGTACATTTCTGCAGCGTCGTGTGGCTGGGACGGCCGACCGCGTCGTACCCTTCCTGGAAGAACTCTTCCCGGGCTGCCAAAGTATTCGCGATGTGGAGAAATAAAGGTTTCCCCATGCGGAAACGGCGACGGAAGTACGTATCTCCCCAAATCGGGTTATCGCAGAAGTAGTCGCGTACTAACCTTGCAGCGGCTTCCTCCCGGTTACGATGGATGTACGTACGGGAGCGTCGTTGGGGAGGCGCGGCTTCTTCGGCCTCCCGTCGTCGATCTTCTTCAAGTGATTGTTGCAATATTTGACGCATTTGTTCAAAAGGATCCATTAGTTTGATTAAATTTGGGAGAAGGAAACGAGAGTTGATTTGAGATGAAAATTGGGGTGGAAATAGAGAGGAATAGATGTGTGTTTGTGATTGAAATGAGTATGAAATAAGAGTATTTATAGAGTAAATAAATAAATAAAAAAATATATAAAACGGATATAAAAAAAACGGTCACATTACCGTTGCAAAAAAAAAATTTATTAAATTAGTATTTAAAAAAAATTGAATTATTGCGTCACCGGGACAAAGCCCACTCGCGGGGCAGCGAGTGGGCTTCACGCGTCGAATGGGAGGCCGCCACGTCGCCTAGGCGCGTGGCGGAACGTTTCGTTCCGCGTTCCTCCGGAACGGAACCCGGCACGGCATAGGAACGGGGGCGGCACGGAATGGCGACGGAACGTAGGCTGCAACGCGTGCCGCCGCGGAACCGTTCAGCCGGAACGGCATAGGAACCGCAACGGCACAGCGTTGCGGGTGCCCTTATAATCTTGGATTGCTTCTTCTGCCGACACTAATCCATAGCTAGCTGCAGATCTACTAGTTCTTGAACGTCTGTATGCTGATTTATGATACAAACTGGATTTGCGTGCATGTTTGTGTTTGTGTTTGGGTGTGTATATATATATTTATTGAGTAATTTATAACCACACTTGTGTTGTTATGTGATGTTTTTTTAATATTATTTCATTAGTGTATGGTAATTTATATGCTGTTACTGATAGACACTCCTCTTGCATGTTTTTTTCTTGTTTATAATTTATTTAGTTTTACATATTTTGAGCAATTGTTAGTATTTTGAGGTAGTTCTGGCCACAACAACATAGACATTAGACATGCATTCCAAATAAATTACTGAACATGAAATTTTCTCAATTATTCCATCAATATCTTTTTAATGAATTACGCGATTGATATGGTAATCGGTTTAAAATACGTTGATAAAACGGCTAGGCGGTTGTTCGATTGAAGACTTAGCTAGTTTATTTAATACACTCCTATATAAGCCAATCGAGTCATATTTATAATAATCAATTTTCATAAATATCTTGAGAGATACGGTATGATTTGACTAGTGATCTTCCCTATGACACTACAAAAAAAGGCTGTTTACCGAGCACCAAAGTGCTCGGTATAAAGGGTGAAATTGCTCGGAAAATGGGATATACCGAGCACATTCCGAGTTCTTCAGGTGGTCGGTATTTGCTTCGTCGGAATATTTCTCCGAGTAGCGAACCGGTCAACCATGCCTTAGGATGGGCGAGCACCTCCATGTCCTCGGCAATTGCGAGCACCTCTATATGCTCAGAATTTCTGAAAGATTTTAGGAAATAAGGCGAGCACCTTCCATGTCTTTGGATGTAGCAAGCACCTGCGAGCACACCCATGTGCTCGGATTTGGAGAGGTTTTAGAGGTGTTAGGATAGGTGCTCGGCAGTCAGGTTATTTTTGCAATCCTAGATTTTTTTAATATATAAATTCTATATTTTTTATTATTAAAAATAAATAAAAATAATTAAATGAATACAAAAGTAAACAAAGTTCAAATAACATTAAATAGTTAAGATTGTTTTACAAGATAGGATTGTCTTACAAAATTAAACTAAACTATACATTTTTTCATTTATTCGAGTTTTTCATTAAAAAGACGCATCATTCGCTCTTCCATTTTTTGGCGATCATACATTGAATAATTATACAAGTCTTTTATTGACATACATTGAATAATTATACAATCCTATTATTGGCGAGCACATTTGTAGTGGTAGGGATTTTCCGAGCACGTTATAAGTGCTCTCTATGTTTGAAAAATATTTATCCGCACTTCGCATGTCATACATTAAATAGTCTATTTATCCGTACTTCGCATCTGTCGCCGGTACAATGAAAACCAGCCGTTTGGAACAATCGAGCGCAACGAGAGTATGGTGCGCAACGCCATATACAGAGTCAACGAAGAAATCAAAAAGTTCTAGGGGTATTACCTCCAGGAAGAGCGGTCGGCGGGGAGCATCCGGAGCGAGGTCGACATCATCAGTTCCGCCTTGTCGACCTACCAATCCATGAACTACAAGCCGTTCAAGTACCTCAACATTTGGCAGGAGACGCGGTCGCATCCGAAGTATAGGGGAGGCGTAACATCCTCCTCTAGCGGCTCCTCCAAACGGTCAAGGTCGGTATCCCTATCCAACGCCGACTCTGAAGACGTGGCTAGCCAACTTGCCGGAGCTAACTTGGGTAGCCCCGACGCCGGCCCGAGCGGTTCCCAACGTCGACCGCAAGGAAGGAAGAAGACGGCGGCCAACCGCCGTCGCGCCGCGACTCCATTCACCCCCCGATCCCGAACCCGCTCCCTATGTGCCACCTCAACTCCCCACCAACTCGTTGTGGGGGGTTTTGGCCCAACTCAATTTGGCCGATAGGTCAAATATGACCCCCGAGCAACTTCGATTGCATGTAGCGATGATACGGGGTCTCCAAAGAACGTTGGGGGTATTGCCGGATGATGATTAGTCTTCACCGGGGGCATTTTTACGCTTAAATTGTGCAATTTTTATTTTTTAGTAGTTTAATTATGTAATTTTCATTTTTTAGGATTTTAATTATGTAATTTTTATTTTTTAGGAATTTAATTATGTAATTTTTAATTTTATTGTAATTTGTAATATTATTTCGGGTATTTTTAATGAATTTTAATTTTGTGAAAATGTTTTTATTTAAATTGAATAATAGAATGGTGGGACCCTTGTGCTCGTCCTTGCGGAAGAGCACGGATGTGGGTGTTGTGCTCTTGCCTAAGAGCAGACAGAAAAAAGTGGAGTCAGATCCACATCCGTGCTCGCTGGCAAGAGCACGGATGTGAATGCTCTTAAACTGGATAAGTTTTTTTGTAGCTCTGAACAAGTTTTTGTGGCTTGGATTTGAGCATGAGCTAACAGACACTTTAAAGAGGTGAGGATTGTCTAGTAAGGCGAGAAAAGGAGTTGAGAATAAACTGACAATAATACATCAATCTATATATTTATTATTTTGAATGCTATGATTATTATATTCTTTCATACATACTGTATAGTGATAGTGTGACACACGAAGATTCGGACATAATAATATTTATAATAATTAAGTGAAGAGGATATGATAAATACTAAGAAAAAATCAGGTGGGAAGAGCCAAATATGGGCTCTCTCTAGCTTCAGTTTGAAAGGTGGATGGCTATTTATCCAACCCAATTTTATTGCTTATATAATAGTATATGGTAGTTATGTTTTTATTATGTGAGTTACGTATCATTTCAGCCTACTTACGAAAGATACCTTAAATTAGTGAATTTTTCAAGTAGTGGTTGTGGGTCGAGTATATTAGTACTCATGTTATCGAGAGCTAGTTTCTTGGACTAAAAAAATTAATATCTAATCAGATTTTGGCAACACTATTGCAATTTGACTTTCTAGCCGCTTTCCTTTTTTATTATCAATATTTACTTAATCCAATGGTTTTTTAATCTATAATTATAGTTCATTGATCACAATCAAAAATTGAATTATGACGTCTGTGTACTGTGTTAGTGGTGGCACCTTAACTATTTGATGATTATCAATTGACTAAGTATTAATTAAAATATAATTAATATATGGATTATTGAATTATAATTAAAAATCATAACGGGGTACGTACCCCAAATTATAATTAAAAATCCAAATTTGAATATATTAAAAAAAATCCTTCAAATTAAACTCATATGGTAATAACTTTATGCTATTATTTAAATATTAAAATAACTCTAGGTTATTATTATAATAAAACATTTGTAAAAGAATATTAGCCGTTTGGCTATAAAAATTTATTTTAAATTAATTTTTAAAAGTAAATTTCAAGTTTATTGCGATTTCGGACGACCAAGGCATTTCGAATATTCCCCTTGGCATTGGACGAGATGTGTGACTCACGATCTAAGAACCACATCCACGAAACCACGACTCAAGTCGGCGGCACATAATACATTATAAATAGGACAAACCAAATTTTTTTGACACATTCTTGATGGAACATAAGAAGTACGGTATAATTGCATATAAAAAATGTAAAACGTGGGGATATTTTTGTTTATTTTTATTTGATAATTTATTAAATGCTTGATTGCTTGTAAAGTTACAAAGTTTACACTAAATTTCGTTTTTAACAAAAACTATTTTTATAAAAAAATTACATACATTTTAATAGTTTTGGGGAATTTATTCCTAAATTAAGTTTATTCCTCAAATAATCTTATACTGTCACTAAAAAGTAACGGCATGTCGTTTCGTACGTGGGTTAACAATCTATGTACAAAATGGGCTAAAACCCAAAGTCAATAGACTTTTGAGATTGAATTTTGATTCTTTCAAATTCTTTTCGTCCACGTTATAAAACTTTGTTCTTACCGAAATTTAATTTAAGGCCATATTCCCAAAAAATGGAATTTTTTGTGTAGTAATCTTGTTAAAAAGTAATAGTGGTTTGAAAATCAAAATTGGTGTAAACTTTCTTACAATCAAATATCCTACAACGATTTCGAACGCTCACATGCATTCGAATTTATGATGATATAAATACGAAAAGACTTGAAAATCACAAGCTAACCGAGGCAATTAATCCATCGCGTTTCACCTAAATGAATAGACTCTTAATCATGAACCACATGTATGATGGTGTGGTAGAAGTTGTTCCATAATTTCCATTCATAAAAGATTTGAATTAATACTTAATTATCATAAACCACACATGTCTATATTTTTTACTAGGTAGCGACACAAAACCTAGTAGACACGTGATATCATGTTTTGGGGTAATAAGAAATAGTGTGCATGAAAACGATAATTTGATCACTCAATAGTTTCAGAGATTCCGATTTAGACAAATACCAGTAAATGTTTGATTTCCTTGATGTTGAGGTTGTTGGCATAGTGTTTGTGCACTTGCTTTTCATCTATTTTTTGTCCTTTATATATTACCCTTTTCGTCCCACAAAAGTATCCACTCTTTCCTTTTAGACCATGTTTATTGGTGGTATGTGGTCGAACGCCACATCAAGGGCAATTAAAAAAAGAAAATTATTTCAATTGGTCTCTATCTTACCTTGAACGCGGCAGCATTTCATGCGACCACAAACCGCTGGAACCTGGTTGCCCTCTTTATCAGCCAATGACATTGCCAAATGACACAATTTCATTAGTTGATATTATTTTTCAAAAAAATTATATATCATTAATATATTATATTAAAAAATTATAAAAATTATACCAAAATTCATAATTTTTCTTCCTCTATAAATAGAGACCACATTTGCTATAGTTTTGCATGTAAAAAAATATAATATTTTCTCCTGCTATAATCCTTCTTGTTTGATAGAATTTCATATTTTTTAGTTTCCTTTGTTGCTAACTATGGAGGATGATGAGAATAACATATTCTCCGATTCCCCAAATTTCTATAATTCCCAAAACTTCAACCCTTCCCAAAATTTTAATCCTTCTCAAGATTATTTCCCTGACTTTGATGATTTTCTGAATTCTGATCAATTATGGGAAAAATTCAGCAATCGCAACTGAATGTCTAGTTTTCATCTTATGTTTTAAGCATTAACTATGTATTTTCAATTTCGTATTTAATTATTGTAGGTTATGTTTTTATTTGTTTATTTTTATATTTTTAGTTTGTCATTTATTGTGTTTTTTTATAAATTTTACTGCGCAATAATAAATATTTTATGTAATAATATTATTATTATTATTAAAAAATAATATAAAATAAATATATAATGGAGTGGTTGGGTGGTCATTGATACACCATCAAAAATGTTGTGGTTGGGTTGGATGAATATTGATGATGTGCAAGATGATGTGGAGGAGATGGAAATTAATTAGATATTGAAAAAGTGGATGGTTGAATTGGGTTGGGTGGTTGCTAATAAACATGGTCTTATTTCATCAAGAGTATGCACTTTCTAATTTTAGAAACTATTATCTCTCTATTGAGATGAAGCTCATTCTTCACTAACAATACTTTAATTAATTTTTATATTTCGTCTCTCTCTTACTTTACCAATAGTACATTAAAACTCGTGTCCAACCAAAAGTGTGTATTCTTGTGGGACGGAGAGAGTATGAATTTATGCTCGCCAATTTACTTGGCGTTGGACTTTTTTTATACTCCCTCTGTCCCTCAATGTTTGTCCCATTTTTCCATTTCTATCCATCTCACAAAATTTGTCCCATTTCATTTTTTTATCATTTTTGGTAGTGGACTCCATATTCCACTTATTCATTCCTACTCACATTTTATTATAAAACTTATATATAAAAATAGGACTCACATTCCACTAACTTTTTTAACTCACTTTTCATTACATTTCTTAAAATCTGTGCCGGATTAAAATGGGACAATATTTGGGGGACAGACGGAGTAGTATAAAAAGAAGATACTTTTTTGAAGACATTTTTATATCGATGTGGAACATCATACAATGTATACACTGTAATATCCAAATAATATATACGACCTTACTAGAACATGATTTTTTTATAGGCTCGTACCTTTGTATGATCTTTAAGGAGACAGAAAACCATGTTTGGTGGATGAACCATGGTTGCCTAACTAGAGTGTGATTAACAGCGCTTCGGGTCGACCTTTTGGCTCATGGTGCAGTAGATGATCGTTCTTGGCTCGACTCTGTCCAATCAAGATGGCCACGCAACTGTCTGTTAGATTAAACTTCAATGTACGTTTTTCTTTCCTAAGAAATATCGATAAAGAAATAAATAAATTCTACTAATATATAACTAGGCACCAAATTTCAACCGTAAACTCAAAAATGGAAGGATGAGATTAAAAACACGGTGATCATTGTTAGATGGAGTACTAGTACCAATTAGTTCATTTTAAGATCGGTTTAGTTCGTACAAGGTGTATGAACTTGTATGAACTAACGATCTAAAAATGACATTACATGTTATGAACTAAATCAATCTAAAAATGACCTATGTGTTTGGTTATATGGTTATGCATTAAGATTTGATTTTTTAACACTATTTATAAAGACATTATTTATATTTAGAGTAAACTACAAAAATGGTCTTTGGACTATAGGTTTATCTCGTCCATAGCCCCTGAACTTTAAAAATACCGTGAGACATCTCTGGACTAAGGGTTTATTTCAAAAATAGTCCTTTAGGCTATGTTTTATTCGAAAAAGCCCTTTTGGACTGCTGGACAATTTTGTCTTTTTACCTTTTTAACTTTATCAATCTGATATTATTTCAAAATTATCTTCTTCTTTCCTTTTTTCATCCTTCACTTTATTTCTTTATTTCAATATTAGATTTAATTTTATAAAATTAAATTTAAACTTTAGATTTTGAAATAATAAATTATTTTTAATAAAATTATTAATTTATGTATTCCTTTGTAAACGAGTTTTGGAGGGTTGGAATTGTGGAGCATCACATGGAGTATATTTTACCTATCTCATGATTTCATAGTGTTATTTTTTAGAATTTTTTATTATCCTTTGTAATGGATTTTATTTTTAATTTTAGCTCTTCAAATTATATTCTTGCGTCTAGCAATGCTCGAGTGGATATAATATTAAATTAAACTTTGCTCCACAATTCCACACATACACAAAACTCTTTTATAATAGAATACATAAATTAATAATTTTAATTAAAAATAACTTATTGGTATTCAAAAAATCAAAGTAAAGAAAGAAAAAATGGAAGAAGAGAATAATTTTGAAATAATATCAGATTTAGAACATCATTGAAATAATATCATATTGAAAAAATTTAAAAATGTGAAAAGACAAAATTGCCCAGTAGCTCAAAATGACAATTTTTTAAAATAAACTCTTTGTCCAGGGATGTCTGACGATATTTTTAAAGTTCATGGACTATGGACGAGATAAACCTATAATCCATGAACCATTTTTGTAGTTCACTTATTTATGTATATCATCACACACAAGTTAATAATTTCCTAGAAAATATAACTTAGATAATTTGGTAAATATGAATGGGTTGTTGTTTACTTAATTCATATAGAAATAAGCATCTCCAGTAGATTCACTAAGGGCATCTCCAGTGGCTTTCACCCAGCAACAGCATAGCCACAAACTCCTCCTACCACATCATCAACACTAAAAATTCTCCTGCCACATTATCAGGACAAGCAAATAGCCCAGCAATAGCCTAGCCATATCACCCCTAATTATATAAAACAAATAATTGACAATCACACAAAATACAGAATTAAATTTACGACACAGATACGGGAAAATCCAATTATTTTATTTAAATTTTAAAAAAAAGTACATTTAAAAAAATTACATAATTAAAAAAACTAACGCCGTGCAATCTTCCGCGCCCACAACTCTTCAATTAAATCCTTTTGGAGTCGAATATGAGCATCCGTTTGGCGCATGTCGGCATGTGCTTGGAGGAGGCCGGCTTCATCGTGCGGGACTCCATTTCGTACGTTGGGGGCGGCTATGCCGTGGCTTGGACCGGCTTCATTATCGTCGTTGGCCCAACTAGTCAGTTGTACACCTTCATCTTCGACAATCATGTTGTGCATGATAATACAGGCGTACATTATATCAACAATGCAGTCGATATGCCACAAACGCGTTGGACCCCTAATTGCCGCCCATCGAGACTGGAGCACACCAAATGGCGCTCCACGTCCTTGCGCGCCGACTCATGGCGTTCCGCAAATTAGGCCTTCCTCTCATCCGATGCGCATCTGATCGCCTTCACAAAGACGGGCCACCTAGGTTATATCCCATCCTCCAAGTAGTAGCCCATATCATGCTAGGTCCCATTGGCGACAAAACTGATGGCCGGACCGATGCCCTGGAACTGCTCGTTGAAAAGGGGCGACGAGTTGAGGAACTTGAGGTCGTTGTTCGACCCGGTTATCCCAAAATATGCATGCCAAATCCATAGCCGGTAGTCAGCAACGGCCTCCAGGATCATCGTGGGATTCTTTCCCTTGTAGCCGGTCATGTAGAACCCCTTCCAGGCAGCGGGACAGTTCTTCCACTCCCAATGCATACAATCTGTGCTGCCTAACATACCCGGGAACCCATGCTTCTCCCCGTGCATCTGCATCAGATGCTGACAGTCTTCGCGAGTAGGGCTTCGAAGGTACTGATCACGAAAAATTTCAATCACGCCCTGACAGAAATACTTCATACATTCAAGGGCAGTCGACTCACCGATGTGGAGGTACTCGTCCCACATGTCTCCCGGGCCTCCTTAGGCCAACTACCTGATTGTCGCAGTGCACTTTTGAATAGGTGTGTGGCCGGGTATGCCAGCTGCATCGTGCCTGAAGCGGAAATACAGATATCGCTACTCCAAGGCGTTAACAATACGCATAAACAGGGCTCTGCTCATCCTAAAACAGCGCCTGAAATGGTTGTCGTTGAACCGCGGCTCCTGTGCGAAGTAGTCTGCGTATAGGCGCTGATGTGCAGCTACGTGATCACGTTCAATCACTGTTCGGCGGTGGACAACTGGTCGTGGTCGAGGTCGAGGTACCGCCGGCTGCAAGGCCCTCTGCAGCAGCCGATCAATCTCACGGTTCGTATAGGCCTCTAACGCTTCGTTCATTCGACGATCGTACTCCTCATCATCCCCACCACTACCACCACTAGTACCACCAACATTGCTCATTTCCCGTTGTTGATCTTGTACAGAAATTAAGATAGAGAGAGTATTAGTTAAAACAAGTGGTGTGAATGAAAATGAACGTGCAAATCGCGTATATATAGTGTTTCAAAAAATTTAAAAAAAAATTTAAATTCGCTCTGCGAACGCTCGCTGGTCCTGAGCCTGCAATGGCGGCGAGCACATCGGCGAGCCCTCGCGAATCGGCCAGCGCTAGCCGATTTTTTCGCTGAAATGGCGCTCGCCGGTTCCAATGATTCGGCGAGCGGACCGGCGAGCGCCCTAAATCGGCTAGCCGGCCCGCTCGCCGCCATTGGAGATGCTCTAAAATGGCTTAAACTCTTGAATGCAGTAGGGAACGACTAGGCGGCTAGGGCCTAGGGTTTGGAGGATTAGGGCTTTTGGATGGAATGGAAGAAAAACGACTTAAATTAGTACGAACCATTTTATGCGATTAAGGAAAGAATTAAATCAAAAAACTTGAAAATGTTCTTATACTTGCGTTGAACTTTTAATATTGAGTACTAATTATCACGTGATTTCATCCAAGATTGAATTGTGAGATTCAATCTCATGAACCAAACACACTACATATTTAATCTGATATAATCTTGCAAACCGAAATGTAAACTAAAGATGTCGAAGCGGCACCACATGTGGACGGGGGTGGCTCTATGGTGGTGGCCTGGTGGGGATGCGAGCGTGGTCAAGTTGGTTGGGTCCGCATCATTTTGCATTTAAAGCGAAAAATAAAGTGTGGTCTTGTTCACGTCGGCAGCCGGGTGCTATTCTAATTATTTTCAATGTATAATGTTAGTTTTGATATACTGGATTTGATTAAATATTTTATGACATGCACTAAAATAGATATATTCAATACCGATACATTACTTAGAAAATAGAAGTATCTTGACTAGAAATCATCAATAAATAGGATTTCCATTAAATTCCACAACTACTAAGTAAAGAATATTAGGAATCCAAGATTCAAATCAATCACGTTTGTATTGAGCAATTAAAAGGTGGAAATGGGCCATATGTAGTTAATTTTGAACTAAGTACAACAGGTGTTGTCTGTGGGCTTAGCCCGATTCCGTGTTTCATTAAATTCTCCATTATTACTACTCCTCCGTCCCAACGCAATGGAGTCATTTCTTTTTTTTTAATTAAAACTTTATTCCATCTCTTAATTTACTTTTTCTTAAATCACGTGCCAAAGGAAATACCCCAACTACCTTAGGACGGATGGAGTATTAAATATTAATCATGATATTTTAATACTCCTTCGTTTCAATTAAGTTCGATTCATATTCATTTTGGTATATCTCAACTAAGTTTAATTATTTTTTTGACGAAAAATAAAACATCTAATCATCTAATCAATTTAAAACTTTCTTCATCCCAGCCTAATTGAGACATTTTTATTTTGGCACATAAATTTAGAAGTATTGTTTAGTTACCTTATTATTAATAGTGAAGTAAGAGAGGAAAAAGTATGAAAAAAGAGAGAATACAATCAGAGTGATGATAAAAGTAAGAAAGGGAAATAAAGAATAAAGTAGGAGAAAGAATAGGTAAGTGAGATAAGAGAATAAAGTAGGAGAGATAAGTAAGATAAGAAAATAAAGTAAAAGAAGTGAATGAGTTAATTATTGCCAAAAGAGGAAACGCCGCACTTAGGTTGGAACATATCAAAAACGAAAACATCTCGCTTAGACTGGGACGGAGGGGGTACAATTTATTAATCTTCATACTCAAAAGAAATATCTCAATTGGAACAAAAGATTACATAAATTTAAAATGTTATAGCTGACTAATAGAGTAATTTTATTAAAATTAATAATGTCTCTATGAGTTTAATGCAAATGTTATTCATGTATAAAGTTTGTCAAATCAAATACTCAAATGATGCTTGTAAGAAAATATAGCAAAGATTTTGCTAAAATAAGGAAAGCATTTGGATAACAAACCAAAAATTTCTGATAATTCAGGTAACCTCCTCAAGCAATTATAGCCATTTTCAAAACAACAATGATTTTATACAGGAGTCATACAGATTAGGGTAGTTGAGAGTTAAAATGATAAATGCGATCTACCAAAATAAAAATAAATGAGTTCGCAACATCTCTTGCCTAAATCTTGCCGCAACTACTCTTTAACATAAAAAAGCTAACTCCTAACTATTAGGGAAATTTAATGACGATGATAAGCACTTGCACATTGAATTGATGCCTACTATTTACCAATGTGTGATTTAGCCAAATAGGCTGCAACAATCATCTTGCATAGTTGATATCACCAAGGCCTCCCTATACCTCCAATTCGCCGAGCCAGCTCGAAATCCTTTTTCACTGACAAGGATACAAAATAACTTTCAAAAACCAGGAACACATGTTGATCATTTACACATATGTGTGCGCGTGTGCACGCAGGACCCTCGTGATAAACACTAACAAATAAAATGCTCTTCAAGACTGACAAGTTGTAGTCATAAATTCAAGACATAATGTAGGTATAAGGAACCTAATATAGATGGAAGGAGTAGAACTTACTTAGAGTTACACGCTTTGCATGAATTGCGCATAGCATTGCCTCTTCAAACAACCTAACTATGCAATCCTCAGCAGCCTACAACAGCAAAGATAAAGACAGAATGTACGGTGAGTATCAAAAACATCAACTACCTAAACCTAGTAGTTATTGCACTTAGATATAATTTCATGTATAGAACCTTTCTAATCTGGCAAACAATACTAATGAATAGATATATTATAAGAATAGATTGATGGCGTAACTAATAACAAAGCTGATCTAAGAGTATATTTATGATGGGAAAATGGCAACAAACAGACATTCATCAGGACGATATGAAGGGATACTTGAAGAGGAACCAAGTCTAATTAATACTCCATCAGATACTTACAAATACACTGATCCAAAGTTATTACGGGACTTAAAACAGTGGTCATGTAAAAATCAAAAGAGGAAATCAACCAAGTAGCAAAGATAATCCACACTGAAATTGTTTGAGCTTATTGAATTGTAAACCATAAAAACAAAAGGATATTCAGAAAGATGCTAATACCTCACCTATTTCAATTATTTCTATCGTTGGGATTTACAGTTAGAAATCATTTTGTCAGTTTACTCACTGACAGAATCCCTTTAAGGGTGTTTTAGCCCTGCCTCCAATAATCAGACTAATTGACCTTTTAGTGGAAGTGCTATGTTGGAAGAAACCATCAAAAGAGATCTCATTCAGATTTAAATGTATAACAACTTGCATCAAGGTGCAGAATTGGAGCTTATGCCTCACAATTTATTTTTATTTTTCAAAAAGCAGAATTATAAGAATTTACTACCTCCTGCAGAGCTACCAAGGCTTCTGCTTGCCAACGTCCTATGCTTGGAGCAAACTTGAAGCTGATCTCTTTTACCTGTTACATTAGAGAACATGTGGTTCAATTAACAAAAAGAAAATAATCAACACCATGTAGTGGAAGCTTCTGAAACCATACAACTGCTGCAAAAATTATACATGTGATTTAATTTAACCAACTATAGAAACTGCATATGAGAAGCACCAAACATGTGTCCTGTTGTCTGTATAACATTTTACTTTGCACTTGGTTCTCAGCAGAACTAGTTTGAACAGAACCAAAAAAATATTATTAAGCTTAATTGTTAAATGTGTTCAAAGTTATCCAACAATGCACTTTGAATGATGTATAACTGTTAATGTTTAATATATTTTCACTATGAACGGCGTATAACTGTTAATGTTGAATATACTTTGATCATGTGAAAGTGTTTATAACTAGATATTGAGATCCCAACTTTATAATATTGATAGGTTTTACGAACAGCTCACGCCGAGACACTCTGCCAAACATGCTCAAAATTTCTAATCATCATACTGAGCAAAGTTTTGATCGAGTGCTTCAGTAAAACTCACAAGCATGTGCCTCAGAGCACACACTTCCATATCACAATCCCAATAGCCAATACTCTGTCAACATTCAACAACCAAGGTAGAACTGTTGATCTAATCAATTGTAGTCCTGAATGAGAATTACTAAGCAGATAAATCTGGATGTCTGCGGAGAGGCGGCTGTTCATCCCCTCTATATTTCACACAGACGACTAAGACCAGACCAAGAACAACAAGAACCAGCAGAAGGAAAACAAGAGGATATTGTTGGTGTCTTGAGATTTCAATTGAGTTGTTCGGAAATAATTAAAGGAGAGGGAGAGATGATTCATCTTGCTCTATGTTTTATAAATGTAGAAATAATGTAACATTGAAAAACACAGCTAGAGTGGCCTAAGGGGCACAGAGTGACATGTTCTAAGCTGGTGAACTATAATTCACTGGGATGGTATCATCACGATTCACTAGCAATATGATTCATATGTGCAGGCAACCAACACAATTGACCCATTAGACATGGAATTGGTGTGGGTCAAAATGAAGTATCTCGTAGAAAGGGGAAAAAGGGACAAATCTAGGACATAATTCAAGCAATAACTTTATTTCCACATGCAGAAAAATGACTGTTCAACAAAAAACAAATTACAACTAACGCGTCAAACTATCTCAGCAGAAAAGGTAGTTGAACCTAAGATATGCAAATGCATTCTTCAAAGATAAGTGACTATTTATTATCTAAAACACACAGAAAATTGATTCCTTGAGAGCGTCAATGCCTCTTATGTAAGTCATTCAATGCATTTGCGTAATGTAAACTTGATGATCTTCCAGTTCTATTTACCCCAAGATGCGATACTGTAACCAGAGAAACATGGGCATAAAACAAGAATGGGGAGTGTTACTTAATATAGTTCATCCACATTTTTCCAACTCCCAAGTAATCACTTAGTCTAATTTGGGATAACACAGCATCCAACAGACTAAAAAACAACTTTCGCTTGCCAAAGATAGAATAGTTAGGAAAATATGCCAAGTTCACACCCAAATGACAAGTAAATTCAGCAAAATATTTTCCATTTCCAAACCCAATAATCATCGAATCAAAATGCACCATATATTTGATAATATTGTAATATCCTAAACGCCATGGAATCATTAAAGTCTACTAAAGAGTACTGTATGTACAAGTGTGTGACATTACAGTTCGAATGAATGGAGCAGCGGGGATCAAAAGTTTGTAAGACTTTTGATATTTACGAATCTCACGTAACGCCACCGTCCCTGGCCGGTTCCGGCGCTTTTTCTTTGCTCCACCAGTTCTGGCTGAGACAAGCAATTTATCACACAGAATTCCATGTTAATTGCACCTCATTTAAGTATGCTATATGTCACAACAGCCATTCAAGAGCCACAAACTAGAAGAACTGAAAAAAATCGGTGAAGAAAAAACGCACATGGTGTTGCACTCCGAGGGCTTCTTCTCCCAGGAGACTGCTATAAAAATTCATAAGCCAAACATTACAATAAAATTTTGGAAACTCAACAGCGCAACAAAATGCTGCCTGAATAAAAAATTAACTAGGAGAAACATAAAACAATTACATTAAACAGATTAGGCCGTACCTGTGGAGTTGAAGTTGACGGAGTTGCTTCTGCAGCTCGGATTGAACAAATTGTGAACACAGATTCAAAAGTTAGGGTTTCAAAAAGGAAAGATGCGACATAAATTTACAGGAAAATGCATGCAGTAAAAACTGTGCTCACGGGAGGGTTTCCGGCCGGATGATTTCTTGGCGCTCTGTTTGATTCTCGCCATTGATGATTTTCATCAACAGTTTGTCACTGATAGCTTTTTTTTCTTTATAAATCGTTTTCCCGCTTCGCCTAATATTAGTATTCACTTGAAATTATGATATTTATGTAGTCAACGCGCCTACAACAAATAAAAAAAAATACTCTTATAAAAGTAAAATTATTAGCTACGGTTAGCTTAAAATAACTATTTATTCAGTTCATAAGAGTTTCCAAAGTAAAATTCATATGTGAATTTAAAAAATAAAGAAAAATATTTTAAAATGCTTATGTGAATTTAAAAAATAAAGAAAAATATTTTACCGTTAATCGGCAGATAATTTGTTACTATTATTCATTTGAACTAGTATTACCATTATTGATTATCCGAAAATGGACCGGGGACGTTTGTTTTTCAAATTAAAGTTGAATCTATCATATGGATAGGAATAACATTAAATATTTTTTTGATTTTATAAATAGGACATGCTGCCTCAACGGCATATTTCACATCCAATATAGCACACGTTCTCTTCCAGTATGAGTTAGTTTCAAAATATTTAAGACCAATTTTGTTTTTGTTACGTGAACATTTTCATTCACGATTTAAAAAATTAAAGAATAGTTGTATAATAAAATTATAACTAAATACATATAACTATGAATATTGAAAGTTATAATCAAAACATTCTAACTTAGTACTTTATGTCCCAAAAAAATAGACTAATTTTATCATTTTGGATCGTCCCCCAAAATTAGACTAAATTTAAATATAAAAAGTTTTCAATACATACACATCATTTATATATGGACTAACAATCCACTAACACTCTCCTTTCACTGCCTTTTCTCCTTGCTCTCTTAATTTTTTCTATCTCTTTTTTATTTTATTTACAAGTTTGTCTATTTTTTTAAGGACGAAAGGAGTATAATTTTTGGTATAGAGAGCGAGAAATCTAAAGAAAAACTAAGGTTTATAATTGTCTAGTGTTTTAGCCAATTTTCACTCTTTTTTAATTTAGTGGATGGTCAAATGGTGTTAATTTTTTCTTTTTGGTAACATAAGCGGATTATGTAGTTATGTCCGAGGAAGAAAGTAAACTAATGAGAGTAAGAAACACTTATTATAGCATGAAATAGCCAAGTATAACAGGCTGACATACACAAGTAGTACTACAATTTTAGATGTGTACTTGTTAAATAAGAGTAATTATTGAATTTTCAAAAGATATTCTAATTTGGTACTGTGTGTGTACTTGTTGAAAAAGGTCACTCTGCCGAATCTTAGGATTTAGAATTCTGTCACAATTTTATATTGAAAATTACTATGATTAACCCACTAATCAAATTGTATGCCCCTGTATGTGGAGAATGAAAAATATCCATCAAGTTTTAAAGGCACATTGAGAAGCTCTCTTATATCCTTTGCAGAAATTACATTGAAACAACTCCTTAGAAATCTGAAACATACCGTATTTAGACACCATTTACATGTCTCAAAATACAAAGAATGAGACAACGGAAACTACACCTTAAAAACTACTGTACTCAACAACCAGATATGTCTCTTTCACACACTTATGCATGCTCAAAAAACTCGATTTTATATAGATTCTCCCCAATGCTTGATTTATTGCGCGAGCACAGCTGCAACCTCATGGCCGCAATGGAATCGGTGAAGTCGGAGGCTTATAATCGGGGTACTGCAAAACAACGAACAAGAATGTTATCGCTTCTGTTCATACGTTAGAATCAAGATATACACCTTTTGGAAACATTTCATACGTTAGGATATGGTGAAAGAGGCCTTGGAGGCAGAGGGAGAGATTCTTCTTCAACTTCTGCTTTAGGGACAGAATTGACCTCCGGAGTTGGCTCTGGAGCTGCCTCGACTTTTAGAGGTGTGCTGTTCGCCTCAGGAACAGACTCGGCTTCCTGCACAATGCTGGGGCTGGGGGGAGGGGTGGTCACCTCTGCTGCTGCAGGCAGAGATTTGCTGGTGGAAATGATCGGTGGCAGAAGAGCCTTTCCGATATCCTGAATAAGGGAAGCTGTTAATCTGCTGTAAAACAAGAGACGAAAAGAAATAGGGATGTGAGAAGCAACATTAGCACCTGTATGTCACCAACAAGCTCCTTTGCACCAACTTTCGCATTCAAGACCTCACCAATCTGTTGAACAGTTTGCTTCCGATCCTGAGAGGGGAGACGATGGAATGTGTTAGTGTCAGAAGTGTTTGAAATAAATGCTACTAGAGACTTGAAGCAGAGAAATGCATACCTTTGCGAACAGGAGTTTCTTGCTCACAAACTGGACAAGAGCAGCTGATCCCAGGACCTGGAGAATCGTTTCTACCTGAAATACGCGTAAGAAAACATTAGGCAATCCAAAACGTCTCAACACTTCAAAAGAGTTCAATATTGAAGTCTTGGGACCTCTGTATAAGCCAATAGCCCAAGACCAGCAGCAGCTGCAACACCGAGGACCAGAGGCAAAGCTTCAGAAGCGTCCTGCAAATCAAACGTCACAGATGTTGAATAAATCTTCTCTGTCTTCTGGTTATAATAGTGCATTGCTTTACTGCTACGACTACTAGAAGTGAAGTATTAGTAGCTGAGATGCTTACCCCAAAAGAATCCGTCAGACTACTCAGGTCGATGCCCACTGATTTCTTTGGGGATATCCAAGGAAGGCCACTGCTCTGCTTAAGTTTTCATCTATCTGTTAGTTTCATCTGCTGAACTCAAATATCCGAAGAGGAAAATGGGGGGTGGGGGCAAACCTTCCATCCTCGCGGTCCTTCAGCACCATCTTTGATTGCATAAGCAGCTTTGAAGCCATTGACCGTTACCAGCTCCGCGACAAGTTCAGAGTTTCCATCAAATCTGGCTTCATCACAATTCAGAAAAAGAATAAAATTGGACACCTTAAAAATGGATGGTCTCTGCAGTATCCCTAAAAACCCGAAGAACTCAATCATCATCTCAATCAGATACAAAAGGCAAACAATCACAGGATATCTCAACATTTTGTGCACTTTTCTGACATTCAAGATTTTGAGTTGTGTTTTAGAGTCCTCTGTCATACTTCATCTCTAAGCCTAACAACTGTTGTTTGATGATCAAACTAAAAACAGCCAATTTTGATGTTTTCAGAGCAATGCATATCCATATTCCTACAAAATTTCTAGGATCCACACACCTTAAATATAAGGTTTAGATTTCATAACAACTTTACCATATCAAGAATTGTGCAAATGGATACTAAAAGCAGGTCTGAAAATTTCTTACTTGTCCAGAATGAACAGAGTGGTGTTTTCTGGATCTTTAAACTTCAAAGACAGCTTGCTCAAGAATCCTGGCTTGTCTTCACCTTTGTAGGCAACTGCCACCAGCTTCTTCTTGAGGCCTCGAATATCTGGGCTGCCGCCTTCCTTGAGGTCTAACGGTGCTCGTATATCCAGCAATTGAGCATTGGAATCATCACCACCCAGTTTTGCATAAGCATTCTTGGCAGTCTCCACTCCCCATGGCTTTGGCTTGCTGAAGAGCTGAGACACCACCAGTGGCACCGCCAGCCCCACCAATCCGCCACCGATAATCAGCGGATTGTCAGTTGCAAAACTGATTACATTGTCAAGAAATCCACCAGTATCTGATCCTGCTGAGGTTGTCTGCTGCAGGGCTTCTTCGTATGTCAGCGCTTTGGCGAATTCAGAACTCATAACTGAAGATAAGACCATCAAACCGCACTGCAATTTTCTTGAAACAGATGACAGGACATTCTCTGTGGGATTTTGAATCTTGAATTGAGGAATGGTGGCTGCTGACAAATGTTTTCTGGGCTTTGTTGTTTTTGCAAGAACTGAGAGTGGAGACAAGCCAGCTGCATTGAGGGCCTCCATTGCCACTGTTTTCTTGAGGTTTTTCAAGACATAAAAACTATGAGATGTAGAAGATGTAATATAGCTATTCTCTGGTTGATATGCTGTCTTGAGATGGAATGGTTTTTTTGTTCTTTTTTTGATGAATTTTAACTACTTCAACGGTGGAAATTTCTCTGCTTAGGGGGTGAGTCTTTAGTGGGGAATGCTGCTGACATGGCTGGGGATTGGAGATCAGACCCAATTATAGGCCGCCACGTGTTAAGATGTTTGATAAGAATTTATTGCCTTTTCTGGGTTGTGTGGCTGAGGAACTTCGTGGAAGTTTTTGGAGAGATCTTGATCATGTTGCAGTACTACTGCTAAGGCAGATTGTACAACTCAACACCTAGACAGTACATGCAATGTTGCAACTAGTTGGGAAAATGGTACTACTTCCCTAATTCCATTTAATTACGAGATTTGATATCACAGATAATGTCCCCGTCAAATATTGGCTGCTAGATTCTAAATTATCAAAATGAGTAATTCACAATCAAAATTTTATAACCCACTCAAAACACACAGAGATATAGTACAAAGGAAGTTGGTAATAGCAGGGGTCAAGGTAGAGAGGTATCAGTATCACAAAATATCGAAGAAATATTCCAATCCCTGACCAATTTCCCAGATTGAGATGCCGGCACCCCAGGAAGCAGCCTCCTGCAGCCGCGTTGCGATAGACTTCAGCGTTGGATAGAACACAACGTGCTTAACATCCTGATTGTCGATGTACAGGAAGAAATGCTCTTCACTATTCTTCTCCCACTGCAGTTGGGGTCTGTGCTGCTCCAGCAAAGATACATACTCTCTTCCCACGATAGGCCCGCCACCTAAGCCTGAAATCGACATTGATAAAAGGCAGCAGCAACAATAGAACATGTAAAAATGTGATGAAGATGGAATGTTATATAAAAAGCTCTTCTAAATCCCATTAAACTCGGAGCAGGTAACTTACCTCCAGAAACAATGAAATCATTCCCATAGAAGTTGATGCCGATGAAAATTTTTTTGGCCAGTTTCTCATGACCACTAGAGCTGGTGGCATCAAGGAGAAGTTCCAAGGTAGAGTGAATCCACTTCAAAGGTGCATTTGGACCTGGATTCTGCGGAGCTGAGAAATCGTAAGTCATAAGAGAGAAACCATCCACATCATCACCTAATCTTCGAAGATCTTCTGGGCCAAAATCATATTCTTCCAACTCCTTTGAGCGGGGTGGACCTATGACATATACTAATTGCAAACTCTGCCTTTTATGCTGATCTAAGCTAACGGAATGCATGGCTTGTCCGAGCTGAATGACAAACTGCAGAGCCTGAGCTTGCAGAGTAAAAGCTGATTCAGTCATAGGTAATGAGGCCGGCTAGTAAAATGATTGCTACACTTGTGACCTAAAATTTGAAGAGAAGAAATGTGAAAAAATCCCCAACTTACTGTAACTCGCATGCCTGGTTCATGCAAAATTCCATAGGCTGCCCATCTTGACCAGGACTCCAACACGATACCATCGTATCCCATTTCCCTTAAGCAGAAGTCAATAGAAGATATCGTGAATGGAGATTGGAGAAGGTGCACCTTGAACATTTCAAACGCATGACCATTTGTTGTGTAAGAGTGAATCAGAGAAAAGACAACGGGCTTACTTGCATTCTGTTACAATAAGATTAATTGCTCTCTCCCTCTGTTTTTTCTTTTTCAGCAGATCCAGGGGAATTGCTTCCAAAACAACTCTAGGTAAAATCTAGTCACCAGATCATGGAAAGGAACAATAAACTCAGTGATAGAAATCTAACAATATAGAGAACAATTTTCTGAAACAATGTGTCAAAATGGTTCATTTATATTAAAAGCACAACTTTTAGAAGGCTTCTTTTAACTCTCGACTAGACGAGTGTTCTCAGAGAAAGCTAAGGAGATTACTCAAACAAGCATATTGAGATCGTCATTTTCTCAGTTGTGTTTGTGCAAGCTAGATTTTACCAATTTTTAACTGGATATTTATGTAGAATTATGATAGACCTAACAATACCCACTTAGACCACCTAAGAAGAATGTAAAGGTGATACTATTAATAAGGATGGACAAGTTGCAGTGGGGAGAATCCAGGACGAAGCAGGTAAGCATTTGGAGATTGCAGAGTCCTCAAAAGGATTGTCCTACAATATAGAAATCAATTGAGTAGAAGAAGAAATTAAAGTCACACTTGTGATTTACCGCAGATAGCCAAAGCCATGAAACAATTAATTTATCATGTGGCAGAAAACAATGAGTCTGTAAACTTAGTCTCGAGCAAAAAAGTTCTGTTATTTTAGTCAATAATTTTTTCTTCTGCAAGGTAAAAGCTGCCTAGTGCAGTTGTGATAGTAACAAGTTATACCAGTTTTCTCTCTATATATATATTCAGTTCAGGGACTAAGAAATGGGAGCAGCAAAAGAACCTGAGGCCATCCACAACGCTGTCTCTATACCGTCTCTTAAACCGTCTCTTAACTACTATTTGAGCACTATTTGAGGGCCCCACTGTCCTTTTTTCCTCCATCTCTTAACTAAGAGACGGAACCTGCAACGCTTCGTCTCTTAACCGTCTCTATACCGTCTCTTAATTACTATTCATTCAATTTAATTTATAATTTTTTTTAAAACCCAATTCAATTTAAAACAAACACACTTTATTAAAATTAAAACAATATTACAACTTAACATTAAAAAAAACGAAGACATAATTAAAATTCTAAAAAAATGTACTTCCGGGAGCGTCGTGGGGGTGGTGCGGCTTCCTCCGCCTCTCGTCGTCGATCTTCTTCGAGTGATTGTTCCATTAATTGGCGCATTTGCTCAAAAGGATCCATTTGTTTGAGTTGATTGAAGATGGAAATTGAAGTGATAGAGAGGATTTGAGAGGAATAGATGTGTGTTTGTGTTTGAAATGAGTATGGAATAGAATTATTTATAGAGTAAAAAAATTAAAAATTTAAAAAATGAAAATAAATATTTAACGGTAATATTACCGTTTGAAAAAAAAAATTTTTTTAATAAAAATCGTTTTTTTTTTAAAAAAAATGAATTATTGTGTCATCAGTGACGACGCCCACTCGCGGGCCAGCGAGTGGGCGTCACGCACGCATGGGGACGTGCCACGTGTCCCTGGCGCGTGGCGAGACAGCTCGTCTCGTGTCTCTCCGAGACGAGCTACGCGACGAGACGGTCGCGAGCTAGAGACGAGATGGGCGCTGCAATGCGTCTCGCGGGGGTCTCGTCTCTCCGAGACGAGACGCGAGCCCGGCGCGAGACGCGTTGTGGATGGTCTGAGAATTTCCCGTCCTCTTGATATCTGAAATCCAACGTTTATCAGCATTATGCCTTCCCTCCAAAACCAATTTTGTTTCCTGGCTGCCAGGACCATCTAGGTTAGGGCAAATTAGCAAACTGCAGTACAAATCACCCAAATCCCTTGCTACACCAATTTTCACATGCAATTACGAACTAAAAAGAACTTGGAACGTACAATGCTAATTCATCTTTGGAGCATCAATAAGCAATGTCTAAGCAGAAGTAAATATACTAATGGATTTTCAACAAACAATCCTAAGGTAGGGGCTTTACAAAATCACGTGCACATATACCTCTTTAGTTCGTACCACACAGGGGAAAGATGAGTAAACTTATTGCTAAACTTCTTTGCCATTTCATATCCTTGTGAATTCCTGCATAAATAAGTACTTATGAGCTCATTATATATGAACCATAATCCCTGATAGCTCAAAGTGAAACTTTGCTGCAAAATGCAATGGCGTGTAGTAGTAATTTATAGTAACATATTCTGTTGTAGCATTAAGAGAACAGAGCTTCTTTCACGCGTGAATGAAGAATGCAAAACGTAAATGGAACTTACCACATATATTATTGAACTTATTTTACTAGTACGCGTGCCAATCATAGTATCTAACAAGTATACAAATGGAAATCAGCCGTCGAATCGAAGCAGTGATTACCATGGAGTAATGTAAGCAAACACAGGATTTTCAAAATTTCTTCGAGATGAATTCTCCGAAGTAATCGTATTCTCCTGAATTTCTTAAATTAACAAAACCATCAGTCAATTTCAAAAGCGACAGCATATATAAACAGACGGACAAAAAAGTTGATTAAAGGAGATCGAGAAGCGTACATGGAGAACTTGCCGGTAGTCAATTTTCTCAGCAACGAGTCCTCGGCGGTAGACATACGGTAGGTCGGGGGCAGCCGGAGAAGGGGTGTGCAATATACGGTAAACTATAACGGAAACGATAGGAACTACAAAGAGCAGTAATACCGTTGTGGTGGTGGTGGTGGTGTTGCCTTTGCGATCTGATTCAGTGAGAGATCCAGACGGTTTGTCGGTGCGATCTCCGGCGCGACGTTCTCGCTTTCTGCCCATCTATGCCGATGAAACGCGGATCGGTCTTGGTTCCGGTTGAGAATCTAAGTTGATATTGGGCTTTTGCTGGGCTGGGCTTTTGGCAGACCACTATTTAAAATTTTTCATAGGGCTGATTTTTTCTTGAATTATATCTACAAAAAATAGTGTTGATGATTAACGATACATCATATAAGTACATGTTTTAACTGTGTAGGTGAACTTTCTAATGTCTATGCAAGTGACTCTGAGTGAATTGAACACGCCACAAATTTGGATGAACTCTACACGCTATTAACAAGACTTAGCATGTCATCTCCTCTCTATCTTGCTATTGTCGCAACACGAGAGTTTCCATATTATGTCACTTGCCGGATGTGCACTTTCTTGAAGTACTTCACTTCATGTTTATTTCCACATTTCCCACAGCGCGATTCCTTCTCAGAATTGTGTTACATGGTTTTACACCATGTTTTTGGCCTCTTGCATCATTCTCACTTACATTTTTACACTCCCACATGGTTAGCTCTCTGTATGGCACTGACATGCTTATGCGGCTTGTGAGGGCAAACAACGCCCACATTAGAGAATGAACAAGAGTTGCAAGCATATATAAGGGCTATCCCAACTCCATTAGTATGAGGCTTTTGGGGAGTACCCCAAGAGCAAAACTGTGAGGGCTTTCCCAAAGCGGACAATATCATATTAATGTGGAGTTCGGGTGTGCGCCACCGATTCCCTACAGATGTTGAATATTGTTGGTGGACTTTTATCTGGGTTGTGGATTAAATCGACCCAAGGCTGATTTATTGGGCTAGGCCCAATGTGCCGAGCCCTTTAGCCCGGTGACCTTTCCTCTTCGCCGGTTAAACACCACCGTCAATCTCACTGAGGAACAGCGAGAGACTCAAAGGAAACCACCGGAGAATCCATCGAAGAAGAAGAGAGAAGTGCGGGAGAAGAGAGAAGTCTCTGACTAGAGAGTGAGAGTAGAGAGAAGAATCTGGAAGAATGAATACACAAACCGTCATACTCCTCTCACATATCTAACACAACCCCACATCCAACGGTGTAGGATCTAGATCCGGGTGAAGGTAAGACGTGGCAGTAATCAAAAGGTGAAGAGGAAAGGTCACTGGGCTAAAGGGCTCAGCACATTGGGCCTGGCCCAATAAATTAGCCTTGGGTCGATTTAATCCACAACCCAGATAAAAGTCCACCAACAATATTCAACATACTCCACCTTGGACTTAATTCAGGGAAACCAATTTGAGCTGCAAGCTAAGGTGTTAAACTCATCATAGCCTACAAGGCAGCCCCTCAGCTCCAAAGAATTAAAGTTCATCAGCATTAGGGAAGCCACCAAGTTGCCCTTAGACACCAGAGGGCTGACACCCATTAGTCTAAAGGACTTCATGCCTCTAGTCACCTAACACCCTTACCACAGCTGATAAGGGGACTGAGGTCTTACCCTAGGACATGCAACCTATCCTAGGTCAAAATGCAAGTGTTTTATGCAGAAAAGAAGTTTTTCAAGTGGTAAGCTTTTAGTTCCCATGTCAGCAGGATTTCTATCAGTATGCACTTTTTGAAGAAAAACTTCACATTTTTCTACAATGTCTCTAATGTAATGAAACCTTACATCAATGTGTTTTGTTCTATCATAAAAGACAGGGTTTTTACATAACTGAATAGCAGACTGAGAATCAGAAAACACACTTGGAGGAGACTTCACAAATTTTAGTTCAGAGAGCACACCCTTTAACCACACAGCTTCTTTCATTGCCTCTGTAATGACAATATATTCTGACTCAGTAGTGGACTTACTCTTATCCTTGTCATTAGCATAGGAACTGATGGACTTACTCTTATCCTTGTCATTAGCATAATTAGAATCAACAAAACCAGTTAGTGAAATACCATCATCACATTTAGAATAGCACAACCCATACTTAGCAGTATGTTTCAGATATCTCAGAAGCCATTTCAAAGCTTCCCAATGAACATGACAAGGATATGCCATGTACCTGCTCAGGCAGGACATTGCATAAGCAATGTCAGGCCTGGTATTAACCATCAAATACATTACTGATCCAATTGCATTTACATAGGGAATTTTCTTCATGGCATCCATATCAACTTTAGTCTTAGGGCATAGATCTTTACTCAACATAAAATGAGCAGCTAAAGGCACAAAGACAAGTTTAGCATCAAACATGTTAATTTTTTTTAGAATTTTGTACACATAAGATTCCTGATGCAACACAAGCATACATTCTTTTCTATTACTGAAAATATTGATTCCCAAAATTTTCTGAGCATCACCAAGGTCCTTTATGTCAAAATTCTCACTTAGAGCAGTTTGCACAGCCTTTATAGTTTTCAAACAATGACCTATTATAAGCATGTCATCAACATACAACAGTAATAAGACAGACACAGAATCAAGATTTTTCACATATAAGCATGCATCAAAAGTACTTCTCACAAAGCCCAACTTATGCATACAAGTATTAAACTTGATATTCCACTGTCTAGGGGACTGTTTTAAACCATACAAGGCCTTTTTCAATAAACACACATGATTGGGAAATTTTGGATCAACAAAACCTTCAGGTTGTCTCATGTAAATGGGTTTATCCAGATCACCATGCAAGAAAGCAGTTTTGACATCCATTTGTTGTATCATTAGGAGTAAAGATTGGGTGAGAGTTCCAGAAAGGTTGTTCCACCTCACTTGGAGCATCCACTGAATGCTTCACACTAGTGGGCTGTTCTGTGGACTCCACCTCAATAAAAGGATCATTGTCCACAGTATCTGAAGCAGGGTTGTTTGTCACCTTTAAGCAATAGAATTCATCTTCATTAAAAACCACATCCTTGCTAATAATGACCTTAAACCCATGCTCATCTCTCAACCAGATCCTATATCCTTTAACACCCTCAGGATATCCCAGAAAAATACCTTTTCTAGATCTAGGCTCAAGTTTATCAGTTTTGGTATGCACAAAAGCAGAACAACCAAACACCCTTAGATGAGAAAGATTCAAAGTTTTTCCAGTAAAAACATATTCAGGGCACTGCCCTAACAAAAGCACAGAGGGAGATCTATTAACCAAGTAAGTAGTAGTCAACAAAGCTTCACCCCAAAACTTTTTAGATAAACCAGATTTTACAAGGATGCATCTCACTTTATCAAGTAAGGTCTTATTCATTCTTTCAGCAACCCCGTTTTGCTGTGGGGAATAAGGTACAGTTTTATGTCTTCTTATTCCAAAACTAGCACACATGTCATCCATCTGTTTATTACAAAACTTCAAGCCATTATCAGTTCTAAAAGCCTTAATTTTCTTTCCAGACTGAGTTTCAATCAAAGTTTTCCAAGCAACAAGTTTATCAAACACTTAACACTTATGTCTCATGAGGAAGCACCAAACTTTTCTTGAAAAATCATCAATTGTTGAAAGAGAATACACAGAGCCAGAATGAGAAGACACAGAAAAAGGGCCCCACACATCCATATGCAAATATTCAAGAACATCTCTACTGATATTAGCAGGTACAGGAGTAGGAAAGGTAACCCTGTGATGTTTACCCGGCACACAAGTGTCACAAAAAGGCAAACTTCCATGAATATCAGCTTCAGACAAAATAACATGTTTTTTCAGAATATTCAGGCATTTTTCACTCATGTGTCCAAGCCTATTATGCCACAACATAGTGAAGGGGTTGGCAACGGAAGTGTGCGTATCTAAGGGATCACATAATATTGATCTATTTAGCATATTATTTAGATAAATTCTATTTGCGTAATTATCACATGTATCATGCTCATAACTTGAATTTTAAATATGCTTTAGCACAAACAATTCCTAAAACATGCTTACTACGGAGTTAGCCAATTTACCTTTGTTGATTCACTTAAGAATCGAAGATGGCTTGTGCCTTCTCCACGTGAAGATCTTGAGAACTCGACCTCGGATCTTCTGACTGGTGTCCCGGACTGTAGACTGATATTTGTGTATGTAATTCATTTCTCGTGCTTAAGATAGAAACATCCATTAATTAATCAATGTCTGCTATGGACTTAATTAATTAACATATTTTAATCTCCAAGAGTGGACTTAGCAAGAAACTCTTATTTATTATTCATAGAGTAATCAAACTCCAACTAGCTAGGTTCCGAATAATAAAACCTTGTTTCGAGCTCCTCTTGTGGATGTTATCAAACGAGACTCTCCTCGCGCACGATTCAACATAATAGCAATCCTAGCACCGCCAGATAATGATCACCACTACCCAATATACCTGGATCGTTGGGTGACGAAAAACCCGCACCTTTGGTAAGTCAAAGTAGTAGATACTCAATATCGTATGCTCAATGCTAACGTCAGCAATTTTGGCCCGCATGTAGGCTGCAGCAATTTTGGCCCACATGTTGACGATCCTCTGATTGTTCGAAGTCAGAGGATCATCACAGACACTCACCCACGCCTTGGAAAGTGCGACGTTCTCCGCGTCCATCCACTTCCTCTACACCGTGGGGTCTTCCTCAACCGACTGCGACGACTGGCCGACCCTCTTGTCCTTCCCCTTGCCCTTCTTCTTTGCGGGGCCCCGACCCCTCCCTACTCCCCCCATTTGAACGGGAGTTTCCGGAACACCGATGACTCCACTTATTTTAACACAAGAAATTCCCGCAAGTGTACGAGGCTAGTGTAGCACAAAGTAAGCAAGAGTATCGTATCCCACAGAGACAAAATGTGCAAACTCAAGTACCACGGACCGATTTTAACTACTATCTAGACGATTCAAAGGTTTGGTTTTTGATTTTTAAAAATAATTAAACATAAACAAATTAAAATCACGCAACAAATGAAAGGTTTCAAATAAGAGAAAGAAGTAGAGCTTTAGATCCAACTACAACGAACACAAAGTGAACAATTCAACAACTTCGATTACCCAATTGAAGTCTCTAGGATTACTAGGAAAGCCGCTAGTCTAGGCTAAGCCCTCTCTCGAGTGCACCCAACCCGTTGATTAACCATTAATATTGAAGTCTTCTTCTAATACTTCACAATTAACTCCTTAAAACAAAAGGCTCAAGCCCTCACTCTAGAATCCCTTCTCTCGAATGCAAATTATCTAGGTGTTGTTCATTCTTTTATCAATCCTAATTAGGTATCTCTCGATTACTCAAAACTAGGTTAACAAACTCAATTGGTAGCTAAGCAATTGAATTGAAAGAGCACAAGAATGAAACAAAGAAATCACAAGAGCATAGGTAATCAAAAGTCCTTAAATTAATCAAAAGCGTTCATTGTAGTCTTCTCTAAAACTCTACAAGGGATTTAGCTACTCATATTCAATGCAAATTCACAAGATAAATCCATGGAAAGTGAACTAAACATAAGAAAACTAATAAAGATACTCCCAAAGGTGGATTGAGTAGGTAAATCGTCTTCGTCTTCAACCTTCTTGATGAATCGGACTCTTTGTCGCTTTAATCTGCTCTCCAATGTGAAAACTGCTCTTGGGGGCGTGTCTGGTGTGTTTGGGCACGAAAACCTAGCTCTCCTTTTATACCCGGGGCGGAAATAATAGCAATTAACTCTCGCAGAACACATCGCCCGGCCGGGCGATTTTAAGTCGCCTAAACGCCCGGTCGGGCGATCTCTCGATGGCCCTGATTCCTTCACATCGCCCGGTCGGGCGATTCTTCCGAGGCAGAACGCCCGGTCGGGCAAACTCTCTGGATTCGTTCCTTCTTTGCACAAACGCCCGAGCCGGGCGTTTCTCTTGTACATGAACGCCCGGTCGGGCATTTCTTCTGTAATCCAGCTTCAAGCTCGTTTTCAAGTGATTTTCACCTGTTTTATCCCCAAACACTAGACAAACTCATCAAAACACTTAAGTAGTGGATAATGGATGCAAACTCAAGTAATATGCTACAAAACATTGAAGTATTCACCTTAAACATCCAAAATACTTGCTATACTACGAGTTTATCAACTCCCCCAAACTTAAACACTTATTTGTCCTCAAATAAGAAGTAGAAAATAGAGAATTAGAACTCGTGTAAGTATGTTGGATTGTCATCATTGCCTCAGTAAAAGAAAACAGAATCATCATGTATCAATAACTTCGCATACAAGTAAACCAAAATGAACATTGCTTCAAGTTACTAGCACGTATTCCACTTTGTCAATTTGCCCTCACAGGATTCATATAATGTGATTACAAGAAGGAGATACAAGTTACTTAGCTATATCAACAAGTTTTCACAAACATTTTAAGCCAATTCTCATCATAGGCAACTCATCCAACAACATACTCAATTCATCTCCAAACGTCTCTCACTCCCCATTCGAGTTCACCAATTTTCTTCCCAAATCTATCATCCTACCCAAGGGAGATTATTCAACACAAAACTAAAAAGAAAAACAAACCTAAAAAGAAAACAAAGACACAAAAACAAGTGGAACAAGGAAACTAGGCCACCTACTCCAACATCCAAGATCAACAAAACATCACAATTCAAATTTCAAATTTACATGCCCACATATCATCATCAAATATCATCAAAAGAATAGGGGTACAGGCCGGGGTATCATCAAATAAAGAGAGAGAGGTAAAAGAGGGAATCCACTAGACACCCCCAAACTTATTCCAAGCAAAACTAGGATAAGTTTGAAAGAGAGTGGATCTCCCATGGACCTTCACTGCGGAGGAGGAGGCGGATGCTGCCACTGGCCACGGAATTCATCGAATCGGGCATTGATGTTGGCCCATTGTGCGTTGTTGAAGTTAGTGAATTGGGTCCAGTTGGTGTCGAACTGGTTCCATCGCGCTTCATTCTGGACCCAATATTCCTGCTGACGCAGCTCCATCCGTGTCAACCTCTCATTGATCGAGCCGTAGTCCTCATCTTCTCGCTCTTGTCGGCTTCGTGTCCTCTGAGTGCTTGTCCCGGCTTCATCTCCCCCTTGGTGGGTCGGTTGTTCCTCACCTTCCTCCTCATTTTCTTCTTCATTTTGCTCGACCCCCATCTCGATCGCGGGAAAATCCATGTGGGGCGCTTCATCAACACTCGAGCTCGGGCTTACATCCCTAAATTGCAAGTTCCGCGGATTCAACGCCGTGGCTTGTTCGTGGACCGCAGCCTTCATCTTCCAGTTTTCTTTGCGGAAAGGACCGTTCACATAGGTGTTGACGGTGTCCGGGAGGGGGTAATGATCTGCTGCCCTCTGTATCAAATATATCTGCCCTCGTTGGTCCACTCCGACCAGCCTTGTTCTTCTCAGAAAGCTGAAGTCCATCAAGTTGTCACCAATGTCGGCGACCAAGCCCCTCGTCGACACTCCCAGATGGAGTGCAATAGCTGACACAACCGCACCGACACAGAGTGTGCCGGTTTTCTTCTTCGAAGCCCTCTCGAGATGTTTGATCATGAAGTGGCCCAAATTCAAGGGAGCCTCCTTGTGCAGAATAGTCCATAACAGGAAGAGCTCGTCTCTCTGCACGCTCCCATGCTCATGACGAGCGAAGGGGTAACATACACACGCCTTCTGGAGTAAGCGCAAGGCTGGGTTCTTAATGAGAGAACCCTTTGCCCTGTTGGCGGCGAAGTTGTCATCAACGGTAGTGATGGCCTTCCAGAAGTCATTCGCATTGTGACTGAAGCTAAACGGCTCTCTATACACCTCCCCTGAAAATCCAAAGATCTCCTTGAATTGTGCCATCGTCACTGTGTACTCAGCATTCCTCATACGAAACTTGATGGCAACTATCTCCCTCCTGTTCATGATTACCTCAAGGGTAGATAAGAACTCCAGTGTAAGCCTCTGATAGGCGGGGTTCCTCTGTGCCATGAAGAGCCCATTTAGTTGCCCTTCTTCACATAGCTCATTGAAGCACTGCTCAATGCCCAACCGTCGGATTGTGATAGGGCATGGATATCTAGCTACCCGGTAGGGTAGTTGTGAGAGTACGGCCCATTTCTTCTTCTCTGCGGCACTCAAATTAACTCCAGAGTGGTTGGGTGCCATCGTTCACTACCTAAAAATTGAAAGTATTAGATCAATTTGACAAGAAACCAACAAGTTGCATTAATGAAGACACTCTCCCCCAAACATACTCTATACTAAAAGAACTTCTCATTCACACATTTATCAAGACTAGAATCAACCCCCCATTGTGTCATTGCTCATGACCTCCTTGATAGTGAAGGGTCCCGACCACTTAGATTTTAGCTTGCCCGGGAAGAATCTCAACTTGTGGTTGAAAAGCAACACGGCATCCCCCTTGTGGAACTCACACCTCTCAATCATCTTGTCGTGATACGTCTTCATCCTCTCCTTGTATATTGAGGAATTAGCATAAGCTTCATTCCTAAATTCATCAAGTAAATTGAGGTGAAGCTTCCTTTCCTTGCCGGCCTTGGTGAAGTCCATGTTCATTTGCCTCACCGCCCAATATGATGAGTGCTTTAATTCAACCGGGAGATGGCATGATTTCCCAAAGACCAATTGATAAGGTGACATCCCGATTGGCGTCTTGTAAGCCGTCCTATACGCCCATAGAGCATCGTCAAGCTTGAGAGCCCAATCTTTACGGTTGGAGTTGACACTCTTTTGCAAAATTTGTTTGATCTCTCTATTGGCCAACTCGGTTTGACCATTGGCTTGTGGGTGATAAGGAGTTGTCACCCGATGCTTCACTCCATGTCTTGCTAAGACCGCCTCTAGCCACCTATTGCGAAAATGAGACCCTCCATCACTTATGATAGCCCGAGGTGCGCCGAATCGCGTGAATATGTTCTTTTGAACGAATTTAATCACCACCTTCGAATCATTGGTTTGGGTAGGAATGGCTTCCACCCACCTTGATACATAGTCAACGGCTAGTAGAATGTATTGGAACCCACTAGATGGAGGAAAGGGCCCCATGAAGTCAATGCCCCACACATCAAACAACTCGACTTCAACAATTGTCGTCATTGGCATCTCCTTCTTCTTAGAAATACCCCTCATTCTCTGGCACTCGTTGCATCTTCTCACGTAGTCTTGGCAATCTTTGGTGATGGTTGGCCAAAATAGACCACTTTGGAGCACTTTCATAGCAGTCCGGTTAGCTCCAAAATGCCCCCCACTAGGTGCGGTGTGGTAATGCATAATAACGGACTCCCACTCCTCTTGAGGGACACATCTTCTAATCACCATGTCGGCACATCTTCTAAAAAGACAAGGCTCGTCCCAAAAATAGAACTTCACGTCGTGGAAGAACTTCTTCTTTTGATAGTCCTCAAGTCCTTCAGGAATCACCTTAGCAACAAGATAGTTCACAATATTGGCATACCATGCCACTTGACCCTTGGCCACATAAAACAAGTGCTCATCCGGGAATTCTTCATTGATGGCCAACTTCAACTTCTCATCTTCATTCATATGCTCTAACCTTGACAAGTGGTCCGCCACCACATTCTCACATCCTCTTCGGTCTCGGATCTCCAAATCAAACTCTTGAAGGAGCAAGATCCACCTAATTAGCCTTGGCTTTGCGTCTTGCTTCGCAAAGAGGTGCCGGATTGCGGCGTGATCTGTGAAAACAATGGTCTTGGCCCCTATGAGATAAGGTCGGAACTTGTCAAAGGAGTAGACCACTGCTAACATTTCCTTCTCAGTAGTGGTGTAGTTAGCTTGAGCAGGGTCCAACGTCCGACTTGCATAATAAATCACCCGGAATAGCTTATCTCTCTTCTGTCCCAAGGCCGAGCCTACCGCCACGTCACTCGCATCACACATTATCTCAAAAGGTTGAGACCAATCCGGTGAGATGAGAATGGGAGCGCTCACCAATGCCTCCTTCAGCTTCTCAAAAGCCTGCAAACAATCATGGGAGAAATTAAATTTCACATCTTTAACCAAAAGATTACAAAGAGGTTTAGCAATTTTCGAGAAGTCCCTGATAAATCTTCTGTAGAACCCGGCATGCCCCAAGAAGCTCCTTACTCCCTTCTCATTTGTTGGTGGAGGCAGTTGCTCAATAGCAATGATCTTTGCCCTATCGACCTCCAATCCACCTGCAGAAATTTTATGCCCAAGTACAATTCCATCTCTAACCATAAAATGACATTTTTCCCAATTGAGCACAAGGTTAGTCTCCTCACACCGCTGCAGCACTTGAGATAGATTGTCAAGACAATTATCAAAAGAATCACCAAATACAGAAAAGTCATCCATAAACACTTCCATAATATTCTCAATCAAGTCATGGAATATGGACATCATGCATCTTTGGAAGGTAGCGGGGGCATTACACAGACCGAAGGACATTCTCCTATAGGCATAGACACCATAGGGGCACACAAAGGCAGACTTGTGTTGGTCCTCGGGAGCTATAAGGATTTGATTGTACCCCGAATACCCATCTAGGAAGCAGTAATACTCGTGACCAGCTAACCTATCCAACATTTGGTCAATAAAGGGAAGTGGGAAATGGTCTTTCCTAGTAGAAGCATTTAGAGCACGATAGTCTATACACACTCTCCACCCGGTGACCGTCCTAGTGGCTATCATCTCATCATTCTCTCCCTTCACTACAGTCGTACCCCCCTTTTTGGCTACCACTTGAGTGGGGCTAACCCACTCACTATCAGAAATGGCATATATAATACCGGCATCTAACAACGTTATCACCTCCTTCTTCACCACCTTTTGCATAATAGGATTAAGTCGCCTTTGGTTTTGGACCTTAGGCTTATAACTCTCCTCAAGATGTATCCTATGCATACAAACTGTTGGACTTATTCCCTTCAAGTCCGATATTGACCACCCAATTGCCCCCTTGTATTTCCTAAGAATCCTCAATAATTTATCCAATTCGGAGTTTGAGAGGGATGATGATACAATTACCGGAAGGGTGTCATTTTCTCCCAAAAATGCATACTGCAAATGTGGAGGTAGTGGTTTCAACTCCTCTTTCATGTCTCTCTCTTCCTTCTTGTCATCTTCTTCTTCATCCCTAAGAGGTAAGAACTGTTGACGGCGTGATCTGGGGATCTCCTTGCCTGAATCCAGAGCACCTACAAACTCAATTAATTCGAGGTTAGTATTCAACAACTCAGGAAGATGGGAAGAATAAATTGAATTAAAAATACTCCCTTCTAGTTGATCTTGTGAAGAGTTGATGTAGGCCATCCTCCTAACACACTCATCCACCACGGTCACTACATTGCAATGCTGCAAGCTTCCCCTTGTGTCTGCATCATGCCTCTTCAAGGCCTCATAGAGAGAAAAGGTCACACTTTCACCATTGAAACGAAATGTGAGCTCTCCATTATCAACATCGATCAAGGCCTTCCCCGTGGCTAGGAATGGTCTTCCTAAAATGAGAGGTACAGCTCTATCCTTCTCCATGTCCAATATCACAAAATCAGCTGGGAAAACAAACTCATTCACCTTCACCAATATATCCTCCGCAATACCCATTGGATAGGACACAGATCTATCAGCCATCTGCAGCGTGATAGTAGTGGGCTTCAAAGGACCAATCTTCATCTTGTTATATAAGGACAATGGCATGAGGTTGATGTTTGCTCCAAGGTCACATAGGGCATTCCCCACAAAACAATCTCCAATAGTGCACTCAATAGTAAAGCTCCCTGGATCCTTCATCTTGGCCGGAAGCTTCCTTTGCAAAATTGCACTACAATTTTCCGTCAAATTGACGGTCTCATGTTGTCCCCATTTCTTCTTCTTGGAGACCGCATCCTTGAGAAATTTAACATACCCAGGCATTTGCTGAAGTGCCTCAATAAATGGGATGTTAATTTGTACTTTCTTGAAGATGTCCCAGAATCTGGAGAACTGTTCATCGTTCTTCTTCTTTTGCAACACTTGGGGAAATGGTACTCTAACCTCTGATGCCTTGACTGGTGTGCCCACCTCGAGTTGAACTGCGGGCGGTGATGTTTTAGGTTCCTCCGCTTCTACTTCTTCCAATAGTACACTCTCGGGCTCAACTGTAGGCTTTGGTGGGATTTCTGGCATGGAAGGACCCTCATAACTCTTCCCGCTCCTCAACTGAATTGCCTTGCAATCTTTGGGGTTTACTTTTGGTTGTCCTGGGAACTGCCCTGGCGTATGCTGACTGCTCACAGATTGAGCAATCTGACTCATTTGCGTCTCTAGGCTCTTCATATGCACTGACATGTTGTGCATATCATTCTCAACCTTCTCTAGCCTTTGATTGAAATGCTCCATGTTCTTGTGTGACTGTAACATGAATGCACTCAGTATATCTTCTGTACTTTTCTTCTGCGGCTCAGTGATCATCCCTTGGGAAACTGTGAACCCCGGTGGTGGCTGAAGGGCATTGTTGGGGTTCCCATACGATAGGTTAGGATGCGCCTTGTTCCCAAAATGGTTGTAACCTCCACCCCCTTGATTGGGGCGGGAGTTGTTATAGTATCTATTTCCCCCTTGGTGTATGTAGTTAACATCCTCTACACCCTCTTGCTGCTCCTGCACAGCCGGTCCCATCCCCATGAGATCTATCTTCTTGTGGAGGAGTTCCATCTGTTTGAACATGTTGTCCATATGGCTGCTCTCTGCGGCGGAGGCTACCCTGTGTACTCTGCTCCTCTCGTTGTTCCAGCCTTCATCATTAGATGTCACTCTCTCAATCACTTCCATGGCCTCTTCTTCTCCTTTCTTCATCAATGATCCTCCTGCGCTCAGGTTCAGTTCACGCTTTGCTTCAGGCAGACACCCCCTATAGAATTGTAACGCCCCACTTTTCAAACCCTAATTTTTCGAACCCTAAGATGTTGTACTTATTGCTTTGATTGCCGAATTAAATGACGGATTTATTATGTGATTGAAATGGTGACCTAATTTTGATTTGATCGAGTCAAATTCGTTGATTTTATGAAGTGGCTTAAATTAATTAATGTGGAATGAAATATATCATGGTGAATTATATTATTTCGGGGAGTGAGATTTAATTAGGATCATAAATAATTACCTTGCCCTTTTATGAAGGGAATTTTCGACCACTATTATTATTTGGAGAGGAATTTATTTTTCTTGGATTTAATTATTTGTTTTGGGATAATTATCCAAATTAAATCCTAAAGCCTAATTATCTTATTTATTTCTTGATAAAATCGGCCCCTATTGTTTTGATTAGGGAGATTTCGAAATCTCCTAGCTTGTGAAAGAAGAAATTATTCACTAATTATTTTGATCCCTCAATTATTTCTTTCCATGTTTTAATTGGAATATCCTAGCAAATCTTTCCCTACTTTATTTATCAATATTTGGAAATTATTCCTTGTGGGAGGAATTGAATAACACGCCTATTTTCATATTATTTGGTAGGGTTTTTATTGATTTTCTTGCTCCGTATTATTTTATTCTGCTCCGTGAAAATACTAAATTAAATCAATGGCTAATTAAATAGCCATGATTTACAAAATATCCTCCTTATTTCTCCATCAATGACACGCCATTTCCTCCCCCAAAATCTTCCCAAATATCTCAATCATTTATTTCAATTATTCTCCCAAATCTTCAATTAATTGTGGGATATTTCTTAATCCTATAAACAAAGGATCAACCCCTAAACCTAACACACAAATCACACGCCCACTTCTTCAAACCACACGCCCCACCCCTTTTTCATCTCTTCTCCCACTTGTTATCCATTTCACTCAAGATCCTATCAATTTTCCAAGAGATTGTTGAAGAACCAAGGTTTTAATTGCTTCCTACCGATTATTTCGTCCAAGAAAAGGTAAATTCAAACCCATATTCTTCAATCCTCTCCATCTAGACTTTCTTTGACTCCCTCATGCATGTAGAGAGTGTAGGGAATGAAGATCTAAGGGTTTAATCGGTGGGAATGTGAAATCATATGTGTGAGTGCGTTTTGATTGCAATTGCTTGTTGATTTATTGAATCCTCGGTGATTGATGTGCGATTTCATGAAAATATGTGTTTAAGGACTCTTTTGAGCATGATTGTATATCAAAACCATGAAAAGATTGATTTTGAATGAGTAGGGATAAACCCTAATTCGAATTGCTATCAGTATGAAAATCTGTGATTTCCGAACAGTGTGTTCTGATGTATTTTTGACCAACCAAACGAACTCCGATTTGACCGATTCTTCTTCCTGTGTAAACTTCGTGATGTCTTCTATATTGTGTGTAAATTTCGACCCATTTGGCTAAACGATGAATTTATGGTGAATTTTTAAAGTTGACTGCGCGATTCTGCCAAAAACGTGTTTTCTCGACCAGTAGGTTACGCCTTTGGTTTGCCCGACTTAAAAGTGGTATTTTGACATGAAATTTAAACTGAATGTTATTTGATGAGTCTACTGCCTTGTCATAAAGTTTTAGCCCCATCGGAGGTCGGATGATTTTTAAATAATTTTTACAAAAAAGTTGCGCAGAGCTGCCAGATCTCTACTTTGGTTAAACAACTATATTTGTATGCTTGAATGACATACATGAGTTTACATATGTGATGAGGTGATGTGATATGCAAAGATGGGTGATATGATGTGATTCCTATTGTTGATTGGGAAAGGGGAGTGATCTAGGACATGCATGATTTTAGTCCATGTTAGTGACTAATCGGGGACACATTATCCAAAGGTGAAATTTTGTGCGAGACGCGTGATACCAAAGGAAAAGCGAAACTTGAAAACTAAAGGATCGAGGTGGGCTCTCTTTTTAAATAAGGACCATGTCCTAATGTTTTATCAATGAGAATAAATGTGATTTCATGCCTTGTTTTGGTTTTTACGTGCCTATCTGATGTGGTTTTTGCCACTATTTATAAATCGAATTCGGGTCCTCGTAGGGCAGCAAACCCTACTTGGATTAGTGTACACCTATGGTAGACTGTGTGCTAGCGTACGGGCTGGCCGGTCTAGTGACCTGGTTTGCGGCCGCATTCCTTGTCATGTATTGGCAGATATGGTTAACGTCTATGGGAAAAATGACTGATCAGTCGATGTTTGAAATGAAAAAATGATTTTGAGTGCCTCGGGCCTTTCTAAAGAAAAACCCCGACGGTTACTTACGTACGGCATGATATCATAAACTGTATTTACAATGTTTTCGGCATGAGCCACTGAGTATTATTTCATAGTACTCAGCCCTGCATATGTTTTCCCTATATGTAGGTTGAGCGGCGACGGGCGGTTGGCGGTGTTGAGCAGGAACTAATAATGAACTGTGGTTGTTTTGGTTTTGAAATTCCGAGTGTCGTTGTGTCTTCACACATGACGTCACTCTTCTCTTGGATGCTTCCGCTGTGATATTTTTCTTAGAATACTTTTCATTTAAATTCTGAAACTATTTTATGATGGGATGTTTGAAACTCGTTACACTTTTTGAATAAATGCTAAACCCTAGTCTTTATTCATTAAACCCTAATACTCTTGGTCGCATTATTTATTAGACTTAGTTTTTAGTCAAATTTTATTGAAAACCCTAGTCTTCTATGCCGTTCATCTAAACCCCTTTAAGTCGCGATCGCCCGCTTTTATTAACCCTAAGGGGCGGTCGTGACAGTTTGGTATCAGAGCCTCAGTTCTTTCTGCTCTGGACCCAAGAGTCTTGTTTGAGTCAAAATCTATGCATGTGTAATTTGATAAATTGATAAACATCGATAGCTCAACACCACAACTCGTCTCCGCCCAACCACAAAAAAAAAGAGGTAAAAATACTTTTGTGAGTTTGGGATTTGATTAACCGAAGTTGAAATTTTCGATGGGGAACAAAGTTGATATGATATTTTCGAAATTTTTGCTTGGAATATGAATGGATGAAAATGCATGGATATGGAATTGATATTTGCGCTTATGCCCAAGATGATGAATGTCGTTATGCGATGAACTTGTATTTTACTTGATAAGGAAAAATTGGCAAATATGTGATAACTCTATATACGTTGGATGAATGAAGTTATATGATTGTGATTATTCAATTGCTTTATGAGGCAATATGTGAAAGAACTTGAGCATGCTGCTATACATAATTGTAAATCATGTATGAATGAAAAATTTTGAGATAGTGTCGAACGTGGAGGCAGGAAAAGCCTAACGCAAGGCAAGCGACGCGTGGGGATATATATCGCGACTTAACGAAATGCAAAAACGCACGAACCTTTTTGCTTCGGAAATGAAATTCCATTCATTCTTGATATGATACTACCCGCACACCTCCATCATTGGAGATTTATATATACGCACCCATCATATTCTCAGCATCATTCGAAACCTCATACACCGTTATTTCTTTCGATCCTTGTGCTGATGCTGAGTTTTTATGGCCCAACGGTATTATGCTCTGATGCGTAATCGCTACTCCAGCGAAAGGGACCACCCGGTTGAGCGCTACCGAGATTACGAGTGGGACGGGGAGCTCTTCCTCATGACCTACGTCACCGAGTTTTACAGTAAATGGATGAACGCCTATGCATATGGGGGAGCTACCCATCACGAGGGGATCCAAAAGCTCATCCACACTCTACCATCTCCTTGGAGCGAGTGGACCCGCTCAGGTGTCTCAGTTTTTCATATGGTATAGCCCGCTCGATTACACCGCGCGAGGGGATTTGGTTGGCCTTATAAAGGTGCTGCTTCCGGCCATGACAGCGGCATTTGATGGACCGCCACGTGATCCACCTCCACATATCTATCCGTCGGGTACAGCCCGCATGCGGAAGTATCGATGCGACGAGGAGCCACGCGTCTCCCGTGTTCCTAAGACAAGGAGACTCGGGATGCGTGTCGCAGCCCCTCAAAGAAGCAACAGAGAGGTCAATGGGAGGTTTGGGATGACCCCTCCACCTGCGGGTGTCGAGGAGGAAAGTGAGGAAGATGATCCCGAGGAAGAGGATCCCGTAGAGGAGGAGGACCCAATTAGAGAGAGCGTTGGAGAGACCGAGGAGAAGGAAGATGAGGATGGAAGGGATTAAACATAATAATTCTATAATATTTTATTACGATTTCCCATGTTTTGGATACTTTACCATTTTTGCTTGACCTTGACATCGTTTTGTCATTTGTTTTCGTTATAATGGAACTAAGACCTCTTCGAGGCAACTTTTCATATTTCTATGGGAAATTCTTGTCTTTTGCTATCCTATTGTGTAATGATTTGGTACCATCCCTTATTATCTTTTGTGCGATTATCTTTTGCTAGCCTATGACGCAATGGCCTCTTGCTATACTATATTGTAATTGTCACTTTCTATCATATTGCACAATTACCTTTGATGTACTATTGCGCAACTATCTTTTGACCACTCCATTGTACAATTGCCTTTTGCCGTCTTATTATGCAATTGTATTATTCTGTTGTGCAACTGCCTTTTTCTATCCCAATTGTGCCCTTATGTTTTGCTATTCTATTGTACAATTGTCTTTTGTTACATTATTAAACAATTACCTTTTTCTACCCTGTTGAGCAATCGCCTTCTTCTACAATCACCTCCTGCTATGCTATTTTGCAATTGCTCTCTTGTTATCATTCTGTGCAATTGTATTTGATACCTTTGCAAAAGCTCTTTATGATGCAATTGCCCCTTGATCTCCACTTTTCAACTATGCCACATGACTATTCTTGGATTTTGAATAAATGCGATAGTAACTCGTGTGGTACTGAATCAGAATGCCGCCAAGACGCAACATAAGACGTAACAATCCCGAACCTACCCCTCAGACGATGGAAGAGAGTGTGACACAACCCATCCCTCCACCACCGCCTCCTCCACCTCCGGTTGACCGTGAAACTGTGAAGCTTTTTCTAGAGCAAAAACCTCCCGTCTTTGATGGAATGGGAGAACCGGCCCAGGCTGAATCATGGATACGCGCATTGGAGCGCATTTTTGCAATCTTAGGGTGCAATGATAGGGAACGGTTGAGTTGTGTGACCTACCAACTAACCGAGTCTGCTGACTTCTGGTGGGATACCAGGATGAAGACAATGCCCCGAGATCAAGCAGCGGGGATGACTTGGGAAGGCTTCAAGACAGAAATATATAATAAGTACGTGCCCAAGAGCTACCGGAAGGCAAAGGCATCTGAATTCTACAATTTGACCCAAGGGCGCATGACTGTGACCGAATATGACCGTGCGCTCAACAACATGACCCGGTACGCACCTGACCAAGTCGATACTGACGAGAAGCTGGCTGAAAAGTTCCGTGAGGGACTAAGGCATGAGATAAGGATGTCGTTGGCTAGTCGTGGGAGACTCTCCTACGCGGAAGCGTTAGCCCTTGCGCTAGATATTGAGGCAGCTATGCCCAAGGAGAGGATGAAGGAAAACACTACTTTGGCACTACCTCCACCACACCACTCTCGAGAGAAGAGGAAGTGGGAGGGGAATGGGACCCCATATGACAACAAGAGGTACCAGCCCACCCAGAACCGACCACAGTATGGTGGAGGGCAAAACTCATCCAACCAGAGAGGCGACTTCCGGCCCAAGCCACCCCAATGCAATGTGTGCTCCAAGTACCATTTTTGAGAGTGTAGAATTCAGAACACCACCAAGTGCTTTAACTGTGGGGGAAATGGCCACTTCTCTAGAGAGTGTCCGAGCAAGAATGTGGGAATGGGGTCGAGGCAGAACACTCAAGGATCCCGCCAGCAGCCAAGGGCACTGCAAATTGAATCAAGGGGAAATCGCGATCAACCTACGCGACAACAACAACCTTACCGCCCAAGACTCCCTTCTCAGGCTAGAGCATATGCCTTGAGTCAGAAACAACCCAAGACTGAACATGGGAGTCACGAGAAGGGAAACCTGACAGGTATGGGCAAAATCCTCGACACACCCATTGTTGTATTGTTTGATACGGGCGCATCACATTCATTCATATCTGAATTGTGTGTGGACACCTTAAGTTTACCTGCTTACAAATCTGAACATAAGATGATGGTGTCCTCACCAGTGGGAGGGGTAATAGAGGTTTCTCGAACATGCTCGAACGTAGAAATTGTTATGGGAGGACTTAAGTTAATCGCTCACAACCTACAAGCCATGGCAATGGGGGATATTAACATAATTTTGGGAATGGATTGGTTAGCTACGAATTTTGCTACTATTCGTTGCAAGGAGAGACAAATATCTCTGCAAGCCCCGGGGAAGGAACCCACCATATACTATGGAATCTCGATGAACCGGCGAACGTCTATCATCTCCGCTCTTCAAGCTAGTGCGATGGTGAGAAAAGGGCGTCCTGCTTATCTTGTCTATCTACAAGGAGAGGAGAAAGGAGAAATGAAAGTGGAAGATGTTGCCGTTGTACGAGAGTTTCCAGACGTCTTCCCTGAAGCTTTGCCTGGACCACCGCCAGATCGACAATTGGAGTTCACAATCGACCTAGAGCCAGGGTCGGCACCCGTGTCCAAGGCACCATACCGAATGGCACCTAAAGAGTTAGAGGAACTCAAGATACAACTTCAAGAGCTTATGGACCTGGGTTTCATTAGACCCAGTGTCTCACCGTGGGGCACTCCGGTGCTCTTTGTCAAGAAGAAGGATGGGTCGATGAGGATGTGTATCGACTATAGGGAGTTGAACAAAATGACCCTAAAAAAAACAAGTACCCACTGCCGAGAATAGATGACCTATTCGATCAACTCCGAGGAGCCGGTGTGTTCTCAAAGATGGACCTAAGGTCCGGATACCATCAATTGAGAGTCCGAAGGGAGGACATACCAAAGACCGCTTTTCGCACAAGATATGGTCACTATGAGTTTGTTGTAATGCCGTTCGGATTGACAAATGCACCCGCAGTATTCATGGATTTGATGAACCGAGTATTCCACCCATACTTGGATAAATTCGTCTTGGTCTTCATAGATGACGTACTTGTTTACTCGAAGGATGAGAAAGAGCACGAGGAGCATCTGCGAATTACCTTGGAGACGTTGAGGACCGAGAAGCTATACGCCAAATTAAGCAAGTGTGAGTTTTGGCTGAAAGAAGTCAACTTTCTAGGTCACATTGTGTCGGCAGAAGGAATCCGAGTGGATCCCGCCAAGGTTGAGGCGGTACAACAATGGAAGGCACCTTCGACACCAAACGAGATTCGAAGCTTCCTGGGTTTGGCAGGATACTACCGAAGATTTATAGAGGGATTTTCCAAGATAGCGAGACCAATGACCCAACAACTCAAGAAGGGGGTAAAAGTCAATTGGACCCCGGAGTGTGAGGCAAGTTTTCAACTTTTGAAGGATAAACTGACCACCGCACCAATCTTAGCCGTGCCAGAGCTTGGAATGAGCTACGTGGTATACACGGACGCTTCGAAGGTGGGACTTGGATGTGTGTTGATGCAAAACAACAAGGTGATTGCTTACGCATCCCGGCAATTGAGGCCACACGAGTTGAACTATCCAACCCACGATTTGGAACTGGCAGCGGTGGTACATGCCTTAAAGATTTGGAGACATCATCTCTACGGAGTTCGGTGTGAGATCTTTACGGACCACAAGAGCCTGAAATATTTCTTCGAGCAAAAGGATTTGAACATGCGACAACGAAGATGGCTCGAATTGGTAAAGGACTATGATTGTGGCATCAACTACCACCCCGGCAAGGCAAATGTAGTGGCAGATGCCTTGAGCCGGAAGAGTCATTCCCAACTGGCTGCTTTTCTCACCAAAGAAGAAAGCTTGATACGCGAATTTAGCAAGATGCGTTTGGAAGTGGTAAGGGCACCCGAAACAGTGAAGGGTCGAATTGCCACCTTGATGGTTACACCTGATCTAAGAACAAGAATTGTTGAAGCCCAGCGCATGGACGCGAAATTGGAAGAAATTCGAGTCGAAGTAAGAACTGGCGAATCTGGGAATTTCCGTGAGGAATCCGACAATGCTCTCACATTCGAAGGGAGACTCTGCATACCGAGTGACGAAGGACTCAAAAACGAAATCATGAGTGAAACACATGAGACTCCTTACACCGCCCACCCAGGGAGTACGAAGATGTATCAAGACTTGAAGAAGACCTTTTGGTGGAATGGTATGAAGAGGGATATAGCGGCATTTGTGGAGCGCTGCTTAGCCTGCCAACAGGTGAAGGCTCTACATCAACGACCGTACGGAAAGTTGCAACCACTAGAAATTCCCGAGTGGAAATGGGAGCATATCGCCATGGATTTTGTGACAGCATTGCCAAAGACGCAAAGAGGGAATACTGCCATCTGGGTAGTTATAGACCGACTCACCAAGAGTGCGCACTTCATACCGATTCCCATAACCTATGGATCAAATAAGCTAGCTCAAATTTATATAAGGGAAATAGTGCGACTGCATGGAGTCCCAGTGACGATCACGTCTGATCGTGACCCGAAGTTCACTTCAAGATTTTGGATCAGCCTACAACGGGAGCTAGGGACTCGTTTGAATTTTAGCACGGCGTTTCACCCGCAGACGGACGGACAATCCGAGAGGGCGATCCAAACCCTCGAGGATATGTTGAGAGCCGTAGTGTTAGACCGAGGAGGAAGTTGGGAGTCCGCACTCCCCTTGATCGAATTCGCCTACAACAACAGCTTCCAGGCAACGATAAACATGGCGCCGTACGAAGCCTTGTACGGGAGAAAGTGTAGATCCCCGCTCTACTGGGACGAAGTTGGCGAGAGAAGGGTACTCGGGCCCGGCGCAGTCGAAGAAATGGTTGCAATCGTTCGACAAATTCGTGAAAGGATAAAAGAAGCTCAAGACAGACAGAAGTCATACGCGGATGCACGGCGAACCGACTTGCAATTTCAAGCTGGCGACAAAGTCTTCCTCAAAGTATCCCCGTCGAAAGGGATAACACGTTTCGGCGTCAAGGGAAAATTGAAACCGCGATTTATTGGACCGTATGAAATCCTTGAAGGAGTGGGTCCTGTTGCATATCGCTTGGCGCTACCTCCGAACCTTGGGAACGTGCACAATGTCTTTCATGTGTCACAGTTACGTAAATACGTGTTCGAACCAAAGCACGTGATTCACTACGAGGAGGTCGCGTTGAATTCGGACCTGAGCTATGAGGAGAGACCCCAAACGATTTTAGACCGAAAAGTCCAGAACGTGAGAAATAAGCAAGTTGCCTACGTGAAAGTGCAGTGGAGAAACCACGGGCACGAAGAAGCCACATGGGAGCTTGAGGACAAGATGATGGAGTTATACCCAGAACTCTTCCCATGAGAGTACCAAATTTCGGGACGAAATTTCTTTTAAGAGTGGTAGGATGTAACGCCCCACTTTTCAAACCCTAATTTTTCGAACCCTAAGATGTTGTACTTATTGCTTTGATTGCCGAATTAAATGACGGATTTATTATGTGATTGAAATGGTGACCTAATTTTGATTTGATCGAGTCAAATTCGTTGATTTTATGAAGTGGCTTAAATTAATTAATGTGGAATGAAATATATCATGGTGAATTATATTATTTCGGGGAGTGAGATTTAATTAGGATCATAAATAATTACCTTGCCCTTTTATGAAGGGAATTTTCGACCACTATTATTATTTGGAGAGGAATTTATTTTTCTTGGATTTAATTATTTGTTTTGGGATAATTATCCAAATTAAATCCTAAAGCCTAATTATCTTATTTATTTCTTGATAAAATCGGCCCCTATTGTTTTGATTAGGGAGATTTCGAAATCTCCTAGCTTGTGAAAGAAGAAATTATTCACTAATTATTTTGATCCCTCAATTATTTCTTTCCATGTTTTAATTGGAATATCCTAGCAAATCTTTCCCTACTTTATTTATCAATATTTGGAAATTATTCCTTGTGGGAGGAATTGAATAACACGCCTATTTTCATATTATTTGGGAGGGTTTTTATTGATTTTCTTGCTCCGTATTATTTTATTCTGCTCCGTGAAAATACTAAATTAAATCAATGGCTAATTAAATAGCCATGATTTACAAAATATCCTCCTTATTTCTCCATCAATGACACGCCATTTCCTCCCCCAAAATCTTCCCAAATATCTCAATCATTTATTTCAATTATTCTCCCAAATCTTCAATTAATTGTGGGATATTTCTTAATCCTATAAACAAAGGATCAACCCCTAAACCTAACACACAAATCACACGCCCACTTCTTCAAACCACACGCCCCACCCCTTTTTCATCTCTTCTCCCACTTGTTATCCATTTCACTCAAGATCCTATCAATTTTCCAAGAGATTGTTGAAGAACCAAGGTTTTAATTGCTTCCTACCGATTATTTCGTCCAAGAAAAGGTAAATTCAAACCCATATTCTTCAATCCTCTCCATCTAGACTTTCTTTGACTCCCTCATGCATGTAGAGAGTGTAGGGAATGAAGATCTAAGGGTTTAATCGGTGGGAATGTGAAATCATATGTGTGAGTGCGTTTTGATTGCAATTGCTTGTTGATTTATTGAATCCTCGGTGATTGATGTGCGATTTCATGAAAATATGTGTTTAAGGACTCTTTTGAGCATGATTGTATATCAAAACCATGAAAAGATTGATTTTGAATGAGTAGGGATAAACCCTAATTCGAATTGCTATCAGTATGAAAATCTGTGATTTCCGAACAGTGTGTTCTGATGTATTTTTGACCAACCAAACGAACTCCGATTTGACCGATTCTTCTTCCTGTGTAAACTTCGTGATGTCTTCTATATTGTGTGTAAATTTCGACCCATTTGGCTAAACGATGAATTTATGGTGAATTTTTAAAGTTGACTGCGCGATTCTGCCAAAAACGTGTTTTCTCGACCAGTAGGTTACGCCTTTGGTTTGCCCGACTTAAAAGTGGTATTTTGACATGAAATTTAAACTGAATGTTATTTGATGAGTCTACTGCCTTGTCATAAAGTTTTAGCCCCATCGGAGGTCGGATGATTTTTAAATAATTTTTACAAAAAAGTTGCGCAGAGCTGCCAGATCTCTACTTTGGTTAAACAACTATATTTGTATGCTTGAATGACATACATGAGTTTACATATGTGATGAGGTGATGTGATATGCAAAGATGGGTGATATGATGTGATTCCTATTGTTGATTGGGAAAGGGGAGTGATCTAGGACATGCATGATTTTAGTCCATGTTAGTGACTAATCGGGGACACATTATCCAAAGGTGAAATTTTGTGCGAGACGCGTGATACCAAAGGAAAAGCGAAACTTGAAAACTAAAGGATCGAGGTGGGCTCTCTTTTTAAATAAGGACCATGTCCTAATGTTTTATCAATGAGAATAAATGTGATTTCATGCCTTGTTTTGGTTTTTACGTGCCTATCTGATGTGGTTTTTGCCACTATTTATAAATCGAATTCGGGTCCTCGTAGGGCAGCAAACCCTACTTGGATTAGTGTACACCTATGGTAGACTGTGTGCTAGCGTACGGGCTGGCCGGTCTAGTGACCTGGTTTGCGGCCGCATTCCTTGTCATGTATTGGCAGATATGGTTAACGTCTATGGGAAAAATGACTGATCAGTCGATGTTTGAAATGAAAAAATGATTTTGAGTGCCTCGGGCCTTTCTAAAGAAAAACCCCGACGGTTACTTACGTACGGCATGATATCATAAACTGTATTTACAATGTTTTCGGCATGAGCCACTGAGTATTATTTCATAGTACTCAGCCCTGCATATGTTTTCCCTATATGTAGGTTGAGCGGCGATGGGCGGTTGGCGGTGTTGAGCAGGAACTAATAATGAACTGTGGTTGTTTTGGTTTTGAAATTCCGAGTGTCGTTGTGTCTTCACACATGACGTCACTCTTCTCTTGGATGCTTCCGCTGTGATATTTTTCTTAGAATACTTTTCATTTAAATTCTGAAACTATTTTATGATGGGATGTTTGAAACTCGTTACACTTTTTGAATAAATGCTAAACCCTAGTCTTTATTCATTAAACCCTAATACTCTTGGTCGCATTATTTATTAGACTTAGTTTTTAGTCAAATTTTATTGAAAACCCTAGTCTTCTATGCCGTTCATCTAAACCCCTTTAAGTCGCGATCGCCCGCTTTTATTAACCCTAAGGGGCGGTCGTGACAAGAATGCTAGGACTTGATGCGTCGGGTTCAGCCCATGATTGGGGCATCTCTTCATCAGCCCCTTGAATCTTTCCCAAGCTCCTCGGATACTCTCTTGGGGAGTCATCTCAAACGAAATAATCTCAGACTGCCTCTTCAATGCCTCACTCGGTGGGTAGTATTTTTCTAAGAACTTCTCAACCATGGCATCCCACGTGCGAATGGAGTTAGGCTCCATACTGTCCAGCCAATCCTTGGCATCATCCTCCAGAGAAAAAGGGAACACCCTTAATCTGATCTGCTCATCTGTGACTCCATTTATCTTCGTCGTGTTGCAGATCTGGATGAATTTAGTGAGATGCTTGTTAGGATCCTCTGTGGGTCGACCTCTAAAAGCATTGTTTTCAGCCATCTGAAGTAGTCCTCTCCTGAGTTCAAACGTGTTGGCATTAACATTGTTGCCAACGGGTCGGTTTGCCACCCCATGATAGGCATACATGTTCTGGACAGGTACCACGTTTTGCCTTTGATTTAACTGCCTTTGCAGGTCTTCGAGTTGTTGTTGAAGCTGAGCATTCGTTGGAGGAGGTGGTGGAACATCATTCCCCTCTACGTTCTCCATCAGAATAGGAGAATGTGGCTCAAACTGAATAGGGGAGTGGGCTGGTGACGGAGTAGGTGACGGTGATTCTTGAACTGGTGAAGGTGATCCTCTTTGGACCGGAGAAGAGACTCGGATCCTTTGATTTAGCCTTCTCAAAGCGTTTCTCCTTCTGTTGGATGCTTCGATCTCAAGATCGATAGGCTCTAAAGGTAAACCCCTAGAGCGCGTGTGCATACAACCTGAAACAAGAAAACTCAATGTGAGAGCTCAAAAATAAAACAAAAATTAACGCAATAAAGTCTAAACTAGTAATCTCTATCTTCACCACGATATTGAGCTAAATTAACACAAATTGTCCCCGGCAACGGCGCCAAAAACTTGACTCCACTTATTTTAACACAAGAAATTCCCGCAAGTGTACGGGGCCAGTGTAGCACAAAGTAAGCAAGAATATCGTATCCCACAGAGACAAAATGTGTAAACTCAAGTACCACAGACCGATTTTAACTACTATCTAGACGATTCAAAGGTTTGGTTTTTGATTTTTAAAAACAATTAAACATAAACAAATTAAAATCACGCAACAAATGAAAGGTTTCAAATAAGAGAAAGAAGTAGAGCTTTATATCCAACTACAACGAACACAAAGTGAACAATTCAACAACTTCGATTACCTAATTGAAGTCTCTAGGATTACTAGGAAAGCCGCTAGTCTAGGCTAAGCCCTCTCTCGAGTGCACCCAACCCGTTGATTAACCATTAATATTGAAGTCTCCTTCTAATACTTCACAATTAACTCCTTAAAACAAAAGGCTCAAGCCCTCACTCTAGAATCCCTTCTCTCGAATGCAAATTATCTAGGTGTTGTTCATTCTTTTATCAATCCTAATTAGGTATCTCTCGATTACTCAAAACTAGGTTAACAAACTCAATTGGTAGCTAAGCAATTGAATTGAAAGAGCACAAGAATGAAACAAAGAAATCACAAGAGCATAGGTAATCAAAAGTCCTTAAATTAATCAAAAGCGTTCATTGTAGTCTTCTCTAAAACTCTACAAGGGATTTAGCTACTCATATTCAATGCAAATTCACAAGATAAATCCATGGAAAGTGAACTAAACATAAGAAAACTAATAAAGATACTCCCAAAGGTGGATTGAGTAGGCAAATCGTCTTCGTCTTCAACCTTCTTGATGAATCGGACTCTTTGTCGCTTTAATCTGCTCTCCAATGTGAAAACTGCTCTTGGGGGCGTGTCTGGTGTGTTTGGGCATGAAAACCTAGCTCTCCTTTTATACCCGGGGCGGAAATAATAGCAATTAACTCTCGCAGAACACATCGCCCGGCCGGGCGATTTTAAGTCGCCTAAACGCCCGGTCGGGCGATCTCTCGATGGCCCTGATTCCTTCACATCGCCCGGTCGGGCGATTCTTCCGAGGCAGAACGCCCGGTCGGGCAAACTCTCTAGATTCGTTCCTTCTTTGCACAAACGCCCGAGCCGGGCGTTTCTCTTGTACATGAACGCTCGGTCGGGCATTTCTTCTGTAATCCAGCTTCAAGCTCGTTTTCAAGTGATTTTCACCTGTTTTATCCCCAAACACTAGACAAACTCATCAAAACACTTAAGTAGTGGATAATGGATGCAAACTCAAGTAATATGCTACAAAACATTGAAGTATTCACCTTAAACATCCAAAATACTTGCTATACTACGAGTTTATCAACCGAGAAGATCAAACCCCAACTCCTCTAAGGAGAAAGTCTCATATTGCGTGAACTGCGCCTCCGTTGGGGTCGATGTGTGTGAAGAATCAGTCGAAAAATCAAAACTGGGGCGATAGACGCCCCCCCGCGGCATCCCCTGCGTCGCCGGTACCCCCCGCGACGTCCCCTGCGTCGCCGATACCCCTCCCGGCATCATCTGCATCCCGGGACCCCACCCCGGCATAGCCGGTAAACCCCCCGGCATACTCCCCCTGGGTGCCATCCCGGGCATGATCTGCTGCCACGGGTACATGTTGTAGTACCCGGGCATCGGACCCCATCCACCTCCCACGGGTACCGGGGGAGTTTGAGACCCGCTCGTCACTGGAGTACCTTCGTTATTGTTCTTCATTTCCCGTTGTTGATCTTGTACAGAAATTAAGATAGAGAAAGTACTCGTTAAAACAAGTGGTGCGAATGAAAATGACGTGCAAATCGCGTATATATAGTGTTTCGAAAAATTAAAAAAAAAATAAATTCGCTCGCCGGTCCTGAGCCTGCAATGGCGGCGAGCGGACCGGCGAGCGCATCGGTGAGCGCTCGCGAATCGGCCAGCGCTAGCCGATTTTTTCGCCGAAATGGCACTCGCCGGTTCCAATGGTTCGGCGAGCGCCGGAAATCGGCTAGCCGGCCCGCTCGCCACCATTAGAGATGCTCTAAGATCTTTTAGGGGGTGAGTTGCCCATTTCTAATATTTAATAAGCGAATTTCTAACTTTCTATAACTATCAAAATTGTTCGTGCGTCGGATCAATCAAACACTTGACCACATATATATAATGTGGTGCAACCCATCATCACGTCGTATTAGTTTTTATTTTTGTTTCCTTACTTTTTAATGTGAATTTGTAAATAATATTTGCTTCTAAGTTCTAACTATTTACTCGTCCCAAAAAAATAATTTGGTTTTACCATTTGCGCCCATCTTATAAAATTAGACTATATATAATTTTAGAATTTTTTTTCACAACTAAACACTACTAATAATAATGTGGATCTCAGTATTAATTAACATTAATTTTCTTGTTTTATTTTATTAATTTCCTATTAAATTTGTATCACCCCAAATTCTCAATTTTATGGATGGATCAGATTCATGATTTACATATTTTAATGATTGAAAATTAAAAGTAGTCGAGAGTGAGATTGGAGTAGAGGGTGTGGTTTTGAAAACGTGAGTAGCTAGTGAGTAAATAGAAGTAGTAAAAGCGGAATCGCCCACTCTGCACACCGAGAGGTGTTGGCCGCATTACATGCATCCGCACATTTGGCTTCTCTTCTCATTCCCTCTATTTACCATTTTGTCCCTACCCGCCTCCAAACTCTCTGCTTTACTCAATTGCCCTTCTTCTATTATTACTTTCCGTTCACCATTATTGTTAATTTATCAACTCAAATCCCATGCTTACCTCATATATATAAATACTAACACACGGCTCAAATTCCAACAACTAATGTGAATATTTGAAATGATGAGCACAACATAGTCATAGATATATCGTCATCCCGTTTACCTGTGCTTTTTTAATCAGGATTCCTTTTATACAGAATAAAATAAACGTGCTAATAAACTCACTAACTAATTACTCTTCATGCTTCCAAAATTAAGTTAGGTCTAATCTTTTGATAAAAAAATAGAGAGTCATAGTCACAAGTTTTGTATATAACATAAAATAATGTTTTCTTGATATTTATATTATTATGTTTTGCTTAAAGACGCACTCCAGTTTAATATAAGATGGATGTGAACTTGTAGCTATGATGATAACTGACCACTTTCTTTCTTTCTTCATACATAAGACCTAGATTTGTGGACTTGTGCTTTTTTTTCAATATAATTAACTGTTCATAATTATAAGGACATGTAGGGAATAAAAGATAAAAATAGGAAGGGTAAAAGTGGGATTAAATACAAAGATTCAAAGGTGGCAAAGCATGTGAGTTGATTCTCTCCAAATAGATTCCCCAACCAACAATACATGCACCATGTATTTAAAGACAGCCATGCTGCCATTTTCAGATCTAACACCAACTCCATATATCATTATCATTACTACAACTACAAATACAGCTGAATCTCTCTCTCTCTCTCTCTCTCTCTCTCTCTCTTGTATGCTTGTTTCTCCAAGCTGTCTAAAGCAAAATATTGGCCCTCTCATCTCAATCTATACATACATGATACATAAACCTTATATACATGATATGTATATGAAAACTCACACAAATCCAAATGTAGATTTTTTCGGCTCTGATGCATATCTGATTCTTCCATGTGGAGGAGGAGTTTAAAGGGTTGATTCATTTCTGCTCGCATCTCAACTCTCAAGGTAAGGCTGTTGTTTTAAATAATTATTCTTCTGTTTTCTTGAATTAGCATGTCTCGTTGTGAATTAATTCTGATTTATGAAATTAAGAAGGTTATTACTCATGATGTAACACTTGGGATGAAATACATTGTTTTTTTTGTAGCACTTTGGCATGCACATATAGAATTAAATTAATCATATCTGAAATATTATACTGATATTGAATAAAAAGATCTTAGTTTATCGTTAGTTAAAAATGATTATAAACTATATATCATCTTATTCAATTTTGCGTTTAGTTAATTTCTGGTCAAGCTTTGAATGTGAAGCAAAAAAAAAGATTGACTCACTTAGATGGTGACACTTAATTTGTAGCTATCCCCCACCCCCCAAAAAATAGACCCATACTTTTAATTTGTTGCCATCCCAACCCCACCCACCTCCCAAAAAGTAGCCCATAGTTTTATTAAATGAAATTAATGTTATAATTAAATGTTAGTTTCATCGGAATTTCCGATTTTTGCAAAGTTGATTTTGTCAAAATTCTTATGGCATTGATACATTTCTTGGGGCGAAACCTTTTTCGTAAATATCGAAGAATTTGTGTCAGTATCAACGTTGAATCCAATATTCTTGGGCTAGAAATCCTATCATGAATGGGATCGAATTAGCAAACAATTTCAAGTTGTACTAATATTTCCTACTAAGGTAGACTTGGTTTCTAACTTTTATTCTGGTTGCCCTAAACAATACTCCCTATAGTACTTTTGTCTCCCGACACAACAATAAATTATTAATTTAATCATTTTATTGAATACATACCTTGATAAGATAAATTTCTAACTTAGTATAATTACTTAATTTAATCAATCAGGTCGTGGCGCAGTTGGCTAGCGCGTACGTAGGTCTCATAGCTACGAGTATAATTACTTAATTAGTTTAGGGAAGGAGGGGGAATTTGGAGTTGGATTAAATAAAATAGAGAATGGAAATTCGTTTTTTTTAAGTAAGAAAAGGAAATTAGTTATGTCCAAATAAAACGTTTACTATAATTTTATTGTTGCCAAACCTTAGCAGGATATACGGAGAAAGTGTCATATTAGGAGTCCAAAATTTGTAACTATAAAGTGCTACCAACCTTACCTATTCTCAATAAAATAGGATAATTTCTACGAGTATTTTGTGAGTTGGATATTTCATTTATGTTTGATGAATGTTTCTCAAATATTATTGTTTGTGATATAAGGGCGGAAACAGCAAGCAGGAATACCTTAGAATAAAACGTTCAATAAGTTTCATATACTACGTCACTTAATTACAGTAGAACGTTCAAGAAAGAGTTTAAATATTACATATATTTCTTTGCTTTCTTTTAGGCTATTGATTAGCCACACGTTTTAGGTAACTTGATTTAAAAGAGAAACTCATAATTCAATTCTTTGAAAAAAAATTCCAACCAAGAGTGTTGGTATCTAATTATTCTATCCTCAGAAAGCAAAAGTAGATATTTATCTTCGTTCAAAACCTAATTCGATATATTTGAGAGCACGTCAGATTTGAACTCGGTTAATTATTAAACGAATCAACCAAACAAAGTTTTCTTAGATATATAGTTTAACAAAATTAAAAAATATTTTTATTTTGGAAGGCCTATCAGTATGCACCAATGGTTTTAGCATTTCGAAATATTAACAGCATTGTAGGAATATTGGTTTTAAAATCATAAACTTTGAACATTTGATATTTCTAATTTTGATATCAAATTTTCCCACAATAAGTCAATCATTCTTCAAACCTGATGATAGATTTACGAGGCATATTTTATCATATTATTCAATGTCGAATTCAAGAGTTAGGTCGTTGAGCGGATGAGATGGCACGAGAATTAAGACAAAAATGGTAAAGTATGAGAGAGGAGGAGAATGTTATTGTAAAGTAAGAGAGGATATGAGAACGATAGTTAAAGTAGAGTTAGTGCATAGTGTGACATACATTATTAAATTGATATAACTTTCCAAAAATGGAATGCACATATTTTTGTGGGATGAACGAAAATGGAAAGTGCACATATTTTTATGGGACGGAGAGAGTATAGTATACATACGTTGTTTCGTTGGTATATTACACAGACTAAGCAATATAGATTACACGGCTAGGAATTTATCTACCAAAACCTTTTGATTTTGGGTAAATCACTGATACATGTGTGAGTCCTCTTGTGTTAAAGATAAAGACCTGCAATGCAATAGGAGTTTATCTTTTACTAGTTGTTTTCTAGTTTTGAATTTAATGTTAATTATTTTGTTTGTGTCAAGTTCTATCCCCTTAAGGGATCGTATTTATTTGCAGTCATTTTCAATCAGAGTTAGAAGTTGAGTTTCGATATAATTCTATTCCTCAAGGGATTGATTTATATTTTCGTTTCCAATTAGAATAGGATTTTTTTTGTTACCTATATATCTGTAGGTCTTATTGCTAGTTGTAATGGCAGCTTTATGAAATTCAATAACCAAGATTTAGAAACTTGAGTATTTCTAATCGGTTAGTTCCATTTTCTTCATATGTTTGGTCATTCTCGAAAGCAATTCAACATCATGCACACTTAAAAGTTTGTGAAAAGTATCAGAATTCGCCAAGTTTATAGGTAAGCTATGCACCTTTAGAAATTAATATGAGATTTAATTACACTTGGCTTCAATCTAGAACTGAGAATTACTATGTCCAAGAAGACAAACTTGTGATGCCCACAAAGCCACCGTGGACCGCAATTCCAATACTACGTGACATGGAAAATTAAATTTATTTTTTCATTCGCTTCAACTCAACCACTAGTATTTCCATACCCCCAAGATCCTATATTCCCTCCCAATTCCAATCTTGTTTTAATATTCCATGCGAAAAACTAGGTTTTTATAAATGTACATTGCATTATATCCAATTAAATACAATTAGGATCTATTAAATCATAGCTATGATTTACTACAGTTAGTATTTAAAAATAACATGGCTTACTTATATTTGTTTGGTCAATATTGCCCCACCAAACACACGTAGTTTCTTGAACACGTAAATTAAACAGCATCTTGCAAGATCCCTCGTTGCTAACGAGGAGTAGAGCTTCTTTTTAAGAAGGCCTTTCCATTTCTTGTGTGATTTCAGGCTAATGTTGTTACCTGTTAACAGATCTACGACTGCGCATTAGTCTGATATTATCCAATCTTAAAAATCACTGGTGCCATGGCGGCGGCGGCGCTGTCTCAGATTCCGACACCCGGCGGCGGCCTCGGCAGGTCCTTTTCGACCAAGGACCTGCAGAGGCGAGGCGTGATGCGGCGCTCGTATTCTGACAACCACCTTCTCTCTCACAAGGCCAGAGCCTCGCTGCAGGTCCAGCCCAACCTCAAGAACAGCCGCTCCGGCACTGGTTTATTCAACATTCAGCTCTCCGGAGCCGCCATGATTCCGGAGACGCTGAAGTCGTTTCTCTTTGAGCCGGAGACGACGAGAAAGGAGGTGAGTATCGGAGAGATTGACGATGATGGTCATGAAATTGAGATCCATCAAGGGAAGAAGCGAGGGAATTGGATCGAGATGATCGTGGAGCTTAGGAACAAATGGAAGGGGAACCGAAACGACGACGTCGAGAGCTTCGATGTAAATGAGGATGGCGACGGAGAAGGAGGGTGCGACGTTGATTACGAGGAAGACGAAGGCGGCGTCGATGGAGAGACATTTTCGTCTCTGTTGAGACACGTGTCGTGGTCGGATACGAAGCTTTTCGCGCAGCTCGCTTTCTTGTGCAACATGGCGTATGTGATCCCGGACATGAAGGTGACGGCGAAGACAAATATTATATTTATTTACGTAATACTTGTGTGAATAATTGAATAACATAAATTAATTGTGCAGAGGGAGGATTTGAAGAGGCATTATGGGCTAGAGTTCGTGACATCGTCTCTGGAGAAGAAGGCAGCTGCTGCGGCCATCAGAGACCAAATCGAACCGGATTTATCGTCGCCGGAGATTTCAGGGGCGTCGTGTTCGCCCTCAGCTGCTTACGAGATTGCAGCCACGGCTGCATCGTTCGTCCAGTCGCAGGCGAGGCAGCTTATAGCGTTGGGCGCGGAGCCAGAGCTGGGTGACGACGAGGAGAGCGAGCCGAGAAAAAACAAGTCGGAGAGGGCGGCGTGCGTGGCAGCCTCGACCATGACTGCGGTGGTGGCGGCCGGGGAGGAGGAGAAAGAGAAGGCGGCAAAGGATCTTCAGTCGCTCCATTCTGCACCGTGCGAATGGTTTGTGTGCGATGATTCTGATATCTACACTCGCTCCTTCGTCATTCAGGTCTCAATAACTCATGCATACATACATCTTTTAGATTGTTAACATCATCGACTGCACATTACTTTGATATTGTCCACTTTGAAACAAACATGTGCTCTATTTTGTTTTCAGTAACTCCTTCAAACTAATTGGGATTGGACCTTGCTTCCAGTGATGATTCATTTTGTGTTGACAATGACATGGTTGTGAATGAATTGCAGGGCTCAGACTCATTGGAATCATGGCAGGCGAATCTCTTCTTCGAGCCAACTAAATTTGAGGTTTGTCATAGTAGTTAAGAGTTCAGCTATTTGGAATATGCAACAATGATGAATTGATGATGATGAGTGTGATGAATGGATATGTAGGGGACAAATGTGTTGGTTCACAGAGGAATATACGAAGCAGCAAAGGGGATATATGAGCAGTTCAAGCCGGAGATAAAGGAGCATATAAAGAGATTTGGGGAGCGGGCGAGGTTCCAGTTCACAGGGCATTCGCTAGGCGGTAGCCTCGCCCTTCTGGTGAACTTGATGCTTCTCACCAACAAGGAAGTGAAGGTGGGGAACCTTCTCCCGGTGGTGACATTTGGATCGCCATTCGTCTTCTGTGGCGGCCACAAGATCTTGGAGCAGCTAGGCCTGGACGACAGCCATGTGCGTTGCGTGATGATGCATCGAGACATCGTGCCAAGAGCCTTCTCCTGCAACTACCCTAACTACGTCGCGCAGCTGCTCAAGCGTTTGAGTGGCACGTTCCGTTCCCATCCCTGCCTCAACAAGAATGTAAGTGCTCTCTAGTTTTGCAGTAGAAATCAATGAAAAAGCAGAGAAAAGATGTTGATGTTTGTTGCTTATGCAGAAAGTGTTGTACACTCCGATTGGGAAGGTCTTCATCCTGCAACCACACGACAAGACGTCTCCACCCCACCCATTGCTGCCTGCAGGGACCGCCCTATACGAGCTGCACGATGCCAACGCCTCTTTAACCAAGCGGGCCTTTAGGGAGTTTCTGAACTCACCTCACCCCCTAGAGACGCTGAGCGACCCAACGGCCTATGGCTCACAAGGGACGATCATAAGGGACCACGACTCCAGCAACTACTTGAAGGCGGTGCACGAGGTCATAAGGCAGAATTCGAGGGCCTTCGTGAGGATAGCAAGAAAAGAGAGGAACCAAATGTGGCCATTGTTGACTTCAAGATCACCACATGCTTGGCGCCACACTTGTCATATTATAGACGATAAAGTACTAACTGGAGCGTGAGATGAGACACTCTTAATGTAAACACCTTTTTTCTCTTAGTCTTGTAAATAAAATCCACACAAACATGTTGAAGGGGAACATGAAGAATTAGCACAACTTTCTCAACGAAACTGAGAGAGGGAGATCTTTGCATCTAAATTTGGCATTCATATATATGTGAAGCTGATAGAGAAAGGGATATTATCATCCATAACACTAAGAAAAATCTACAACGGACTAAGTGAATCACTAGTTCTAGTTAAATGATACGAGTAGTACAATGTGTAATAGCCTATGGCGGAAAATTTTGAAAAATCTAAGCAGCATCAAAGGTGGCCCACATTTCGCCATCATCAAATATATGCACGCATTATAATTTAGATTATGTAAAATTTTGAGCATTTAGGATGTTTTAGTATTTTATTTTTGGATATCTAGTATGTTTTGGCAATATGAAATTATTTCTAATGGTTAGCATTTTCAATCTCTAACAGTTATTTTGAATGGCGAATTCATAGCAAGAGACACGTGAGTTGTATCATGGACCCGATGATCTTTTAGTGTTTTTTCGCACGTAGGCTTTCGGTGAACATTTTGGATTTGGAGGGGTGTATTGACTAGTGAGTTGTGGGATTACAACCTTGATTGAAGCCGAAGGTAGTTTACCGTTAAGCCTTTCACGTAGGTGAGTCCCATCCATAGTTAAAAACCGGTTTCGCTAGCATGAATGGCTCTACAGGCTACAGCTGGTGAGTCCCATCCATAACGGAAAATCATGTTATGCCACCGACTAGATCCACAGAGATTAATATGTCCTCTTGAATTACGATTGTCAAGACAATTGAGCCGATTAGCCCACATCCTTGATATTTCTCGAACATGCCAATTACATTGAATCACCGACTGGTTACCCTGGGCTTCCTTCCGACTATATACAGTTTGTGTACAAATTTCATGTATTTCGTTACTCTTTCATCTCTCATAAAGTGTATCAAGTTGCTCTTGACTAATTGATTCTGGTTGTAAACAAGAAAAATTCGACAACCAAGTGTTCAGCCTATTAATTGGCTTCTACGAACTAGTAGGTTCTTTTTGGTGTTGTCTATATGTATTGAGACAATCAAAATAGAAACCAAGGTAGAGATATGTCAACTGATTATGTTTATCAACAAAAACCTAAGAATGTGAAATAATTTGCATCACTATTGGGTAAACATTACTATTTGATTAGAATTACAAATAATGCTATGACAAAAAAATTCCTCGGAAAAGGGCCAGTGCTATACAAAAAAAGGGTCTTCAAATTCAATTCAAGAATCTGCGGCAGTTGGGAGCAGAACACAAGCAAGGAACTTTAACCTCCTCACGCTCGTCTGGATCGAACAAATAATCGTACCTGCCCACACGCACATGATAAGGGTCAACATCCTGCTACACTGCTACCCAAAACTAAATGCTATAAAAAAACAACACGAAAAATAGTTACACATACGTTAGTTCAGCACCAGCTGAAACATTGGATCTAGCAATAAGTACTATACGGCTCTCTTCTTCACCCACACTCATGATCCTTGCGTAGCAGTTGGGCATGCACTGCATCATTTGCACACAGTGAAGTTAACATTGTATTCAAAATAATGAAATTCGATGGGAAAAAAAACAAAAACAAGAGCATACCGAATGATTAATCAGGCGAGCTATATTCCCCTTATTAGTGGCATCAATCACAACTTCCTCACTGATCTTAAAAAGCTGCAAGGTGAGTAGCATAACATAAGACACTGAAAGAGCATGCATATATCAATCTATACACACGGCCTTCAAGTGTCCACTCACATAGCAATCTTTGCCCTCCAATCGATACCGTGCCTCTCTTAGGTCAGCAACACTGCGCCTGACCTGTTCACCACGATATTCAGCAACCTAGAAAGAAGCCACAGTTGAAGATTGTAACACTTCAAATACAAGTGAAAATGTAAAAGCCAAATGAGGGCATTCAGTATTACCATTTCTCCTTCTTGCATGCTTCGTCTAGCAAATAGGCCCCATCCATGTATTCCTGATTTGCCAAAACAAACCCTATATTTTTCTGTTTTCTGCACAATTGAGAACTTGGTTAGGTGAAATGCACAAGGCAATTTCTTTTTCATGGCTGGGTGGGTTGGGGGGGGGGGGGGAATATAGAATGAACTTTGAGATACAAGTAGACTAAATATGCAGCAGTAAGAGATTATTACCCTCAGATGATCTAACCGTTCCCTGAGTGTTTGAAAAGATTTCGCATCATCGGAATCCTTAAAAATGGCAGACAAGTAGCAAGCAGGTTAAAATCACTACATACAAGTAAAACTTATTCCCAAACAAAATTTTACAGGTTAAAATGAAGGAAACAAATTACTTCATGAAGTGAATTCAAACGCTCTATGTCAAGTAGAGCGTGACGACTAGGCCCCATCAAGCGGTGAGATGTTGGCTCTATTCCAGTCTTCTATTAAAAAAACATGAAAAGGTTGGATAAGTAAGTACGATTAAATTTGAAGTAGAAATAGTCAAATGTTCTATTACCTTAATGCTTGAGCGCTTATAAATGCGACAGCGTGCAGCAGACATTGCATCAAATCCATCTGCATCAGCATGAGATGATCCAGAGCATTCAGAAGTCATGGACGAAATGAGTCTCACACCTCTCGAGCATTGTTCTTGATACTGGCTCTGGAGAACACCTCTGTTAGAGAAAATCCCATCCGGAGTCTGAATCACTAAAACATTCTCTGTACTAGGCACCCTGACACAATGAAGAAAAGTAAAATGTCAAAAACATAAAGTTGAAATGTATTACCCCTATTAAAAGAAAATGTCAAGGATCAGAGAAGTAACAGGAATGCAACTTTTGACCAGCCTGCTAGAAATTTAGTAGCTATAAGATCCTAGATGTGCAGTTTTCAGTTAAATCACAATAATTTAGATTCCTCTTTGTTATACCATAAGATTTTAATTATTTAATCTAGGCATACAAACAACACCATTGCCAGGATGTAGGAAAGTTTCGGGAATAATTTGGGCTAAACGCACAGTTCTGGATACTGTGCATAAAAATCAAAACAATGAGGCACATTTATAGGCTCTTACAGTTTCAGTGACTATAAGCTTCATGCCTTTAGCTTTCACCCATAGAGTTCCAATTTCACAAAATCAAACTAGGTGTGTCATGTTTCAGTTAAATCACATTAAACTAGATTCGTCTTTGTTATTGAATGGATTCGCCTTTGTTATTGAATGGATAGGACTAAGAACAATACTAATCCCAAAGTGTTCTGGCAGCTAAAATAATTTGGGCTAAATACACAAAAAACTAGATGCTTCCATAAAATAAATAAATAAATATTGAGTCAAGTACACACATCAATTTTGTTCTAGACACAAATACACTTTCACAAGTATGCATGCCACATGAGCATTGTGGACATAGCTAAACAGCATACCTGTGAACTGCACAATACGATATCCATTTGGTTATCTGCGCCCCATTCTTCTCAGAGCAATGCAACTGCATGCAAAGAACAAACTTACTCAAAATGGAAACAGGAAAGGGGGAAGGAGGAGAAAACGAAAAATCCTGGCACATGGTGAAAAGTAATAACTCTAAGACACCACCACAATACTCATTAACTTTCTCCACGTTCCTTCTCTTCAATTTTTCTGTTTTGGGGGGGAATTGGGAATCATGACATGAAGAATAAACTTACAAAGAGCTCATCTAATAAACTAATCAATGAAGTTGGCAATCCTACCTAGGTTAGCCAGTAATGAACTTCATACAAAGAGCTCATCTGATAAAGTTACTCACATTACAGCACATGAAACCATAATCAGCGCCATTTATTTCCAACATTGAGAAGAATAAAGGTTCCCCGCAGATCACAAAAGTAATACACCAGTAAAACAGCAGCTACAATTGTAATTTATTTTGTTTGATATGCTTTTAATAAAGGAAAATCAATAATATCATGCACTCTAGCATGTTTTGCCTTAATAATTTTGTCTTTCATTTATTTCAAAGACTGCTATAACATCAGAGGAAAGGAGCATAGGGTGATCCTTAACATGGACCATTTCAGTTCTGCTTTCTACTTTGTTTGCAAAAAATGAAGAAGAATGTTATCTGAAAATCTGTTTCTGTCCAATTCATAAAGAGCATAGTCACATACAGGGTAAAATTGTATGGTTCTATCCATAAGATACCCCTCCCAGGCTACCAGCATCCTAGTGAATCACCTTACATTTTAGATCAAATCAAGAACACGGCTAATAAGATTCCCTGCAGACTCCAGTTCATATACTGAAAACATGTGCATCAAGATGGTAATATACACAAATTGAACAAGACCCACATAGCAACTTTATTAACATCTTGAGAAGGACCATACAAGGATGTAACGATGGGTTTAGTTAGAGTTACCATGGCCAAGAATGATGATGGAAAAAACCAATAAACAAACAAATAAAAGAAATGTATATAGTTACCTCCATGCAATATCCCGCACGAGAAGCACAAGTAGCATGAAAATAGGTTGCACACTTACAACACTGCGTGCAAGAACCGTGAATCTGCTTGCAAATAACACAAACCTGGGTAACACCAAAAGATTAAAGACAGAATTTCAGACTAGACAAAAGTTACCCTCACCGACTCATGAGAAAGAAGGAACATAGAAACATTTCACTCTATGCACTACACTAGCAAATTTCAAGCAAATTTAGTAGCACAAAGCTTGAATGGTTCTAATTCTAAGATTCATTTACAATCTTGAATCTACAAACATGGAGAGAAAGAAACAAAATTGTCTAATCCAGCTTGCTGGAAAACCAATCCCAAGATTTCAGAAGAGCAAGGAGCCAAGGACAATTGTACCAGAATAATCACTCCTGCATCAATTATTTGGAAATCATACCTTAGTGAATGCACTTGGCGGGATTCTAAAAATCCCAACCGCAGGCTCCATTTTCTCCGCATTTAAGAAAGCAACTTCCGGCCGGAACCATGCACATGTAACATGGACCCATAAATTTTGCACATCAGTAGGCTTTAAAGCACCCCCTGAACATGCATTTTAAAGTTAATTGAATTGAAGAAACATTTAAAAACACATAACTTTCATCAAGGAAGCAGCAAGCTATATCAAATGACATGCCTTTTACAGGACAGAGGCTACATTCTCTCTCTACTTCTGGGGTTTCACAAGCTCGGCAAACCCAGGAAGCAAAATCCTGAGAGTTGCCTGTTCCATAGCATTCTTGATGTACAGCAATTTGACATCTAGACAACAGAAATTTCTTCTATTAATATGGAAGAGCTTCTACAAGGATAATTTGAACCCAAAAAAATAAAACTGTAATTGCAGATGCCTACACCTGTTGCATATTATAATTTTGTTGTAATCCCAATCTTCAACCCATCTACAAATAGCACAGCGTTCAGTGGTCCACTTTGCATGAACAGGTTGATAGTTTTCTGCCAAGTACAATGGTAAGAAATCACCGCTAAAATGTATTACACACACTAATTGCATCATAACGCCAAACTATAAAAGAATTTTGTAAAAAGGGCAGATACCTTTCAGAAAAGCCCACAGCTGTTGCTTATCCAACCGTGTAGGGTTGCAGACGAGGACATTGTTCTCTGTCATCTGTTGTAGCACACTGATATTAGTAGATAATAGACAACTCTACTTCTTCATCTTTTTTTGGGGGGAGGTGGGGGGGTTGGGGGGAGGGGGGAACAATCAAGTAATTTATCATAACTAATAAAGTATTAAAAAAAAGTTATTTAGGAACAAACCCATTTTTCTAGGGGTATCTTGGTGCCCTTGACTTTCACGCTGTGCTTCCATTTCTTTGCTCTACATCCAGTGTGTCGTTCCCACTCACTGAGCCCATACTTCTTGGTACCACATGAACCACAAATGCACTGCACCCTGAGATGAAGAACAGACTAGCTGAATAAATTGTTGAAAACTGCAAGAAGGTTACAACTGCATTCTCCTTTATATTGTCTAATCTAGAATATGGGAACGCACATATAGCTAAAGAGATTGAGTAAAGAAAACATATAACTTACAAATGGAGATTTGGATAGTAAGTCCCATCCACACCATTGCAAACAACCATTAGCTTTTCAGGCGGTGTTTTGCTCCCAATGGTTTTAGCAGGGCTAGTACACATCAGCACGGCAGAGCCAAATCAGACCCAAATAAATAAATATTTACCAAACACGAACATTGTTTGCAATGATGTAAAATATGGTAAAACACATGACAATAATCTACGCACCTGACTGGACAGCTCTGTATTTCCAACTCGAACAATTTAGGTGCTGGCTTTCCTTTGCATTCAGGGCAGAAGTAATCCAAAGCATTTATATCCTATGAACATACAGGCATCAAACACAAAGCATCATATTTTAGACGCAAACAGGAGAGATAGAAACAGCACGAACTAAACTTAAATATATTGGCTCTATTGGCAAACCTTCAAAAGTTCAGCAGAAATTTTGGCACAATCAGCATGGACCCAAACATTGCAGCTGTCACAACATACCTAACCCAAAGATTTTGCAGGTCAGGAAAGGGAAATAAGTTAATTGATCAGTCAGCAAATAGAAATGAGAAAGAAGGCCGAATATAAGGATCATCTCACCCAACTGCCTCCATCAGAGTGATGCCAAATTTCCTTGCAAATACCACAGTACTGTTTTGATTTTCGTAACTACAACATTCACAGTATTCAAAATATTAACGTTGAGAAGTTTATAGATAAAAAAAATAGAAAGTATGTAGTTATTGGTTAACCTTAATACAATGTTCACACAAGAAATGAGGTTTAGCTGTTGCACTCTTTATTTTCTTCACCATTCTGCTCGGAAACGTCAAATTACAGCTGCCACAGACTCGGGTATCTTTCTTCTTCTCAACTTTATCCTGCAATACAGCCATGCACAATGAATACAACACCACATTGAAAAATACCAATTGTGATATTGGTATACCTAGAAGTAAGGCAGGAAGAGATTTCAGAATTTAGAATCTCATGTGAGTCTGCTACACAACCAATCATTTAATCCATGCTTCGGAACCCGAAAGGCATTAAAAGATAAAACATGAAACAATCAAATCAAATTGATATGAGTACAAAGTCCCCCTCCCCCCCCCCCCGTGATACGTAACAACTCTGACCTCATACTAAATTATAAGGGGAAGCTGACAACTCGATAATACAGCATAACCAAGCGAGGTCAAACATACTCATTATCTCAAAACAACTAGCTAATCACAGTTACTTGCCTGCTGAATAGAACATCCAGACTCCTGATTCGATCCAGTAGCCTCTTCAGCCTCACCGTGGTTTCCCGCAGGCAATATTTCCTGCCCACCTTCCATAGCTGAATCTGCATAGCCATTTTCTGCCATAACTGCCTCTTCTACAGCCATACGGAAGTCACTAGGTTTGCTACCATGCAATTTAGTCTGCCCCTGAAATCTGGACATCAAACAAATTTAGGGCTTTGTCCTTGGCAAGCATAGTTCACAAAAGCGACCTTCGTATTTACCTGTCCATGTACTCATGGAATGGAAAAATCATCCCAGCTTTTATCCATGCATAATCCTGCATACCATAGCAGCGTTTTGAGATAACAACCTTTTGTGAATCATTGAGCATATTAAAGGAGGGGGGAAAAGAAAGCAGCAATCTCAAGCATTGCAATAGCATATGATTTTTCATAAGTACCCATCCCATTTAGGACCAAGACATTCAAACCCCATGGCAACAGCAAATATAGCAGTTGCACTAATCACAAGCTGCAGTTGTTCATAGCATTTATATAAATTCTCGCTGTGAATGTAGTCATGCATCTGCACAAATTCAGAATAATTTACCCTCAATCCAGTCCTAGAGAACCCATAGAACATCACGCACAGAGTGCCAGGAATACAGGCTCTTAATACGGTTTCTGGAGCTTGAAGCAGAGGATCGATTACAACAGCAGGCCATACCGGGAAATTCTTCCCACATTTCGCCCACACTATATCTCCCATTACAAAATCAGCAGGCTCGTAAAAGTCTGCCTTCTTCGCAGTCACTTTTGCCTTGACAGTTTTTCTTGTCCCAGCATATGCACTCGTCTTCCCACTACTTTCCACTCCGGTCGAAACCGAAGAAACAGCGGCGTCAACTGAAGTCACAGAACTCGGCGAACTATAATTAGGCTCCAAAATTATGTTTTTCAAGCTGAAGTCAAGTTTCCTCTCAATTCTAGGTTTCTTCTTGACCAAATATATGTCATCATCACGGGACACAGACGGCTGTTCTCGCTTGGATTTCTTGTTTTGCGAATTCTTGTTTCGCGGCACATCCTGAGCACATTCATCGTTATCAGCTAGGCAGCCCTCCAAATCATCACCACTTTCCAATTTTTCTTTCTTCCAAGGATGCAAAATCGAGTCCTTGAATTTCGTTGGGAGCACCTTCCTACGACCAAGTGATGACTTCATCAATGGGGGCTTATTCTCAGGGACCTCTTCCACAATTGAATTCACTTTACTGTTGACGAGTGACATGTCAATCTTACGGCAATAACTCGACAAATTAATGTCTTTTCCTTCTATTTGAACTATAGGAACTGTATACATCTGATTGGACAACTTCTTCGAATCAACCGCAGCTATGCGTGAATTCCCGACGTCGTTGCTACCAGAGGTTTCTTCCTTCTCCGCTGAGCAACGCTTGAGTTTCGGCATTCCAATTTTGCTAGGCTGCTTCCCAATCATCTCTTCATCACCAACCGAATTTGTCCTTCGCCTAAACCCAATCGCAAAAAAGAACCCTAATTCTTCGCGTCCACTATAAAAAATTAATCCAATTGCCCCTCAATTAACCACTCAGATGATTCCTCACTGAGTTTCAGCAACAATTTTCGTCGGAAAGTATGTTATCAATCCAAACGTTGCACAACCAAAACCAAACAAATCGACAAAAAACCCAAAACCTTTATGGGAATTTTTTCAAAAAAAATCACCCTTTGATTCGATGCCGTATCCAATGGCAACAAAAAGATATCTACGAATTCAAATTGAGTGGATTAAGGAATATAAACATAAAAAAATTATGGTGAATCGCGAAAAAAAAAACAAGAAGGAGGGGATTAAATGGCTTTAATTCCAGATAACTGCAAGAGGCTCCAAGAAAATAAAAGTTGTAGTATAATGTGTGTGTCTGAATGAATCAATGAAGGCGCATGTGACAAAGGGTTAATTTGAATACAACTTTTGATATAAAGAAAAAAATTCAATTGAAATTTTCAGATCAAGCTTTGGCTCCAAGATTTCGCAGAGGATCGCGCCAAGGTCGTAAATATTAGAGCCAGGGTAGCACAGAATCTCCGTGCTACCTGATTAGGTATGCGGAAAACGGGAAGAACTTACGTGGCGGTTTTCTATTGGCTAGGGTATCAGTACTCTGTGCGCCCTCAGTGATGTTAGATTAGTTTGGCTGGCCCATTGGGCTCAATAAATATTGGGCCGTATTTAATTACTAGTAGTAGATATTGCTGTGAAACACGACCTTTAATTGGAAAATAATACTGCCCGCCAACCGCCATTATATTCTCAAATTGATTTAGCATAGTTGTAATAATTTATTTGACTTTGTAGTAAAAAATGAGAGCGTAAGAAATAATAATCGGTAAAGTAATAGAGAGATTAGTAAAGTAAGAGAGATGAAGAGAAAAAGTAGTGGGGGTAGTGTTAATGAATTGTGAGATCAAATTTCTAAAAGAGCATCTCCAAGAAGATAAGGTATATAGAAAAGGTATATTATGTATTTACATTCTTAAAAAGTGAAATTTACCCTTTTAAAATGTACTCCCTTCGTCCCACAAAGATTGTCTCGTTTTTCCATTTTCGTCTGTCCCACAAAATTTGTCTCATTTCACTTTTTTACTATTTTTGGTAGTGGACCTCATATTCTACTAACTCATTCCTGCTCACATTTTATTATAAAACTAATATATATAAAAGTATGACTCACATTCCACTAATTTTTTCAACTCACTTTTCATTACATTTCTTAAAACTCGTGTCCGATCAAAATGAGACAATCTTTGTGGGACGAAGGGAGTAACACATTCAAAGGGGTATATAGAAAGGTAAATTATTTTTTAAAAATAAAATAATAGTACAAAATGTAAAAAATATAAAGTGTAATACCTTCTCAAATACGTTTCCCCTTGGATAATGGTTTTTTGTGAAAAGAAGGCAAATATGGTAGTTATAAGTTTTTACCTCTCAATTGATGGGGAGGTAAAAATACATCTTCAAAATGAAAAAATGTATAATACCTCTCCCATTGGAGAATAATATTTCATGATAACAAAGTAAATATGGTAGTTATATTAGTTTACCCCTCCCTTGGAGATGCTTTAATAGAAATTTAAAAAGTTTCTATTTTTAAGAGACGAACCAAAATGGAATTAGTTTCTGTTTTTTTAAGATACTGAGTTAAAAAGTAGTGAAAGCAGTGCTAATGGAGTAGTATATATATTTATATCGGTATATATAGTGATATATCCTAAATTATACTAGTATGGTGTATATCGCAGTTAATGGTATATAGCAATAAATGGTATAAGCATGTGATAAATACTAATTTTTTATAATAATAACTAAATATCAATTTTGTATGTTAAAAAATATCAACACAAAGACATAAATTTATCAATCTTCTTGTGTTGATAAACTTATATTTGTGTTGATATTTAAATTTACATGTTGTATTGATATAATTATATTTTTGTGCTGCTAATTTTAATATACAGAATTGAAAGTTATTAGTTGTGAAGAACGAACCTATGGTTGTGATGATCGAAAAGGAAATTAATGAAATGACAAGATGCAAGGAAGAACACAAGCGAATTACGTGGTTCGGCGTAAGCCTACATCCACGGGCAGAATCTGGTGTGTTTCTTTATTGATCACTCGAGAGATTACAAACACAAGAGCACTCAAAACTCTCAAGAATTTACAAGATGGAAAACCCTCAACTCGCCCGAAAACTTCTTGCTTCGAGAGCTAAAAACGCACAGCTGAAAGATAACACTTCCTCTCTTGAATTCTCTCTCTATCACTTTTGATTTCTGTTGTTGTTAGTTCTGGAATGAATCGCAACTTCCTTAAGTAGTACCGATCAAGAAAAACCGCCGAACAGTTTCCTTTGCCGAACAGCTTCTTTTTCCGAACAGCTTCCTTTGCCGAACAGCTTCCTTTGCCGAACAGCTTCCTTTTGTCCGAACACCTTTTGGCGAACACCTTTTGGCGAACACCTTTTGCCGAACACCTTTTGGCGAACACCTTTTGGCGAACACCTTTTGCCGAACACCTTCTGGCGAACACCTTTTGCCGAACACCTTCTGGCGAACACCTTTTGGCGAACAGCTTCCTTTTGCCGAAAACGGTTATAACCGTTTCCAACGGCTAGTTTCTGTTTCGGTTCCCAACGGCTATTTCCTGACTTGATTCTTCCACCAGCTCAATCCGATCTTGATGAGCTCAAACACTAACAAATCCTCCACCTTTGAGCAATCTAAGATCCATCACCACCAGTTCCACCTTCCTTCCCATACTTACAAATTTCGGACCACCCCAACCAAATCCAAGCAATGTCGGAACTTGGATCTCGGTAGGGCTTTAGTAAGTGCATCAGCCGCATTGTGCTCGGTGCTGACCTTCTCAATCTTCACCGCACCCTTCTCAACCTCATCTCGAATGAAATGCAGCCTCACGTCTATATGTTTGCTGCGTTCATGATATGTCTGATGCTTCGAAAGACAAATCGCGCTATTGCTGTCGCACTTGATCACAACATTCTCTTGCTTCACCCCAAAATCACCAACTATACCCCTAAGCCAGAAGCTTTCCTTTACTGCCTCAGCAAGAGCTATATACTCTGCCTCCGTCGTCGATAGAGCCACCACGGATTGGAGATTAGACTTCCAGCTCACCGCGGAGCCGAACAAGGTAAATATGTACCCAGATTGTGAGCGCCTATTATCAAGGTTAGCTGCATAATCTGAATCGCAAAACCCAATAATGCTATCCTTATCTCCTTCATTATCTGATTTGAACATTATTCCCAGATCACTACTTCCTTTAAGATACTTGAGAATCCCTTTCAAAGCCAACCAGTGCTCTCTTCCCGGACAGGACATGTATCTGCTCACCACGCTTACCGCATGAGAAATATCAGGCCTTGTGCATATCATCATATACATCACACTCCCAACTATGTTGGAATAAGGTATCTGGCTCATCTCTCTTTCTTCTTGCTGATTTCTGGGACATTGTGATTTGGACAGCTTAGTCTGTTGTGATAGTGGAACTGAGGTTGTTCTACTCTTGTCAATCTGATATTTGTGCAGTACTTTCTGAATGTAGCCTTCTTGGGACAACCACAACACCCTCTTATCTGCACTTCTGAATATATCCATTCCCAAAATCTTGCTAGCACTCCCCAGATCCTTGATTTCAAATCCCTTTTTCAATAAGGCTTTCACCCTATCTAGCTCCTGTCTATCTGGTCCAGCAAGCAAGATGTCGTCTACATATAATAGCAAATACACAGCAGGTCCCTCAGACTTTGATTTGAAGTAGACACAACTATCATATCTGGAATTTATAAATCCCATACTCTGCATATGTTCATCAAACTTGATATGCCATTGTCTACTTGCTTGCTTCAAACCGTATAGACTTTTCTTTAGTAGACAAACCTTATCTTCACTCCCATGTATCACAAATCCCTCTGGCTGATTCATGTATATAGTTTCCTCAAGCTCTCCATGAAGAAAGGCTGTCTTCACATCAAGTTGGTCCAAAAACCAACTTCTTTGAGTAACTATAGCTAGCAAAATTCTGATTGAGGCATGCTTTACCACTGGAGAAAATACTTCATTATAGTCTATTCCCTCCTCTTGTGTGAACCCCCGAGCTACAAGCCTAGCCTTGAACCTAATCTTGTTCCCAACCTCCAATTTTTTCTTGTATATCCACTTACAACTCACTGGTTTTTGTGTGGAAGGTCTTTTCACAAGCACCCATGTCTTGTTTTTGATCAGGGACTGTATTTCATCTATCATAGCCTCCATCCACTGCTTGCTCTCCTTAGAACTCATAGCTTCCTTGAAGCTTGAAGGCTCTGCATACTCTATGTTTTCTGCAACACATAGTGCATATAGCAAGTATTCTTCTTCACTGTATCTTGTAGATGGTTTAGGGATTCTTCTGACCCTATCTCTGGCTAGAACATAGTCACCCAAATCCTGCTGCTCAGGGTTCAACACATCAGCACCTGCTTCTTCTTGTTCACTATGATTTCCCATCTGCTGTTCAGGCTCAGCAGTTCTATCTGCTCCAGAAACCTCCACCTGAACTGATTCCTCAGCCTCCTCAGGTTCTGGAACACCCATCTCCACCATCCTCTCAGGCTCTGGTTCTTTCTCAGAATGAGATGGCCTCTGGCTCTCTTGAGCCTTTTCCAGAAATGGCATCCTACTTTCTTCAAATTGCACATCTCTAGAGATAATAACTTTCTGATTTCCTGGCTCTATGCACCACAGCCTGTAGCCCTTCACTCCCCTTTGGTATCCAATCATCACACATCTCAAGGCCCTTGGCTCCAACTTACTTTGCCTGATGTGTGCATAAGCCATACAACCAAAAATCTTCATATTCGAATAATCCATGGCCTTTCCATACCATCTCTGATCAGGAGTGTCAAAAGCTATAGCTGAAGAAGGACTTCTATTGATGAGAACTGCTGCCATACTCACAGCCTCACCCCAGAATCTCTTAGCCATTCCAGAGCCAAAGAGCATACATCTAACTCGCTCTAGGATGGTTCTATTCATGCGCTCAGCGACTCCATTCTGTTGGGGATTAGATGGAGATGTCCTATGCCTCTTCATACCTTTCTGCTTGCAGAAAGAATCAAACTCCCCACTCAGAAACTCCAGCCCATTATCAGTTCTTAAACACTTCAAAGAACACCCTTTCTCCACCTCCACTTCCCTACACCACTCCTTGAATTTCATGAATGTCTCTGACTTTTCCTTCAAGATAAACACCCATAATTTTCTAGAAAAATCATCAATAATGGATAGAAAGTATCTACCTCCACCCAATGAAGCTGGTGTAGCTGGGCCCCACAAGTCACTGTGGGCATAGTCTAGTGGTGACCTTGAGCTGTGAATTCCTCTCCCATAGGGCAGTTTCTTACTCTTTCCGAGCACACATTGCTCACACAAACCCAACTGCTCATTGGGATTTTCCAGCTTAATCAGCTCCTTCTTGGCCAATTCTTTGATTCCATTTTCTCCCAAGTGTCCGAGTCTGAGATGCCACATTCTTAAGTCTAATACCAGATTCACAGATCCAGTAACCACACTTGCCTTTAGATAGTATAGGCTTCTCTTTCTCTCAGCCATCATAACAACATCACCATTCTTGACGATGTTCATAATCCCATCAGACAATATGCAATTATATCCTGCTGCATCCAACACTCCAATAGAGATCAAATTCCTCTTAATCTCTGGAATAAACCTCACACCAGTGAGTAACCTGATGGAGCCATCATGAAGTCTAAGCCTGATGGACCCAACTCCTCTGATTCTGCATATCTGGTCATTTCCTAACAAAACTGATCCAGCTGCATTCTTGATTTCCTCAAAATGACTTCTAGTTGGACACATGTGGAAGCTACATCCAGAATCCATGATCCATGGAAGTTCTTCCATGTCCTCAGTCACACACAGAGCCTCCGGGACCACCAACTCTTCTGCAATATCAGCATTGTTCTTGCCATTCTCTTCCTCGGCCTGCTTCTTCTTCCAAACCCAACAATTCTTCTTTATGTGGCCTGGTTTCTTGCAGTGATGGCATGATCTGGTCTCTTTCCAGTCAGCTGTCTTGTTTTTCCATGGCTTCTTCTGTGACTTTCTTTTCACATTCTTCTTGTGATCAGTAACACTCAGACTCTCAGACACCATTTCAGTGGACTTTGGATTAGATTTCTGGATTTCCTTGAGCTTTAGAGCAGAGTACACCTCTTCATATCCAATCTTGGACTCTCTACCAAGAAGTATAGCATCCTTGAAATGCTCATAACTTGGTGGCAAGGAATTCAACAACATCAGAGCCTTGTCCTCATCTTTAATCTCTTCATCAATGTTCTCAAGATCATCGATGCACTTCCCAAATTCTTCGAGCTGTTCCAACACACCTTTTCCATCAGCAATCTTGAAAGTGAGAAGTTTCTGCTTCAGGTGGAGCCGATTTGCCAAAGATTTGGCCATGTATAATGACTCCAACTTGGACCAAACTCCAGCCGCTGTCTCCTCCTTTGAAACTTCTCTGAGGACTCTGTCATTGAGGTTGAGTATCAAGGTACTATATGCCTTGTACTCTCTGTCTTGAGCCTTTGCCTTCTCCTTTTCATCAGGCTCGGGCTTCTCCCCCTCATTACTGCCTCCACCATTTAGGGTTTCCCATAAACCCTGTTGCATCAAGATTGCTTTCATCTTCAGCCTCCATAGACCAAAATCATTTCGGCCTGTGAACTTTTCAACATCAAACCTTGCTGCAGCCATTATTCAAACAGGTTGAGCGCCTTCTTGAGGACAAAGAAAGAACTCCCAAAACTTTGTGCCTTCTCGATCAATTCAGTGGGTGAAGTTCCCACAGACGGCGCCACGTTGTGAAGAACGAACCTATGGTTGTGATGATCGAAAAGGAAATTAATGAAATGACAAGATGCAAGGAAGAACACAAGCGAATTACGTGGTTCGGCGTAAGCCTACATCCACGGGCAGAATCTGGTGTGTTTCTTTATTGATCACTCGAGAGATTACAAACACAAGAGCACTCAAAACTCTCAAGAATTTACAAGATGGAAAACCCTCAACTCGCCCGAAAACTTCTTGCTTCGAGAGCTAAAAACGCACAGCTGAAAGATAACACTTCCTCTCTTGAATTCTCTCTCTATCACTTTTGATTTCTGTTGTTGTTAGTTCTGGAATGAATCGCAACTTCCTTAAGTAGTACCGATCAAGAAAAACCGCCGAACAGTTTCCTTTGCCGAACAGCTTCTTTTTCCGAACAGCTTCCTTTGCCGAACAGCTTCCTTTGCCGAACAGCTTCCTTTTGTCCGAACACCTTTTGGCGAACACCTTTTGGCGAACACCTTTTGCCGAACACCTTTTGGCGAACACCTTTTGGCGAACACCTTTTGCCGAACACCTTCTGGCGAACACCTTTTGCCGAACACCTTCTGGCGAACACCTTTTGGCGAACAGCTTCCTTTTGCCGAAAACGGTTATAACCGTTTCCAACGGCTAGTTTCTGTTTCGGTTCCCAACGGCTATTTCCTGACTTGATTCTTCCACCAGCTCAATCCGATCTTGATGAGCTCAAACACTAACATTAGTTATTATTGTAAATTAGTTAGCATACTAACGCAACCCTAATGGTATATACTATAAATTTGGTATGTTCTACACCGCAGTGTATGAAAACTAATATTATTAGTGGTTGTTTGGTTCATGAGATTAAATAATAGGAAGATACAATATGAGATAAGTTAGGATGAGCCTTGTCTAGGATATAATTAGTATTGGATATGATATTTGGTTGACTAGATTATGTGTGAGATAACTTTAGATATTGTTTGGTAGATATGATTTAATACTAGCACTAATATTTATCTCATTTTAATAAAATATTAAAATTTGATTAATTATAATTATATTTTAATAAATTATGAATTATTATTATTTAATTAATTAAGTAAGTAATTAGCAAATTATTATTGTTGAGTTCATTGATAAAAAAGTATGGAGGAAAAATTCAGAAGCATAAAAATTGAATGGAAAAAGATTACTGCATATACAGAACATAAAAGCATAATTATAGCATAGGCATTAGTACTTATTTAATTTTCAGCACCTCCTCCATCATCATTTCCCAAACTTAAATATTTAATTTAATTTAATTAACATGACTACCCATTTTCCCAATTTTTTCAGAGCCATTATTCTCAAACAAGGAAACAGTGCACATTGGCTGCCGATAACAATTCACACCGACAGAATAAATCGACCAAAATAATTCGTTGCATGCTGGCGGTGCACGGCGGGGTGAAGCAGAGGTGGGAGAGAAGAGAGATGCGACAATTCGCAGGGGTTGGGCCCAGATGAATAGTCACGAGATTAGGGAGAAAAACAATCAGTCAACGCGGGCCGTGATAAAAGAGACGCGGGCCGGCGGGCCAAGAGATAACTCTGTAATAATAACCGAACGCTGGATAATCCAGTAACTAAGACTGAGTCAGGTGGAGTAGCGGCATCCGAATTCGGTTGCATAGATTAAATATTACTAAGATATAGCATGGGACTATGAGATTGAATATTGCTTGATACAAAGTTCGGTTAAATGGACAATTTTGATATAAATATGCACCATTTTGATTTGAAATATTAATTAATAACAAATTACTGCATATTTACTACTATGCCCTCAAAAACACCTCTCCGATAAATATGTCTAATATGCTATAGTTTATTACCATAAAATTTTTAAAATTTAATTATTTTTCATCGAAACTTCCAAGACAAAATCATGCCACTTTCCAACAAACTAAAACCCTAATTTCTCAAAATAATAAGCGATTAGCAAACCAGAACATTTATCCAAATTTCTAACCATGAAAAATGACTTCATTTTCTTCTTTCATAAACCATACAAAGGCAGAATACGAGGAGATAAATTACCTATCTTGGAATTCTGTTTTCTTATCATCTCTTTCACAATCTTGAAATACCCTAATGATAGAAAATTGGTTGCGTAGCCTGGTTTCTTGCAAAATTGGACAATAGCAGGATTGATTTGGCAAAAAAAGGAATAAATGTTAGTCGCGGCCCCAGATTGTTTTGTCGGAGGGGGGAGGCGGGACAATCCATCTCTGATTAAGTCTTGGATGAAGTTGGGGGGATCTAATATTGCCATCCGAACATTGGCTTAATTATATCTGGGATATGATCTGTCCATCCGAACGGGCCCTTAGGGTACTAAAATCTTTCGGTAAGCCATCTAATTTTCAGTTTTAAAATCTTTATGTGTTTGTTATCATATTAATAGATTCTTTAATAGGAGTAGCATAAAAGTGTTACAAAAACTCGAACTGAATGGCATTTATTTGTAGTGTTTCTTATATGGAGTACTTATTTTCTGTAATACAACATTTTGCATGGCATAAAGAAAAGAAATTAACAAATATTATATATAGTACTATGATTTAGGATTAGGATTTGTTGATGGCAATGATACATGCTTGCGGTACTCTGCCAGAGCCCATAGTGGATATATATTTCTGTATGCTGCATAATGCAACATGCAATTCTTCATGAAAACCCCAGTAATTTCCTGTACAATCATTGGACAAATAAATAAATATATGGAGTACTATCATGAAATTTATCTTTAATCAATTTTTGTTTTATACTGTATATGATATTGTATGTCTTTACCTGTTGGGGAAAATCACCATCTTCCATTTGAGAGTTAATCAGAAGCTTAGCTGCACGGTGGAGAGGAGTAGGATCCCTCTCACTCTGTTACATATTACAAAATGACATCTTATTAATTTCTTGTTTCATAATCTTCAACAAATATACTAGACGAAATAAAATAAAATAAAATACGAGACGAAAAGGCTAACCTGGCCGGAATGGATTAGGCCCATCATAGCCCACGACGTATGAACCAAGTTGGACCGGTCATGCTCTAGTGGGACGTACTCCTATTTTCGAATAAACCAGAATTAGCATTTGAAAATACTAGGTATTAATAGATGTAATTAAGTCAGTCATGAAGAAAATGTCACCTTCTTTGGGCAGGAAAGGTAGCTTTCTCCCCATCCACCATCACCTCTTTGTGACTTCAGCAAGAAACCAACACCTCTTCTTACTGCTTCACAGTTATTGTATGTCTTGCCGGCTGCAGCCAGTCCTCCGAGGGCGAACCACGTGCCATACGTGAAGCAAACACCCCAGTTCCCATACCTACAATGCCACCATTCATCGTTAGTTAGCACGAAACAGATCATGAAGCCATTGCAAAAGCAGAGGAAGCAAGCAATGAATGTACCATGAGCCATCAGGCCTCTGGACATCTTCAAGGTAGCCAGCAGCTTTGATGATAGTGGTCTCGATCTCCTTCTTGCGGTGATGAGGGTGCAACTTCTTGAACAAAACGAGCGATTGGATAACAGATGAAGTGCACTCCACATACCTACATCAGAATCAGCCTCATTATAGTAGTGTATTGGTTTGAAAAGGGGAGAGTTGTAGTTGATTGATCTTACTCATGCTCAATCACAATGTCAGCAAAGAACGCTGTAGGATTCAGCAACTGCAATACAGTTTCAAAATATCTATAAGAATGATGCAGTCTTCGTAAATGTGAACAACTCGAGAGAAGTAAGAAAATAAGTCACCTCTAGCCACTCTGAGGCTCCTGCAGGCTCCCAAGCAGCCAACCCACCATTTTTGCTCTGCAATGAGTAATTCAAGTGTGATTTATCATCTAAAACATTAATCGAATTGCTATTTTTTATTCTATTTAGAATATATAAATACTAATATACCTGCAAGGAAATAAGTATGTTGACAGCATTGTATAATCCCTCAGGTTCCATTTTCTCACCCACGATCTCAGGAGGCATCACGGAGAACATAAGACAACACTGAGAAAAAGGGATGATCAGATTGTCGTTTATACTCCATTCGTGCCACAGTAAACCTTTGACGATAAAAAGGCTGCATACCTTCAATCCTTCCGCGGTGGAATCAGACACTTGCCACCCGTGATCTTGGTCTGAAAACGTCCACGACCCTTTAGAAGTATGGCGGTACATGCTTTTGAAGTCGCCAGAGGGATCATCCTTGACCTTCAGAAAAAAAAAACATAATGTCAAATATCAATTCAAATTGAGGCATCAATGATTCTGGTATATCTAATCTATACTACCTGAGACTTCTTTACGAAATCATGCCCAAGCTTGAGAGTCTCGCCTATCTCATCAGCCATATCACTAGCCAGAAGCGCTTGTAAAGCGAAGCCCGTGTCCCACTCCTGGCTGCCAAAGCTCTGCATCTTCATCCCATCCTCCGCGAGCCACAGGTAATCCGGGATTCTTGCCAGATGCTTCTTGAAGTAGTCTCCATTGGGATCCTCCACCCAACATGCCAGCATGCACAACACCTTCTCCACGCATCCGATTGTGATGTACCTGCTGTTCTCATCTTCGTAGTGGATGTGCTTCATGGTGACCTCAAGCGCCTTCTCCCTCAGCTTGTTCAGTGGCCAACGGGTCAGAAGAGGCTCGGTCAACACGTAGCAACTGTCCCAAAGCAAATCTTGGACTAATGGATGAGGGTAGTATAGATCCTCCTTGGCACAGAGATGCCTAATGCTCCTCCAATTGATTTGGTCATAAGGCTGATCATAGAGCTCTTCCCTTAGCTCCAATATTAAGGGAGTTATCGGGCCAACGAATCTTTTACCGTATAGGTATGACATCGGCATGTAAACCATGCGACAGTAGCACCACATCTTTGCTGCATTTTGGTCAAGAAAAAATATATTCCATTAAGAAACAAGTATTCTAAAACTTGTAGGGTAAGAATTGAATGAATGATTACCTGGATGCATAGGAAGAAAAGATGGAAGTAGCCAGAACTCAGGGGGCATTGGATTGCTTCCTATCCACTCAAACACTCCCAATATCTATGAAACATCAAACACAACAAAATCAAGATATATTTAGGTAAATTGGTAGATCTGTTTATGAAAAATGGTAAATTATGAAGGATGCTGCATACAGAGAGCCAAGTCTTTCCCCAAGAAGGGATAGCTTTGACAGTGCCATGGTCAAGAATCCATTTCCTTGCTCTGCTGCAAGCATTGTTGAGGCCTCCTTCGGGGCCTTCGCCTAATATACGCATGCAGATGTAGTTGAGAGCAGTGCAGAACATGGTGCTGTGGCCTTCTATGTGGAATCCCCACCCGCCGTCTTCATTCTGATGACAGTATATGTAGCGGAGGATTTCCCGGCGATGCTCTGCCGGGAAAACAGAGTTGAGATGGCCGGTGATATACGTGATCATCACCTAAATTACAAATTATGTAAGTTTTGAGATGAAATGTTTATTTATAAGGGTGTGATGATATTTGTTTTTATTTACCAAAGGTGGAAGAAAGAAGAGAGGGCCGGCGTTCTCGGCTGGCCAGTGGCCGTCGCTTGCTTGCAAGGCGGAGAAGAAGGTGACGGCTCGCCGGAGTGTGGTGGTGGCCGCTTCATGGGTGATGTCTTCATCTTCACCCACCTTCACTTGGGGTATACTCTGTTTGAACTTCTTCTCATGCAAGAACTGCAATCTCACATTTTTTTAATGTTAACAAAATATTCAAGTCGTTTGATTATGGTCAACATAAGTACCTAACAAATTAATACTAATAAAGTTAGGCAAGTCACTACTAATGTCAATAAATCGTACTGTATGCTTTAAGCTCGGTTTTATTTATTTTTCATTTTTTCTATGTTATGTATTTTTTTTATCTATCTACTTTATTACTCCTTATGTAGTATTTCATTTTATCTCTTAATTGATTCTCTCTTATAATCTTACTTCACTAATATCCTTCCTCAAATAAACAATCGGTTTTATTCCTACGATATTATAATCATATTTAATTACTTTCAACAAAAAGAAAAACCACTCTTCACAAATTAACTTCTACGTGTAGTACATGAGCTAGAAATCACAAGGGAGTATAATATTTGTTGGTGTAATTAAAAAAGTAAAAAAAAGAAAGTGGAAAAGAAAGGTCGGTGGTGACCTGAAGACGCCAGAGGAGATCGCTGCTTGGCTTGACATGGCGACGGTTGTCCCAGAAATCACGGCGGGATTTATCGACGGCTTGTCGGAGCTCCGGCGTGCCATAATCCGGATCAAATTCCCAAGTCTGCCGGCCCACGTAGTTGTTTGTGCTGTAGAGGTATGGCCCATCCACCCCTTCTGCAGTTTTCAGCCTCCACATTTTTTCTTTAATTCACACCTGTCCAAAATTCTAAATAAACATTAATCATCAAATTAACGTGTAATCAATGATTAGTGGCAAGTAGGAGTAATTGATGATAAAATGCTACCCTACTAACCAATACTATATGCCAGCATGAGTAGCTCTAAAAAATTTAGATGCAAAAAGCTAGGTAGTGTAGAATGGTTAAGAGGTAGAGTGATAGAAAGTTAGAAACCCACCAATTGAGAGAAATAGAAACCACAAACTGAATGGTTGTAAAAGATGGATGCTACTCACGATGTTAAATAGGCAAAAATCTTGACTAAAGTGGGAAAAGTAGCTTTCGAAAATTAATGCTTGAGAAAGGGTAGAATACCGAACTAATAAGCCGTGGGTTTGGCAAAAGGGAGAGAAAAGTGGAGTTCTCTATATATTATGAGTTGAGTTTGTGGTTTAAGAGGGAAAAAGAGAGGAATATATATACTACTCTACTACACATGTAAATTTCGAGAGAAAGAGAGAGGACCGTGTGTGCATCAAATAGCGTGTCAACATTTCTTGACTCTAGTGGAGGAGGTATGGTATGGTATGGAAAAGCAAACCCACCACAATCATGCAAGTCAAAGTTGATAACTATCCAACTTTTCTAATCATTTTTTCTCTCTCAGCTTGTTGACAATAAACAAATGAAGAATTATGATCTGTTTCAGATTTCATACTATTTCACCACCGAAACTTTTTTTATTTTTTTTGGCAAAACAAGATATTATAACATGAACGATTATCAAGCACGATGTACACATATCTTTTCTCAGTGATTTTGTCGGTAAGCAAAAATGTTTGTTTTTGGGTTTTGCAATACAAAATGGAGATTTTTAAATTTGTGATGACGACTTTCAATTTGTTACTATTGTTAAAAGGAGAATGGCCGAAAATCGACCCACACCGAATAAAAAAGAATACGATCAACCAGCTAGATGCTCATCTTTGGAATTTGGAACTTAAAAGATGCTCATCTCTGGAATTTGGAACCTCAATATTTTGTTTATATCTTTGTTTCTACCTTTTTTATTATTAATTTCGCAAATCCAGTCGTGCAAAACATTTTTCTTAAACAACAAATCTATGTGACCAAAAACTAGTTTATTTGAAAAAATAGGTTTATTTATACATTTAATTAAAGTATATGAATGCATATATAGTACATGGAAAGTGCATAATATTGTGGTCATATATTTATGATTTGTATATAATTTTTTTACTTTTTTGGAACCATAAATGTAATTAGTGCATACTTTAATTCAAATTTTAAAAATAATAAAAAGAAAATTCAAATATAAAATTAAAAATAAGGTTAACGGCTAATAAGTCTTTTTAACTTGTCCACTTACTATATTTATTATTTTAATATATAATTAATACATCAAATTATTAATATAAGCTTATTTTGGTTGTACAAAATTTTATGGCTGTTTCTTAAATCCTCTCAATGAAGATACTAGTATGAATTAGATCCACCGGCTACAATTCAGGAGGAGGTATCATGGTCAACGTTAGAGGTTTAAGTATGAACTGTAAAGAAGATGCTCATCATTGATATTTGTACTATAAATAAAATGTGCTCATCATTGGAATATGGAACTTCAAATAATAAGTTTATTTTTACCTTTATTTCTACTTTTTTTTTTAAATTAATTTCGCAAATCCACGTGCAAAACATTTTTTTCAAATCCTCTCAATCAATATATGAATTAGACCCACTACCTAGAATTCAGGATGAAGCATCATGCTCAGTGTTAGAAGTTGGACTAGAATATTATGTCATCCGCAATATTGTCTCTTAATCGTCTCATCTCTTAACCGTTTCATCTCTTATCTATTCATGGGCTCCACTATACTTTTCGCTTCATCTCTTAACTAAGAGACAACACCTGAAACCCTCCATCTCTTAACCGTCTCTTAATCATCTCATTCCTTAACTATTCATTCAATTTCATTTTTTATTTTTATTTCCAACAAATTCAATTAATAATAATACACTTCATTAAATTAAATAAAATAAAATTACAACTTAAAATTAAAAAAAAAACACATAATTAAAATCCTAAAAAATATTAAAAATACATACTTTAATTTCTTCCGCGCACTCTACTGGTTGCCAAAGTTTGCCCAAATGTGCTCCATTAGATCATATTGGAGTTGGGCGTGGGCGTTAGAATCACGTGTCTATGAATGGATTAAATTTGGGAGAAGAAGAATAATGTTTTGAGATGAAGAATGTAGAGTGTTTGAGGGTGTTTGAGTGAGAATAGAGAGTTTTTTTGTGGATTAATTTGTGGGAATGATTTGATATTTATAGAAGAGATTGAGGGCTTTAAAAAAATTCAAAAAAAAATAAAAAAATTGTAAAAAACTGCTATAAACGGCTAGTATAATTTTGGTTTTTTTTTGAATTTTTTCTGAATTAAAAAAAAAACAATAAAAAATATATTTTCAACGGAAATAAACGACGCTCACTCGCAGGCCGGCGAGTGGGCGTCACGGACGAACCGCAGCTCGCCACGTCGCCAATGCGCGTGGCGAGACAGCTCGCCGAGTGTCTCTCCGAGACGAGTTACGGGACGGGATGGGGACCAGACGGAGCCCGCAACGCTGTCTCGCCGCCGTCTCGTCTCTCCGAGACGAGATAGGGACCGCAACGAGACGCGTTGCGGATGCCCTTAGTAGTGTATGAAATGTTAAAAAGATGCTCAGCATTGGAAAGAATTTGGAACTCCAAACTATAAACCCCTGTTCCGCTATAATCGAGACACTTATTTTGAATACGAGATTTCAAAAGATATTAACCGTTGAAATAGAAAAAAAAATTAATTAAGGAACATTTTCCTAAATCTCATATTTAAAAGAAACCTCTTAACATATGACAGGATGAAGAGAATATTTTGTTTATATCTTATTTCTACTATTTTTATTAATTTCACAAATCACTCGGGCAATTTTTTTTTTAAAATCCTCCTAAAATATGGAGTATAAATAAAATGCTTATGATTTTGTTAATGGTTTTGAAAATATCTTGCATTAGAGCGATAGGTCGAGTAGGGAAAATGGGTGTGACAAACGTTTAAATCCTCTAATTAATTGCGATAGAGAGAGCAATCTCAAATTTCATGGTTGAACCTTGAATTTGAATGTAGTACGATGTTAAACAGTCAAATCAATATCTTGACCTTTGTTGGAAAAAAGAGCATATAATTATGAATATTGAAGACCGAAATTAATTTATTAATTACTAATAAATTATAATTTAATTAGGATAAATTATAAATTATAATTTAATTAGGATGCACACACATATTTTCTTAATTATTTTTTCATCAAGCAAAGATGTTTATTGTTGAAATACAAATAGGGCGTACGGAGTATTAAATTTGTGATGATGACTTATTATAAGGACTTAGAGCATCTCCATCCGTGCTCTTGTCAAAGAGCTTGGATGTGGCCCAGACCCACTTTTATTACTTTTTTACTATCTCCTCTTTTCCAAGAGCACAACTCCTACATTCATGCTCTTACGCAAGGACATGCTCAAGGTCCCACCATTCTATTATTTAATTTAAATACTTCAATTACTAAAAACATTTTCACAATATTAAAATGCATTAAAAATACCCGGAATACTATTACAAATTACAAAAAAATTAAATATTACATAATTAAATTCATAAAATTAAAAACACCCACTTCTTGTGGCCGGATTTCGCCCAAATGGATGATGAATGTATGTATTTATAGATGATTTCGTGATTAAATTTTTTAAAAAAAATTTCAAAAAAAGGGTAATAAAACGGCTATATTTTTGGGAATCCGATTTTTTTTAAAAATTTTTGGTATTATGTGCTCGATGTATCGACCAGAGCCGTGCCGTTGGCAAGAGCACAACGGCAGACATGGGTGTGTCGTGTCAGCGGCACGGACGCCTCCCTGCGGAAGAGCACCTCTGCGGATGCTGAGAGTGGTCAAAATTCTATTCACACCTGAATCAAAATAATAGAAGTAGTAAATAGATCCACTAGCAAGAATTCAAGATGAAGGATCATTGGAATTTGGAAAGTAGCTTGGAAAGAACTAATAGTTTATTTGTTTATTTACTCCTTTATTTCTTTTTATTTATTCGTGCAAACATTCTTCTATGCAAATCCTCTTAATCAAGTAAAGTAAGAAACTTAAATTTGGAATTAATTTTCAACGCCTACATCCAATTATCGTTGAAGGATTGGCTAAAACAAGTTTTTTGGTGGCGTGGATATGCATCCGAAAACAAAAGTTACATTAGTTTTTCTAGATAACGTTCTGTTTGCACCTTGTCTCCTAATCTTAATATCATTAAAAGTTTCATTATTTTCATTTTAATAGTATTAAAAACAAAATAAAATCCTACTATATAAAAAAGCAGAAACGAACAATGTGTAAATAAATTCAGTTTGAAGGATGAATTGGAATTTGATTAAAAACTTATACTAACAAATTAACAATCATTTACTAGAAAACCTGCCGGACCATTTTGTTTTCTAAAAAATGAACAAATTTTAATATTATAACTAATTGTCTCTTTCAGAACATACAACTGAAAAAATAAGTAATTGAAAATAATCAACATTTATTTTAACAAGAACGCTCATTATCGTAAAATAATCAATAGTATTTATTTTAATAAGAACGCCTACGTCAACATCGTTATATTAAGGGACCTCTTTTTTTATAAATGGAGAGGTTCTTAGATCAAAATAATCCCCTTATCATCATATAAATCAAAATATACCTCATCTATCTCACGTTACTTAAGTTATTTTTTTTTTGCACTCGTTTTGGAAAAATAATAATAGTCATTTAAAAATAAAAAAAATATACTAATACTTAAGTCATACTCGTTTTGCGTGCGTAGGCTGTGCAGTTAGTTTCGGAGAGTTGGAAGAAGAAAAATATATATACATAATTACATACAGATAGTAAAATGAAATTTAAAAGTTTTAAATACGGGATACTTTTAAATTTTTGTGCTCAAGAATATGGAGTAAGTTTAAATTAATGAAGTAGGAAGTATTCGTCAAAATATTTGCTATGCGCAAAAATAAACTTATGTACATACGGAATCATTGACAAAATAAACACTAATGTTGGTTGGAGAAATAATCATGCAACGAATACTCGTTCATCCTCAGACCTATCGGTTTAAACAATTTAAATTTCAAACATAAATCATTTTTACGGGTTAAACAATTTGAAGGCAGACATACTTTAAAATCAATGTCTCATTATGCACGCTTATTTGAAGCTAATTTTTTTTAAATAGATCAATTTGGTACAAATTGGTCCCGACTCTCTTAAATTAAATGATTGTTATTTTGTGTTTGGCATCTAGCCAAAGTAGGGAGCGGCTATTTATTATTTGTTGACATAATAACTGTAGATTGATCAAGTCACTCGAACAACTTATCAAGTCACTCAAGCAGCTGGATCAAGTCACACAAGCAGCTTGATCAAGTCACACCCACAGCTTCCATGCAGATTCAATGCACACACACAACAAGAATTGGTGAGGAAGAAGGTTTAACGGATAGTTAAATCTAGGCCATTGATTTGTAGACCGTTAGATTAGTTTGAATATAAATCGTTGATCAAAGTTAGTTGATCAAGTTAGTTAGCTTGTTTTGTTTTCTTCTCTCGGTAAAATAGTAGAAATGAGATGCAGTTTTGTAACTCAATTCACTCAGCTCAATTCAAGATTTCTTTCTCTCAAAACTCATCTTCAAGTTTCAACATTCGAATTCCAAAGAGTTTAACAATTGGCGCCGTCTGTGGGAAGCGCGAGCAATCGGATCGAATTGCGGCTTGATCTTTGGAATCGAATCCGCGGTAAAGATGGCGGCAAGGTTGGAAGCGGAGAAGTTCACCGGCAAAAACGACTTCGGTCTATGGAGAATGAAGATGCGCGCAATGCTCATTCAACATGGGCTGTCGGCTGCGCTAGATGAAGAGAAGGAGGATGCAGAGACCGATCTTGATGAGAAGGCGGTTATTAAACGAGCTGATGTTCTGGCCAGAGTCCACAACCTAGTGGTTCTGTGCTTGATTGATAAGGTTCTCAGAGAGGTCGCGAAGGAGAAAGGGCAAAGGAGTTGCAAGCATCTGGAGTGAAGCTTCTAGACTCTGCATCTGAAAGCCTGAACATCAGAGGATCCAAGAGCAAAAAACCATTCAAGAAGAAATTTGAGGCAGCCAAGCAATCATGGAGTGACAAGAAGGAGAGTAGGGTGAGTTACTGGTGCAACAAACCTGACCACCTCAAGAAAGATTGTTTTGGGTGGAAGAAGAAACATGCCACACATGGAAATCAAGGAGCAAACACCTCTGACTGTATTGAATCAAATGATGCAGTGGAGGTCTTGAATGTTATGGAAACTATTGGTGGTGCTTCTTGGATTAAGGACAATGACGCTTCCACATATGCCCAAATCAAGATTGGTTTGAGACTCTACTGGATTCTGATGGCACTGTCACTTTGGGCAATAACCAAGTGTGCAGTGTGAAAGGCATAGGGTCAATCAGACTCAAAATGAAGGATCAGTCAGTGAAAGTTCTCAGTGATGTTAGGTTCATACCAGAAGTCAACATATCTCTTGGATCATTGGAACAAAAGGGCTGCTCTTTCTTGTCAAAGGAAGGAAAAATGCAGGTCAAGAAAAGGGAAATTGTGATCATGACAGCTGAGAGGAGATGAAGCTTATACTATCTTTATGCTTCAGTGATCAAGATCCAAAGGGGTGGTGAGCAGCTGAATCTGGTGAAGCTCCCCAGCTTGAGAGTATGACATAAGAGGCTGGGCCATCCTGCAATATGAAGCATCAAAGAACTAGTCAAAAAACAAGTGATCTCAGCTGATGAGTCAGAAGAAATTCATCCATGTCAAGACTGCATCAGAGGCAAAGCTAAGAAATTGCCCTATCCCACTAGTAAACATACTTCTTCGTCTCCATTGGATTATGTGCATAGTGATTTATGGGGACCTGCTTCTGTCAATACCATTGGGGGAGGGAAATATTACATGAGCTTGATTGATGATTTCTCTAGAAAAACATGGATTTACATTTTGAAAGAAAAATCAGAAGAACTTGCAAAATTTAAGGAATGGTGTGATGAAGTAGAGCTTGAGAAGGGATGTAAAGTGAGATGTCTCAGAACAGATAATGGACTATAATATGTGTCCAAGGCCTTTGAATTCTGCAAGCAAAGAGACATAAAAAGGCATAGGATAGTTCCTATGAATCGTCAACAAAATGGAGTGGCTGAGAGGGCTAACAGAACTATTGTTGAGAGAGTGAAGTGTATGTTGTTCTCTTATGGGGTGAAGCAGCTTCTACTGCAGTGTATCTCATGAACAAATGCCCATCTACCAGCATCAATGGTGATACTCCAGATTATAGGTGGTATGGCAGGAATGCAAGTTATGACAACCTGAAGATTTTTGGTTGTAAAGTGTTTGCTCATGTGAAGCAAGGAAAATTGGATCCCAGGGAATTAATGTGTGGTGCTGGGATATCAAAAGGGAGTCAAGGGGTACATGTTGTGGTGCATAGAGCCAGGCAATCACAAAGTGATCATTAGCAGAGATGTGATATTTCTGGAGAGGGACATGCCTTTTCTGAATAAGGGAGATGCTAATGCTGATGGAGTAAGAATAATGGCTAGTGATGGTACTGAGTTTGAGGTGGAGCCTGCAGAGAAGCAAGATCAGATTCAAGGTGATAGCAGTTCTGATGCAGAGGATGGGGAATCAGCTTTTGGAGCAACTGGAGCTTCTGATAATGAGCCCGATATTGCTCATGATGGGAATGATGATCTAAGTGGCTATCAGTTGGCCAGAGATAGAGCAAGAAGAGTTGGCAAGCAACCTAGCTGATTTTCTGAGTATGAGATTGTATTCTATGCTTTGATTGTTGCAGAAGAGATAGAGCTTGAGGAGCCTCTCACATATAAAGAGGTTATGGTAAGCAAGGATAAAGATAGATAGCTACAAGAAATGAAAGAGGAGATGGATTCTCTCACCAGAAACAAAACTTGGGTGCTTGTGGATAAAGTTGAAGACAAAAAGCTAGCCACTTGGAAGTGGATTTTCAAAAGGAAAATTGAAGCTGATGGTTCAATCAGATTTAAAGCCAGGCTAGTAGCAAGGGGATTTACTCAAGAATATGGCATTGATTACAACGAGGTGTTCTCCCCTGTTGTAAAGCATAGCTCCATCAGAATGCTGCTGTCAGTTGTTGCAAAAAAATGATTGGGAGCTTGAGCAAATGGATGTGAAGACAGCTTTTCTCAATGGGGATTTAGAAGAAACTATATATATGGTGCAGCCTAAGGGCTTTGCTGCTACAGGACAAGAGGGAAAAGTGTGTAAACTGATCAAAAGCATCTATGGTCTTAAGCAAGCAAGTAGACAGTGGCACAAGAAGTTCAACTCTCACATGCTGGTCTGTGGTTTTATTAGATCCAGATTTGATTCTTGTGTGTATTTCAAGAAGAAAGGTGGAGTACCAGTAGCTTATCTACTATTGTATGTAGATGATATGCTCATTGCTGGATCAAGCATGAAAGAGGTGGAGCAAGTGAAGGAAGATCTGAGGTCTGGCTTTGATATGAAAGACCTCGGACCTACTAGAAAGATTCTGGGAATGAACATAGTAAGAAACAGAAAGGAAGGGACTATATGGCTTGGCCAATCTGATTATATACTGAAGATGTTGAAGAGGTTCAAGATTGATAACATAAAAGAAAATGCAACTCCTCTAGCTCAACATTTCAGATGATCAGCAGATCAGAAACCTCAGAGTAAAGAGGAAAGAAGAGAAATGAAACTGATTCCCTATGCTAATATAATTGTCAGTGTAATGTATGCAATGGTTTTGACAAGCCCAGACATTGCATATGCTATCAGCACTACAAGCAGATTCATGGCTGATCATGGAAGAGAACATTGGTTAGCTCTGAAATGGCTGCTAAAATACATGAAAAGTGCTGTAAAGTTGGGAATTCTGTATGGAGGAAATCAGACTTCAAATGGTGATGCCTTACTTGGCTTCTGTGACTCAGATTATGCTGGAGATGTAGACAATCGAATGTCACAGTCAGGATATGTTTTTACAATGTATGGCTCTACAATAAGTTGGAAATCAAGTCAGCAAAATGTGGTGGCATTGTCCACAACTGAGGCTGAATATTTGGCACTTGCGGCAGCTATCAAGGAGAGTTTCTGGTTGAAAGGTCTTGCAGCAGAACTGGGGTGATCCAGAAGTACATTGCAGTTGGATGTGATAGTAGCAGTGCTATTGCTCTTGCAAGACATCAAGTGTTTCATGAGCGGAGTAAACACATAGACGTTCGCTTACACTTTATTAGAGAGAAGATTGAAGAAGGGGAGATGGAGGTATTCAAAGTGAGCACGAAGGTGAATCTGACTGATATGCTTACTAAAGCTTTGCCTAGAGAAAAGGTGGAGCTTTGTAGAAAGCTGATCATGCTGCAAACTTGTGGTGCAGCTGATTGAGTGAAGGTGTAGATTTGTAGATTGATCAAGTCACTTGAACAACTTGATCAAGTCACTCAAGCAGCTGGATCAAGTCACACAAGCAGCTTGATCAAGTCACACCCGCAGCTTCCATGTAGATTCAACGCACACACACAATAAGAATTGGTGAGGAAGAAGGTTTAACGGATAGTTAAATCTAGACCATTGATTTGTAGACCGTTAGATTAGTTTGAATATAAACCGTTGATCAAAGTTAGTTGATCAAGTTAGATTAGTTTGTAGACCGTTTTGTTTTCTTCTCTCGGTAAAATAGTAGAGATGAGATGCAGTTTTGTAACTCAATTCATTTAGCTCAATTCAAGATTTCTTTCTCTTAAAACTCATGTTCAAGTTTCAACATTCGAATTTCAAAGAGTTTATTATAATATGATTTGTTATAACTTATAACTTATAAGTACAGATTTTGCAATAAACAATTTGTACAAATATAGACAAGAACGTGAGACGATTTTGTTTTTGTTTATTATAGTGACAATGTTGTTCGAGTGGTACATACTAAATAAATTTCTGCAAAAGTTGTTGCAACAAATTCAAAAGTAGTTGCAAGATGGTATTATTACAACTTAAATTGTATGAACTTATTAAATTTTCCCTGAAACTGTCCATTTTTCTCAATAAAAATGCTCAAAGCCAAAAGTAGACGAATAGAGTCCACCAAAAATGATAACAATATTAATAATAGCAAAATCTATACAACATCATGTAAACTGAAAGTACAACAAAAAGCTAATAACTAATAAAAAAAAAGTCCTTTAAAAACATGAAACAACAACTTGTACACAAAATATCATGCCCAAAGAGATTCTTGCAACACAAAACTGTTTGTTGAATTTGATTGTGATACAAAGATACTAAAATCGGGCGTAATACAACCCAATAAAGAACGAGAAACTAAACAGAAATAAACTGAATTGAAATAATAAAGTAGAAACTATAAACCGTAGATGTAATTTGTAAGCCGAGTCCAGGAGTCCTCTTTCCGCAAGACGAGATACGTCCCGGTAGTATTCTCGGATTGGCGTGTCGTCCCCAAAGATAAAACGGCTTTGTCTTGTTCGTTGCAGTTCCGCAAACATAACAAGCTCCGGCGAACTGGATGATGGCAAGGGCAGAACTTCGATGGAAGACTATGCAGAGAGAGTGAAAGAGCTATGCAAATGATATGCTTGGTTTGCAATGTAGTGTATGTCGGGAATGAAATGGATGCATACCTATTTATAGGCCAAGTCCACTCTTTGGACATGGCTCGTGACGAGGCAGCGTGCACGCGTGGGCTCTATTGCCCATCTTAGTCCACTATAATTATTACACGTAATAATTCATCTTATTAAATACATGCTTAATAAGGTTCTCTCCACCAATGTGGGATAATTAACTCTTTTAATTAATCAATTGGTTTTATCTCATAGCTCTTTTATAGCTCACAATTGTGACAAACTTTAATTCATAATTTCTCACTCATCAGGAATCGGTTTGGAGAAAATGAATATACCACGGTCATCTACTCCGAAAGTAGATTGTCGTTATTGCATTTAATTTTATAAAATTAAATGTCTCGTCACATTTATTATTGGTCAAAATCCATTGACCAAATACGATTCCAACAACAAAACAAATCAAGTAATGCTTGCAAAGCAAAAAACTAAAAACTTCACAAATCGCAATATAAAAATTACAAGTATCAAGAAAAATAAAACACATAAAAAACAAAAGCTAAATTATACTCCCTCAATCCCGCTTTAGCAGTCCAGGTTGCTTTTGAGCATTCATTTTGTAAAAATAATAATAAATAGTTAAAGTGGAGAAATGGTAAAGTTAGAGAGAGAATAATGTAGATAAGACTCTTCTCTATATTATTCTCTCTCTTATTTTACTATTTCTGCACTTTAACTATTTATTATCATTTTTACAACATTAATGCTCAAAAGTGACCAGGACTGCTAAAGCGGGACGGAGGGAGTAGTCCTATATTAGCCGCCACCTACCCAAACATAATATCGTGAACTATAAAAACGAAGCACCACTAATCAAACATTAAAACATTAGCACTCACTCAGTTCATTGTTAATTGAGACATTTAGAGCATCCGCATCGGTACTCTTAGCTAAGAGCAAGCCGGCACGGCGAGACCCCTGCTCGCCGTTGTGCTCTTGCCGAAGGCACGACCCTGCTCTTAGCTAAGAGCACCGCCGTGTCGAAGAGCACGCTTTTATTCCGTTAAATTTATTTATTTTTTAAAATTCATAAAAAAATAAAAATAATCCGGGAAAAAGGAAAAAAATTGGATTCCCAAAAATATAGTGGATTTTTTTTACCTTTTTTTCAATTTTCTTTTTATTTTTTTATAAAAAATTTTTATCCTAAAATCATCTATAAATACCCACATCACCATCCATTCTTTACAACAAATTATCTCTCATTCATACTTCAAATTTTATTATTATTAATTTTTAGGATTTTAATTATGTAATTTTTAATTTTTCATTTTAATATTGTGTAAATGTTTTTAGTAATTGAAGTATTTAAATTGAATAATAGAATGGTGGAACCCTTGAGCATGATCTTGGTGAAGAGCATGGATGTGGGTGTTATGCTCTTGCGGAAGAAGAGGAGAGAAAATTACTTTTTTGCAAAAATAAAATAAAAATGACTCAATTATCTTTGAAGTTGCCAAAATAGAAAAATTGATGAGCAACATTGCTTGATTCAACTTCGTGACAGACGGAATATGAGTACCTATCTTCTTTACGTAGTTGTTGGAGAATTATCGGGAGTTAGTAATTACAGTAACAGTCGATTATGGGTTGTTGCTCGATGCTATGGAATCACCACCTCGGATGCAGTCCAGAGAAGCAGCGTCGGCGACTCTGGTCTCCGATTTTGATTACTGGAATTGAAAAGTGAGGGATGAAATTGGGGGGGAAAGTAAAAAGAAAGGGGTAAAATCGTAACTTTGCATTCAACTCTGGTGACAGAATTAAAAGGCACCCACTTCCGTAGAGTTGAAAAACGCTGATGAACAATGCGGGCCCTAGGGCGTAAATGCCAAAATTTGAGGCTATTTCTTGCCATAAGAGCATCCACAATAGCGCCTAGCGCACCGCCTAGCCGAGCGCCGGCGCTAGGCGGTGCGCTAGGCGGTCTATTGCAACCGCCCAGCCATTTCCGGATTTAAAAACCGCCTAGCGCTCGGCGGTCCCGTGCGCTAGGCGGTGCGCTGGGCGATCCACTCGGCGCTATTGCAGCGTCCGGATCGCCTAGCGCGATTTTTTTTTGAAACACTATATATACGCGCTTTGCACGTCATTTTTCATTCGCACCACTTGTTTTAACGAGTACTCTCTCTATCTTAATTTCTGTACAAGATCAACACCTAGAAATGAGTAACGCCGGTGGTAGTAGTGGTGGGGATGCTGAGGAGTACGAGCGTTTAATGAACGAAGCGCTAGAGGCCTATACGAACCGTGAGATTGATCAATGGATGCAGAGGGCCTTGCAGCCGGCGGTACCTCGACCTCGCCCAGTGGTACACCGCCGAGCGGTGATTGATCGTGATCACGTAGCTACACATCAGCGCCTATACGAAGACTACTTCGCACAGGAGCTGCGGTTCAACGCCAATCTTTTCAGGCGCCGTTTTAGGATGAGCAGGTCCCTGTTTATGCGTATTGTTAACGATTTGGAGCAATGATATCTGTATTTCCACTTCAGGCACGATGCGTATGGCAGACCCGGCCACACACCTATTCAAAAGTGCACTGCGGCAATCCGGCAATTGGCCTACGGAGGCGCGGCAGACATGTGGGACGAGTACCTCCACATCGGTGAGACGACTGCCCTGGAATGTATGAAGTATTTCTGTCAGGGCGTGATTGAAGTATTCAGTGATCAGTACCTTCGAAGCCCTACCCCCGAAGACTGTCAGGATATGATGCAGATGCATGGGGAGAATCATGGGTTCCCAGGAATGTTAGGCAGCATAGATTGTATGCATTGGGAGTGGAAGAACTGTCCCGCTTCCTGGAAGGGGTTCCACACGACCGGCTACAAGGGAAAGAATCCCACGATGATCCTCGAGGCCGTAGCTGATTACCGGTTGTGGATTTGGCATGCGTATTTTGGGATAGCCGGTTCGAACAACGACCTCAACGTCCTCAACTCGTCGCCACTTTTCAACGAGCAGTGTCAGGGTGTCGGTCCGGTCATCAGTTTTATCGCCAACGACAACCGGCATGATATGGGCTACTACTTGGCGGATGGGATATACCCTAGGTGGCCCGTCTTTGTGAAGACGATCCGATGCGCATCAGATGAGAGGAAGGCCTACTTTGCGGCACGGCAGGAGTCGGCGCGCAAGGACGTGGAGCGCGCATTTGGTGTGCTCCAGTCTCGATGGGCAGCAGTTAAGGGGCCAACGCGTTTGTGGCATGCCGACTGCATTGCAGATATAATGTACGTCTGTATTATCATGCACAATATGATTGTCGAAGATGAAGGTGTACAACTGACTGATTGGGCCAACGATGATAATAAAGCCGGTCCAAGCCACGGCGTGGCCGCCCCCAACGTACGGAGTGGGGTACCTCACGATGAAGACGGCCGTCTCCAAGCACATGCCGACATGCGCCAAACGGAGGCTCATATTCGACTCCAAAATGATTTAATTGAAGAGTTATGGGCGCGGAGGACTGCACGGCAGTAGTTTTTTTGTTAATTATGTAATTTTTTTTAATTAATGTACTTTTTAAATTTTAATAATATTATTGAATTTTCTAGTATATGTCTCGTAAATTAAATTGCGTATTTTTGTGTGATTGTTAATTATTTGTTTTATATAATTATAGTGATGTGGCTATTGATGTGGTTGGGCTATTTATGATGTGGCAGGAGGATTTTTAGTGTTGATGATGTGGCAGGAGGAGTTTGTAGCTAGGATATTGCTGGGCTATTCCTATTGTGGATGCTCTAACCAAGCGAACATCTACTTAAAATCATAAACTTGGAGTAAATGTCTTAAAAATTAGTAATACAAATTATATTTGTAAGTGTGAGAATTCCCAACTGGACACAAATAAAAAAACGTGAAATTCTTAGTCTCGAATTTATACATAAAACGATGACCTTGGACGCCCTAATTCTTGAATTAATATGTCCGATTCGAAGAATGAAACCAAACGGTGTAACAAGCAACTAATTTGATGGAAAGTTCCTGTACAAAACTTCAAACTGAGCCTTGCATGAGCATCTCAACACGACCTCTTTAATTTGTATCTACACACTTGATTTGATTAACCTCTGTCGTTCTAGTTTCAAGTTTCACCAATCCAATTTGCAATCACAGTTGAAACAACAAAAGATAAAAGCGATTGAAATTCATAGCTAAATTAGGTAAAGATTTAGAGTGATATTTCGCGGTCGATTGAATTGATTGAAAATGGGGGATGCTGCTTATCTGCGTCAGCCGATCGTCTAAGCCAGAGCAATGCTTCAAGAACAATGACAGTAACCAACAGGAAACCAAGCAGAAATCCATATCCAATCTTCCAACCTTGGCCTGCATCGGCAATGTGGATTCCTACAAGGATATTAACTGCTCCGAAGAAGAGGCAGATCCTCCCAACCCAGTTGTGGTACCAATTCCAGTAACGCCGATACTTGCTGTCCGAGCTCGGCCTCGTGAAGAATGCAAGCACCTGTGCAACAAAATTCGCGCCTTCACCATCCAAATAAGTAGTAGTAATTTACAATATCTTAATTTTATGACTTCAATTTTAGTAGTATTTTCTAAGTCTCATTGTTCTGATTAATAAAATAAATCATACAGTGCATCTCAATGTTTATGTTTTATTTTATTCAGTTAATTGTAATAATTGGTATTGAAGAAAGCAAACCTGCAGAATGGTGATGACAAGAAGGAAAATCCCAATCCCCCTGTGTGCTGGGAAGAAAACATGCATCTTGCTGTAAAGCGACACTCCAACAATCACCGCCGCAACTCCCAGCAAGAAACCAATGAACTGAATCGGAACATGAAAGTAATACCAGACTTTATCCTTCCGGCTCAGATATCTGGCCATAATAGCCCCCGTGGGGAGGAAGAATCCCCACCCCATCACCGCCAGCGTCCCGTGAGTCCTCCTGTCTTTCAAATACGACTTAACGCCGCCGCTGCTGTCGTCCGTTTTACCAGCTGAGAAATCCAAGTATATGGTTGTCTTGTCTTCGTGGACAGTGAGGCGGTGGTGGTGCGGTGGTTTGGTGCTGAAAGCTAGCAGTAGTGGCTGCGTTTTGAGGGTGGTGTTGAATTTGAGCTGGAAGGATAGGTATATGGTTGCCCCCTGCACGGCCACGTACGGCGGCACGTTCGTCAGGGGGAGTTCACCCCGCTCGGGCTTGATCTCGCTCGGGGTGAACCCTTTTATGTGGTACTGTTTTATCCTTCCTTGTCCCTCTTGGTTCACCCATCCCACCATGCAGCTCGAGTTTAGCATCTTCCCGTCTCGCGAGAATCCGATCCCCACCCATCCGCTCGTGTAGATGGTCGATAGCACCATCGTTATCTCGTTGTCCTTCGACTTGGAATACTGCACTTCATTTTGGTAGAAAATACAAGACAGAAAATAAAAATAAAAGACTGGATGTAAAGACTAGTGGTTACGTACCCTCAACAAATATGAGTTCCAAAGTGGCTGGCAGACCATGTTTGGTAAGTTGCTATATGGAAAAGGGAGAAATGTGGTGAGATCAGTGCTGCAGAGGCCTTTCCTTCCGTCACCTTCACTGCCACCGCCTTCGTCTGCAGCTGCATCTGAGCCTATGTAACTCACCAAGCTTGCCAAAAGGAACGCCCATCTCCACCTCCCCTCCATCGCTACCACAGGATGATGTGAGCCCTGCCAACAATCAAACCAATTTTGTAGAGCCTTGTCTGGTGGGTATATTCTCTTTTTTTTATGAAGAGGTGTCTTGGTTTTGAAGCTTATGCCTGTGGATGGTGGTGGTGGTGGGACTGAGCACGGTGGTTGGAGGTGGCAGGTGATCATCATCATTCCCGCCAAATTCTTCACAAAAAATAATGAATGAACCCTTCCAGCTGTTTTGTCTGTGTCACATACCAAACTTTTGATTGGAAAAAAAGAGGAAATATAAGAGTTTATATGTAAATTAGGTGAAACTAAGAGTTTCTGGTTCGCTGTCATTATTATGAAACTGATCACTTGGCTAACTTGGACAAATTCATCTAATTAGCCTCTGCCATTTCCATACCATACATAGCATACTCTTCAAGATGAGAGGCAAAACATTCTATATTTACTATAAAAAAAAAACAAAAATCCTAGCATATTTTACAAGAGCCAGAAAACACAAAAACCCTCAAGTTCATCTCCACATTCACCTTTGCCACAAATCCAAAGAAACACACTACAAAAAGCAACCATGACTCTTCAAAACTAACTCAACTGCGGCGCAGCCCCGGGCCTCAGATCTAGGCATCCTATAGATATGCTCCTCACCAATTTGAAGATCCACTTGCTCTTATCCATCTTCACCTCACCCCTCTCCCTTCCAACGCTATAACTCCCCGACTTGCTACTCCCAAACCCGCTGCCCTTCCCAATCATCGTAACCTCCATCCCCTTCCCAATAGAATGCGTCATGGACCGCACCCGTTTCAAGCACCCTCCCAGCCCCTTCCCCCCATCCAACAGGTTGCTACTCACCACTACTGATCTATTCAGGTTCACATCCAACGTCTCCTGCAGCCGGTCATAGTCATTGGCCTTGCTGTCAACAAGGGAGAAGTCGACGTTCTCATAGTTGAGCAGGGTCCCCCTGTTTTGAACTCCACCATGTCACTGAGGCCTAATTCCTCGATTGTCTCCCGGGATTCGGGGAGGATGCAGACGAGCTTCCCCCCTGTCTGCCAGGCAGCTGCTGCTAGGGCGACAGTGAATGGGGACACCTCGGATGTCACCTGCACGATTAGTTTAGCACTCATCCCGGCTGCTAATGCGGAGATGAACTCGTTGCTCTCGGGCTTCTGCGCGCGCAAGCTGCTAGGTTTCTTGGCTGTGCCACACTGTTCAAAACCACAAGAGCTTCAACATCAAAATCTACAAACACAATTCTACATTGCAATCATTCTTACACCCTTTCCACCATCTCAAAAGAAATTGAAATTAAAATTAAAATGGCTAACTTACTACACCATAATTCATGATTCTTCGAATTTCTTATTGCACCTACAATTATACAAACATCATTTCCAGCAAAAGAATGCAAAATAGGGGGGAAAAGACAGATCCATAATTATAAGGAAAATCATAAATTCATATAACAAATTAACAAACATGCAAGATTGATTGCAATTCACATGACATCATTTCTTTGATGGGGATATAAATTCAAAATCGAGTCCAATAGTTTGGACCTGCATTGAAAAAATTGATATTTTAAGAATTTGAGATTGAAAAAAAAAGACATGAACACACACACACACACACACACACACATATATATATATATATATATATATAGTACTCCATTTGAGGGCATCAAAATATGCATTTGTAGCGTGTTTTGGAGACCAATCCATTTGTTGATGGTGGAGTTCATGGCAAGAGTTCCTGGAAACAAATTTGTTTTGCTATACGCAAAATAAGTTGGATCGGTCAAGGGTTTTTGTTTATGTTTTTTATCCCAGTAATATACAAAAAATTGGTTCGTGTATAGTATTGGGATTTAGAAGAGACGATTAAGGAGATTCAACAATTACTATTGGCTTGTAAAATTAGATTGTTCATTTATATATAAACTTCAGGCACAAATTTTGACCGTTAAATATAAATTTTCAAACATCATGTCCAACTTAAGATAAAATGAAAGCACAACATCAATACATAAATATAATTGCTTTTTGGAGGAAGAAATAAGTACAGTACATACTATGATTTTTTATTAAGACAAAAAATTCGTAACAACACAATAAATATTTCTTCCGTTTTTTTAAAAAGAGCAACTATTCTCATTTTGGGTCGTTCCTTAATAATAGAAATTTTAGAATATTTCTATTTTAGGATATGGACCCCACAATCCACTAACTCTACTTTCACTACTTTTTCCCTTCCTCTCTCTAACTTTACTCATTTTTCTTTTTCTCTCTCTAAATTTACCAATTTTTCTCACTTACTATACCAATTATGTATTAAAATTTATGTCGTTTCAAATATTTCTATTTTTTTAATACAGAGGGAGTATTAAAATCATGTCACTTGTTTATATGATGAATATAAAGATTAAAGAGTGAGATTTACGAAAGATCAAAAATAAAATATTACTCTAGGTTTGGAAAACATTTTTCCCATGTCACCAACAAAATGAGTATAAGTTCAAATCATTACAAGCTTGGGGGTGTAGCTCATATGGTAAGAGTGCTCGCTTCGCATGCGAGAGGCACGGAGTTTGATTCCCTGCACCTCCATTTTACTTTTACTTTTACTTTTAATTTTAATTTACGATACATTAGAACATAATGTATAATTTATGATATATCAACGCATATTTGTGTTGACAATTAAATATCAATGTCTAACATAATGTATTAAAATATTAACTTAAGTTTATGTTAGACATTTCAGTATTATTGTATTGATATTTTTAACGCATTGCATTGATGAGTTAACAAGTTAGTAATTTAAGAAAAATTAGCAATGGATCACAACCCTTAGAACGCATACTCCTATCTATTATCTTTTAATGCGCAAACACTCCATGGTGTGACTTTTAAAGCATATAGTACTTTTTATATCTCATTTATGTTCTACCCCTAAATTAATTACTACTATTTCAATAGTACTATTGTTTTAAAAAAAATATTACTTCACAAATCATATTTATTTTAAATTTTGAGTTTTTAAAAAGTTATATACACTACTTTTGAATTTATTAACTCCAATAATCAATTATATCTAACAAAAAGTACATTATATTTTAAAAAAAATTTGACTACGACATACTCCCTCCGTTCCCAAAAAGCATGAATTTTCAGTTCGACACGAGTTTTAATGTATTATTGGTAGAGTAAGAGAGAAATAGAGAAAATTGATAGTATAAAACAAATAAAATGAATGTGGAAAAAATGAAAGCATATCTAATTCAGACTAGGGGGCAGGGGCGGACATACTAAGAAAGAGGGTGGACCTTAAGCCCTTTTTTTCTTTTACTACTTATGATAGCTTCAAAATTTTTTGAAGTCTATTATCAGCCCTTACTATTCCAATACTACAGAAGACTAAATCATCCAAGATAATATGATAGGAAGAGCTGAACAAATAATTGCAGAGCTCAAATGCTGAAACAATGGCGGTTTTGCCAACAAAGAAGACGACTATTTTAATATAATATTATTATTTTAAAAGTTTTTAAGGGAAGTTGTCTTTTCTTATTATTGTCATAATTAACTAGCCATGGTTCTCTCATAAAATGAATAATACTATTTGAGTTATACTGTTCTTTGAAAATAAAAGTACGCTTTAAAAAAATTGTTACTATTACGGTACTATTTTTATTTTGGGTGTAGTGTAAGTGAATGGAGATACGTGCTCCCTCCGCCCTTTAAAAATAAAACTTTTGAGACGGAATGCGTTTTAATGCAAAATTAGTAAAATAAGAAAAGAGATAGAAAGAAAAATGTGTTAGTGAAAAATGAAACCCATTTTATTAGAGAGACATTTTTTTTCCTTAAACAGAAAGTTTCTATTTTATAAATGGATCAAAAAGTAAAGAGTTTCTATTTTTAGGGGACGAATGGGGTATAAGCAGTGAAGCCCTTACCGATATTTATTTCTGCATCCGCCCCTGATCCAGACTACAAGTTAATCTTAGTTGAACAACTCTACAGTATTTATACTCAACAGCTAATAAGGATTTCTTCCTTTTGCGTCCATTATATTGACTTTCAACTTTGAAGAAAACATTTAGACGATGAAGGCAACTCCAACTCATTACAAAACAAGGTTGTTTTTATTTTGAATTGCACCAAAAAATGAAAATGTAAAGAGGTGTGTTTGTGATGAACTGATCATTTAGACCAGGCTACATTATCAATCTCGTCTTGTGCAGCTCTGTACAGCTCCAGTCTCTTAGCAAGAGACACCCGCCGCTGCATAATGGCTGGATCCTCGTCCAACACCTTTGCCAACTGTCGTCCCTGCATTTGTAATTTTTAAACCAACCAACACAATTTCATAATGAAAACCACCTTCTTTCTTTACTTGACACGGATTAATACCTCTTTTTTGCCTAATTCAGCGAAGAAATGATCCAGCAAGCTGCGTTTCGCCTCGCGGACTTGACAGTAAACGACGGACTTTGGTATGGAATTCCTCAGGCCAGCACAGGTCGCGTTCACATAAGACAACACAGTTGATCCTATACATACATACGAATCGTTCATTTATGATCAAACTCAGAGACACCATATTGTTAATTCTGTCCTCACCGATTCTTCTGAGGTAGGAGTCGTTGTATCTGTCGAAAATGGAATGTGTTGGATTGCCGCCTTTTTCAACATCCTGGGGAAGCTTGCGGAAGAAATCCACGGTTAAGTAACTGCATTCCATTTCTACTAGCTGTAGAGTTGCTCTCTTGCTTTCTTCCTTCATCCTCTCTAATGATTCCACGGCCGCCTTGCTAACCTCCATCCTCAGAGAAGGGTACTGCTTCAGCTCCTGCATGCACCCAACTATCAATTAGCATACCAAGGATATTCTACACTAATACCACTTTAACTGAATTCTGCTTTTGCACACAAGTTTCATGTGATTTTGTTAAAGAGTACTGCCTAATTTAGAGCTAACACGGTCTCCTGAAGATCCAAGGTGGCCATATCAGTCCGCATTATTAATCAAAAGACTGAAATTGCATGTGATTAAATGAAATCGGATTGAATATGATCCATCTGTGCAGCAAAATTAAATGAAATTGAAAGTTCGATTGTCAAGTTTTATAAGTTGGTGTGCAAGACTAAAATTTCGTCAAAGTTCACCGATTTACATGCTACTAGTATTATTCTTCAACGAGACTATTGACTTACAGCAGTCTCGTTGATGGACTTATGAACTAGCTCCTTCAGTATCCCGTGAACCTGAAAACAGCAAGAGGACTTGAATGTGTTTCTATATAAAGAGAGAAAGAAAGGAAGAGGTGAGAATGAAGTGTTTACAGCATCAACAACTGCCTCTGCAGGACCTTTGATAGTGATCAAGGCGGTTTCAATCAGACGGCGGTAACCTTGTTCAGGTGCTATAAGATGAGGCTGATATCCATCAGCTTCAGTAATTAACTTCCTAACATTCTCCAAGGCAAGATGCTTGTCAAACTGCAAGCGTTTCAGTGCAGCAGGTAGTTGGTTGTCGAAGACGCTGTATATCTTATCACCACCAGGTCGACTATAGTATCATGTCACAATAAGAATAGCGAGTGAGTATAGAAAAAGAGAAAGGTAATGAATAGTACAAGATGTAGATGCTTACACTCCATCGAGATGTTCTTTGAAGATCCCATCGAATACGCGGCAGATCTCCATAATCATGTACAACTTACCCTGTAGAAGCATTAAGGGGTTAGAAGAGGAACAGTATTCACAAGATTAGAACACAATATTGAAGAGGCAATGAAGGTGATAGCTACTCACCCCGGCATCAGTTGCAATGGGCCTTCCTAGACGACTCAACTCAGTTTCTAGATCAATTATGGTTTTGTTGATGAGGGACTGAAGGCTTGGAATTCGAGATTTGATAACAGCTTCCAAGTGCTATCATGAAGCAACCGAATTAAGTCGTAATGAATCATAAGTAGAAACTTAACTTTGATAGAAGCAACAAAAGGAATAACTCGAACAAGAGAGAGACTGCCACAACCTTTGTTTTGTAGGCCTTGATCTAAAGGTAAATAGATCAAGCATGTTTCAGGCTAAAGGAAAAGACATCATTTCAGCATTCTTGGCCCCATTTAAAGGCCACAGAATTTCACTTTCAAGTACATTTTGGTAAGAAATTATTATTTTTTTGGTTTAATTTTGTCAAGACTATATAAATGTCTGGAAAGCAACAAGAATTGGCTCAACGTCAGCTAGTTATTTATTTTTCTTACTCTGGATAGAACTTTCCCTAGATGTTCAGAACCCATCCTCTGAGCAAGATGGTTGTATTCTGGGGTTTCAGAGAAATAGTCACGCTCTCTACGTCTGGCGGCAATCATGTCAACCTTTCTGTTAATGTCAGCTTGAGACCTGTTAACAACACCAATCCATGGAAACTGCAGCTTATACGCTCTTCCTTCCAGGATCTAGAATACATGAAAGTGTTCAAATAAGTGAAAATTTTAACTCAAATATGATAGAAAAGTCATAAGAACCTATAGGTCGTGTAAAATATATAATGTGATATACATACATATATGGCTGCATGCAAAATCAACAGAGAAATATATTGGATAATGTAAGTTATCATCAAACACAATGGTCATTTGCCTCTAGACTGCAAGTTGGAATGCATGTAATTGCTCAGAAGTAGTACTAGTATTCAGATATAGATTGAGCAGGAGCAATTAATTCAAGCAAGAAGGGACAAACTAATAGTTTTCTATACGACAGGACAGCATTGAAAAATAAAAGGCAAGTTTCAAATATACAGATTCCTCTCTACTAATACTGGATAATACAGTGAAAGTAGTGGTCCGCCATTCTACACTTACATCTACAGCATCCGTACCCTTGTCCATGAGATCAATCTTTGTCAAAACTCCAAATGTTCTCTCACCTAAAATGGTAAAAATATAGATGTTAGAGAGAAATAGGAATGAAAAAACTTACAGAGTAGAAGGATGGATCATGCTTAAGTAGTAATGATGCATTCATAGGGATGAATCCACCGTAAGTCATACCTTTTGGATCCACTTCACGGGATATCTTAATAGCATCAGATGTTGCAAGATCTTGGTTGGCAGGAGAAACTGCTAAAATAATACAGTTGGGCTGCATTTGGCGGATTTAACAAAAATAAACTGATGAAGTAGTCACTTTGTACTGAAAATAAAACTTAATACAACAATGGCTGAAAAAAAAGGAAGAACAAAGCTGAGTGTCATGGGCATAAACGTAGAACTCGATATTAGTGCAAACAGCAATTAAATTGCTTCTAAGCTTCATGCAAAACTGAAGAAAAATGACTTGTCTTTTCAATTCTAAATTTGACAGAAAAAGAAAACAACAGACTGTAAATCCTTCTAGTGCATGACATTATTAGTGCAACATCAATACTTATAACAGGCGTCTTTACAGATGTGGAACAATAATGAACTACTTTCTGACTGCACTCATGGCAAAAAAATACGCATATAATGAAATACCTTCTCAATATAAGACCGCACCATGTTCTCAATATCCATCACAATGCTTTCTGACTGGCCCTCTATCATACGCACATATTTAACACTTGGTTATTCCCAATAGTATGTATACGTGATACAAAAGAGTAGTATCTCCAGATTACATGATACATTTGAAGGGGAAGACTCACCAACAGCCACTTTCGTAAGGCCAGGAAGATCAATTAATGTCAAATTTACAACTGCAGTTTCAAGATGTACTCAAATTAGTTCTAACTAAATATATAAACAAGGAGAATGTAAATCCATAGAATTCTAAAAGAATCCATTTAAATTCATATGATAGAGGATGAGGAAACTATAGATTCAAGATGCCTTTTACTGTAACTTCAAATCCAAATTTTAAGCAGCAATCTTCCCAACCAAACAAGTACTACTTCTTTAATAATGCGTTAGCTACTGTGATTCTTATGTCCAAATTCTATTCTTCTTCTTGTCTTCCCTCACCTTCTATGTCCAGTTATTACAATAGAACGTGAGACTGCATTATATGCAGTCATTTGAGATAAATCTTTCATTTTAAATGTTGCTAGGCTGAAAATTCTTTGATGTGAACCCAGATGTACACATGAAATGAGAAGACATACTTTGGACATGAATAAAAGGATATTAATACTACAGCAGAACAACTGAATTTCAAAAGCAGAAATGACCAATGACTGTTATAGACTTACCATTAGGGGAATATATGCTGAGATATATAGGAACTGCTGATATTTGTTTACTGCGTCCTGTCTCACGGTCAGTCTCATCTGCGATCTCCTTTACCACAGCAGCTAAACAAAGCAGATCATCGTCAATGGTCAGAATATGTTTACATGCATTCACATATATAACATAGATCCATAACTTATATACAAGTGCAAGGCACAAAAGAGTCTTCTAAAACTCTCACCGAAATCCGTGTATTTCTTCCTAGGAAGATGCCCAAACTCTGCATATTCTCGACCTTCATCAATCCGATGAAGCTGCAACACAAGTGGACGTCGAGTGACAATACCTGTGTTTTGCAAACTAAATCAATTCCGATGTTGAAGGATATGGATATCCATGAGTCATAGCGAGACAATATCTACACAATGCCATTGCATATAGTGATACAGAAATACTAAACAATAAAACACTAGATACCTGATCCACGAGGCAAAAAGTCTTTCCCAACAATGCTCTCCAGCACAGAGGACTTTCCAGAACTCTAGAAACCATAAATATCATTGTCACTTACCACAGTTAATGATAAACTATATCCAAGGAGAAAGGAGATTGACAAATGCAAGGTATCAACATTAAGACTAAAAATACACTGAGAGCTGCTCAATTATAAACTAAATAGCAGAAATCCTTATCAATAAATTCTAATTTTCAAACAACAATCAAAACGGATAAAAATCGACGATAGTCAGAAACATCTAGTGTGAGAATATATTATATCGGTGGAACTCGGTTCTCCGCTGAAATTGATTAAACGAGGATTTGATTGGAGGCGTAAATTCCGATTACCTGACCACCGACGACGGCAATTGACGGTAGGGCATCCCAGAGAGTGGGCAACGAGCTCTCTTCGCCGTGATCGCCTAGCGCGGTGCATGCTCTCTGCAGTCTGTTAACTAATGCTATCAGATTCTCCATGAGGAGCAGAGTTCAGACTCAATTGTGATTCGCCAACCACACCGCGATCAATTTAATTTTGAAGAAAAAAAACTCAAATCTGTTGGGGGCAATTTGTAGAAATAAAATTGGAGAGTGTTATTTAGATGAGGAGGAGGAGGAGGAGGAAATGAAAGGAAAAAAGCGCATAGGCAATGGCAGTTGCGGGGTGGCGATGATAGAGGAGAGAGCTGCGCTGCATTCATACTTCCTCGCCTTTTCAAATTTCAAACGCTGCATGGAAACAGCGATTCTCTTAACAACTTTGTCCATAAATTCAATTGTTTTTTTATAGCAGTAATTAATAAAAGCATATCATAGTAATTTGATTTGGTCTCATTTATTTAAATAATTTTTGTTTTATGTTTGACTAGAGTTTGAAAATCTAATAATTTTATATCCATTTGGCAATGCAAATCCAAACGGCAAATTCAAGCGTGGCTACACCGCATGTGTGCCATGCATACAGATTATTGTGGCGCCTATGCAAATAGTATATGAAAGTATATACCTTACTTTTTCGACATATACCATACACTAAGGTATATACCATTGATATGGTATATACAGAATGTTTATACTATACCAAAATAATGATATAAAAAAAAGGATTTTGGTGCATGTGAATTGACATAGCTGTTATTGTCTAAACTCTAAAGTCTAAGGTTTCAAGTCCAGAACTATTGTAATGCTACCTTTAAATTTATGGCCATGTTTAGTTATCAGGATTCTGTATGGGAAAGTAATCTGATTCTTTAAATTTTAAATTCCTGTGTTTGTTTTGATTTTTAATGAAACTGGGAAAATAATCATAATCCCGAAACAAGGAAAGTTAGTACAACTTTCCAGGATTCTGAATTCCTAACTTTTCTTATGTATTCTTTTTCCCACTTTTAGGATTCTTATATATTTAATGCAATATTATTATTATTATTATTAATTACAATTTTTAAAAATAAATTAAAATTATAAACCAAGCGTAATTTCAGTATAATAAATAACTATAATTAAAATTATTTTAATTATAACTATATTATTATAATATTTATATAATAATTGTTATTATCATAATAATAATTAATAATTAAAATATAATTATACAATATAAATTATATAATAAATACTAATTATTATTTTATAAATGAATAATTAATCAATAAAATCGTAGTGAAATTTTAAATTATAGAATTTATTTAATTATAATATTCGTAAATATAATATTATTATTATTATTATTATCATCATTGTTATAATAATAATAATTATTATTATTATTATTATAACACCCCATGTAACTATAATTATAATTGTATTATTATATATTATAATAATGATCCATATTCATAATAATAAATATAATAATACAATTATTATCATTAGTAATTAATAATTTATTAAAAATTTTATTATTTTTTCTTTATAAATAAAATAATAAGAAGTATTTTTTTAATTTGGTGTTTAAATCTTATATAAAATTTAAAATATTGATACTTTCCAAACACGGGAAAGTAAAGTTATTGAGAATCATATTCCTGAGATTCATTTTTCTTGTCAACTTTACTTTCTCACGAACCAAACATGGGCTATGTTTATGTGGGTTTGGATCCCCTGCTGTGCAATCAGCCACAGCAAGGGGTGCTGTTAGAAACATCACATTATTTTATTAAAATAAATATTAATATTATAATTTACAAATATTTTATTGTTTGTTTCTAACAACACCCCCTGCTGTGGCTGATTGCATAGGGGATCCAAACCCATGTTTATGTACCTATAAAAAGACAAGATTTACTGTATTTCAGTTTGTGTGCCAAGATTAAGTATACCATAAAATGGTAATATACTGAATATTGGTACAATACACTTAAATATATCGAAAATTGATTTTGACAGTCATGTTAAGATGTTAATAATGACCCATCCCCTCTGCATATACATATAGATGGCTACGAACATTTATTGACATCAATGACATGAAAACAAAAAACCTTCTTTAAATTTTTTTGTGATTAATGTTCGACTTGTTATTGCGACGAATAATCGACTGTCATAACAAATTCTATTTATAAACTCAGACGGTTCGATAGTTAATCAGTGTTACAGGTATAGAACCTCGATGGGAGTCGAACTAGTGGATAGTGGCGATTCTAATTGATTGATGATTTCATACTATATTACTACTATTCAGTATAAAAGAGACGCATTCTTTTTAGAACGTTTCAAAGAAAATGAATTTGTTATGTTTTGGACATTATCTCTCTTATTTTGTTCTATTTGCTCAATTAAAAAAATTTTACAAGTAGGAAAAAATCAAAAAATTGTCTTGTAAAACTAGAGATCGAGTCATCGAGGGAGTACTTCATTCAAGTGAGGCCTCATATCAACAAATCCAATTGGGCCAGCCCAAACGTTAACCCAATTAAACAATCATATATTCCTCGTAGTAGAAATAATAAGTGAACAGAAATTAAAGAAAATTTGAGAATCTCGTGGCATAATTTAGCAGGTGCCACTGAATAATTGGACACCGAGGTTTGTGGCGGAGAGAACCACAATCGCGAATCACAATGTCCAATCTTCCGATATAATTAAACGTTTTGAACATTCGAGTAAACACACAAGTCGTATATGGCAATTGCATATTCTCTGGATGCCTCTTCTAAGTTCTAATCATTCTTGCATTTCGATTGAGCATGCAACTCCAACTCCTACTCCTACTCCACCCAAAGTTGTCATCTTTCTGAACTAATGGATTCCCTCGCTCTAAATCTAATTGCCTCTCCTTTCAAAGGCTCAACCTTTCTCACTATTTCCAATTCTAATTCCAAAAGATTACAAAGCTTCCACCTCCGTTAAAAACTCTCTAAACCCTCAAAATCCCAATTCAATATGGAGTTATTGCGGTTTCCCTGTTAAACCCATTTCATACCTTTTTAAAAAAGTCACGGCCTTGGCCACGAAACCATCGCCGCAAAAATGGGGCCCCGACTTCGAAGAAGCGATGTTTCTGCAGAATGGGGCATTCGGGACTGCGCTGATGAGCGTGACGGCGACGGCCAAGGTCAAAATAAGTCCTTTTGTGGCTACACTAGCGGCGAATCCGACCTTCGTGTCGGCGTTGTGCGCTTGGGCTGTTGCGCAGTCGACCAAGGTTTTCTTGAATTTCTGCGTGGAGAGGAAGTGGGATTTCAGGATTTTGTTCTCTTGCGGCGGGATGCCTTCTTCGCATTCTGCATTGTGCACTGCGCTGACTGCTTCTGTTGCAATCTGCCACGGAGTTGCTGATTCTTTGTTTCTAGTTTGTCTGGGCTTCACTTTGATTGTGATGTATGATGCTATTGGTGTCAGGCGCCACGCCGGTATGCAAGCTCAGGTAATGCTCCGCCATTTCTTGCTCCATTTTTTTTTATCAGTTTGGACGAGGGTGAAACTCTATATTTGTAGTCTCGATGGATTTGGTGAAAATGGCATCACTTAAGTAGTTTTCTCCTCATAATTTACAATATTATATAAAGCTTTGCCTGTGTGGAATATTGATTTGGGTTGCATTTGCTTCTTGATGAAGAGACTATTGAGAATAAGCTTTCAAAGTAACTGAGATCTTAGCAAGTGTTGTATCTTGTTGATCGATCAGTTATGGACGAGACATTAACCGAGCAAGAGATAAGATCATACATGGACTTTAGTCACAAGTAAACATGGCAGATGAACGGCCCCGAATATGAGTATGTTATTCAAGTGGAAAGTAGATCTCAAGATGACCAAGATAACAAGCAAGAAACAGTGTTTAATAGAGTTTATGTAAATGTGGAGAGTTTTTCCCTTGTTAGGAAGGACATGTTGCAATCTACACTTCTGTGAATTTGGATGAACAGGACACAACTGGTTCTTGAAATCTAAACGCTTTAGTTTAGAGCTCTTTGCAACAACCTTTAGGTTTATTACATTCTACATTTTCCTTGATCGTGGACGGTCGACCTATATATTGTTTCAACTCTTAAATTATATTGGTTTATGGCACGTGTTGTGATTGAAATGCCCTGTTGTCATTGCCCATTCTGTCTTAAAATTTATCAACTCCATGTAGGTTCTGAATGTGATAGTCGAGGACTTGTTCCAAGGGCACCCGATAAGCCAAAGAAAGCTGAAGGAGCTTCTCGGTCACACCCCATCCCAGGTCTTTGCTGGAGCTCTACTAGGCATCCTCGTAGCTTGGAGGTGTAGTCAGGTTTGTGCTACCAGCCTCTTAGGATGTCACATTGGACATATAGTTTCTCTACTAGGAAAATCCAGGATTTCAATGTTTGTTTACATCTTGTAAACATTCTGATTTTGGCATATGATTTTTTGAGGTTTCTAACTACATACAAACACTGGTTCTGCTACATGCTTTGCTTGCCTCTGTTAAAATAGTGTGATTGTAATATATTTTGCTTGCTTCTCTCCCTGATTCCCAAATACTTAATACATACATAGGTCGAAATGTGCTGGTGAACTAGTTCGTATCGTTAGTCAAAAAGTCGACAATGATAGTGTTTCTGGATGAATTTGGTAGATGCAAATCTTCAAATTTGATATAATAATAAGCAGACCCAAAATCCATTAATAACAAGACTTGTTAGATGTGAAATATTTTCTAAGTGCAGAGATTGGGTATGCAAGTAGCATCTGGGTTCTGTTGCTCCTTCCATATCCGGCCTGTGACACGGAGCTTGAGCTCCTTCCTGTCACCTCCGGAGAAAAACAAAGCCATGCTGCGCTGTATGATGAGGCCGTCATGGCTGTCTCGAACCTTCCTGTGAGAGTCTCGTATGCTCCGGGGAGTCCCCTCCCACGTCAGCTTCCGCCCATTTCCACCAACCTCCAGGCTGTAGCTGTAATTCCTGGCCTCCGTCTCGTCTCCCATGAGCCGTAGAAATGCCATGTACACTGGAGCCATCCCGAGTTGGAAAGCTTCGAAATGAAGGCAAAAGTAGTGACCAAAACAATTGAACACCTGCAATAGTGAACCAGAGTGGGATACTCTTATAATGGAGTGCAGTTTAGTTGATAAAACTTTTTTCCTATGAACTAAGAATCATTATTGATCAAGCACCGTGAGCATCCACGTTGCGTTCTCGACATCTCGAGGGTTTGACTTGACATATCGATGGTTGAAGGTGCACCCGGAATGCATATCCACTTTGTGTTCTTCTCTCAAGTGATCGACGAGGTATTGGATATCCCCAACAACCAAGCACTCGGATCCTGCATACGGGCAGCTGTAAGGCCGGTAATTGCACACGCCCTCGTGTTTCAGCTTGCCGTAATACGGGATTATCTCCGGGCATCCGACAGAGATGTATTTGCAAGGGAGGTGGAGCTTTTCAGCAACCTTTTCGAGCGCAAGACATCGTATGTCGCCCAGCTCTTGTCGACACGTCGGGCACCGGTTGTGAACCCAGACTTTGCAGGTAGAGCAGATGGTATGCCCATTGTGACACTGCAGCAGCGTATAAACAGAGAAGATAAATATAGAAATCCAATGTATCACAAAAATGCAAGATTGAATCTTGAAAACAATGAACAAAACCTGGTGGATAGGCGGATACATAGAATTGGTGCAAACGGGGCATTCAAGAAGCTCATGAACAGTTGTAATTGGATTAATGAGAGTATGATTATGGGAGTGGGATGGCTTTGAAGATGAAAACTGAGATGGAGACATACCCCATTCCCATTCGTCTTCTGCAGCCATCCCATCAATCAATGATGTGCATTCAATGCCCGAATCCATTCTTTCTGATATCCAAATCAATTACGGTCCATTTTTCCAAGGAGGCTGGGGAATTTGCGGAAATTAATGTTGATGAGTTTGGATGAATATCCAGAATTCGAAGACATGGGAAGGAAGTGCTCCCCTCCCCCAATTCAATTTCTTCATTCCTTGGTGATGAGAGAGAATCTGGAAAAGTTAGTTGTACTTGGATCAATAAAATTCGGAGCTGAATTGTTTTCCCATTTTTTGTTCCTTAAAATAATTGGTTTTTAATTTTATAGTATTGTGTATGATGACATGAAATATTAAAAGGAAACAAAATTATTACTCCGTAACTCTTTATTGTCATAAACTAAAACAGAATTATTCATATGCTAATTGACCATTAGAGCATGAGCCACCCAGAATTATTCATATGCTAATTGACCATTAGAGCATGAGCAGCGGTGGCGTCCGTCGCCACCGCCGTCCGCGCCGCTGGCACGGACGCCATCCGCCGCCGTTGCGCTCGCGCCGCTGGCACGGCGCTGCTCGATGTATCGAGCACGTCCTTGCCAGCGGACGCACACGTGGCGCGCTCCCATTCGTCAACTGCATAGCCGTTGTGTTTAGACATTTTTTATTTTTTTAAAAAAAAATCGGTATTTAATTATAAATAATGCTAAAAAATAAAAAAAAATTCCAAATCCCAAAAATATGGCCGTTTTTTTTCCATTTTTTCTGAATTTTTTTGATTTTTTTTATTTTTTTTCCCAAAATCATCTATAAATACACACATTCATCACTCATTTATCACATCAATTCATCTCTCATTCATCTCTCATTCATAATTCTTATACAAACTATCAACACATTCAACCTTCACTCAAAACATCAAATGGATTTCACTCATCTCATGGCGGAAGCGGAGCGCGAAGAACAAGAATACTACGAACAACATCGTGCCGCTTACGAAGCATATGTCGCGGCGAATACCCCCTCTCATCCTCCTCAACGCACTAGATCAAATCGCCGCTACATCCATCGTGACCGGGAGGGAGCCCACGAAAGGCTCGTTGCCGACTACTTTGCCGACCATCCGCGGTTTCCGGCAGATTACTTCAGGCGCCGTTTTCGCATGTCAAAGCGCTTGTTCATGCGAATTGTCAACACATTGTCCGCACGTGTTGAATACTTTCAAACAGATGTAGATGCAGCCGGCCGGCAAAGTATCACGGCGTTGCAGAAGTGTACGTGTGCCATCCGACAACTCGCTACTGGGCAAACGGCCGACATCTTCGACGAGTATTTGCATATCGGTGAGTCCACTGGAATCCTTTGTTTAAAGAATTTTTGCGAGGGCATTCGTTCTGCTTTTGGGGATGAATTCCTTCGGGCACCCACCACCGATGATTGCCAACGGTTGCTTCGTCTTCACGAATCAGTCCATGGCTTTCCCGGAATGCTTGGCAGCATTGACTGCATGCATTGGAGGTGGAAGAATTGCCCGACTGCTTGGAGGGGGCAACACTTAAGCGGTCACAAAGGCGGCGGCCCAACACTTATCCTTGAGGCGGTCGCCGACTATAGCCTATGGATTTGGCATGCATATTTCGGTGTTGCCGGATCCAACAACGACTTGAACGTGCTCTATTCTTCACCACTCTTCAATGATGTGATGAATGGTGTAGCACCGGCGATCGACTTCACCATCAACGGAAATACATACCGCATGGGTTACTATCTCGTCGATGGTATCTACCCAAGGTGGTCGACGTTTGTGAAGACGCTCCACAACCCGCACGACCCGAGACGGGTTCTTTTTGCGCAGCGTCAAGAGTCAGCGCGGAAGGACGTCGAAAGAGCCTTCGGGGTCCTTCAAGCTGGATTCAACATTGTGAAGGCCCCGGCTCGGTTGTGGTACGTGAATAATATCGCCGACATCATGTTCACGTGTATTATATTACACAACATGATTATAGCCGACGAAGGGCCGAGGGCGGCTAGCTTCTACGACGAGGACGAAGCCGGAGCTCAACAGCGAGGTCTCCCCCACGCCGAGGCGAGCATACGACGGTTGGCCAGAGGATCGAGACAAGACACACAATGCGCGATACTCGAATCCACAATCAACTACAAGAGACCTAATCAACCACATGTGGGCGAAATTCGGCAACGAGTAGTGGTTTTTTTAATTTTTAGGATTTTAATTATGTAATTTTTTATTTTTAGGATTTTAATTATGTAATTTTTCATTTTTAGGATTTTAATTATGTAATGTTTAATTTTATTTGTCATTTGTAATATTTATTGTGGTTTTTAAATGAATTTTAATATTATGGAAATGTTATTGTTTAATTGAATTTTAAATTAATTGTGCTCGTCCTTGCGGAAGAGCACAATTGTGGGTGTTGTGCTCTTGCCAGAGAGCAGGCATGAATAGTACCGCCCGGGCCCACAACCGTGCCGCTGGCAAGAGCACGGTTGTGGATGCTCTTATAGCCTATGTTGTGGCATCTATCAATATCTAAATTGAGAGTTTGTGGGAACTTTTTTAAATACCAGTTTTGCCCTTTTTGGTGGGAAACTGTGCATTATTTCTTGATTTTAGTGTGTTTTTTTCTCCATTTTGAACAATGTGTAAATCTGCAAATCTTGAACAATACGCATGGGAACAGATGCCAAAAATCAGCAGAGATTTTATAATTATTTTTATAGAGTTGGCTTCTCTAAGAAGTTTGTACTATTCCTGTTATATACACGGTTCTACAAACTTATTGAATAGTGAATACCATTTTAGTGTACTGTGCACCTCTCTCCGCCACTACTCTCAAATCCTACCTCTCCGCCTCCGCTTCTGCCGCCGATTCCAGCTGCTTTGATTTCGATTTCTCAGCCACGCTGCCATCCACCGCCGCAAACTCGCCGGAACAGATGAGCTCCGCCGACGAGTTGTTCTTCAACGGTCAGATCCGGCCGATATTAATTTATGATATGAGTGGAGTAAAAACTCATCCGAAATTGCAATTAAGCCCTTCCTTTTTGATGATATTCGAAGAAGGGAGAGACATGAGAGAGCACAGAGACGGAAAATGGAGAAGAAGAATGAAGAAACGACTTACCTGATTATGGAGAGTTGTAGATGGTTGAAGAACTTGTGAAGAAAATTTGGAGATGCAGACGGGAAAATACAGAGAAGGGGAAGAAGAAGAAGACAGAGAAGGGGAAGAGGAAGATTGAGAAGGGGAAGAAGAAGATAGCGGCGATGGGAGAGAGAAAATCAGGATTTATGTCATTGTAACGTTAAGGGGCTAATTAATGGGCTAATTAAATATATGTATTTGTTTTTTATTTGAAATGGGCTAATTAGTTAAGATGGACTCTTTAATTATCATATGTATAATGTAATCATGCAGAGTATTTATTTGTTTTAGGATATAGACGATTTCATCATCAATATTTAGTGTATATTTTATTAAATGTATAATATATTTAATATATTTAAATATATTAGGATTTTGTGTGATTTGTGAAATTATATTTCATATAATTTATTAAATAGTTTATTGAGTATTAGTTATTTTATTGAGTATGAATTGTAATATTAGTATTTAATATTACAATTCATAATATATTTAATTTATGAATTGAATGTATTTTAATTTATGTTTGAATGTTATTATAGTATGTTTGATGTATTATAATTTGAAGTTAGTGTATATTTTATTGAATGCATAATATATATATATATATATATATATATATATATATATATATATATATATATTATAAATAATTGTATTAAATTATTTAATTATATTTGAAAAATTATTGACAGTGTTGTGGGGTGAATGTGTAATTTAAATAAATATGTAGTTAAGATTGAAAAAGTAAAAAAAGTAGGTGAATATTGAATATTCTTTTGAGTTTTGAGTTTGGTGTAAATGGTTGGAGTAGAATTACTGTTTGATGTGACAAAACTGGAAAAATGAGTTTGAGTATGAATTGTAATATTAGTATTTAATATTACAATTCATAATATATTTAATTTATGAATTGAATGTATTTTAATTTATGTTTGAATGTTATTATAGTACGTTTGATGTATTATAATTTGAAGTTAGTGTATATTTTATTGAATGCATAATATATATATATATATATATATATATATATATATATTATAAATAATTGTATTAAATTATTTAATTATATTTGAAAAATTATTGACAGTGTTGTGGGGTGAATGTGTAATTTAAATAAATATGTAGTTAAGATTGAAAAAGTAAAAAAAGTAGATGAATATTGAATATTCTTTTGAGTTTTGAGTTTGGTGTAAATGGTTGGAGTAGAATTACTGTTTGATGTGACAAAACTGGAAAAATGAGTTTGAGTTTGGTGTAAATGGTTGGAGATGGCCTAATAGGGAATAGAAAGAATGAAAAGTTTTCGATATCTGTGTACATTTAGTATTTGTATTTCATTTTAGGGATATTGGTATCTAATATCATAAAACTTTAAAAAAGTTGAATTTTTCCCACGAACTTTGAAATGAGCAAATAATACCACGAACTTTACCCTGAGTTTGTTATTTCCCACCAATAAAATTTATGGCTATATTAATGGATTGAAGAACAAATTTGGAGGGTGTGCTTTAAGAAAAACTATACTCAAGTATTAAAAAACTTGAAGCTCTCGAAGTTGTTGTCGAGAAATTACGAAAAAAATCATATCATATTATTATTTTCTGGATTTTTTCATTGATGGGAAATAACAAACTCGGGGTAAAGTTCGTGATATTATTTGCCAATTTCAAAGTTCGTGTGAAAACCCCAACTTTTTGAAAGTTTTGTGATATTAAGAGCATCCACAACCATGCTCTTGCCAACGAGCACGGTTGTGGGCCCGACCATTCTATTATTCAATTTAAATAAAAACATTTCCACAATAGTAAAATTCATTGAAAATAACCAAAATAATATTACAAGTTACAAAAATAATAAAAATTACATAATTAAAATCATAAAATTTTAAAATTACATAATTAAAGTCTTAAAAATTAAAAATTACATAATTTAAATCCTACAAATTAAAAATTACATAATTTAAATCCTGAAAATTAAAAATTACATAATTAAATTCATAAGTGGCCGAATTTCATTCAAATGGATGGTGAATGTGTGTATTTATAGATGATTTTGGGATTAATTTTTTTAAATAAAAATTCAAAATTTTTTCAAAAAAGGTAATAAAACGGCTATAATTTTGGGAATCCGAATTTTTTTAAAAATTTTTTGGTATTATTTTCAATTTTTTTAAAAAAAGAAAAAAAAGAAAATACCAATGGCCAATAGAAACGCGTCACGTCGCCTTGTTCGCTGGCACGGACGTGCTCTATGCATAGAGCACGTTTGTGCCAGCGGCGGACAGGCATGTCCTTGCCAGCGGCAAGGACGGACGGTGAGCTTCTGCTCACCGTTGTGGATGCTCTAAGTGCCAATATCCCTTCATTTTAATGTTCAATCTGCCAATTTTGTTAGTTTGGTGATTATGCATTTTGTATTAATCCATAACTCATTTTTTATGGAATGGATCCTCTTCAATTTCAAAAAACACAGCACCTCAGTGTTTAAAATGCAACTCAAATTGAATGGAACGCAGGAGATGTATAAAAGGGCCATCCTTTTCTTGATTTTTAATTTATACACTTCTTTACAAAATGAAACGCAGATATGAAATGTAGAGTTACTTTTTCTTTTTCTTTACACTATTTTATAGTATTTCATAGTAACATAGACATTTTTTTTTCAGACGCGGAGATTAAGAAAAAAATGTGTAATATATTAAATAAAAACTATAATAAAGTATGAAAAAAAAGTAGAGACAATAAAGCAAAAGAGAGAAAAGAGTAAAAGTGAAAAATGTGTTACTTTTTACTAAAAAAAATGACTCTACCATGTAAATGGAGAAATGATTCTACTGGAAAGAGTTTTAAATTGTATACATGTAATCTTCACCGTGCCACAGTTTTGGCAAGAAACTGCATGCATAAGAAATCTGCAATTCTTTTGTATCTGCAACTTCCATACCTATGTTTCTCCTTGGTAAAACAAATCGTTTGTAGTTGCAGGCCTATTTTTTAAGCCTAATTCATGAACTACAAATTGCAAATTGTGAATTCTTTCAATCCTTCTACTATTACTGATCCTCCTCTTTGCCTCTTTCAAAGAAACTTAACCTGAGATTTAAATTCATTTGCATAAGTGGTCAATTACACAAGTTATAGTTAAAACTTGAAGATAAAATAAAAATATATAAGTATATAGTAATATATGCGATTTAAATTGTTAAACAAAATATCAGTACTATATTAATAAATCTAAACCCTAGATGTACTTTAAAGTCTGATATTTAGATTGCCAAATATTCAATAGTAATTTAAAAAAACTGCTTATAGGTTGATTTTGCTTTTTTCTAAAAATATTATGTAACTCTTATATAAAAGAAAATCTGAAACTGCAATAGCTCTATTTGTTTTCAGAAAAAGTTTATTTGATTGAAATACGTTTAAAAGAAAATAGAAAATTCCAATAGTTGTAAGCATTTTTAGAGAAGATTTATTTGTTTTTATTTATTTATTTATTTTTATTATTTTTTTTGAGAATATTTATTTGTTAAATGAAACTTGGAGTGTAAGAAATAAGTTTAATAGTAGTATATGTTTTAAAGAAGGAGTTTTGATTTTAATAAGGCATTTTTTTGTTAGGTCCAAAAAGCTTCAAAATTGCACCACGAGCCATCAATATTGACTCCTTGCGTTCTCCAAAACAGAGTTCTTTGAGATATGTGATGCTAATTTCCCTTTAAGGATCTTCTCTTTTCAGCCTTTTGATGATAAATCCAAGCTAAAGAATCTTGAAGGGGAAATTATGTTTGGTAATATCTTTAATTTATATTGATGCAGAATTGATCCCCTTTTATGTTTCGTATATACTAAATCTGTTCTATTTTTTTAGGTATGATTGGAGTTTTTTAGGTATAATTGGAGTTTTATTTAGTCTAAATTACAAATGGAGTTTTATTTAACATTAATTGATCTCCTACTTTAGATGTAGTTTGATGAAGTTAATTAGTTTATAATCTTTTTGGATAAATATGATGTTCGTGTTTATTTGATTGAGCTCTGATAGTATATCCAAGTTTGATACAATCTCTAATTATTTTGCTGAATAATTTGAAGGAACACTGATCATTCTAATGAGTTGTGTAATGGAACTCTGTTGATAATCACACGTTTTGGTAATCATGTTTTCGAGGCGAAAGTTTTGATTGGTCATAACGTTGGTGAAAAAGTTTTGATTCCTATAATTTCTTTAACTTCTGATGCAAAATTGTCATTCAAGTTTTACGCACGGTCAATTCCCTTTGACTATTGTCTCATGGGTGATTTAATTTATAATATTTTAGTACGCAACCGTTGTGATTAAAGACATTAAGGTTACTACTGTTAATATTTTAATTATAATATCCGTGTTCCAAATTATTCATCATTTTGTATTACCATTTGCATTATGGGTATATAAAGAGGATAATATGGAAGCGATTGATACATTTTTTTATGTCAACGTATAGATAGAAATATTTAAGTGTGCAAACGTGATTATAAGAATTTTGTTTAATGCTACATAAGACTACGAGTAAATATATATTTCCACATGCATAGAATTTATTTTTTGAATACATATGTTTTGTTGATTAAAATTATTGAACTATTTATTTATTTAAATTAAATGATTTTTTCGTCTCATATCCTCATTTGCACATATATTTTCTTTTATTTATATCTTATTCTAACTAACCCACTATTTATCATTAATCGTGTATCTCATGTTTGTCATTTGTTTTATTTTATTTTACTTCGTTCATATCATAAATTAATATTGCATAAAATCATTTGCCAAACATAAATGTTATATTTCTCTTTTTGTTACTCTTTATAATATTTGTAATCCTTTATAATATTGAATACTTATTATAATTAACACATTTTTTCAATCATAAATATTATTAATTCTCTTTATCCTCTTTTTTTATTTTTCTTATCTTAAAATTTAACTTCATTATTTAAAAATCTTATGCCCCGTGCATAGCACGGGTGATAACACTAGTTTTTGTAAATGTACAGTTTGTTTTTAAGATCGTGTTTACTTTTATAAAAAGATATCCACAAGAAGATAGTTTAAATGACGTCTTAGGTACATCGTTGCAAATGGCTAATAAGCACGTACAGGATTTACATTACATTTACCTCAATTTAGAGTATAGTAAAATCCACATAATTTATGTAACATATTATAATTAATATACATAATCGTCCTACTACCTGGCCTTACCAACATGATTTCACAATCCTCACTACCTAACATGTAGGTAGTATCACCTTATCTTCTAATGTCCCTGCTAGATAAATGTATATATAATAACTCCCCCGCTTTTATTTTTTAGGTTTCAGACAATAACAAGTCTACCACTAGGATAACAGATGCATATAATATTATTTATTTAATAATTTTATGAGTGTTATACTTAGATACGGCTTGAGCCAACCAACCAAACCATTAAAACCGCACTTTATGTATCCAAGCTCAGCTCAAGCAACTATTTTATGTGTAAGGTTTCCAATCAGGTTGAAAAGTTTTCAGGCCAATATTTCGCCCCTCCCAAAGTCATACTACTGTTTACAGGTTGGAGAGGAGGACATACATTTTATTTTGAATTCGAGTACACATATTCGATTCGATTATAAAAAAAAATTGATGACGTTTAAGGTCTATCAACGTACAAGCCCATCATTTTCAGAAATATAACATGTCATTATCAGGTTTACTCATGTTACGAATTACTTAGTTTTTTTATGCAAAAATTCGATTGTAAAATTAACACTAGAATTGAACAAGAAAATAACAATACCAAGTTTTGAGCTTATTCTGAAGTGTAATCTATTAATGGAAATTGTCAGCTAAAACATTTCCACTCTCGGAAATGTATTTTGAGCATTAATTCGTAATTTTCATATAACGAGACATGCCTTTAAAATTCTTTACCCATAAAAAATACTACTGTACTAAATAAAATCTAAATTTTCTTTAGAAATCAATCTCATTTTTTCCAGAGTAAAAAAAATGATACTACTACTAAAAACTATGTATATCAATACGGAGTATAAATAAGTGGGAGTTGCTTTATTCCAAAATTATGAGTATGTTTCTTATTTTCTCCCATTGATATAACAAAATTTTAAAGTCTAACAAAAATAATAATATATCATCACACCATTATTCAGTCGTTCGAGCTTTCTTCGATTTCCTCTCCTCCACATTGGCTCCACCTCCGCTAATCGGCGACAAAAAAAACGATTCAATCTCAGCCGCCGTGATAAACAGTAGGCGGCGCCTAAACTCCGGCCGCGCTCGCCTTTTCAGCGTCGGGTACCAAGTCCTTGTTTTCCCCGGCGGCGGGGGGCACTGCGCGATCGCCGGAATTTTGTGATCCAGCGATGTCGGAGTTGTGAATCCTTCCTCCCCTTCTTCATCAGCTACCGATTTTTCTAATTTTCTTCTGCTAGCTTTGCCTTCTTCGTCTCCACGATCAGAATTTCCGCGATCTTCGTGAAATTCTGATTCGATTTCGTGATTTGGAGATGGAATTCCGCATTTTATGATTTCTTCTTTTAGGTTGGTCGACATGCTGAATGGTGAGAAGAGATCGATTTTGGAGCACATTAGAGAGAGAGAGAGAGAGAGGCAGAGAGGAAAAACGCTATGAAGATGACAAAGAAAGACTGTTATTTTACATAGGCGAATATAATGAAAATTACACTGCTTTCTATTTAGCTATGTGAGTATAAATAGTATTTTATTTTTATGATAAAAAAATCCTTATTTACGTAAATGATGACATACTGATTAATAGCATATATTGAATAGTTCCATTCCACTCAAAAATTAAGAAGACTTTAGAATAGTATGATTGTTATTTTCTTCATATATTTGAGGTAATATTAATAGATTATGGAGGGCACAGTTAATACATGTATTTATGTGTAATTACATTCTTGCTATCATTCACTAGATTTATCATCGTGAAAAGGAGAATTTTAATTCAACCTTTTTTTCTCGTTATATTAAGGGCTATAGCTATTATTAGTTAGTGAGGGAACTAGAAAAATATTTTGTCGAGGACTATACTATATTTTTAAATTTGTGAGACAAACTAATCGTAATCTCACTCTCATATTTCTTGGAGCTTAGATTTTTAGGTTGTATGGTAATTGAAAAATCAAATTATGGTTTTATATTACACATTTTGCATTGAAAAATAATATGGAAAAATTATACACTTTAATTCTCAAATTATTATTATTTTCAAAATGATACTTTTATACTTAAATTATTATTTTTTTAAAATTATGTCTGATCTACGGGAAATAACAATAAAAACTTACAAATATTAACGGAAATAAAAATGAATAGGCATTAAATTAACAACGCCAATTTGGCATTAAGAATTCGCTTCAAGGGTTACGCCGACTAATTCTCGACATTAAAATGGTGTCGGTTTAGTGTCAAATCATTTTCTTTAATTACTAATGTTACTTTATTTCGATTCATATGTAATTTCGAAAATGTCGATAGTTTAGGTATTGGAATGTAATTTTCCCAATAAAAATCGAGCCAAATTTTAAAAATAAAAATATTGCATACTACTACTATATTAGAAAGAATAAAAATCAAATACTAGTAAACTGTCGAATAATAGAAAAAGTAGTTCTCGAAATTAATGAGAACGCGACTCTTAAAATCGTTGGGTTTTGTAACCTGAAATGAGTTGTCGCATTACATTGTTTGAAGTATCATTTCTTCAAAAAGTAATTATTCGGTTTAAGAAAAAAGACGATTAAATTTTTGGGCATGGATTTAAATGCAACGATTTCTTCCCCATCTAGCTTTTAGTATATAGTAGGGGCCATAATTTAAGACTAGGTCAAAGTAGTTGGAGGCTGTAAATTCGAATTCCTTTTGAGCCATTATTATCACTATTGAAGTACTGTAAATTAAATATACTATATTTTTTACTACATTAAGCAATTTAGTTAATGAGATTTCAAATTAAAGGTATTAATCTCCTTTTTATATTAATATTAGGGGAAAAGGTCTATGCAAATAATACAAAATGTACCAAACTATTTCCATCTTATACATTTATTCTAGACTTTCGCGCGCGCGCATAAGAGCATCCGCAGCGGTGAGCAGGACGCTGTCCGTCCGTCCGTCCTTGCCAGCGGCACGACACCGCTGTCCGCCTCTGCGCTCTCGAGCACGTCCGTGCCAGGGAGCAGCTGATGTGGCGCGTTCTGATTGGCCAACGGCATTTCCGTTGGGAATTCAATTTTTTTTAAAATCGAAAATAATACCCAAAAAAAATTTATTTTCAGAATCCCAAAAATCTGGCCGTTTTTTTACCGTTTTTCTGGATTTTTTTTATTATCCCCAAAATCATCTATAAATACACACATTAATCATCCATTTTTCACATCAAATCATCTCTCATTCATATTTTTCATACAACTTATATCTACATCTTCCTCTCGCACTCAAACCCTCAAATGGATTTCACCCATCTCATTGCGGAAGCGGAGCGCGAAGAACAAGAATACTATGAACAACATCGTGCCGCCTATGAAGCCTATGTCGCAACGAAAGGCTCGTTGCCGACTATTTTTCCGACCAGCCGCGGTTTCCGGAAGATTACTTTCGGCGCCGTTTTCGCATGTCAAAACGCTTGTTTATGCGTATTGTCAACACATTGTCCGACCGTGTTGAATACTCTCAAACAAGTAAAGACGCAGCCGGTCGGCAAAGTCTCTCGGCGTTGCAAAAGTGTACGTGTGCCATCCGACAACTTGCTACTGGGCAAACGGCCGACCTCTTCGACGAGTATTTGCATGTCGGTGAGTCCACTGGAATCCTTTGCCTTAAAAATTTTTGCGAGGGCGTTCGTTCAGCTTTCGGGGATGAATTCCTTTGGGCACCCATCACCAATGATTGCCAACGGTTGCTTCGTCTTCACGAAACAGTCCATGGTTTTCCCGATATGCTTGGCAGCATTGACTGCATGCATTGGAGGTGGAAGAATTGCCCGACTGCTTGGAGGGGACAACACTTAAGCGGCCACAAAGGCGGCAGCCCAACACTTATCCTTGAAGCGGTCGCCGACTACCGCCTATGGATTTGGCATGCATATTTCGGTGTTGCCGGATCCAACAACGACTTGAACGTGCTCTATTCTTCACCACTCTTCAATGATATGTTGAATGGTGTAGCACCGGCGATCGACTACACCGTCAACGGAAATACATACCTCATGAGTTACTATCTCGCCGATGGTATCTACCCAAGGTGGTCGACTTTGGTGAAGACGCTCAGCAACCCGCAAGACCTGAGACAGGTTCTTTTTGCGCAGCGTTAAGAGCCCGCTCGTAAAGACGTCGAAAGAGCTTTTGGGGTCCTTCAAGCCCGATTCAACATTGTGAAGGTCCCGTCTCGGCCGTAGTACGTGAAAAATATCACCGACATCATGTACACGTGTATTATCTTGCACAACATGATTATAGCCGACGAAGGACCGAGGGCGGCTAGCTTTTACGACGAGGATGAAGCCGGAAGCTCAATCGCGAGGTCTCCCCCACGCCGAGGTGTGCATACGACGGTGGGTGAGAGGATCGAAATAAGGCACACAATGCTCGATACCCGAACCCACGTTGAGCTACAAGAAGACCTAATCAAACACATTTGGGTGAAATTCGGCCACGAGTAGTGGGTTTTTTTCAATTTTATGAATTTAATTATGTAATTTTAAATTTTTAGGATTTAAATTATGTAATTTTTAATTTTTAAGACTTTAATTATGAAAATTTTAATTTTTAGGATTTTAATTATGTAATTTTTAATTTTTTTGTAATTTGTAATATTATTCCGGTTATTTTTAATGCATTTTAATATTGTGGAAATGTTTTTATTTAAATTGAATAATAGAATGGTGGGACCCTTGAGCTTGTCCTTGTGGAAGAGCACGTATGTGGGTGTTGTGCTCTTGTCTAAGAGCACGGATGTGGATGCTCTAAGAGTAAAAAAGTTGTACCCAAATTGATCTTAAATAATGACTACATCAGTATTCGGTGGAAAATATAAAAAATTGAGGGGAGTTATGTTATGAATAGGAGAGTATTTTTCTAAAATCCATTATCATTTTTTTCCATAATGTGATTCAGGAAATCTCATGACATTTCTATTTCCAAATTATATACTTAACCAATTAGGACATAGAAATTGATAGTATACATGTTTTTTTAAGAATTACGGTGTTGGAAGTGATGGAATAAAGTAAAGGCAAATGGAAAGTACATAATACCACTAGCATTACTTAAGCAATATATATTTAAGTACTTTTCATATTTCTCATTCCTTATTATTTTTATTTCTAACTTCTAATTAATTAAATTTAGAAAAGACCAGGGATGGATCTATATTAGACTCACAAGGGGCAAATGCCCCACGTCAAAAAAAATTATTTATACTATTTTGATCATATTTTAAAAATTTTGGAAATATCCCTTATATTTACCCATTCTCTAATCCTTAAAATATCTTCATGTGTATTTTTGCCCCATCTATATAGAATTTCTGGCTCCGTCCCTAGAAAAGACTATACTAAACATCTAAAAGTTACATAATTGTAGGGACAACGGATATAAATTTTGGAGCATGGAAAGATGGAAGTGTGTGAGTGTTGCGTGTGCTCCGTCTTAAAGCGTCATGCTCTGGCATTGAGCACTTGATGTTCTAAAATCACAACTTTAACTAAAATTTGATAATTTTTCACGACCTTAAGAGTTTATCACAAGCACTAAATCGATTGTATATTAAATTTAAAACAATTTATGATTTCCCCCAAGTTATACATACATGGCCAAATTAAAACTTTAGGTTTTTAGTTTTGTCACGACGAATGAGAGATAGGGTGAGAGGAGGAGGAACCGAGGAAGTAGAAAAGTGAAGATAATGTGAATTTTTCTTAGGAGTATAGTTTAATTTTCATATTCAAAATGACATTGTTTTGATTCATGTATTTGTCATAGTATAAGTTTAAATTTGGCCATGTAAGTATTGATTTGGGGAAAATCCCAACTCATGAAAAATTTACTATAAAACCAATGTTCTTATATTTGCAACAAACTAGTGTTAAATTTATGGAAAGTACTAGATTTCAGCTAGATTTTATGATTGTGTATAACATTTTCCCATTAAATAACAAAGGACTTTAATTTTTTATGACAAAATTAAGCACTCCATATAGCCAGTAGCAGTATTTTGTGTTTTTTTTTTGCCAAAACTACCTATATTTTTAATAAAGCAAATTAATTTGTTTTCGTTTCAAATTTCAGTTCAGAATCATAGGATTAAACCACGCATGAAGCATGAGTTCAATGAGATATAGAACACACTATAAAGCAGTAACGTTCAAGCTTTTGTATAGAATAAAGTGATCTAAAGTTTAAATCACACTTTTCGACTAAAAAAGTTATCACATCTTTAACTAAAATTAGTATAGAAACAAATGGATAAGGAAAAGACAATGAAACGGCCCTGCTTATTTCGTGTTGATTCGGAAGTTGGAACCGGGCTTGAGAAAAAGAAAAAAAGTACATTTAGAATAAATATATTAATACTATAATACCTTAATTATTCCCGAAAGGATTCTTCAAAAATACGAAAACATAATTCAAATTTGAGATCATAAATATCACATGACATCATAATCCAATTCACGTACTCACGTGAATTTAATACCCCCTCTCTTATTTTATTTCATCAGTTGTAATTACATGTATAAAAATCTGATTACACCCAATTAAAGGGAGTATAGACAAATAAGTTTAGTTTTAGCGTGGCCTAACCTAGCTCAAATTTGAATTTAGTAGGGCTTCAACTAAATTTGAATAATCAACATAATTAAATCAAGCAGTTACACAATTTGGGGTTTGTTCATAAAGTGTAAGTTGAATTATAAATAAATCCTAACTCAATAAAAAGGTACGGTGGTGACAATGAATGCTTAATAAAACCAATAAATAGAACATTAATTGATCCACCTCATTCCTAATTACTTTAATTCAAATGAGGAGTAGTACACTTAATCTGCATATAATCTGTTAATAAACTTAATCTAATAAACGACATTAGGTAGATCATAGATTGTACCACACTTTAAACACATTGTTGGATTCAAAATCGTAACTTTAAGCAAGTTATAGTTTCTATCATAGCTAAATAATTTCCGAGTTTGGCTTGAAAATATTAATAGATTCGATCATAACTTTCATCAATAAATTTACCCACTCCATCAATAAATTGGTTATCTTGTTCTCTCATAAAAACAAGAAAACCAAATTGTTCTCTTTTTATTTAATTATTCTTTTTCCTCCACCTATAGAGTGATGTCTGCAACGTACGAATGTCTCATTGAAGACACATAAATTTTCTTAGAGCATCCGCAATGGGGCGGACGATAGGCCGCTCGATGCCTCGGGCGCGCCATCGTCCGCCCATTGTGGGTGCGCGGACGATGACCGATGCATCATCCGCGCCCTATAGATCGTCCGCGGATGATATGCGGACGATAGGGCATCGTCCGCGCCATCGTCCGCCCATTGTGGGTGACGCGGACGATACAACGTTTTTTTTTTAATTCTGAAAAATTTATTTATATAAATACCCCCTACCCACCTTCATTTGTAACATTTCCATTCACTTTTCCACACTCAAATTACACTATAAAATGGATTCCAGTGAATACCCAAGTCCGAATAGTCCGATGTTTGGGGGTGGTGCAAGTTGGCCAGGTACAAACCCTAGGCGGAGTTGGCAGCGACCGCCAATCGGAGGACGTTGTTGGACACGCACAACGCCCTCATGCAATGTCAGGACCCGGCCAAAGTCGAATACCTCCAGGGGATGATCGATGAGCTGCGCCGCAAGTTGGGACTTTTGTAGAGTAGTCAACTTTTTTTTCATTTCTAACTCGTGTAAAACTTTTTTTTAATCAATGTAGGATTTGCCGTTTTTAATTAATCAAGGTATTTTTTTAAATTATTTTGCATTGACATATTTGAAAATATTTAAATTAATTAACAAAACAATAGTGAAATCTATAGAGCGGCTTATAGGGTGCCCCACTGCAGGTGGAAGGGTAGGAGGATAAAATGCTGACGTGGCGGTGCATAGGGCGGGCTTTAGGGCTCCCTTAGGGCTCCCACTGCTAATGCTCTTACAGAATCTTGTGGTAAATTAATTAAAAATTTTCCTTTGACCTTAAACCAGTATATTTTAGTTTTCTAATTTAACCCATCTTCCAACAAATTTTTTTGGATTTTATTGCTTTTTTCTTACAAAATTATTCCAACTTAATATTGAGGGTTCCAACTTACATTTAATAATTTAACATTCTGATTATACATAACCATAACAAAACTAGAATATGGAGAAGATATCAAAAATAAAAATTCACACACATATATAGCATTATTCTATTCAAAATATGTAGTAATAGTAGCAAATAACATTAGAAACTAATTAATCAAAAAGACAAATCCTTTATATAAATGGTTAATGCAGACAAAATGGAGACACACATATATAGGCCGCTATAGCATTATTTATTCTTCTTCAGTTCATCATATTACATAAGAAACTATATCAAATATGCGATCTTAGTCATATAAAATTGGATTATGCAGAAAAAGAAAATTGAAATAGAGATAGCGATGTTACTCTTCAAATTTCAAATTATGTTAATACGTAAAATAAAAGCATTGCTAGCCCCTAAGGTATTTTTTTTTTAAATTCCAAAACACATGCTATCTAGTTGTACGTCTGTTGATGCTAGCTAGGAAATAGAAGTTGGTAGCCTAGGACAAAAATCAATACGCTAAAATTTTAAAATACGCTTAAGACAAAAAAGATAAAGATCCATATTTAAGAAAATATGAAAATATGTACTACTCTATATCATATTATTATTTTTTAACTTGATGTATCCACAAAAATTAATTACTTTTCATTTTTTATAATATGGTCCTCATTCTCTCTCCTTTTTCCACTTCAACTAAATATTCATATACAACTTTTCTCGCTCTCTCACATGTTTCACTAATTTGATATTAAAACTCATTTTGATTATTACATGAATGCTGGTTTAAACTAACAAGTGTGTGATCAAATACTAACTATTTTACAGTAATAACTAATACTCCATCCGTCACACTTTAGGAGTCCCAGTCACTTTTGCACACCCGTTTTATAAAAATGATAATAAATAGTTAAAGTTGAGAAATGGTAAAATAAGAGAGAAAATAATATATAGAAGAGTCTTGTCTACATTATTATCTCTCTTACTTTACCATTTCTCCACTTTAACTATTTATTATGATTTTTACAAAACGGGTGTGCAAAAGTGACCAGGACTCCTAATGTGGGACGGATGGAGTAACTAATTTCAATTTTGTATGTTAAAAATATCAACACAAAGACATAAATTTATCAATCTTCTTGTGTTGATAAACTTATGTCTTTGTGTTGATATTTAAATTTACATGTTGTATTCATATAATTATGTCTTTGTGTTGATAATTTTAATACACAAAATTGAAAATTGTTAGTTATTACTGTAAATTAGTATTATCCTAACGTGATCCACATTTTTATTAACTAATAACAAAATGTGTGGTCTATGTATCGATCATCACATGAATGTTCATGATTTAGTTTCAATATATGTATTGCTCCCTTTATTCCATCGTATGTGATTGATTTCTTTTCAGCACGAGATTTAAGAAAATGATATTTATTGAGTTAAGTGGAAAGAATAAAGTAAGAGAAATAAGAGAGAGTAAAATAAGAGAGATTTGATGTTCTGTTTTTAAGTTAAAAATGAAAATCAATCACTTGTAATGAAACAACGGGAAAATCAATCACCGATTGAGTATAAAATAACAAATAATATTAGTCTATGTATAAAATAATGTTACTTTTTATCAATGTTTTAAAAACCGGACCGGCAAGCGAACCGGCGTCATTACTGGTTCACTGGTTCAACCGGTTCACTGGTCGAACCATTGGTTGAACCGGAATACTGTTTATATATATATATATATATATATATATATATATATATATATATATATTTATTTAGTAGTAAATAATAAAATTTAATCAAATGTTTTATCAATAAATATTATAGTATTATACATTTAATAGTATTATTATAGAAAACAAGTCTTGTACTAGTATATTAGATTATTTAATGACGTTAAGTTTAAATACAATAATAAATTATAATACACAATATTAAAAACTAGTATTAAACTCTATGTATAATTATAAACTCCTATATTATAAAACATTAGTGATTGTAAAAGTATAATTAAAATATAAGAAATATATTAAAATTAACAATTTCTTAAAAGAATATTTAAAATTAAAATGAATTATCTTAAAAGAATATAAAATTAAAAAGAATATATTTTTAGTGAATGATAGAATTTTATTAATTTTTTTATCAACAAATATAATTAAATATATAAATTATACTAGTAGTAAGTTATTGTAAATAAAAAATTTAATATTTATGTATAAAAATAAATAAGTTCATAGTATTATTTTCAAAAAGTAATGCGGCAAAATAATATTATACATAAAGATATATGAATAAACATAAATTAAAAACATATATTTAGTAAATACTCCTAGTATATAATCAAATAGTAGTAAACTTTTAATATAATTAATCACATATTCTTAATATACATATATACGTATTAAACACGAATTATTAGTTTATATAGATAAATATTTCGTGTTTAACATATGAAAATAATTTATGTTCATATTACTACCAAGAAGTCCTTGTGGTGTAGTGGTAGAATTGTTGGTAAGTTCATCGAGAGGTCTTGAGTTCGACCCCTATCAATACTAAAATTTTAGAATAAAATTTTGAAAAGCATGTGAACCGGTTTCCGGTTCCCGGCCAGACCGGTCCGACCTGCCGGTTTCGGCGGTTCATGGCGGTTGAACATGTCACTGGTTTTATAGTGCTAACCGGACCGGATCACCTACCGGTTCGCGGTTGAACCGGTCGAACCGGCCGGTCCGGTCCGGTTTTTAAAACATTGCTTTTTATGATATCAAATTACAGAGTATATTAAATTTCAACTGTAAACCTTTTTATAAGTAACTGTAATCGTTCCTGGATAATTTACGTGGCCCATCATTGGATATCATCCCACTATATGGGCTAAACTTAGCGGGCCACACAAAATTGGGCCTAGATTTTTAGGAACCCAACCCGACCCGACAACAGAAACTATAATGCGTTTTTTCCACTATTTTAATCAATGTTTTAAAAACCGGACCGGACCGGCCGGTTCGACCGGTTCAACCGCGAACCGGTAGGTGATCCGGTCCGGTTAGCACTATAAAACCAGTGACATGTTCAACCGCCATGAACCTCCGAAACCGGCCGGTCGGACCGGTCTGGCCGGGAACCGGAAACCGGTTCACATGCTTTTCAAAATTTTATTCTAAAATTTTAGAATTGATAGGGGTCGAACTCAAGACCTCTCGATGAACTTACCAACAATTCTACCACTACACCACAAGGACTTCTTGGTAGTAATATGAACATAAATTATTTTCATATGTTAAACACGAAATATTTATCTATATAAACTAATAATTCGTGTTTAATACGTATATATGTATATTAAGAATATGTGATTAATTATATTAAAAGTTTACTACTATTTGATTATATACTAGGAGTATTTACTAAATATATGTTTTTAATTTATGTTTATTCATATATCTTTATGTATAATATTATTTTGCCGCATTACTTTTTGAAAATAATACTATGAACTTATTTATTTTTATACATAAATATTAAATTTTTTATTTACAATAACTTACTACTAGTATAATTTATATATTTAATTATATTTGTTGATAAAAAAATTAATAAAATTCTATCATTCACTAAAAATATATTCTTTTTAATTTTATATTCTTTTAAGATAATTCATTTTAATTTTAAATATTCTTTTAAGAAATTGTTAATTTTAATATATTTCTTATATTTTAATTATACTTTTACAATCACTAATGTTTTATAATATAGGAGTTTATAATTATACATAGAGTTTAATACTAGTTTTTAATATTGTGTATTATAATTTATTATTGTATTTAAACTTAACGTCATTAAATAATCTAATATACTAGTACAAGACTTGTTTTCTATAATAATACTATTAAATGTATAATACTATAATATTTATTGATAAAACATTTGATTAAATTTTATTATTTACTACTAAATAAATAAATATATATATATATAGGGTAGTGATCAATGTATAACTAATCTTAAGTGTATAACTAGAGAACAAATCTCAGCCACACATCTTAATGGAACAAATATTATTTATTTTAATTATATAAAATAGATCAAGGGTAGTTTTGGAAATTCATTATGAGATTAAAATTAGTTAAGCATTTTCGTTCCTTATATTTCCAAATCTGAGACCAAGTGAGCGAGGTGAGGAACATCCGGCGATCGCTGCCTGGACGGTTAATTTTATGGAACTGCGACCAAGTGCGGCGAGGGAGGTGAGGAACATCCGGCGATCGCTGCCTGGACGGTTAACTCATCATCTGAAGCATGATTCGGAGTTCTCGCTCTTCGACACGTGCTTCGATCTATCCGTAAAGACGGAGGTGAAGGTGCCGACGGTGGTGCTGCATTTCAGGGCGCGGATGGATGTGTCGCTGCCGGCGTCGAATATTGTCACTACACAGCAATTACGTTGAATATTGCTCATGGCTATGCTTTTGTAATATATACAAAAAGTATGAAATGAATATTGGTGTGTCAATGTAGATTAAGGGAATGAATGTTGTAAATGCACATTGATCGAGAAATGAGAGTTGGTATTTTTGATTATTCGTAAATTTTGTTATTGTTTTTTTGTTTCCTATAAATCTTTCGGTTAGATTCATTGTAAGATAAAGAAGAATAGATGTATATTAATATGAGCACAGTATGTGTTTGATGAAATGTCACAGTGAGTTCATTATTTGATGGAATTTGGGGGATTTTAGTTTTACAAAACACATCACTCTTAGCATGATTTAATTCACTCTTGTTTACAAAATACATCACTCTTATTACGATTTTACTTCACTGTTGTTTACAAAACACATCACTCTTATTATGATTTTACTTCACTCTTGTTTACAAAACACATCACTCTTAGCTTGATTTTACTTCACTCTTGTTTACAAAACACATCACTCTTATTACGATTTTACTTCACTGTTATTTACAAAACACATCACTCTTAGTATGATTTTACTTCACTCTTGTTCACAAAACACATCACTCTTGTTCTGATTTCACTTCACTCTTATTCACAAAACACATCACTCTTGTTCTGATTTCACTTCACTCTTGTTCACAAAACACATCACTCTTGTTCTGATTTCACTTCACTCTTGTTCACAAAACACATCACTCTTGTTCTGATTTCACTTCACTCTTGTTCACAAAACACATCACTCTTATTCTGATTTTACTTCATTCTTGTTTACAAAACACATCACTCTTATTACGATTTTACTTCACTGTTATTTACAAAACACATCACTCTTAGTATGATTTTACTTCACTCTTGTTCACAAAACACATCACTCTTGTTCTGATTTCACTTCACTCTTATTCACAAAACACATCACTCTTGTTCTGATTTCACTTCACTCTTGTTCACAAAACACATCACTCTTGTTCTGATTTCACTTCACTCTTGTTCACAAAACACATCACTCTTGTTCTGATTTCACTTCACTCTTGTTCACAAAACACATCACTCTTATTCTGATTTTACTTCATTCTTGTTTACAAAACACATCACTCTTATTACGATTTTACTTCACTGTTATTTACAAAACACATCACTCTTAGTATGATTTTACTTCACTCTTGTTCACAAAACACATCACTCTTGTTCTGATTTCACTTCACTCTTGTTCACAAAACACATCACTCTTAGTATGATTTTACTTCACTCTTGTTCACAAAACACATCACTCTTGTTCTGATTTCACTTCACTCTTGTTCACAAAACACATCACTCTTATTCTGAGTTTACTTCACTCTTGTTCACAAAACACATCACTCTTATTCTGATTTTATTTCACTGCTGTTCACAAAACACATCACTCTTGTTCTGATTTTACTTCACTCTTGTTTACAAAACACATCACTCTTATTCTCATTTTACTTCACTATTGTTTAAAATATCATCACTATTAGAATGATTCAGTTTTTTACTTCTAATTTTACTTCACTAATGTGGGAAACAAACACACACATCAACTATTCAGTTCACTGATTCTCTCTCTACACACATTCGCCGGAAAATCAATTTGCCGAATTCATTGAATACAAATCCATTAAACCAACAACAGCAGCCTGCTTACTATTCACACAAATACATTTAATTCCTATCATCAAAGCACCTATGCATTTCATATCATCACTGCACCTATGCATCAAAGCACCTATCATCAAAGCACCTATACATTTAATTCGTATCCAAGGAGATACATGTGATCAACCGTGATTCCGCCGATCTCCCTAATCACCATCTCCTTCTCATCAAAGCACCTATGCATTTCCTCCTCCGCCAAATCTTCTCATTCTAATTTCTCCACAATCCTTTCCAAAACCTGGATTCGCTCATCTCTAGCATCCAATTCCACCTTCAGCGACGCCTTTTTCCCCAATTCAGCGTCTGATTCCTGCTACTGCGACGGCGACGCCAACGAGAGGAAGAGAAGAGAGGAGGAGAGAAGAAGACGAGACGCTAATTGAATTCAATTTTCAAAATTGGATTTAATTCGCTGTACAATGACCATAATACCCCTGACTTGTTATTATGGAGTAAATTTGTGATTGAGGGAGCTAATATCCCATTAAATTCGAAATTTAATATTAGCCCTTGATTTTTTTGATCTTGTGGCTATTATTTGTTCTCTAGTTATATGGTTAAGATGTGTTTGCCATAGATCATGACCCTATATATATATATAGGGTAGTGATCAATATATAACTAATCTTAAGTGTATAACTAGAGAACAAATCTCAGCCACACATCTCAATGCTCCAAATTAATCTCATGGCTTAGCTATTTTTACATGTTTTAAATAAAAAGTAATTAACAAGGGTATTTTGGGAAATCATATTCAACTCCAACCATCTCCTTCAATTTTCCAACTCCAATTCACACTCCATTATTTCCGGCGGAGTACGGGGAGCTGACAGACACGGCGGTGCATGGGGTGGTGGTGATTGGGAGGAGTGTGTTCTCCTACTGGGGCTTTTTTGGGTGCTGAAGCTGCTCTCGGGGCTGGGGATTAGCCGGGAGAGTAGAGCGGCGCTGGAGCGGCTGATTGGGAGATGCTCGATCAGGCGAAGCTGGACCTTCTGGTGTCCGGCGGAGGAGTAGGGTTGTATGATGTGAATTTGGTGGTGAGGCTGATCAGATTGTGTGTGTATCACTCAATTTTCCAGCTCCAATTCAATTTGGAAACTATATTTGGAGTTTCCGAAAGATTAGGATAATTTCTATATACATCTATTTAATTTTTTAATTACCTAATTTATTTTTTGTTTTTTACAATTAATTGTGTTGATTATTCATATGAAATTAATTGTGGTAATAATTATTCAACAAATCTAAGTACAAATGCATTCGAAGTCCACCCAACACAAACAGTGGGAATAATTATGTTAACTCCAATAAACCCATCTTAACCCATCTATAAAAAAAAGTACTCTTAATGAAATCAATTACATATTCATGTGACTGCTGGGGTAGTTTAATGAAATGGGCGGACAAGAGGAATGATTCATTAATTAATTACTTGATGTAATTAGTTGGTTTATAGGTGAAATGTAATTGTTTACAAAACACATCACTCATGATTTTACCTCACTCTTGTTCACAAAACACGTCACTCTTATTATGATTTTACCTCACTCTTGTTCACAAAACACGTCACTCTTATTGTGATTTTACTTCACTCTTGTTTACAAAACATCACTCTTGTTCTGATTTTACTTCACTCTTGTTCACAAAACACATCACTCTTGTTCTGATTTCACTTCACTCTTGTTCACAAAACACATCACTCTTGTTCTGATTTCACTTCACTCTTGTTCACAAAACACATCACTCTTGTTCTGATTTCACTTCACTCTTGTTCTGATTTTACTTCACTCTTGTTCACAAAACACTTCACTCTTGTTCTGATTTTACTTCACTCTTGTTCACAAAACACATCACTCTTATTCTGATTTTATTTCACTGCTGTTCACAAAACACATCACTCTTGTTCTGATTTTACTTCACTCTTGTTTACAAAACACATCACTCTTATTCTCATTTTACTTCACTATTGTTTAAAATATCATCACTATTAGAATGATTCAGTTTTTTACTTCTAATTTTACTTCACTAATGTGGGAAACAAACACACACATCAACTATTCAGTTCACTGATTCTCTCTCTACACACATTCGCCGGAAAATCAATTTGCCGAATTCATTGAATACAAATCCATTAAACCAACAACAGCAGCCTGCTTACTATTCACACAAATACATTTAATTCCTATCATCAAAGCACCTATGCATTTCATATCATCAACTGCACCTATGCATCAAAGCACCTATCATCAAAGCACCTATACATTTAATTCGTATCCAAGGAGATACATGTGATCAACCGTGATTCCGCCGATCTCCCTAATCACCATCTCCTTCTCATCAAAGCACCTATGCATTTCCTCCTCCGCCAAATCTTCTCATTCTAATTTCTCCACAATCCTTTCCAAAACCTGGATTCGCTCATCTCTAGCATCCAATTCCACCTTCAGCGACGCCTTTTTCCCCAATTCAGCGTCCGATTCCTGCTACTGCGACGGCGACGCCAACGAGAGGAAGAGAAGAGAGGAGGAGAGAAGAAGACGAGACGCTAATTGAATTCAATTTTCAAAATTGGATTTAATTCGCTGTACAATGACCATAATACCCCTGACTTGTTATTATGGAGTAAATTTGTGATTGAGGGAGCTAATATCCCATTAAATTCGAAATTTAATATTAGCCCTTGATTTTTTTGATCTTGTGGCTATTATTTGTTCTCTAGTTATATGGTTAAGAGGTGTTTGCCATAGATCATGACCCTATATATATATATATATATAGGGTAGTGATCAATATATAACTAATCTTAAGTGTATAACTAGAGAACAAATCTCAGCCACACATCTCAATGCTCCAAATTAATCTCATGGCTTAGCTATTTTTACATGTTTTAAATAAAAAGTAATTAACAAGGGTATTTTGGGAAATCATATTCAACTCCAACCATCTCCTTCAATTTTCCAACTCCAATTCACACTCCATTATTTCCGGCAGAGTACGGGGAGCTGACAGACACGGCGGTGCATGGGGTGGTGGTGATTGGGAGGAGTGTGTTCTCCTACTGGGGCTTTTTTGGGTGCTGAAGCTGCTCTCGGGGCTGGGGATTAGCCGGGAGAGTAGAGCGGCGCTGGAGCGGCTGATTGGGAGATGCTCGATCAGGCGAAGCTGGACCTTCTGGTGTCCGGCGGAGGAGTAGGGGTGTATGATGTGAATTTGGTGGTGAGGCTGATCAGATTGTGTGTGTATCACTCAATTTTCCAGCTCCAATTCAATTTGGAAACTATATTTGGAGTTTCCGAAAGATTAGGATAATTTCTATATACATCTATTTAATTTTTTTAATTACCTAATTTATTTTTTGTTTTTTTACAATTAATTGTGTTGATTATTCATATGAAATTAATTGTGGTAATAATTATTCAACAAATCTAAGTACAAATGCATTCGAAGTCCACCCAACACAAACAGTGGGAATAATTATGTTAACTCCAATAAACCCATCTTAACCCATCTATAAAAAAAAGTACTCTTAATGAAATCAATTACATATTCATGTGACTGCTGGGGTAGTTTAATGAAATGGGCGGACAAGAGGAATGATTCATTAATTAATTACTTGATGTAATTAGTTGGTTTATAGGTGAAATGTAATTGTTTACAAAACACATCACTCATGATTTTACCTCACTCTTGTTCACAAAACACGTCACTCTTATTATGATTTTACCTCACTCTTGTTCACAAAACACGTCACTCTTATTGTGATTTTACTTCACTCTTGTTTACAAAACATCACTCTTGTTCTGATTTTACTTCACTCTTGTTCACAAAACACATCACTCTTGTTCTGATTTCACTTCACTCTTGTTCACAAAACACATCACTCTTGTTCTGATTTCACTTCACTCTTGTTCACAAAACACATCACTCTTGTTCTGATTTCACTTCACTCTTGTTCTGATTTTACTTCACTCTTGTTCACAAAACACTTCACTCTTGTTCTGATTTTACTTCACTCTTGTTCACAAAACACATCACTCTTATTCTGATTTTATTTCACTGCTGTTCACAAACACATCACTCTTGTTCTGATTTTACTTCACTCTTGTTTACAAAACACATCACTCTTATTCTCATTTTACTTCACTATTGTTTAAAATATCATCACTATTAGAATGATTCAGTTTTTTACTTCTAATTTTACTTCACTAATGTGGGAAACAAACACACACATCAACTATTCAGTTCACTGATTCTCTCTCTACACACATTCGCCGGAAAATCAATTTGCCGAATTCATTGAATACAAATCCATTAAACCAACAACAGCAGCCTGCTTACTATTCACACAAATACATTTAATTCCTATCATCAAAGCACCTATGCATTTCATATCATCAACTGCACCTATGCATCAAAGCACCTATCATCAAAGCACCTATACATTTAATTCGTATCCAAGGAGATACATGTGATCAACCGTGATTCCGCCGATCTCCCTAATCACCATCTCCTTCTCATCAAAGCACCTATGCATTTCCTCCTCCGCCAAATCTTCTCATTCTAATTTCTCCACAATCCTTTCCAAAACCTGGATTCGCTCATCTCTAGCATCCAATTCCACCTTCAGCGACGCCTTTTTCCCCAATTCAGCGTCCGATTCCTGCTACTGCGACGGCGACGCCAACGAGAGGAAGAGAAGAGAGGAGGAGAGAAGAAGACGAGACGCTAATTGAATTCAATTTTCAAAATTGGATTTAATTCGCTGTACAATGACCATAATACCCCTGACTTGTTATTATGGAGTAAATTTGTGATTGAGGGAGCTAATATCCCATTAAATTCGAAATTTAATATTAGCCCTTGATTTTTTTGATCTTGTGGCTATTATTTGTTCTCTAGTTATATGGTTAAGAGGTGTTTGCCATAGATCATGACCCTATATATATATATATATATATATATAGGGTAGTGATCAATATATAACTAATCTTAAGTGTATAACTAGAGAACAAATCTCAGCCACACATCTCAATGCTCCAAATTAATCTCATGGCTTAGCTATTTTTACATGTTTTAAATAAAAAGTAATTAACAAGGGTATTTTGGGAAATCATATTCAACTCCAACCATCTCCTTCAATTTTCCAACTCCAATTCACACTCCATTATTTCCGGCGGAGTACGGGGAGCTGACAGACACGGCGGTGCATGGGGTGGTGGTGATTGGGAGGAGTGTGTTCTCCTACTGGGGCTTTTTTGGGTGCTGAAGCTGCTCTCGGGGCTGGGGATTAGCCGGGAGAGTAGAGCGGCGCTGGAGCGGCTGATTGGGAGATGCTCGATCAGGCGAAGCTGGACCTTCTGGTGTCCGGCGGAGGAGTAGGGGTGTATGATGTGAATTTGGTGGTGAGGCTGATCAGATTGTGTGTGTATCACTCAATTTTCCAGCTCCAATTCAATTTGGAAACTATATTTGGAGTTTCCGAAAGATTAGGATAATTTCTATATACATCTATTTAATTTTTTTAATTACCTAATTTATTTTTTGTTTTTTACAATTAATTGTGTTGATTATTCATATGAAATTAATTGTGGTAATAATTATTCAACAAATCTAAGTACAAATGCATTCGAAGTCCACCCAACACAAACAGTGGGAATAATTATGTTAACTCCAATAAACCCATCTTAACCCATCTATAAAAAAAAGTACTCTTAATGAAATCAATTACATATTCATGTGACTGCTGGGGTAGTTTAATGAAATGGGCGGACAAGAGGAATGATTCATTAATTAATTACTTGATGTAATTAGTTGGTTTATAGGTGAAATGTAATTGTTTACAAAACACATCACTCATGATTTTACCTCACTCTTGTTCACAAAACACGTCACTCTTATTATGATTTTACCTCACTCTTGTTCACAAAACACGTCACTCTTATTGTGATTTTACTTCACTCTTGTTTACAAAACATCACTCTTGTTCTGATTTTACTTCACTCTTGTTCACAAAACACATCACTCTTGTTCTGATTTCACTTCACTCTTGTTCACAAAACACATCACTCTTGTTCTGATTTCACTTCACTCTTGTTCACAAAACACATCACTCTTGTTCTGATTTCACTTCACTCTTGTTCTGATTTTACTTCACTCTTGTTCACAAAACACTTCACTCTTGTTCTGATTTTACTTCACTCTTGTTCACAAAACACATCACTCTTATTCTGATTTTATTTCACTGCTGTTCACAAAACACATCACTCTTGTTCTGATTTACTTCACTCTTGTTTACAAAACACATCACTCTTATTCTCATTTTACTTCACTATTGTTTAAAATATCATCACTATTAGAATGATTCAGTTTTTTACTTCTAATTTTACTTCACTAATGTGGGAAACAAACACACACATCAACTATTCAGTTCACTGATTCTCTCTCTACACACATTCGCCGGAAAATCAATTTGCCGAATTCATTGAATACAAATCCATTAAACCAACAACAGCAGCATGCTTACTATTCACACAAATACATTTAATTCCTATCATCAAAGCACCTATGCATTTCATATCATCAACTGCACCTATGCATCAAAGCACCTATCATCAAAGCACCTATACATTTAATTCGTATCCAAGGAGATACATGTGATCAACCGTGATTCCGCCGATCTCCCTAATCACCATCTCCTTCTCATCAAAGCACCTATGCATTTCCTCCTCCGCCAAATCTTCTCATTCTAATTTCTCCACAATCCTTTCCAAAACCTGGATTCGCTCATCTCTAGCATCCAATTCCACCTTCAGCGACGCCTTTTTCCCCAATTCAGCGTCCGATTCCTGCTACTGCGACGGCGACGCCAACGAGAGGAAGAGAAGAGAGGAGGAGAGAAGAAGACGAGACGCTAATTGAATTCAATTTTCAAAATTGGATTTAATTCGCTGTACAATGACCATAATACCCCTGACTTGTTATTATGGAGTAAATTTGTGATTGAGGGAGCTAATATCCCATTAAATTCGAAATTTAATATTAGCCCTTGATTTTTTGATCTTGTGGCTATTATTTGTTCTCTAGTTATATGGTTAAGAGGTGTTTGCCATAGATCATGACCCTATATATATATATATATATAGGGTAGTGATCAATATATAACTAATCTTAAGTGTATAACTAGAGAACAAATCTCAGCCACACATCTCAATGCTCCAAATTAATCTCATGGCTTAGCTATTTTTACATGTTTTAAATAAAAAGTAATTAACAAGGGTATTTTGGGAAATCATATTCAACTCCAACCATCTCCTTCAATTTTCCAACTCCAATTCACACTCCATTATTTCCGGCGGAGTACGGGGAGCTGACAGACACGGCGGTGCATGGGGTGGTGGTGATTGGGAGGAGTGTGTTCTCCTACTGGGGCTTTTTTGGGTGCTGAAGCTGCTCTCGGGGCTGGGGATTAGCCGGGAGAGTAGAGCGGCGCTGGAGCGGCTGATTGGGAGATGCTCGATCAGGCGAAGCTGGACCTTCTGGTGTCCGGCGGAGGAGTAGGGGTGTATGATGTGAATTTGGTGGTGAGGCTGATCAGATTGTGTGTGTATCACTCAATTTTCCAGCTCCAATTCAATTTGGAAACTATATTTGGAGTTTCCGAAAGATTAGGATAATTTCTATATACATCTATTTAATTTTTTAATTACCTAATTTATTTTTTGTTTTTTTACAATTAATTGTGTTGATTATTCATATGAAATTAATTGTGGTAATAATTATTCAACAAATCTAAGTACAAATGCATTCGAAGTCCACCCAACACAAACAGTGGGAATAATTATGTTAACTCCAATAAACCCATCTTAACCCATCTATAAAAAAAAGTACTCTTAATGAAATCAATTACATATTCATGTGACTGCTGGGGTAGTTTAATGAAATGGGCGGACAAGAGGAATGATTCATTAATTAATTACTTGATGTAATTAGTTGGTTTATAGGTGAAATGTAATTGTTTACAAAACACATCACTCATGATTTTACCTCACTCTTGTTCACAAAACACGTCACTCTTATTATGATTTTACCTCACTCTTGTTCACAAAACACGTCACTCTTATTGTGATTTTACTTCACTCTTGTTTACAAAACATCACTCTTGTTCTGATTTTACTTCACTCTTGTTCACAAAACACATCACTCTTGTTCTGATTTCACTTCACTCTTGTTCACAAAACACATCACTCTTGTTCTGATTTCACTTCACTCTTGTTCACAAAACACATCACTCTTGTTCTGATTTCACTTCACTCTTGTTCTGATTTTACTTCACTCTTGTTCACAAAACACTTCACTCTTGTTCTGATTTTACTTCACTCTTGTTCACAAAACACATCACTCTTATTCTGATTTTATTTCACTGCTGTTCACAAAACACATCACTCTTGTTCTGATTTTACTTCACTCTTGTTTACAAAACACATCACTCTTATTCTCATTTTACTTCACTATTGTTTAAAATATCATCACTATTAGAATGATTCAGTTTTTTACTTCTAATTTTACTTCACTAATGTGGGAAACAAACACACACATCAACTATTCAGTTCACTGATTCTCTCTCTACACACATTCGCCGGAAAATCAATTTGCCGAATTCATTGAATACAAATCCATTAAACCAACAACAGCAGCCTGCTTACTATTCACACAAATACATTTAATTCCTATCATCAAAGCACCTATGCATTTCATATCATCAACTGCACCTATGCATCAAAGCACCTATCATCAAAGCACCTATACATTTAATTCGTATCCAAGGAGATACATGTGATCAACCGTGATTCCGCCGATCTCCCTAATCACCATCTCCTTCTCATCAAAGCACCTATGCATTTCCTCCTCCGCCAAATCTTCTCATTCTAATTTCTCCACAATCCTTTCCAAAACCTGGATTCGCTCATCTCTAGCATCCAATTCCACCTTCAGCGACGCCTTTTTCCCCAATTCAGCGTCCGATTCCTGCTACTGCGACGGCGACGCCAACGAGAGGAAGAGAAGAGAGGAGGAGAGAAGAAGACGAGACGCTAATTGAATTCAATTTTCAAAATTGGATTTAATTCGCTGTACAATGACCATAATACCCCTGACTTGTTATTATGGAGTAAATTTGTGATTGAGGGAGCTAATATCCCATTAAATTCGAAATTTAATATTAGCCCTTGATTTTTTTGATGTTGTGGCTATTATTTGTTCTCTAGTTATATGGTTAAGAGGTGTTTGCCATAGATCATGACCCTATATATATATATATATATATATATATATATATAGGGTAGTGATCAATATATAACTAATCTTAAGTGTATAACTAGAGAACAAATCTCAGCCACACATCTCAATGCTCCAAATTAATCTCATGGCTTAGCTATTTTTACATGTTTTAAATAAAAAGTAATTAACAAGGGTATTTTGGGAAATCATATTCAACTCCAACCATCTCCTTCAATTTTCCAACTCCAATTCACACTCCATTATTTCCGGCGGAGTACGGGGAGCTGACAGACACGGCGGTGCATGGGGTGGTGGTGATTGGGAGGAGTGTGTTCTCCTACTGGGGCTTTTTTGGGTGCTGAAGCTGCTCTCGGGGCTGGGGATTAGCCGGGAGAGTAGAGCGGCGCTGGAGCGGCTGATTGGGAGATGCTCGATCAGGCGAAGCTGGACCTTCTGGTGTCCGGCGGAGGAGTAGGGGTGTATGATGTGAATTTGGTGGTGAGGCTGATCAGATTGTGTGTGTATCACTCAATTTTCCAGCTCCAATTCAATTTGGAAACTATATTTGGAGTTTCCGAAAGATTAGGATAATTTCTATATACATCTATTTAATTTTTTTAATTACCTAATTTATTTTTTGTTTTTTTACAATTAATTGTGTTGATTATTCATATGAAATTAATTGTGGTAATAATTATTCAACAAATCTTAGTACAAATGCATTCGAAGTCCACCCAACACAAACAGTGGGAATAATTATGTTAACTCCAATAAACCCATCTTAACCCATCTATAAAAAAAAGTACTCTTAATGAAATCAATTACATATTCATGTGACTGCTGGGGTAGTTTAATGAAATGGGCGGACAAGAGGAATGATTCATTAATTAATTACTTGATGTAATTAGTTGGTTTATAGGTGAAATGTAATTGTTTACAAAACACATCACTCATGATTTTACCTCACTCTTGTTCACAAAACACGTCACTCTTATTATGATTTTACCTCACTCTTGTTCACAAAACACGTCACTCTTATTGTGATTTTACTTCACTCTTGTTTACAAAACATCACTCTTGTTCTGATTTTACTTCACTCTTGTTCACAAAACACATCACTCTTGTTCTGATTTCACTTCACTCTTGTTCACAAAACACATCACTCTTGTTCTGATTTCACTTCACTCTTGTTCACAAAACACATCACTCTTGTTCTGATTTCACTTCACTCTTGTTCTGATTTTACTTCACTCTTGTTCACAAAACACTTCACTCTTGTTCTGATTTTACTTCACTCTTGTTCACAAAACACATCACTCTTATTCTGATTTTATTTCACTGCTGTTCACAAAACACATCACTCTTGTTCTGATTTTACTTCACTCTTGTTTACAAAACACATCACTCTTATTCTCATTTTACTTCACTATTGTTTAAAATATCATCACTATTAGAATGATTCAGTTTTTTACTTCTAATTTTACTTCACTAATGTGGGAAACAAACACACACATCAACTATTCAGTTCACTGATTCTCTCTCTACACACATTCGCCGGAAAATCAATTTGCCGAATTCATTGAATACAAATCCATTAAACCAACAACAGCAGCCTGCTTACTATTCACACAAATACATTTAATTCCTATCATCAAAGCACCTATGCATTTCATATCATCAACTGCACCTATGCATCAAAGCACCTATCATCAAAGCACCTATACATTTAATTCGTATCCAAGGAGATACATGTGATCAACCGTGATTCCGCCGATCTCCCTAATCACCATCTCCTTCTCATCAAAGCACCTATGCATTTCCTCCTCCGCCAAATCTTCTCATTCTAATTTCTCCACAATCCTTTCCAAAACCTGGATTCGCTCATCTCTAGCATCCAATTCCACCTTCAGCGACGCCTTTTTCCCCAATTCAGCGTCCGATTCCTGCTACTGCGACGGCGACGCCAACGAGAGGAAGAGAAGAGAGGAGGAGGAGAGAAGAAGACGAGACGCTAATTGAATTCAATTTTCAAAATTGGATTTAATTCGCTGTACAATGACCATAATACCCCTGACTTGTTATTATGGAGTAAATTTGTGATTGAGGGAGCTAATATCCCATTAAATTCGAAATTTAATATTAGCCCTTGATTTTTTTGATGTTGTGGCTATTATTTGTTCTCTAGTTATATGGTTAAGAGGTGTTTGCCATAGATCATGACCCTATATATATATATATATATATATATATATATATATAGGGTAGTGATCAATATATAACTAATCTTAAGTGTATAACTAGAGAACAAATCTCAGCCACACATCTCAATGCTCCAAATTAATCTCATGGCTTAGCTATTTTTACATGTTTTAAATAAAAAGTAATTAACAAGGGTATTTTGGGAAATCATATTCAACTCCAACCATCTCCTTCAATTTTCCAACTCCAATTCACACTCCATTATTTCCGGCGGAGTACGGGGAGCTGACAGACACGGCGGTGCATGGGGTGGTGGTGATTGGGAGGAGTGTGTTCTCCTACTGGGGCTTTTTTGGGTGCTGAAGCTGCTCTCGGGGCTGGGGATTAGCCGGGAGAGTAGAGCGGCGCTGGAGCGGCTGATTGGGAGATGCTCGATCAGGCGAAGCTGGACCTTCTGGTGTCCGGCGGAGGAGTAGGGGTGTATGATGTGAATTTGGTGGTGAGGCTGATCAGATTGTGTGTGTATCACTCAATTTTCCAGCTCCAATTCAATTTGGAAACTATATTTGGAGTTTCCGAAAGATTAGGATAATTTCTATATACATCTATTTAATTTTTTTAATTACCTAATTTATTTTTTGTTTTTTTACAATTAATTGTGTTGATTATTCATATGAAATTAATTGTGGTAATAATTATTCAACAAATCTTAGTACAAATGCATTCGAAGTCCACCCAACACAAACAGTGGGAATAATTATGTTAACTCCAATAAACCCATCTTAACCCATCTATAAAAAAAAGTACTCTTAATGAAATCAATTACATATTCATGTGACTGCTGGGGTAGTTTAATGAAATGGGCGGACAAGAGGAATGATTCATTAATTAATTACTTGATGTAATTAGTTGGTTTATAGGTGAAATGTAATTGTTTACAAAACACATCACTCATGATTTTACCTCACTCTTGTTCACAAAACACGTCACTCTTATTATGATTTTACCTCACTCTTGTTCACAAAACACGTCACTCTTATTGTGATTTTACTTCACTCTTGTTTACAAAACATCACTCTTGTTCTGATTTTACTTCACTCTTGTTCACAAAACACATCACTCTTGTTCTGATTTCACTTCACTCTTGTTCACAAAACACATCACTCTTGTTCTGATTTCACTTCACTCTTGTTCACAAAACACATCACTCTTGTTCTGATTTCACTTCACTCTTGTTCTGATTTTACTTCACTCTTGTTCACAAAACACTTCACTCTTGTTCTGATTTTACTTCACTCTTGTTCACAAAACACATCACTCTTATTCTGATTTTATTTCACTGCTGTTCACAAAACACATCACTCTTGTTCTGATTTTACTTCACTCTTGTTTACAAAACACATCACTCTTATTCTCATTTTACTTCACTATTGTTTAAAATATCATCACTATTAGAATGATTCAGTTTTTTACTTCTAATTTTACTTCACTAATGTGGGAAACAAACACACACATCAACTATTCAGTTCACTGATTCTCTCTCTACACACATTCGCCGGAAAATCAATTTGCCGAATTCATTGAATACAAATCCATTAAACCAACAACAGCAGCCTGCTTACTATTCACACAAATACATTTAATTCCTATCATCAAAGCACCTATGCATTTCATATCATCAACTGCACCTATGCATCAAAGCACCTATCATCAAAGCACCTATACATTTAATTCGTATCCAAGGAGATACATGTGATCAACCGTGATTCCGCCGATCTCCCTAATCACCATCTCCTTCTCATCAAAGCACCTATGCATTTCCTCCTCCGCCAAATCTTCTCATTCTAATTTCTCCACAATCCTTTCCAAAACCTGGATTCGCTCATCTCTAGCATCCAATTCCACCTTCAGCGACGCCTTTTTCCCCAATTCAGCGTCCGATTCCTGCTACTGCGACGGCGACGCCAACGAGAGGAAGAGAAGAGAGGAGGAGAGAAGAAGACGAGACGCTAATTGAATTCAATTTTCAAAATTGGATTTAATTCGCTGTACAATGACCATAATACCCCTGACTTGTTATTATGGAGTAAATTTGTGATTGAGGGAGCTAATATCCCATTAAATTCGAAATTTAATATTAGCCCTTGATTTTTTTGATCTTGTGGCTATTATTTGTTCTCTAGTTATATGGTTAAGAGGTGTTTGCCATAGATCATGACCCTATATATATATATATATATATAGGGTAGTGATCAATATATAACTAATCTTAAGTGTATAACTAGAGAACAAATCTCAGCCACACATCTCAATGCTCCAAATTAATCTCATGGCTTAGCTATTTTTACATGTTTTAAATAAAAAGTAATTAACAAGGGTATTTTGGGAAATCATATTCAACTCCAACCATCTCCTTCAATTTTCCAACTCCAATTCACACTCCATTATTTCCGGCGGAGTACGGGGAGCTGACAGACACGGCGGTGCATGGGGTGGTGGTGATTGGGAGGAGTGTGTTCTCCTACTGGGGCTTTTTTGGGTGCTGAAGCTGCTCTCGGGGCTGGGGATTAGCCGGGAGAGTAGAGCGGCGCTGGAGCGGCTGATTGGGAGATGCTCGATCAGGCGAAGCTGGACCTTCTGGTGTCCGGCGGAGGAGTAGGGGTGTATGATGTGAATTTGGTGGTGAGGCTGATCAGATTGTGTGTGTATCACTCAATTTTCCAGCTCCAATTCAATTTGGAAACTATATTTGGAGTTTCCGAAAGATTAGGATAATTTCTATATACATCTATTTAATTTTTTAATTACCTAATTTATTTTTTGTTTTTTTACAATTAATTGTGTTGATTATTCATATGAAATTAATTGTGGTAATAATTATTCAACAAATCTAAGTACAAATGCATTCGAAGTCCACCCAACACAAACAGAGGGAATAATTATGTTAACTCCAATAAACCCATCTTAACCCATCTATAAAAAAAAGTACTCTTAATGAAATCAATTACATATTCATGTGACTGCTGGGGTAGTTTAATGAAATGGGCGGACAAGAGGAATGATTCATTAATTAATTACTTGATGTAATTAGTTGGTTTATAGGTGAAATGTAATTGTTTACAAAACACATCACTCATGATTTTACCTCACTCTTGTTCACAAAACACGTCACTCTTATTATGATTTTACCTCACTCTTGTTCACAAAACACGTCACTCTTATTGTGATTTTACTTCACTCTTGTTTACAAAACATCACTCTTGTTCTGATTTTACTTCACTCTTGTTCACAAAACACATCACTCTTGTTCTGATTTCACTTCACTCTTGTTCACAAAACACATCACTCTTGTTCTGATTTCACTTCACTCTTGTTCACAAAACACATCACTCTTGTTCTGATTTCACTTCACTCTTGTTCTGATTTTACTTCACTCTTGTTCACAAAACACTTCACTCTTGTTCTGATTTTACTTCACTCTTGTTCACAAAACACATCACTCTTATTCTGATTTTATTTCACTGCTGTTCACAAAACACATCACTCTTGTTCTGATTTTACTTCACTCTTGTTTACAAAACACATCACTCTTATTCTCATTTTACTTCACTATTGTTTAAAATATCATCACTATTAGAATGATTCAGTTTTTTACTTCTAATTTTACTTCACTAATGTGGGAAACAAACACACACATCAACTATTCAGTTCACTGATTCTCTCTCTACACACATTCGCCGGAAAATCAATTTGCCGAATTCATTGAATACAAATCCATTAAACCAACAACAGCAGCCTGCTTACTATTCACACAAATACATTTAATTCCTATCATCAAAGCACCTATGCATTTCATATCATCAACTGCACCTATGCATCAAAGCACCTATCATCAAAGCACCTATACATTTAATTCGTATCCAAGGAGATACATGTGATCAACCGTGATTCCGCCGATCTCCCTAATCACCATCTCCTTCTCATCAAAGCACCTATGCATTTCCTCCTCCGCCAAATCTTCTCATTCTAATTTCTCCACAATCCTTTCCAAAACCTGGATTCGCTCATCTCTAGCATCCAATTCCACCTTCAGCGACGCCTTTTTCCCCAATTCAGCGTCCGATTCCTGCTACTGCGACGGCGACGCCAACGAGAGGAAGAGAAGAGAGGAGGAGAGAAGAAGACGAGACGCTAATTGAATTCAATTTTCAAAATTGGATTTAATTCGCTGTACAATGACCATAATACCCCTGACTTGTTATTATGGAGTAAATTTGTGATTGAGGGAGCTAATATCCCATTAAATTCGAAATTTAATATTAGCCCTTGATTTTTTTGATCTTGTGGCTATTATTTGTTCTCTAGTTATATGGTTAAGAGGTGTTTGCCATAGATCATGACCCTATATATATATATATATATATATATATATATATATATATATATATATATATATATATATATATAGGGTAGTGATCAATATATAACTAATCTTAAGTGTATAACTAGAGAACAAATCTCAGCCACACATCTCAATGCTCCAAATTAATCTCATGACTTAGCTATTTTTACATGTTTTAAATAAAAAGTAATTAACAAGGGTATTTTGGGAAATCATATTCAACTCCAACCATCTCCTTCAATTTTCCAACTCCAATTCACACTCCATTATTTCCGGCGGAGTACGGGGAGCTGACAGACACGGCGGTGCATGGGGTGGTGGTGATTGGGAGGAGTGTGTTCTCCTACTGGGGCTTTTTTGGGTGCTGAAGCTGCTCTCGGGGCTGGGGATTAGCCGGGAGAGTAGAGCGGCGCTGGAGCGGCTGATTGGGAGATGCTCGATCAGGCGAAGCTGGACCTTCTGGTGTCCGGCGGAGGAGTAGGGGTGTATGATGTGAATTTGGTGGTGAGGCTGATCAGATTGTGTGTGTATCACTCAATTTTCCAGCTCCAATTCAATTTGGAAACTATATTTGGAGTTTCCGAAAGATTAGGATAATTTCTATATACATCTATTTAATTTTTTTAATTACCTAATTTATTTTTTGTTTTTTTACAATTAATTGTGTTGATTATTCATATGAAATTAATTGTGGTAATAATTATTCAACAAATCTAAGTACAAATGCATTCGAAGTCCACCCAACACAAACAGTGGGAATAATTATGTTAACTCCAATAAACCCATCTTAACCCATCTATAAAAAAAGTACTCTTAATGAAATCAATTACATATTCATGTGACTGCTGGGGTAGTTTAATGAAATGGGCGGACAAGAGGAATGATTCATTAATTAATTACTTGATGTAATTAGTTGGTTTATAGGTGAAATGTAATTGTTTACAAAACACATCACTCATGATTTTACCTCACTCTTGTTCACAAACACGTCACTCTTATTATGATTTTACCTCACTCTTGTTCACAAAACACGTCACTCTTATTGTGATTTTACTTCACTCTTGTTTACAAAACATCACTCTTGTTCTGATTTTACTTCACTCTTGTTCACAAAACACATCACTCTTGTTCTGATTTCACTTCACTCTTGTTCACAAAACACATCACTCTTGTTCTGATTTCACTTCACTCTTGTTCACAAAACACATCACTCTTGTTCTGATTTCACTTCACTCTTGTTCTGATTTTACTTCACTCTTGTTCACAAAACACTTCACTCTTGTTTTGATTTTACTTCACTCTTGTTCACAAAACACATCACTCTTGTTATGATTTCACTTCACTCTTGTTCACAAAACACATCACTCTTGTTCTGATTTCACTTCACTCTTGTTCACAAAACACATCACTCTTGTTCTGATTTCACTTCACTCTTGTTCACAAAACACATCACTCTTGTTCTGATTTCACTTCACTCTTGTTCTGATTTTGGGGATGAGTTGTGGGGATGATTTAACTTATTGTATTGTGGGGATGAATTGCACATGGTGCACTAATTTATAAATGGAGCTATATCCTTTTACGTTATGACCTCAATAAGTAGTCTTTCATAATCTATTTAATAATTTTTTAAAAATCAAAATCAGAATTTAATTTAATTTACAAATATCGAATAAATCTTCAAAAATAATAAGTGTATTATAATTTCTTGATGGTAATTTTATAGTAGTAAGAATGAAGAATAACAAAGATTTAAATATGAGTTATTCATATTAAAACAACGACAAGAAACAAATTCACAAGTCACGAATTTAACTAATTAAAAAATAGTACTCCCAAATTTAATTTTATGCTCTGTTTAAAATGTGTTTTGCATCAATTTGATCCCATTTGAGGTTTTGCTGGTGTTATGACATTCAATTATTATGTATAAAAGTGTTTATAAGTTTCTTTCTTGTTTGTATGTTCCCGTTAAACTTTTTGATTGGGCAATGTTTGTTCACTGATTATTTTTTTGTAGCATAGCTTAACCATTTGATTTATTAATTTAATGTGAAATTATGCCTTTTTGTTGTCACTGAAAAATGTATGTGATCCTTTCCATTTTATTTTCTGCATATTTATCCAGTAGCTTTGATGCACCATTTTGTGATATTGGTCTAAATAATCATAGTAATGAAAATGTGCAATATTCCTAAACCGGGACAAAACACATCACTCTTGTTCACAAAACACATCACTCTTGTTCTGATTTCACTTCACTCTTGTTCACAAAACACATCACTCTTGTTCTGATTTCACTTCACTCTTGTTCACAAAACACATCACTCTTGTTCTGATTTCACTTCACTCTTGTTCTGATTTTACTTCACTCTTGTTCACAAAACACATCACTCTTGTTCTGATTTTACTTCACTCTTGTTCACAAAACACATCACTCTTAGCATGATTTTACTTCACTCTTGTTTACAAAACACATCACTCTTAGCATGATTTTACTTCACTCTTCACTCTTAGCATGATTATTTTTGGGACAATTCAACATTGATATTATAATTAGATCAGAGCAAGAAGAAACAGAAAGGGGCTACATCTGAAATGCATAGCTAAAATCTCACAAAATTCAAATACTACACTACATCCCATCATAAAAATTGCAACGATAGCTTATCACCTAATGTTAATTCCCTAAGTAAAGGAAATCAAAACTAAGAAAAACAGAAGATAAATTGGGAAATGCAGGCTAAATCATATCATAGATCTGTGTGTTCCCGCTCGGGGTCAGATGCCACGATCATGTGCGACAAGATGTCGTGGAGCGGCCCGCCCTTGGCCATCGCCTCCTTCTTCTCCTTGATCACCGCGATGAGCTCCTTCCGGAGCGCCGCCGCCGCCTTGTTGATGGTGGCGGTGTTGTTGGCCGCTGGAAGAGTGGCGGAGGGGCAGTCGTTGGATTGCGCCTCTAAGCTGGTGCCCTGCGGGGCCTACTTGAACTCGACGAAACCCTCAGCGGAGTGCTGCGACGCCATGAGAACTGTGATAACTTGATTTTGGTATCAAGCTTTTACAAAATTACCATAATACCCCCGTCTGGTTATTATGGAGTAAATTTATGATTGAGGGAACTAATTTCTCCTTAAATTAGAAAATTACATGTATTAATACTAGCCCTTGATTTTCTTGATCTTGTGGCTATGATTTGTTCTCTAGTTATAGGTTTAAGAGGTGTTTGCCATAGATCATGACCCTATATATATATATATATAAACAGTATTCCGGTTCAACCAATGAACCAGTAATGACGCCGGTTCGCTTGCCGGTCCGGTTTTTAAAACATTGATTTTAATCGATTGAGCACGCTGCATCTCCCATGGATCTCGCTATTAAGTTTCACAAATGTTTTGGCGTTTTGCAGTCATTAATAAAGCTAATTAGGCTCGAGTTAAACAAGCTTTGCATTTGTAATGTACTTCTAATAAAAAAAAACATTAAATATATAATTTCAGGATTAAAAAGATGGAGAGATTATATTGCAGTCAAAAGGCCACAAAATGCATTACCGCACTTTTAGGGGTCAACTTTGAGATATTCGTATAGTTTGAGGAGTCGATATATAATGATGATAAAGATAGGAATAGAGAGGGGTCAATATGAAATTCACCCTACAAACATTCTGTACACTACACTAATGCACGAGTCAATCGGAGAAGATAATGCGGGATTGTAGTTGCATTTAAAGCTCAAGTTTCCATCTTCTTTCATTTCATTCGCATTTGCATTTTCATTTCACTCCGACTCCCTCATTCTCGCTCCTTTTTTCCAATTGTTTTTACCCTTTTTTTTGGAAACGTGATCGGCTGTTTGAAGAAGGCCATATAGCATTCTGTTGTTTCTGAAAAACGCTCGTAATCGTTCGAATCAGAGGTGATCAAATTCTGATTATTGATTCTTCGTTTTTCCTTTTCCTTTATTGTTTGGTTGAAATTATGTGGATTATTTGCTCTCGCATTGTTTTCCTCGTAAGATTAGTTTTCCGTTGTTTTATTAGGTTGATTTTAGGTAATCGTTGCATTTATGTTAACAATGTGCGTGTGCCTAGATATTGATTTATTTTTGTGTTTGCATGGATGCGATCTTTCGTAAGAGCAGGCTGATATTTGATTTTAAAACTTCAGATTTTTTTTCCAATCCTCCTTTTTCGGTTGCTTCGTGTGACGCCGATGCGTAATGCATGCAGAAATGTGATGGATATGGTATATTAGGTTGAAGAAATTCAGCTGCATTTGGCTTTTTGAGAGATTTCTGTGGAATAAATATGAATCTGTGTTGTATATTCAATCCACGTGACAATTTGTCAGTTGTTGGTTTCGATTTCATAAAATTTTAAGGATATTAGCTAGCTTGCAAGATTTTATGGAAAATGGCATTTCTAGGAAGGAAAAAGCAGATCTGGAATGAGTATGATTTCCGTTTAATGCAAATGATGTTAGGCATGATTTGATAGCTTCAACTGAAACAATTTGTTAGTCCCTGCATTTTTAGTCTTAATGAACAGTTTGTGAAAACTCTCAATTTGTTAGAGTTGCGGTCGTTTAGATCCTCATTCGAACAGTTGGCAAAGAGGGAGCTGAATGGTTGAATAGAACACCAGTTATAAATCTGTATCCTAGCTCAAGGGAGCTGGACCTTGTGAAAAAAAAGGAGATCTAGAGTAGCATCGCCCTTATCAACTTTCTTTTGGCATGTTCTTAGGAGTTAGTTTACCTATTCCACGACGTGATTCATTACATTTGTTAATGCATTTTAATCTACCGGAGTTGTTTAATACCATTTCTCCCTATATGAAAAATAAGTTTCCTAAACATGATGCGACGAATGAAATTGTATTGGTACGCTGTCCCACCACTTTTCATCAAAATTAACCATTAAGCTTGTATTCTGTTGGCAGATCAGCAAATAAATGGCAGAGAGTGATGATATTCAACCCCTTGTCTGTGACAATGGAACTGGAATGGTCAAGGTACGTAATATCTGTTTACACAAAAAAACATCAGTGTTTCTGTCTGGTTCTCTGTTTCTGGGAAGACTGTTATGTTATGTTGTTCCATGTTTCAGGCTGGATTTGCTGGAGATGATGCTCCGAGGGCCGTGTTCCCTAGCATCATAGGCCGCCCGCGCCACACAGGTGTGATGGTCGGCATGGGACAGAAGGATGCCTATGTTGGTGATGAGGCTCAGTCCAAGAGAGGTATTCTAACTCTCAAGTACCCAATTGAGCATGGCATTGTTAACAATTGGGATGACATGGAGAAGATATGGCATCACACATTCTACAACGAGCTTCGTGTTGCCCCAGAGGAGCACCCAATTCTCCTCACAGAAGCACCCCTCAACCCAAAGGCAAATCGAGAGAAGATGACACAGATCATGTTCGAAACCTTCAATTCCCCTGCCATGTATGTTGCCATTCAGGCTGTTCTGTCCCTCTATGCCAGTGGTCGAACGACTGGTAAGAGATTATCTCGTTGTCTTCGTGCAAATTTTATAGGATACAATGAGCTTAGTTAACAGGAAGAGTCTGTGATGTTTCTTATTCGTGATGTGCTCCTTTGTTTTAGGTATTGTGATGGACTCTGGTGATGGTGTGAGTCACACTGTGCCTATCTACGAAGGGTATTCTCTCCCTCACGCAATTCTTCGACTTGACCTTGCTGGGCGCGACCTCACTGAATTCTTCGCCAAGATCCTGACAGAGCGTGGCTACAGCTTCACAACCTCTGCTGAGAAGGAAATTGTGAGGGACATGAAGGAGAAGCTGACATACATTGCCCTTGACTTTGAGCAGGAGATGGAGACGGCCAAGACTAGCTCGGACATAGAGAAGAACTACGAGCTGCCGGATGGGCAAGTGATCACGATTGGGAATGAGCGTTTCCGTTGCCCTGAGGTGCTCTTCCAGCCAGCAATGATAGGAATGGAAGCTGCTGGCGTGCATGAGACAACATACAACTCGATCATGAAATGTGACGTGGATATCAGGAAGGACTTGTACGGGAATGTTGTGCTGAGTGGTGGCACCACCATGTTCCCCGGTATTGCTGATCGGATGAGCAAGGAAATCAGTGCATTGGCTCCAAGCAGCATGAAGATTAAGGTGGTGGCTCCGCCCGAGAGGAAGTACAGTGTCTGGATCGGGGGATCCATCCTCGCTTCCCTCAGCACCTTCCAGCAGGCACGTTACGTTACACATTACACATTACACTCGTTTGTAAATTCTTCAATATTTCATTGATTTTGTGCAGATGTGGATTGCTAAGGCCGAGTACGACGAGTCCGGCCCTTCCATTGTGCACCGGAAATGTTTCTGATCGCTCAATCATCGACTTCTCCCAAGGAAATGCTCTCCAATTCAGTTGCTGTTTCTTGTTACTTTCCATGTTTTTTACTTCATTAAGTTGTTTTTCTTGCTTTTGAAATTCAGCTATTATAGGTTTGTTGCCTCTGTTGTGCTCTCTTTGCTTTTATTGGTTGTTTGAATGTTTTTCTGCACATTTGTTTTTCAATAATCATTTTGTCTTTTATTCCAGTAGTTTTTGCTTATTATCGTTATGTTTATGTTTTAGATTATTTTCCCCTTCTTTTCCTATACTTGCAAGATCTAAATAACACGATCTATACCGGTTTAGGAAATAGAGATCAAAGTTCAATCTTTTTCTTCATCGGCCATCGCCATTTCCTTATAAAGTGAAATTAATTAAGTATATTGATTATAATTTCTTTTTATAGTTTCTTACAAATAACTTCCGAAAAAAAGGGATAATACATTTGTAATTTCAAAAAATTCACGGTGTGTGGATCGACCTCATTTAAAATATATTATTAATTCCATCAAATAAAACTACTCCATAAAAGAGAAATTTCTTCTTTTTTTTCAAACACATGCGTTTAAGTCAACTGATATACGAAAAGAAAATGAATCTCCCCGGTGGTACCCCAAGGTACAAACTCCATTAGCGGCATTCGATATCTCGTCGCACTTCCTTGCCTCCAATGCCAGCTAATCAGCACCGCCTTCTCCGCTTCACTTCCGACGGCCCATGGCGGTGGTGGCGTCAATTGTCGCAGAGGGAGCTGACAATGGCCACTGCCACGGCCGCAATCGTTTTTTTCCTCCTCGTCCTCTCTCCGTTTCCAAAAACCTCGCGCACATTTGGAGGTACAAACGTAATAACTTCAGAGGCAGATTCAGAGTGGGTGCCTTTCACGCCTCTTTCCAAAGCGCAGCAAAATTCTGCGTGTAAGCATCAATAACGTTTGTTTTTCTGCAATGCGAATCCAATTTTAGGTTTTCGTAGTATATATGTATAGTGTGTGAGTATGTATGTTTGATTCAACACGGATCGGATGCAGTTTGTTTGGATGGGAGTTTGCCTGGTTATCATCTAAAGCGAGGATTCGGATCGGGCTCCGACAGTTGGCTAATTCACGTTGAGGTTTATTTAATTTTTACTTATTGTAACTGTGCATGAGTGATATATTTGTTGAATGATGTGTGTGTAAAATTTTATGAGGATTAAAATGAACTGGTGATCATCAGATGCTTATTATTATGAACTTTTTTTTTGTTGTGGATCAACTACTTGTATGAATATTGCGTTTCTATGTAGGGTGGAGGATGGTGTAGCAATATAACATCTTGTTCGGATCGGAAGAAAACAAAATTAGGTTCATCAACTTATATGGACAAACAAGATCAGTTTTTGGGAATCTTGAGCCATCATCCAGTTCAAAATCCTGGTATGATGTTAACTGTGTACCTATTATAAAATATATTGCATTTATTTCAAGTTTAAGTTTTGCACTGCATATGTTTTATTTAAAATTATGGTCGAGTTCAATATAATTGTATCCACTTCTAAAAAATGTTCAATGTTTTGGACATCTTCCAAATTATGGGTGAGTCAATATAATTTTAATGGATTATAGCCATTGATTTTTTTCTTTCTAGTTCTTTCTTGTTTAATGCTTTGGGCAATCTTTCAGATTTTTTCAACTGGAACAAGGTGAAAGTAAGGTATTGTGATGGATCATCATTTTCCAGTCGTCCTCGTCCTGATACTGAGTTCCAAGTAAGTCATATTAAAGATGATGGTTTAGATTTATCATGTAATTATTTACCACACCTATCGGAAGCATAAAACATTGTGGTGAACCTTGGCAGTAGTTTAATTGCGTCTCTATTCATTTATGTTTCAGAACGGAACAGAACTCTTCTTCAGAGGTCAGCTTATCTGGGACACACTTATGGATGAGCTATTGACAATTGGAATGTCTAAAGCTAGACAGGTAACTAAAGTTAATTTGTCTCTCCATGTGTCCATCAGCTCGTAGGCAAACATCCATGATCTCTTCTTTTTCACTTTACTTTTTTAATGAAACGTTCATATATAGTACTCCATGATTTTTGCTATCTGTTTGAGAAATTTAGTTTTTTTTCGACTCAGTATTGCCATTTCAAGTTTGATATATGCTTATAGTTTTACATTATATCCTCGAATGACATCTTAAACTGAGTACATGAGTCCTGCACTTTCTCCTCCCCACTCTGATTATTCAAATTTCAAAATGATGTGATGGTTGATCTTTGATACATCAAATGCATCTTGTTGCCAGCATCAATTTTATTGCAAATATTAGGTTTTGCAATTGCTTATGCCAACTTCACAATCACAGGCCATTCTCACAGGATGCTCTGCTGGTGGTTTGGCCATTCTCATACACTGTGATGACTTCCGAGATCTTCTTCCAAAAGATACAGATGTGAAATGTCTGGCAGATGCAGGTTTTTTCCCTAATGAGTATGTGCTGCAATTTCTCTATTCACCTCTTTGATTGTTATTGTTCTGTTATTTCTCTTTGACTTTGCTTCTGCAGATCTTTGCGTAAGTTAATTAGATATGGGTTCGAGTTACTAAGAATCAACTGATGCATGCCAGTGGCTCTTTATCTTTCCCAATGTTTTGCAGGATTGTGAATAACATTTTTTTCCTCACACCACTCACTGTTTTTGGGGACATAAACAATAGCGACAAAGGCTGTAGAGCCAACTTGTTTACTAATAAAGAATGGTTGGCAGTGTATACATGCTGAATTGAAGGAATGAACTTTGTGGTGCATCTGTTAGTTGTATTTCCAATTTTAATATGCAATTTTGTTTTGTAAGGTGTTTTCAAATATGGCAACATAGGGATTGGAAATTCGCTTTTCTATATTGATGGAAAAAACAAGGTTTCATTTTATAGCATAGCAAGTTTTGCTCCAAGTATAAGGTTGGACATCTACAAAGGGTGAATATAGTTTCCTTTTGTCACAAATAGATTATTGCTGAAAGTGTCTTAAACGAGTATATTGCAAATAGCTGGACTTGTAGTCAGTTAACTGAGTTTTAAAGTGAAGTAATAAGCACATAGCATCTAGATAGATGGTTGATTGCTTGGCTATTAACTAAATAAGTCGTTAAGCTAAAATAGCATCTATTAAAAAATACTGAAGTTCTTTTCTTTATATTCTCTTTGCCTTGTCTGTCATGTTCAAATTGAAAAGTGATTTGTTCTCTTACAGGAAAGATATTGTTGGAAACCATGGCATCGAATCCTTTTATCATGATGTTGTTCATCTCCAGGTTGTCTATCCAAAACTTCATAGCCTGTTGATGTATGCGAGAGATTTTAAGTGTGTTCGTATGCCTTTTTTGGTGACAATTTCTTGCATTAGGGATCTCTCTGTCACTTACAAAATACAATACTACTTGTTCGCTAGTAAAACAATCAGAGTGGGAAGTCTCAAGTACTGTTGTGGAGCTAGACTCTATTTTTCCTGAACCTTTTGGGCTTTACATTAAGAACAATATTGCATATAACAACTTCCCTTTACTGAACATTTTCCAAGTCTGATAGATAGAGTTCGTCCTTGAGGCTTAGAACATGGCCTATCTCTTTGAAAGGTGAATAATTCTTATACGATGGGTAACTGAAATGTATGATTGCTTTCAGCAGGCATCAAACACAAAAATAATCTATTTTTCAAATTGTGTATGATGAATAGATTTATAACTTGTCCTCACCTGACCTGATTGCAGGGCATTGCAAAAAGTTTAAACCATGATTGTGTTGCCAGATCTGGCGAGCCCTCTAAGGTGAATTTGCTTCTGTAAATATTTGGCTGCTCATTGTTCTTCAAAATCTCTTTATTTCCTTAAACTAAGGACCTAGTGTTTCTTGTGTCAGTGTTTCTTCCCTCAGGAATTTATAGGAAATATAAGGACCCCTGTCTTCCTTGTTCAACCAGCATATGATTTTTGGCAGGTACTTTGTTATGTATTACCAGCGGATTCAACATTTCTAACATGTTATAATTACACGTTTTGTATTTTCTTCCAGATAGAAAACATCTATGTGCCTAAATTGTCGGATCCCCAAGGCAGTTGGCGCAAGTGCAGGCTAAATATTTTTAATTGCAACTCCAACCAGCTAGAAGTGCTCCATGGTACTATTATTATATAAGCTAGATTTCTCACTTATATGTGCAAAAAAGTTCACATGTTTGATTATTCAAATCAGCTGGCAATTACTATGGGTTCAGATCAAACTTCTCTCGGGTCCCTGTAACTAACTTTAATGGTGGAAATTGGGTTGTCAATATTACCTGCTTACCTGAACTTAGTAGTGTTGTTTGTTAATCTAGATTCTGGTGGATACATTGTTTGTAATTGTCCATTCCGGATTTAACTCTGCCATGGCTTAAAATTGTTTCAGTTGTGCACATTAGCATAAATTCTTATAACTTCTGATTCCAGTAATGAGTTTTCATGTATGCAGGTTACAGAAATTCATTGCTCAGGACACTAGATGGATTTCAGAATAAACCAAAATGGGGAATGTTTATTAATTCCTGTTTTATCCATTGCCAGACATGGGCAGCTGGGACATGGCATTCACCCACATCTCCCAGAATCAACAGCAAAGTTAGTTTTCCTTGTTCTTGTTTAAATATTGTTCAGACACAATGTTTGTCCATGATGGCTTGAATCAGCATATACATCTCCATTTCCTCTCTGTAAAACAGACAGTTGCGGAAACAGTAGGTGATTGGTACTTCGAAAGAGAATCAGCAATAAGAGTCGACTGTCCTTTCCCGTGCAACCCTACTTGCTATAACAAAGATCTCTCAGCTGGTTGAGAATTACTCCCAAGATTACATTAGAGATGCTATTATCTCGTCTCTCCTCACAGCAACTGTTTAGCTGGTTGAATTGATTCTCAAGTATGAGCCGTGACTGGGACCAGTTTTAGATGCTGCCTATGGAAGAATATGTTACTCTCCCCTTGTCCAACTTCTTCAACACGACGGGGTCGAGCGCTGTAAGTTCTTTTGGTAAATCATGGTATTGAAAATGCATTTTTCACATTTCTAGATCAGATTTGTTTTGTAGACTGCTATTTATGTGGAAGATATGGTACTATAAGATTGTCGATTTTTACATGCATTCAGAGTTTATGACTTGGTAAGATCAAACTGACTGTAACCACTTTGCTGATGTTCCTCTTCCCACATGCAGCATGACTTTCGAATTTCTATGCGTGTGTTTTGCGATAGTAGTACATAATATTAGTAGTATTTCTAGTATACAGTGGTCAACCCTCAAATTTTCAATACTACTATAGCTACATGCAAATGACATAGTATTATTGTTGAATTGATGTTCGGATTATGACGATGACTCTCCAGCTATTCTTAATAGTATATTATTTTATTATATGAAACCCTTCTACGCAATTATTGTGATGTGAGATTAAATTATATGCTCTTTTTTCCATGACTTTTATAACAGAAAAATGTTAATATGGGTTGACTTATAAGCTTATTAACTGGTGGCATGAAGCTTTTGGACTAAGTTACATATTAAGAAATCGAATTTAGTGGAAGGTGTTGCTATTCAACTATGAGTGGTTGTCGAACACCAAAATTATGTCATTGGTATGAATTTGAGCTAACATTCGATGTTCTTCTTGAAAGGATTTCATAATATAATAGAAATAACAATCTCCCTAGGAAATCTTTCTGTCCAACCCTAAACATTCGCGCTATCTATATTCTTTTGTGTTTTTGTGTAGTAACACTATCTATATTCTACAAGCATGCAAAATCCCATCAATAAAGAATCTATCTAAATCTCAAGAGGGTTAATCTATGTTCAATATAAAGTAAAATCTCTTGAACAATGTTGAGAAATAGTGTTATATTTCAAGGACTACTTTTTTCCTCAGTTCATCAATTTGGCTTCATAAAAACACCACTTTTACTTATGTTCTATACTTTTCTAATTTATTTCGTAAATGTATCTTGTTAATAAATGTTTTAAAACGACTGATACCCTTATGTCATAATATGGAAAAAAAAACAACCTTTTCAAATTATATATCTCATATTTAGGAAGTGTAACTTTTTTATTGGTACATGCAAAATTATCTCTAAATCAAATTGAAAATTATGTGAGAATTTATTTTAAATTTTTCAAATCAAATCTTTTTAAGGATATTTTTAAAAATATAAAAAGGACGATGTATCAAGAAAATAATATTAATAATAAAATTAGTTTAAACTAAAATTCAATTAAAACAATAGGGTCATTGTCCTTGTACATATGCAATTCTAATATCTTTATTTTAAGCTATTAGCCTAAAATGATATACAACCATCAATAGCCCCCACAATCGATGCTGACACTACAGACCAAACTTTTGATTAATTATAATAAAAGTCACGAGATGTCAGAGATACCAAAACCACAAGCACTTGTCCCAAATATTTAATAAGTTGCATAGTTTTTTTTTTTTTTTTTTTTTTTTTTTTTTGTTTGTTTGTTTTTTTTTTTTTTTTTTTTTTTTTTTTTTTTTTAAGTTGCATAGTTCACACTACTACTTTTCATAAATCTATATTTAAATAATACTTATTCGGCACCCATTTGCATTAATCATGAACCTACCGCATTTTGTTCATGCACCATCCATCCAACAAATCATGGATTATAATTATATAATGCATCATACTATTTCGTTGTTTAGTTGGAAGTCAACTATCTAATTTGAGTGTGGAGTTGTGGTTTTGTTTATTTCTTCTAGAAAAACCTTCGTCACTAATTACTGAGTATTAGGTTTCTATCTAATCCATACATCTATAAATAGTTTTGCTTACAACATTTAGTTTGCTTATTATGTAGTATTCGATTTTAAGATTTTCATTATCGTGAATTTTTCTCTATTCATAAGCAAACACTATTGAAAGAGATAAAAGAGAACAATAGGGAGTAGTAACTTAATAAGTAGTACTATTAGAATAAGCAAAGAACAAAAGAATTAGTATTAGAGCTCAATACGGCTGAAATATGGCACTTCTTGATCAAGAATGTTACTTTCAAGATAGCACCATAACTTACAAAATTCCCAACTTTATACACATAATTTTACACACACTGGTAGGTATTTCCACCCTCAAAAACAACTCTCCAACACTGTAAAAACTCTTCTATGCACTTTTTCCTAATCTGTATCTATATTTTTTTACTAACACTACTTACACCGATGATCGCCATATCCTACCTTCGAAGGAGATGATGATAATAGAGACATCGTCATGGTACCTCCGTCTATCGCCTTGTCTGATATCAAGAAGCTCATGGAACTCCATACCTGCAATGGTTCCACAACGGTTAGATATTGGGACAAAAAAATCACTAGCGTGCTTTCAATAGACGTTTCTTTAGCGCCCTTTTCGTATAGAGACGAGACATACCAGCTTTCTTGGCTGCACGAAACAGGACTTCCTCGACAAGGTGTTGAGCCGGATCCCCCTCTGGGAACATTGCCATGAATGTTTCAACCTCTGAGACGGCCTCTTGATTGGTGAAGTATTGGTAGAGGCCATCGGAAGATAGGATCAAGAACTTGTCTTTCGCCTCTAGCTTGTGGTGGCAGAGGGAAGGCGAGCATATGATGTACGGCAAGGTTCCAACATAGTCGATCCTAAACATCTCTAGAAGTGCATTGTTCCATTTTGGCTGCCGGATCAAGAGAAAGCATGATCAGTATTTTAACCTACGGCTCAGGTTTCCGTTCATGATTGCATTACAGAAACATAAGTTCAAGCCCGATTTCAAATTCAAGAAGCAATCTACATATGGATAAGGCTAGCCAGTCTAATAAAGACATTCACACAAGTTTGAAATAGAAAGGTTGTTCATCTATTTCGAATGCCAACTAGACGTTTTCGTTACTTTTTAGATCAAATGCATCAACATAAACATGATATAAGCTGCAAGAAGCATTTAACAAGAAAAAAAGATGAGAAATTTACATGTTTCAAAAAACCAGCTCCAAATGCCCTTGTCACCTTCAAGGAACCTTTCACTCTATCATTGATGACTGCAGCCGGATCATCAGGATGTGCATTTCTTATCCTCCTCACCTCCTGCATCAACAACAAAAACACGAAATTCAGCACACAAAACACCAACAAAGGCCAAAAATCCAACCTTGATTAGAAAATAACAAGAATCTACCTCTTTAACACAAGTGCCATGATCCATTGTGAGCTGACAAGAACTCAAATGGTGCACATTCTCATACTCATAGCCATAGAGCACCTCCTCACTATCCTTCCTCCCCCTCCCAGTGCCACAACCATCCTCGTCTCTCTGAGCCAACACCGCCCTACTATCCCCCACATTCATCACATAAACATCATCTCCCTTCATCACCATCACAAGCACACAAGACCCCATCAAGGCCAGCTCCGGATTCTCCAACAGCATCATATCCGATATCTCCAAATACGAGGCCTCCGTCCTCCTCAACCCCTCAGATAAGGCCTTCAACACCCCCAAATGATTCACGGGCGCCATGTCCGAACCCACAATTCCATCCGGCCCTAAATTGCTCAACTTCTCCCTCAACTTTCTGTCAAGATCCACCCTTTCCTTACTGTCCAAGCTCTTGGACATGAATGAAGCACTATTCACTGTATTTTCGCAAGAATTGGTCTTGTCACTCCACAGCAAACCCTTGAGCTCTTTAGACACATTTGAGTAAAGATTGTTCAAGAGGAAATCAGTTGCATCAGGGCCATTGAATCCATCATAGATGCCTACAAAAACCCATCCATGCTCCTCAGAGATGACTACATGAACCCTATCCTCCCCTGCTTTCCCCTGCGCCCACTGCAAATTTTGGCTACCAAAAGACTCATCCCCAACGTCGTCGTTTTCGTCAATCAAGCTCATATCTGTGCTCAAATTGTGGCTCGTGATCGTGCTGCTGTTCCCGCTGTTACTACTACTTGTTTGAATGTGATTTTGGGGCTCTATATTTTGATGATCGTGACTTTCCTGATTGTGATTTCTTCTCAATTCTTTGGAGAAACCCTTGAAAGATTTGGAGACAATTCTCTTGAAATTCTTGATTAAAGCCCATTTGTTGGATTTGGGCTTGTACCTCTGCAGCTGCTGATCGTACTGATTCTCCAAGGGGCCGGAGATGAAGCTCCTCTCGATGGGGCCGGAGAGGAATCCGCGCTCAATTTGGCCAGAAATTGGGCCGGAGTTTCTGAGGATCGGGCCAGATTTAACGGTGGCGGTTGAGTTTCTGGGGATTGGCTGGAGCGGGATTGAGGAGAAGAAATTGGAGCTCTCAAAGGCGGAAGCTTTGTCGATTGAGTCAGAAGCAGCGGCGTAGGCGGTGGAGAGAGGGGTGTAGGTGTTGGCGGAGATGGAAGCGCCGGAGATGGTGCGATACACCGTTGTCGTTTGCGAGGCTGGTGGGTCGTCAAAAGATTGGATTTTGTGAAGAGGGTCGGGCGGGATGTAGCAGAAGGAGTGGCCCAGCCCCTCGTCCAGCGGCTCCGATAGGCACAGCGCCACGTCGTTGCGCCGCCGTGAAATATCTCCGGCGAAGCACGGAGTTAGCTTTCCGATTCCGTTTCCCATTTCTACTTGTAGGAAGAGAAACTATGGACAATTGGAAAGGTTCAATTCTTGATTTGCTTTCTCTAATAGAGAGAGAGAGAGAGAGAGATGGGTTTGAAGTTGAGAGAATTCACGTTTTGGTGATGGAGTTGAAGAAGAGAGAGAGAAAGAGTTGACTTGAAACGGGTGACGGTATTGAGAATAAAAATTTAGATTTGTTATTTAATTGTAGACGTTTTGGTTTTGGAGGGCTGAAGGCGTTGACTATTAGTTATCAATATATTTGTATCTATAGGTGTGTGTGTGTGTGTGTGTGTGTGTGTGTGTGTGTTTTCCTTTTACCAGTGCGTGTGGGGTTTGAAGGGAATTTATTGGAGAATAGTAGCCAACGGTTGAAGAATGTGATGCGGATGAAATGCAATAGTTGTTTTTAGAGAGATTAGTAACAGTGACTAATGTTAATGTGGCAACTCTTGTATGGTTAACTTGATAATGATCCAATCCAACAAGGGTTTATCTGAAACTGTTTTGTTAAGAAACTCTCAATCCGAACACAAATTCGACTTGCTATACTCAAATCTAGGGGTTCTCGAGAACAAAAAAAATAAGGTCACGGTTCAGTTTCGGTTTGTGGATTAGAGTTTAAGCGGTTCTCGATTCTAATTGAGAACCAAAGAACCAGTTAGTGGGTTTAATTTTTTCATATATTTATTTTAATTTCATAAAATTGTAAAAAGTAAAAAGTGAAAACCCTACAATGCTTCTCTCTCTTAAGTCTCAACTTATCACTCCACGTTCATGCTGGTCTCTCCCACGCCGCTGCTCTCTCCAACGAGGCGACGACGAGGTTGTTGCTCCGACTCTCCACGCCGCTGCTCTCTCCAGCGGGCCACGACTAGGTTGTTGCTCCGACTCTCCACGACGCTACTCTCTCCGACGAGGGGCTTCAAAGTTCGAAAGTACGTACAAGGAATTGTAATAGCAAACACACACTTTTTTAATTTCTTTCACTTGATGTCGGTTGCTTCGGTAGAACCGAAGAACATGTCGGACAGGACCGATCGGTTCCTCAAGGAACCAATCTGACTTAGGGTTCGGTTTCGGTTCTGGAATTCAAAAAAAAATATGTCGGTTAACCAACTAATTAGTTCGGTTGGAACCGAAGCGATCGAATCCCCATCCATGTTCAAATTCGAACTTGGATTGAACATGACACGAACCCATTAACGACACAATATAATATAAGTTGACACGACACGATAACAACTCAATAACGACTCAAACATAATACTATTACACTAGTAAACATGATTATTAAACATGATAAACCTAAGAATAGAGCTAAAATATATACACTTTAAAAAAATAAGTAAATTTGTAATAATATTTATATTTAATAGGTCACCCAACCTAATCCAAAATTATTGAATTTTTAACGTGTCAACCTAATAAGGATACAAAACTAATAAGACTTGATCTAAACTATTAATTATGTATGTGTTTGTGTTGAATTTTCGTGTCGTGACGAAAATTACTAGCCCTAAGTTTTTCATATGTCCTCAAACAATAGTCTTTTTTCCATTCTGCTGTGATCCACAAAACTAATCCACTTTCATTTTTGGTAACTTTTTTTCTTTTTAGGAGTAAATCTCCATTAACACTTTAATCACTTTTTCCTTTTATTTTTTTATTTTACTAATTTTTGCATTAAATTTGAACCGTCACTAAAATCTCGTTTTTATGAAGATGTAGTACTCTGTACTAATCAATTGACGTGATTATGTTTGGAATGATAAATACTCCATCTATTTCGAATATGAATTGAGTCTGATATGTTTCACACCATATTTTAGTAGGATTATACGACTACTATTATTATATTTCGGTTTAAGTTTTGATTCCGAGATTATTATATGGAGTAATTTGTTGGACGAATATAGTCTAAGGATGAAAACGAGAATAAGGCCATCCGCATCGCGTCTCGATGCTATCTCGGTCTCGTCTCGGCGGGCGTCTCGGCCCGGAGGGTGGGTTGGCGAGACGTCTCGTCACGCGTCAGCGCATGCTGACGCAATAAATAATTTTTTAAAATTTTGATTTTAATAAAAATAATAATAATAAAAATTAAAAAACGGCAATTTTTAATTTTTTTTCTTTTTTTATTCTATAAATACTCCTCTTTCATTCTCATTATACACACAAACACGCATCTATTCTTCTCAATTCATCTCTATTTTCTCTCCAATTTTCATCTCACCTCTCCAATTTTCATCTCAAAATGTCCGGCGACAGAAACTCTGGCGGCTCCGGCGGCTATGACTTGAACACGTTTGGCGACTGGGAGGCATGTACAATGTCTTGGGTGCTTCCGGTTCCGGTTCGTCGATGCCGGCGGCGTACCAACCACTAATATTTTGATGTGGATGCATACTCTCGTCCCTCTGCCCCGAGGTATGGGCAATCGCAGGGATTATCCCAAATTAGGAGGATTTTCCGGATGAACCCAATCCGAAAGGAGGACGAGGCGGTGGAAGCTCCGGGGGTCGCGCATTTGACGTCGTGGAGGAAGAGGAGGAGGCGGCCGAGGAAGAGGAGGATGTAGGCCGTCATCCATACAGCCGCAACGACACGATGACTCTGTTCAATGCTTGGGTCAGCGTCTCGTACGATCCCATCGTCGGGAATCAACAAACCCGCAAGTGTTTTTGGAAAAAGGTCATCGACGTCTACAACGAGAACAAGCCAAAAGGGTCCCGCCGCCGCACCATGAAGATGCTCCGCAGTCATTTTGACCGAGTCGACAGAGATGCCAACAAATTTTGCGGGATCTGCAGGAATGAAGCAGCGAATTACCAAAGCGGAGCCAGTGGAGCCGACATTCTGAGAGCGGCTATGTGAGTCTTTTTTGACGACAACAACAAAGAATTCGAACATGTCGATGTTTGGGAGGCGGTCAAAGACTTTGAAAGGTGGACTGGGGGTGTCCAGTCCAGCACGGGCTCGAGCTCGAAACGCACGAAGCACACGACGGGTGGTCAATACTCGTCTAGTGAGGGCGGGTCAGACAACGCCTCAAAAGAGATTGAGGGTACGGCCACCGATGCAGGAGGCTCCTCCAGTGGGCGCCGTCGGGCGCAAGGGACCAAGGCTGCGAAGGCGGCTAGAGGGAGGAGCGGCCGAGGTGAATCAAGCCAGGCGGGCTCGGTCTCGGGCTCGAACACCCTATTGTCCATGTACTTGACCGCCACGATGGCTTACACTTCCCGCATGACGCATCCCCAATATCAAGCCCATCTTGCCGGAATTGAGTATATGGCAAGACAAATTGGTATTCCGCCTACAGGTGGCTTGAGTGCACCGCCACCGCCTTCAGAGGATGATTCGCCGGCGGAGTAGTTTTTAAGTGTGTAATTTTTAATTTCTAGTATTTTAAATTATGTCTTATTTATTTTTATTTTTAGATTTTAATTATGTGTTTTTTTTAATTATGTGTTTTTTAATTTTTAGGATTTTAAATTGTAATTTTATTTTATTTAATGAAGTGTGTTTTTATTAATTGAATTTGTTGAAAATAAAAATAAAAAATGAATTGAATGAATAGTTAAGGGATGAGATGGTTAAGAAACGGTTAAGAGATGGAAGGATGCAAGTGTTGTCTCTTAGTTAAGAGATGGGGTGAAAAAGTACAGTGAGACCCATGAATAGTGAAGAGATGAGACGGTTAAGAGATCGAGATGGAGATGGCTTAATGGATCAAGCTAAAGGTAATCTAATAAGTAAGTATTATGTATATTGATAATCGAATAACTTAATTTGATTTATTCTGTAATTTTGTAATATTATTTTTGCGTCTGGTTCTGAACTAATTTTGGTTTGCATAAAAGGAGAAGATAATTGGTTAATGGAAAGTCAAAATGCTCCACTTGTGAATGGTGATATTATAATTTTGGAAAAATAAAGGTGGAATGCTGATTTGGATGTCATAATGCCTATAATTCAATGTGGCCTTTCATTTTCAATTTTATCAATTTCATTATGGCTCTGCTCTATTGCACAACATCATCAATCATCATCCATCACACGCATAATATATAAGCATTAGATATATGTGTGTAACTTAAATCAAAATCAATACATATGATGATTCAATAAGTTGACAAATATTTAAGTCATACGTTGCTATTCAGCGTTGGTGCATGCTAAGTGCTAACCTCTTTTAATTATTTCCAAAAATTTCTTAATAAATTTTTAGAAAGGTACATATACGCATCTTATAGGAAGGATTGAGGAAATCGTATAAATGTGGATATCTAAGAAAAGGTCTCATTTATAATATCAAGATAAGTTTATAAAATAAAACTAAAATTTAAACAATCCTTATTTTAAAATGTAGATTCAAATGTAATTTGTTCCCTTATTAAAAATAAATAAACACTCCTGCTTTTTTCTTATCGAAATAATAATCATAATAATCATATTGAATTTATCCACCATGCATGTGTGAATATATAGTTGTGTTTTGTCATTTTGAAAATTTTCAAAGGTTCTAAAATTCTTTGACTTCAAATTCCGACCAATTTCATTCATAGAGACAAAGCTTGGCCAAATTCTAGAATTACACCATTTTCCTGCATTACTTGTAACTGAAATATGAAGTTTCTTTATTAGTCAAGTTGTCTTTTCATTATGAAGTAGTATATATATGTGGTAAAGTGGTAAATATAACCCACTTAGTCTAAAGAAGGAATTAACATAAAGCAAAAGGCATCATAATCCTCCTTAATTTGTGTAATACTATATTATTATGTTTCCGTATTTCCATGTACCACTTAACAAACATATTCATAACCCGGTTAAGTTAGATCAAATGATTCAAATCACATATAGATTGTAATAACTCTTGTTCAAAAAATTAGTGATCGTCTAATATTATGATATGCGGCTACATAATTACATATGATATGTTAGGTTTAACTTGATCTTTTCAATATATTATTTTCATTATTACATAAATCAAAACTGCTACGTGGAATGAGGGCTCCGTGTCTGATACGTGTTTGATGAATAAATGGTAGAATAACTTCAATTTGTGGCATTTAAAAGTCATCCACTTCAATTGGTTTTATATTTTGAAAATTTAAAACACATACTAAAAATAGCTCTTCGTTTTTATTTTCAATTTTAATCATGAGTGCTCATCTGAACATTTTCTTATACGAGTACGTATATGTGCACATTAGCAGAGCCATGACTTTGACGTTCTGGGCCCAAATTACTATTGAAAGTTAAGTTATTACGATAAGAATATTAGGGGTCAGTGAGAGGGAGGATAATGGAAGAGAAATAATAAGAGAATCTGCAATAGAAACAAGAGATGAAAAATACTTTTTCCGTTCTATATTAAGAGTCTCAATGTTAAAATAATTAAAAAAATTTCTCTCTGTTCTATATTAGGAGTTCTGATTATTTGACTCAACCTATGTTTTGAAAAATATAAAATGAAAATGAGTTTAAAACATTAACTAAATATAAATTCACTTGTATATGTAAGTTTATAATAATAAGTAAAATGAATTCCAAAAATGTGGAATCAACTTCTCGTAATTATTATAAGAGCAATAAAACAGATGTATTTAAAAATTTTAGTAAAATAATTACAATGATATTTTTGTTATTATTCTCAAAACTCTCCTTTTAGATATCATGTAAGTATTACTATATAGATTATAAACAATGAAGCACAGCTCAACTGATAAGACGCTTCTTCTCTAACTAATAGGCCAGAGGGTTCGAGTTATCATGGAGTAGATGAAAAACCATTGCTGATCATCTTTATAATAAAAAAACAAATAAAAATACCCAAATTCCACTAACTTTTCTTAGGGTTTGAATCATTATAGGGTAGATGGAAAACCATTATTGATCCTTTTTACAAAATAAATAAATAAACATACATTCTACTAACTATACATTCTACTAACTTTTTCTATCACTTTCCTTTTAATTTTTTTAAAATCAGTGTTGAATCAAAGTAGGACTTTAAACGGTGGTGGATGAAGGGAGTAAATTGCTTGGAGGACTATATATATATAGGGTGGATGAAACATTTTTTTGTTGTTATGAACATATAAAAACACTTGCGAATATGTAAAGCCATTAAAATTAACTTAGAATATTTCTTTGTGCTCCATCTAACTTTCAGATTCATACATAGCATTTATCCAATAAAAATGTACTTTATTATAGAATTTCATGATCAAATTGACTGCATATAATTTTGAGGTTTTAATATACTTATATTAAGATTTTTAACTATCCCAAGGAATATACATTTAAATTATAAAAGTACTAACTACGGGATCAGCATGCAAATTACTCCATTAATTATATACAAAGAAAATGGGGGGAAAAATTGATATGCGTGTGACCGACCTTTGGTATTGAGAAAATTTTGCGCATGCATACGCGTGAGATATTGATTATAGGATTTGACTTTCACCTATTGAAAATTAATTTTACTCTTATTTGAGTATTCAATTTCAGATAGTTTGACTATTATAATTTGACTCTAACCTACTTCTCTAATTACCGTAAATTCATCATAGTCATTGCATTAATTTCAATTCAAACTTCCAATTTATAGGGTGTATCATGTATGTGTATCATTGAATCTCTATGTAACTCGTTGCGAAATACGAGTAATATAATCCGGTTGCTCTTTTTCAGATAGATTTTAAAAATAAATGTGGAAAAGCTACCACTCTTATTCTTTTGTATCCATTTCACAAAAATACTCGGATTTTCAATTTTTAATTTTCAATGAGTTATTTCAAATTGTCCAAATATTTTACAGTTGACTTATTTTTTTAATGATAATGGAAATTAAGACTAATACCTCAAGGCCAATGAGTTACTTTTGTTCTTTCTCTGATGTTCGTGCATTGTGTGGTGATCTAATTATCATTGATTGAGAATTTTGTTAAATGGCCATTAATTTTAGAATATAAACTTTAATCAATCATGCATGTATTTAGTATTAACTGATCGTCATCAATTAAAAAAAAAGAAATATAACTATTGGAGCTTCTAGATGGGCAGATCAATTTCAACGCCTCATATTTTCTTTATGCATGCCAAATTATAGTAAACTCCACGAAATAATATTCATTAGTAACTAGAATAATCATTTTAATTTGGGTGAAAGATGGGTCATACTAATTCAAAATAATACTATAAAATGTTTGTAATTCATCTGTCCCAAGTGAGATGTTTTTTGGCATGAGAATTAGAAAACACTCTCTCCGCCCGCAAATATGATTTCCGGTTCATTTTTACCATAACTGGTAATATAGGGTATCACCTTCTACTAACTCATTCCACTCACATTTCATTTAAAACTAATATATAAAAGTGGAACCCCTATTCTACTAACTCTTTTCCATCCACTTTTCATAACATTTCTTAAAACACGTGCTGCCAAGAAATGAGAATCCTAGTGGCGGACTGAGGGAGTAGTGTTTAGTAATTATATGGAGAGAAAATATAATGAAGAGCAAATAAAATAAAAGACAAAATAAAATATGAGTGATTAAAAAATTTGTTTTTAACCGGAGATAACATGATCTATTACCTTAATTATAACACCTCAAAAAAATATATAGCTCAATTATTATAAATAAAAAAGAATTCCTTTTATGCTACGTCGAATAAGTTCTTTTAGAAAGCTACACCCAACAAGTTAATTCAATCATACATTAATTGTGCTTTTTATGTCGATTTTTAGGACTATATTTCTCTTTTCACGTTTAATATATATGATTAAACTAATAAAGATCGACCCGTGGGAAAATAAAATAGTTAAGTCGTTGTACACGTTGAATAGACTTAAATACAGTCATATTGTGCAATTAATTATAATCAAACATTGACTTTTGATATACCAGTTTGCCCAATTGCACCAGAAAATAGTTAGAGCATCTCCAATGGTCGGCGTCACCACCGGAGCGCCGATTTTTCGCCCACGCCGGTTTGACGCCGAACCATTGGAACCGGCGTGGGCGAAATCGGCGTCAAAATCGGCGTCGCCATGCCGATTCCCGCGCTGACGCCGGTTCCCACGCCGATCCTCACGGGCGCCATTGTGGCTCCCGGATCGGCGCCAAACCGGCGTCGGATTTAAATATTTTTTTTTTTTTTTTCGCAAAACACAATATATACGCGCGTTGAACCTCATTTTCATTCGCACCACTTGTTTTAACGAGTACTCTCTCTCTACCTTACTTTCTGTACAAGATCAATAACGAGCAATGGAGAACAACTACGAAGGTACTCCAGTTAATCCCGGGGGATGGTCTCAGACTCCCCCGGCTCCCGGTGTAGGGTCTCAGACGCCCCCGACTCCCGGGGCAGGGTCCCATACTTCCCCGGCTCCTGGGGGAGGTGGTTGGCCTCCAATGAGCGGGTACTACAACGTGTACCCGTGGCAGCAGATGATTCCGGGGTGGGCACCCGGCATGCAGCCCCCTATGCAGATGATGCCGGGGTGGGCACCCGGCATGCAGCCACCGGCGCAGCAGATGATGCCACCGGCGCAACATATGATTCCACAGTCGCAGGCGACGCACGGGGGGGACAACGCCTATCGGCCGACTTTTGATTTTTCCACCGGTTCTTCGCACACATCGACCCCAACGGATGCACAGTATTCGGAGACCTTCTCCTTAGCGGACTTGGGTTTTGATATTAACGACGTTTCTGAAACTCTCATTCAAAGCCAGGGAGTAGGGCGGGGTAAGAAGAAGGGCAAGGCGAAGAAGGTCGGCGAGTCGTCGCAGCCCCGCGCCGAAATCCGGGGCCGGAGGAAGTGGACGGACGCGGAGAACGTTGCGGTTGCCAAGGCGTGGGTGAGTGTTTGCGACGATCCTCTCGTTTCAAACAACCAGAGGATCGTCAACTTGTGGGCGAAGATAGCTGCAGCCTACAGGGCATTTTGCCCTGAAGGGAGACCGTGCACCGGGGAGGAGGTCCGGAAGTGCTGGGACCGAATCAGGGCTGGCGTCTCTCGATTTTCGGGTTTGTACGCCAACGCCCTCCGCATGCAGACCAGTGGCCAAACAGAGGAAGACTGCAGGAGGATTGCGGAAAGAGCCTACCCCGATCCGGATAAGAAGTACTATGAGTTCACCTACTGGAACTGCTACGTTGTGCTCAACGAGTCGGAGAAATTCCGGGCAGGCGTCGACGCTGGCTGGCCGAAGAGGCAGAGACTGAACTATACCGGAGATTATAGCGGCAGCAGCGGTGGTTCGTCAGACCTCCCCGAGACGGCCCAGGAGGTCCCGACTCCTCGGTCGTTCGGTCGCCGACCTCGCCCGGTTGGGCAAAGGCGGGCGCAGCAGGTTGCGAGGGGGGGGCACACCGAGTTCCCAGGATGTCCATTCGGCATCCCCCCTCGGCAGGTCTACCGAGGAGCTCAAATTCTTCGCGCGCCAACAAACGCGCGCTCAAATGGTGAAGACCTTAGCCGACTTCCAAGCGGCGGTGGACCCCGAGGTGAAGGATTTTCTTCGCGTATTGCTCCAGAGCCAGCGTGAAGAACTGGAGGCGATGAGGAGGGACACCGGCGGGAATAGCCGCGGCGTAGGTGGCGACGGAGGCGGCGGCGACGGCAGTGAAGAAGCGTTGGGCGACGACGGAGACGAGGACGGCGGCGATGAGTGATTTTGTTTTACTTTTTTAAATTAATGTACTTTTTACTTTTTGTAATTTTTTTAAATTGTTGTACTTTTTTTTAAAAGTAATGTACTTTTTAAATTTTAATATTATTATTCGAATTTTCCGTATTTGTCTCGTAAATTAAATTATGTATGTTGATACAATTGTAAATTAAATTATATAATTGTTATTAGTGATGTGGATAGGTAGTGTGAAGGCTATTTGATGGCTATTTGATGTCCAGTTGATGTGGCAAGCTGATGTGGCAGGAGAATTGTAGTGCTGATGATGTGGCAGTGTGAAGGCTATTTGACGGCTATTTGACGTCCGCCAGCATTGGAGATGCTCTTATAGCCAGCCAAACTACTTCAACAGCTGTAGTTACCAAATTTTCTTTTCGATTATTTTAAAATAAATTAGATAGGAATAAATTTATTGTTGAAAGATCATATATTCCTGGAGCACGACTAGTTCAGATATCAAATCTCGCCAATATGAATAAACAAAAAATTTGGGTTGATTTTTTTAATTGACATAGTGCAGCGGATCTAATTTGGGTTTGGAAATAAAAATTCAGTGGTTCATATGTCTTTAACTAATTATAGTTGCAGATTTTTTTTTGTAATTAAGATTGACTGGATACACAATGCCATTAATTTAGCTAGAATCTGAAAATAAACCTACCTCAAATCCGTTTTAGAAAATAAAATAATTTAACCCCAACCGTTAGAGCATCCGCAGCAGGCCTGGGCTTTTTTGTACGCCCCATTGGGCCTTTAAATAATTATTGTTCTGCACAGGAAAGCATTTTTCTGGTAATTAGCAAACTGCACTAATTTCGCCATAATTATATTAATCCTCAATTATGGGAAATTGTACTAAAAATATATATATTTCAGACAGAAATTAAAATGAACCAAAATTAAAGTAGAGTGCTAAGAGCATCCGCAATGGCGGACGTCCACGCGGAATTCCCACCGGCGTGCGGGAATTCCGTGGCCGACGTCCGCCATTGCGCGTCCCGTCCACGGATACGGAATTCCGTGAAGGAATTCGCAGTTCCGCGGCCATCGGCGGAATTCTGCGGGGAATTCCGTGCTGACGTCGGCCATTGCGTTGACGCCCGCGGAATTCCGCGCGGAATTCTCGTTTAATGCATTAAATGTTGTTTTTCCGGTTCTTATATATACATCCCGTTGAACTTCATTTCATTCGCACCACTTGTATTAACAAGTTTCTCTCTCTCTAAATTTCTTTTATAGTGGTGGTGGTGGGCATTATGAACACATGATGAGGATGATACACGCACGTGTGCGGGAGGCCGCTGAGAGGGAGGAACAAGCGGCCGCGGCGCCGGCGGTGCCTTGACCCATCCATCGTCGCACTATAGTCTCCCGGGATCACCTCACTGCCCACAAGCGGTTGCACGAGGATTACTTTGCGCCGGAGCCACGGTTTGGGGAGAACCTATTCCGGCGACGGTTTAGGATGCATCGGCCGCTCTTTATGCTTATCGTGGGCGCTTTGGAGCGCCGATACGGTATTTTAGGGTGCGGGAGGATGCGGCTGGTAAACCCAGCCACACGCCAATTCAGAAGTGCACTGCCACAATTAGGCAGTTGGTATACGAAGGTTCGGCCGACATGTTCGACGAGTACCTCCACATCGGCGAGACGACTGAACGCGACTGCTTGAAGTATTTTTGTCAAGGCATTAGAGAGATTTTCGGGGACAGGTATCTTCGGAAGCCTACACCCGAAGATTGTCAGGCTCTGCTGGATATGCACGGGAATCAGCACGGGTTTCCGGGGATGTTAGGCAGCATAGATTGTATGCACTGGAATGAAGGAACTGCCCCGCTGCCTGAAAAGGGATGTACACTACTGGTTTCAAGGCTAAAAATCTCACGATGATCCTTGAAGCGGTAGCTGACTACCGGCTGTGGATTTGGCATGCCTATTTTGGAGTAGCCGGGTCGAACAACGACATCAACGTCCTCCAATCGTCGCCCCTTTTCAACGACCAGTGCATGGGCGTCGGTCCGGCCATCAACTTTGTCGCCAACGGCAACCAGCACAACATGGGCTATTATTTGGAGGATGTGATATACCCGATGTGGCCCGTCTTTGTGAAGACGATCAGGTGCCCAGCAGATGAAAAGAAGATATACTTTGCGCAACTTCAGGAGGCAGCACGCAAGGATGTGGAGCGGGCATTCAGAGTGCTACAGGGTCGATGGGCGGCAGTGAAGGGTCCCGCACGGCTGTGGTATGTTGACAGCATCGCCGACATCATGTACGCATGTATTATCATGCACAACATGATTGTCGAAGATGAAGGTCCAGCACTGACTGAGTGGACCAACGAGGACGCTGATGCTGCGGGTCCAAGTCACGGCGTGGCCACTGGCAATGTCCGCATGGGGATACCCCACGACGATGTTGATCAAGTCCGTGCATTCGCCGACATGCGCCAAAAATAAGCCCATGTTCGACTCCAGAACGATATTATTGAAGAAGTATGACAGCGGAGGGGTCGTCGTTGATGTAGGGGTGAAGCATTATTGAAATGTATTTTTTTAATTTGGTGAAATGTACTATTCTTTTTTTTATTAATGGAATATTTTCCCCTATTTGTGTCGACTATTTAATTTGTGAATTTGTGAATTTTTTAATTGTGGGAATTCCTTCAGGAATTCCGCAGGGAATTCCGCCACTGTGCAGTGGGAATTCCTTATGACGTGGCAGTGCAGTGGGAATTCCTTATGACGTGACAGGAGGTATTTTTGGGAATTCCGCCGGGAATTTCGCATCACGGTGTATTTTATTCGAAAGTGATTTTATTATGTGGATATAAAAAATGATTAACCAGGATTAAATATGTATGAAATTTTTAAAACATGCGTCAAATCCATCCATCCATCCCTCTCTCTTTCTCTCTAAATATGATTATACAGCCATAGCCACAGAGAATAACACGGATATCCCACCATCACCATCTGCTCATCGCGATACAAGCAAAATCAGCTGAGAATCTGAATATTGTTCATAAATTAATGGGAATATTTGATGATCAAAAGAGTAGAAGAATGTTCAAAATAGGGAAGAATTCGGAGAAAAAAGATTCACAAATTGCCTTGAAGCATCATGGCCCTGGATGCATGTGGGGCACACTTCACACTTTGCAACAAAATCGATGGGAAAAAGTCGTCAAAAGAATCCCTCGTGCTCGTCTCGTTTATGGAAAGCACTCCAATGCCCATGGTACTACTAAATACAATACAAATCCATCCATAGGTTGCATCCTAAAACGAATTGTTGATACTTGTAATTTATTTTTAGTTTCAATTGCCAACGATACATACATATACATTCTCATCCATCTCCCTTTTCTTAATCCATTCATATCTGCAGGCAAAGCTTCTTCAGGTGTTGAAGAAGAAGACGAGCAAGACATCGTCGAGCCCTCTGTCCAAAAATCTAGTGTACGTTTAAAGATAAAACATGATAAGAACGCACATTTTAGGTTTGACACATGCATGGTGTGAATTGTCTCAGGCTAAGCATGCCGCCGACCACAAAACCCCCTCCATGAAGTCAAGAATAAAAGCCTTGACAGAGGAGGTCTGCAAGAAGAAAGGCCACCACCGACGAAGCACGTCCTACCCTGTCCCAAACCCGCCCGACGAGAACCTCCTCTTCCACCATAAGGGCAAGTCTCTCGACTGCGTGGGGGCGCCTCTCGAAGGCTGCTCCGACCCCTATGCTTCAACCTCTCGAGGGCGCCACATCAGGCTCAACTATCTGAAACAGAATGAGGTAGATCACCCTGTTAGAGATCACACCCTTGTTCATGGCAACTTGATCTACGCAATCGAGCCTACCAGAGTCGATGCTCTTCATGAATCCAAGCTTTTCATGGATGCTTTGAATCTGCTCAATGTGAGAGAGGAGATGTTCTTGAATATCATGAAAGACCCAAGTATTTCTATGGCTAATCAGCTGCATTGTCGCCGCTCGCCTAATTTGAGATATGGATTGAATAAGTCCATCTCGTTTGCTCATTCGGGGACGACAGATTTCGATGATTTGGAAGGCTGGGCTGCTACGAGGAGGAGTCATGATGTGAATAAAAGTAGAGAGGAGATTAAGCAAGAGAACCAGGCGTGTGAGGTTTTGGACAATGCCGCTTCGCCTGCAGCAGCAGCAGCCACCATTTTGAGGAAGAAGAGCGACGAGAACAGAGCTGGGCTGATGCGTTTCAAGAATATCCGGGAGAAGATCAGGTATGTCATCCGGGATAGGAAGAAGGAGAAGAATCGGATCATGATGGACGCGTTGCACCACAAGGTGCCTTATGGGACCAGTCCCTCGAAGAAGCTGACCGAGGATGGTGTCCAGGCCGGGAGGTCGGATTTTGGCAAGGGCTCTTCAAAGGACTACAAGAGGGCGGCTTCGTTGGATAGGTATAATCAGTTGCTGGATATTAGCTCCGGAAAAGAGGGTAAAAGAAATGAGTCGAAGTCGAGTGGTGTTGGGAGGAAGCCTCCCACTCTGGGGAGGATTCTCTCGCTTCCTGATATCAGGACTCATATTCCTGATATCAGGTTTAACGAGGAGAGGGCGTTGGAACGCGTGGATAGTGAAGATGAAGGTGTCACAGGACATAGGGAGCAAGAAGAAGAGAATGATGCAGGTGATGAGGAGGCGAGGCCGTCTCACGTGCCATCAGAAGTTGAGCAGCAAGAGCATGAAGCATCACCCTCAGAGGGTTAGTAGCTTATCATTTCATTAATATTTGAATCAGTGCATGATTTGGTGATGTGACTTTGTTGAATGTTTTGTAGATTCAAGATCCTCCAAAAGGCATAGTAGCATTGAGGAGGAGGATGATGAACTAATCGAACTTGATGTGGAAGAAGGGGAGCTAGACCTAGACCTAGACGTAGACGTATACGATAGGTGTATGTCAGCACAAGATGCGGTTGGCATAGTTCAGGAGAGCCAAATAAAGGAGTTATATAGTGAACTGGTGCAGGAGCAGGGGGATGAGAAGAACAATGCGGAGTTCAACTACGTGAGGGGGGTGCTTGAGCTGTCCGGGTTCACGAGGAACGAGAGCACGCTGGGGAAGTGGCGGTCAGGGGAGTACCCTCTCACCCCCTCAGTGTTTGAGGAAGTCAGCGATCAGCAAGACTCATGTTGTGCACCGGATCAAGAAGATGGGATATCCAACCAGATCCTCTTGTTTGATCTCATCAACCAGGTCTTGCTAGAGATCCATGAAAGATCTTTCTGCTACTGGCCCACGCGTCTCACTACCCGCTCGAGTGTGCATCCCTTGCCTAAGGGATCGCGCGTCTTGGAGCAAGTGTGGGCTGAGATAAGAGGGCTGCTTAGCTCAGTGCCTCAGTCTGATACGGATATGGATGATGCTGTGAGCCGCGACTTGGCTCGGGACGACGGTTGGATGAATCTACAGTTGGATGCAGAGTGTGTAGGACTTGAGCTTGAGGAAATTATATTTCATGATCTTCTTGATGAGATTTTTTGAACCTTTATTTTTTTGTAGCTATTAGTTTGAGTAGTTTGATTATGATATAGTATAGTGTAAAGATGAATGATGATCAAAATCAAATACATAGTATGGATATATATAAGCACTTGATCATGTGATCAATGATTCATAACTTTTTTTTATTTTTCGTCATGGTTTTATGTTTATTCTTCTACTAGGTGAAACTTAGAGCGTAAATGAAACATAGAGCGAATTATATAAAGAAGTTTCCAAGTAGGTTACACATTTACAATCTCTAGAAAAAGAAATATCATAAAAGTCTTTCGACTTTGCATTTTGCATTTTTTGTTTTCTTTTTTTCACTTCCAAACTTTTGTCGTCGATATTTTGATCGATGCACATTTTCTGTCAATTTATTTTCTCTGTTAACTCCTCTATTTTTTCTTTCCTTATTACTTCTAGTATTACTTGGACTTTTAATTTCGTTCAACTTAATTTGTCATACTTTATTCTTATTCAATAACTCACTAAACACTCGATCTTTAATCTCTATGCCCTAAAGAACGCCTCAACTACATTGAGATAGAAGAAGTATCTTGTTTACATGCGTATTAATGCAAAGTACATATTAATGTAGGTTTTATGAAAGTAAAACATTTTCTTCTAGCAATTTTAACTCTCAAGAACGTAACTAGTTTCTTTCGTGTTCTTTCATCAGAATAATTATAGATAAATAAAATTTTACCGACAATTTGTAATAATTAACTATTTTAAAATTCATTTAATAAAATATGACAATATACTTTTAAACAATGATTATAGATCCTAACTTGATGCACCAATTTTTTCATAATAAATACTCCATTTGTTTGAGAATAAATGTGTCATAGCGTGAGTTTGAAATTGTTTAATTTTATAAAGGAATAAAAAAATAGTAGAATATAGAGTATGTTGTATTTTTATTGTAAAATTTAATAATAAAAATGAAATAATAATATTTAAAGGCAAAATGGTCAAAAATGAAATACTATGAGATATTCCATTCAAGTTTATAAAATTAAATTAGTAATATATGGATATATAAATTGGACACGGCATCTCACAGGTATTCGTTATATACAAATCATTATATAAATATTTATTTGTTTTCTCTCTCCAATTTCAACGGGCAAAAGGTTTTCGAAGCTAGGGGATTTTCTCTCTTTCAATTCAGAGATTTTTTAGTTTTCTTAGGGCTTGGGAATCCGAGGAGCTACTTTCCCAATTGGTGAGGTTAGACGATGCAATTTTTATTTCGAGGTGATAGAATTCTCAGTTTTTGTGAATTTGTGGTGTTCTTTTTCTGTTGCTTGCTGTTTGATCAATATTACTGCGTTTTACGTATTCAACTGCTGTGATCAATCGAATATTTGTGTGAGGTTTGGAATTTCTTCGTGCGGCGTTCCTGGCTCGGAGTCTTGTGGTTTCAATTACCTTTCGTTTCTGAGATCTGGACTTAGTTTAGTATTCGAGCTAAAGATTTTATTTTTCTTTAATTTGACTGGAGTTGTTATTATTACACAATTTGTTTGGAAGTTAATTCGATTGGTTGAATTAAGGAAGCTTAGGAATGTGGACTTGTGATAATGTATAGGGATTAATGGCAGAGGTAAAATTTGATGACATTTGCCTTGAGAACAAGGAATCTACTGTTGCTTCAAGCTCCTCTGTTTCGGAGAACAGTAGCAGCTCCGCACTAAAGTCTCTTGGGGCAACTAGTCCGAGAAGTGTTTCTCCAGCTCATAGGTATTGCATTCTTTCATTTTTGGATGAGTGCATGTGATATTTATGGTTCAAGTATATTTAATTTTCATGTCTGCCTTAGTGTTTATCTGAATCATATTTTGGATTGATTTTCTTGCATTGTTATGCTTCTTCTTTTGTGAATTAATATACTGACGTTTTTCTCTTTCCCAATATAAATACATGGATAAAAGATGTTTCTATTGATGATGCATGTTTTTGATTGATTATGTATGGTTGTTAGATACTTAAATATAATGAATTTGTTTCTTTTTTCAGTGCATTTGTGTGAATATTCTTCTGTTGTCTTTTAAGAAATTAGAAAGATGTGAACTTCATTAATTATTTTCTGGTTCTACCCATGCACATCATGTATTCTAGTATAGTGGTGCCTTCTGAATTAAATCTAGCATTATCATGTCAATTTGTTTGCTTGTCCCATTAAAAGGAGCAGCAGCAATTCATAATTTCGAACTTTCTTTTTTCTTTGAGAGAATAACTGGTATGACATCTTGCCGGTGTATATAATATGGACCTATTTCACAAAGAACTGGATAAACTTTTGCATTTATTGCAATGGAATAAAGATTATTTTTTTCTTTAAAAATGATAATCTAACATTTGATACCATTTTTTGGTTTTACAGAAGAACTACTGGTCCAATCAGAAGAGCGAAAGGAGGTTGGACTCCAGAGGAGGTAAGAACTATTCCCAAGGAACGTATGTATCTTTTGCTGGAATGACTTATGTTCTAGTTTTCACCTTAATGTTGCATGACGACAACTGGAATTCAAGTGGTTGTAAGAAATACAACTGTCCAAGTAATTCTGTTATTCTTCAGGCAATATTTACTGCACATTAAATTAAACAATTTTGCTTCAGGATGATACACTACGAAAAGCTGTGTCAGCTTTCAGAGGGAAGTCTTGGAAGAAAATAGGTATCTCTTAAGATTCTCTCTTTTATTAACTTCTCTTTTCGACAGACCTATTAAATTTGCAACTCGATTGGATTATTAATGCTTTGATGTTTTAATGTCATTAATATAAGACCTTTCTCAAATAATTTACATTTACAATGTTACTTTACCATGTCTCTTTTCCTTGCATTCTCTCAAATCTTTCTCAACTTTTGTGGTCTCACTAAACCATTGATATGGACACAGCTGAGTTTTTTCCACATAGATCAGAAGTGCAGTGCCTGCATCGATGGCAAAAGGTTCTGAATCCAGAACTTGTGAAAGGTCCCTGGACACCAGAGGTTGGCTGCTATACTCCTCCATCTCATCTGAAATTTCCCAATTGCTAGATTCATTATAGTATCATGGTGTTCCTGATTTCAACTTCTAATGACCTGACTTTGTAGGAGGATGAGAAAATCACAAAGCTAGTGGCCAAATATGGACCTACAAAATGGTCAGTCATAGCAAAGTCATTGCCAGGTCGAATTGGAAAGCAGTGCCGTGAGAGGTAATATCAATAATGGACCTAACAATTAATATCTTCCTATTGACTGTCGGTAGATATGTCATATGTGGCACAAAGACTGACTCTTGATGTTTAACTTGACAGGTAGCATGCATGTCTTAGAAAATATCTTGGTAGAAAGTAACACATGTTAATTTTCCCTAGATCGATCAATGATTCTTCATAGAATCTTTAATAAAATGGTTCACTGTTCCATCATACTTCTATTTTTTCTGTAATAATGCATGTATTGATTAAGAATCCTGACTAAATATGAAGGTTTCATTTTGCTTTCTTGAAGGTTTTTCCTGGCTTGTCAGAAACACCATATCAACAGAGAAGTGTATAGTTTGTGTGATGCTACCAGTTTTGTGTTAATAACTTAATATAATATGTACTGATTAAATTCCTCTTAAGAGTAGTGTATTTGTAGTCACATTTTCACATATATGTTAACTGAGCTTTGAAAATCGTCTTCCTTGTCTGATTGGAAAATATTCAGGTGGCACAACCATTTGAATCCGGATATTAAGAAGGATGCTTGGACTTTGGACGAGGAGCTTACTCTGCTTAATGCTCATCGGATCAATGGGAATAAATGGGCTGAATTAGCTAAGCTTCTGCCTGGAAGGTACTGTTCTTTTGCTAACTTATTTTACTCTTAAGACGAGAAAGGAAGGAATATATTGTATTGTAAAGGAAAATTTATTTTTGCTCTTCATCTGGCAACTTACAAATCAAAATGAAATTCTGGTAGCCTTTTCATCCGATATCTGTAGTCTATCCGGTAAAAACTATTGAAACAAAAGTGACGCTTCTGTCTTCTGCATATTGTAAAAGGACAAATAAGCCTGACACTTTAGGGACTAAAGTCAGGAAATTGTGCAGGTGTGAAGTGTACATGTTATATTGTGCAACTGCTAAGAGTTTCAACTTTGTTTTATGTGAGACTTCTTCTGCATCTTTCTTAGCTGCACAGATATAGAGATTATTCTCATGAAAGATGCTGATAAGTCACAAATGAAAGTATAATGCTTGCAATTGCAAATTAGACTAGAGAACTAAATACTGAATTAGATATAGTAGCAACTTGCTAAAATGGCTCTGATTGAGCTGGGCTATGATTTGTTCACTGTGTCATCTGAATTTATGAGTCCTTTGGCAGTGTTCCAATTAGGTATATTATTGTGTAAAATTGTATAATTTGGAAGGCAAAGTGCCAGCCAATAAAGGAAAGGAAATAAAGAAAACAAAGAAGAAAAGTGCGGTAGAGCCAACAATGAGGAGCAATGATCCTTAATTATTGCTGCTCAGCACATACTTTGCTGATATTTTAATTGAGTTCTTATCTGTGCAGAACCGACAATGCAATCAAGAATCACTGGAATAGTTCACTGAAGAAAAAGCTGGAGTTCTATTTGGCTACAGGGAGCCTCCCTCCAGTATCTAAAAATGTTCTTCTAAATGGCGCTAGGGATATCAGTAGGATAACTTTAGTGAGGTCGCCTGTTTTGGCTTCGTGTGATACTATTGAATCATGTAAAGTTAAAGATGGGAAGGATAAGCTAGATGCTATTCTCGCTGATCATGATGTTGCTGCCTATCGGCAGTGTGAGTCTATGAACCCTGAGGGCACAAACTGTCTGGCAGTCACTACCCATTCAAATACAGAATCTGAATTTGAGAGACAGAGATTCTGTGGAGAAGTTGATCAATACCGAATTATCGGAACAGCAGTGCATTGTGATACTCCAATTTATGAGACATTATATTATGAGCCACCAGTAATAGAAAGCCATGGTCAGCTAGATTCAAATCTTGGTAATACTTTCTTGATGCAACCGGAAGCAGACGTCACGGCATTGTCACCCACACCTTTCATTACTCCACCAAGTGTAAATAGTAGAAGCTTGTATATGCAAACCCCTGAGTCTATACTGAGAAATGCTGCAAAAAGCTTTCCAATCACTCCATCAATACTAAGAAAGAGAAAGTCTGAGCTGCAGCAGCCCAAGGAAACAGTTATATCTAATACTGATCATGACCAGACAAATAGTTCTGAGAATACGGGGCTGCAGAACAACTGCTTATGTGAAAATCCTACTTGCGATAATGAAGATGGGTTAAGCAGCAATCAGTCATTTAATTCATCTCCTCCATATCGATTAAGATTTAAAAGGACTTCAGTTCTTAAATCTGTCGAGAAGCAGCTCGACTTCACTACTGTCATGGAGCATGATTGCTGTGACTATAACTTGAAAGATGGAGAGGTTAAGAAAGTTCCACCTGTAACAAAGTTCGTCTACACGCGTCAAAAGAGGTGATGATTTGTAAGAATTTAACTTTAGTGCTTTGAAATATAATGTCCTAATCCCCTTATCGGTAGTATTCTTATTTTTCAAGTTTCTTCATTTATGTTTCTTATGTCCTCAAGTTCTTAGGCTTTAGGTTGCATCATCTAAATGAGGTTTTCATTTTATTATATGGCCTAATATATTATCTGAAGTACCATGATTCTTGTCAAGTTTCTTCATCTACTGTTGGAAATAAATAACGCTGACTTTGAGATGTTGCAATTACAACACCACACTTCATTCTATCTTGCAAACCATCCCTAACTTTTCAGAAAACTGTGTTTGGTATGCCGTGTACTGCTAAACATTGTTTTACCGATGGAACTGTCTTTTCATTTGTGAAATGGTGGGGATGTTGTAATTGCTACGTTTTAAATGTGTTAAAAATGTAAGTTCAGGTAAAGTTTTCGTTGTTTCTGGTAATTAACCCTAAATATTGACTTGGTTCACCTACTAGGAGGTTTTTACATACGTCGTTAATGTAAAAATTAAGCTTTCAAACGAAGCAAGTGAAAAAGTTTATACATGATGACCTGCGCTTTTTCTTTTTCTTCTTCTTACATCGGGCTTGTAAAGATTTCTTATTGTTGCTTCTTGACTTCCATTTTCTGCATCTGTGCTGTTTTGCCTGATCTGATTAGCCACTCTCATCTTCTTTTTGTTGGTCAGATATGCTGATAGAACTGGATCATAGTCGCTGTTAACGGAAGGAACCAGACACTTCTAGATGCACAATTGCAAGCTAAAGCGCAGGGCCTATCATGGATACAGGTTCTGCAAAGATGGATATCCTTTTTCTCCATTTAATGATTATATTTAAGATAAAATATTTCTTCTCAATCATCCAGATTCAAACTCTAACTGACTTTGTATAGGAACTGTCCTCTTAGATAGATTCTGTATTATAGTTTTTCGTGATATAGAATAAGTCTTGGTCTAGGGAAATTTTTAGAATATAATGCAGTTCCTTGATATAGAATAAAGTCTTCTTACTTGGGGGAAATTTGTGATATTTTATTAGCAGAGTTTTAATAGTGCTCGAGGATAACCCAGAAATTTAGGATTTTCAATTCTATTTTATGCAATTCATCGCTTCTATCTATTAAAGAACTAAGAGTCGGAAGGGGAGAAAAATTCTTTCAAAGAAATGTAAAAGAATAGTTTTGGTCAATTGATTTGAATTTTGATTCTTCTCAGTACTTCTGTTTGAATGGATGATTCATCAAAATAATGAATTATCGTCGATACCAA